>NC_140559.1:34447450-35079116 GCF_057381845.1 Rhamphochromis longiceps | reverse complement strand
ACCAGAGGGGAATACCCACTGGTAAAGGAGAACTTTCCTTGAGCATTCTCCACTAAAAGTGCTTCAAGTTCTGGCAAATACGAGGCTGAAAATACATGCAAAACGTTTAGGCACTAATATCAGGGCCAATTTAAATGAGCTGCAGGGTGTTTACAACAAAATCAGACTCAAACATTACTCAGTTTTCTGAGTAAGTGACACATATTTGTTTTTACAAAATTAGATGTTTGACTGCAGGGCATAGTTTCAAAGACTTTTCTTCACAAAAACAGTGACAAATGCAATATCAAATGAAGAAAAATGACAGAAATGTCTGTGTTTTTCCTTGTCTTGATCCTCCCATCCTTCCTGGATTTCCCTCCTCCTTTCTTTCTTTTCCTCTCTCTTCACTTTGTGCCTTTTCCTCGACCCATTTAATCTTTTTTTCTACTTTGCCTCTGATTTTTATCCATTTCTCTCATGCCTGTTCAAGCTGTTCACCTCTGTGTGTGTCTGTGTGTCTACACATTGACAAATTGCTGCTGATATTAGAGAAAGACACACTACATGTAGTTCACAGCATGAGGTATCAGCACAAAAGACTACAGCACACACACACACGTGCACACAGGATACACTGGCTGTTTGAAGCCTATACGAGCTCTAGCAGAGGGCGCAAAATGTAAAAGTTTTGTTCCTTTTGGCTATGCATTTGTTTGTTTTATTGGTAGAACATTAAGTCCCTTTATTTAACAATAAATGTGTGTGTTTGTTTTGCTGTTGTTGTGGGGACATTATCAGGAAATGTCGATATAAATCATTAAAGTTTACACTGGGGAAGGTTTAAGATGCATAATTATAAGACAATGTCCTCTGAAGTGTCTGATGTGTGTGTGTGCGGGCGTGTGTGTGTTCCTGTCGAGCTATCTTCGTGAGGACCGAAATCTGCATTCTACTATACTTGTGAGAACCAACAGTCACTTGTGAGGACACACTCACCGGTCCTCACAAATTTGAAGGCATTTTTGAGGCTCAAAATGTGGTTTTAGTGTCAGGGTTACAATTAGGTTATGGTTAGGTTTAGGGTAAGGGTTAGGGGTAGGCATTCATTTTTAATGGTTAGGGTTAGGGTAAGGGGCTAGGGAAAGCATTATGTCAATGAAGGTCCTCACTAAGATAGCTGAATGGGGTCGTGTGTGTGTGTGTGTGTGTGTGTGTGTGTGTGTGTGTGTGTGTGTGTGTGTGTGTGTGTGTGTGTGTGAAAGAGAGAGAGAGAGAGAGAGAGAGAGAAAGGGCCAGGCTCTCAGCCAAGACAGGAAGTTGTTAGTAGGCTTTCTTCTCTGACTCCGTACCTGAAACCACAGCTCGCTTTCATAAACTGAGGTCACAACAGCACTTTCACTCTCTCTCCCACACACACACACACACACACACACACACACACACACACACTGTGGGTAATTAACAGCCACTCTTCCCACAAAGTCTACTATCCGATTATTAAGTGATGACATGACGAATCCTACTTCCGGGCCTAAAGTAATCTGCGTTTAATATGGCTTTTGTGTTGTTAACATGTTTAATGTTTTGTATTTTCTTCTATTTGATCTCAAAAAGCTCCTAAAACAGTCAGTGATCACTGTTGACCTCCCTCGGCTTTTATTACCACTAATCATTTATTTAAGCTCAGTTTTTAAATCCTTAGGCTGTAACTACAGCCCAGCCCATGCAGCAGTATATGAATGACTAACCTCGTATTGTGGATGGATTATCTCAGTTGTTCTCCTGGCTGAAGTTTGGTCCTTTTACAGCATCCTGCCATGCGATTACATTTGTTCCTGACCACCGAGAACACTCATGTTAACTTTTATCGAGTGGAAAAAAAGTTAGCTTGTTTATATTATGCTAACATAGCTGTTTCGCTAGCGGTCACGTAGCACATCGTTATATACCAGCTAGCCCAACTTCAGTAACCCTACAAACGTCACTGCTGTTTAGTTTTCTGTCTTCATTTATGTTGGAAGTGATAGCAGAGCTGTACGTTTTAATTTGTTTCCAAAACCCCGCAGTCAGGACATGCTATATTGTATTTAGATGGAAGCTAGCGAGCTAACTTCCTGCTAACTTCTAACTCCGTTAAATGTCATAAATTCCGTTTTCTTGGATGCCTGGATGTTGAACTCAGTTGTTACACCTGGTAGAGCAGAACGCTGATCATTTTATTAAAGATGAAAGACTTAAGACAGTGTTTTAACTCTCAGTAATGCCATAGTGATCATTTGATATATGGACCTGCAGCGGAGTTTAGGCCCAGACACGGCTAGTGACGTCAGACTGAACGATCGGATAGGGGCTTGTGCCCCACCTCCAAATAATCCTAACTTTATAAACCAATGGCTCTCTCTCACACATTAAAACTGAGCAGTCACATAAAGCCTTGCAAGAAAACACCCATACTCATGCTTTCAGAGTGAGTCAAAAACACAAAAATCATCTACTAGGATGACAGTAGTGTAACTGAGTAGGGCTGCACGATTAATCGTTAGAAAATCGCGATCTCGATTCATACTTATGTGCGATCTCATTTCCAAATGACAACGATTTAAAAAAAAAAAAAAAAAAGACGACGACGATTGTACCGCATTTTTATCCGGGACGTAATCTGCATAAAAACAAGCGCTCACTCTTCCTGCTCAACAAATGACAAGGGCGGAGCCTTATACCACGTGATACAGAAGCTGTGCCGTGTGATGCTAAAATTAGCAGGAAAAACACAACGGAGAGCACGTCAGGGATGACGAGAAAGTGACAGGAGAAAATCTGTCCCGGTAAACCACCCAAACACCAATAACGGGAACCTTATACAGCGCTTCACTATACACGTCGAACTCCCGCAGGCACAAAGAAATTACGGAGGCTATCACTTATCACCTGACCAAATATATGGCTCCCATCAACACTGTGCAAAACGAGGGATTTAGGAAAATGATCAACACCCTAGACAAACGCTACACAGTGCCGTCCCGCAACTATTTTTCTATTGTTGCACTACCTGCTCTATACACGCAGTGTCGAGCAACGGTGGAGACGGAATTTCAAGCAGTACAACATTTTGCAGCAACAACAAAACGTGAGACATTTGTTGTTTTTATGTTTATTTATTGTTTTTATGTTCAGTCTCAACTGTTACGAAGTTGATGTGCAGTTAATAAGTGCAATAAATATTTATACTGGAAAAGAAAATCGTGAGAGAATCGTGATCTCAATTCTAAGCCAAAAAAATCGTGATTCTCATTTTATGCAAAATCGTGCAGCCCTATAACTGAGGCTGTCTGCTGAAATACATACAAACTTAACTTCTTAACATTTGAAATGTTTCACATTTTTGGGATAAAAATTTTACCCAGAAAGATAAGTTTATGAAAGTATTTATGAAAATATGTGAGGACTTAGAAGGCTTCCCTGCAGAACACCAAGTTCAACAACACTAGCTGAACGATTCTTCCTTCAAGTATGAAACTCGTCAAACACAAAACAGAAACACAGTCTATTGATTAACACGTTGTGATCACAAAACACTCAAGTCTTTTTTAAATCTGCTATCAATTTTAGGAAAACTCATTCAGACATATATTCTTACTTTTTTTGGGGAACACTTTAAGTATTCTTATTTAACTTTTATAACATTTATAGGCTGTTGGTGCAAGAAAAATCAACACTGCAGTACCAAATAGTGGCAAAATTCAGGAAATGTGATGATACTTTAGGTATTTCTTTGGTCCGAGAGGTTGTAGGTGTTAGATATACTGGTAACAATAATCTGTGGCTGTAACAGATGCATGACAGCTTGTGAAATAAAAAGATATATACCAACAGTTGCACATGAAACACGAACAGCACTAAAAATGCACATAGCCCTCGTGCCATTGGACATGGGTTTGTTAGGTTGCTGAGCGGGTCTGGAATGAGACCAAACTGTCTTCATATAAAGAAATTGGTTAGAGTGTTCAGGAACAACCCAAGAAGCACCATGGCTAAAGCCACACCAGCACCACTGTCCACGGTAAAGGAAGTTTGTCCATCACCATGAAAGAAGCCGGAAAATCAAAAGACCAAAGAATTTACCCTAAGACAGTTTACGTCTGTGTTTGGTTAATGTCTACATGTTTCTTCAACCTTAATTTAACCAGGAACTGAAAATCCTGAGATTAAGAATGACGTTTTTGCTTGGGTGTCCTGGGAAGAACAGGCAATTTCCAAGCAGAATAGTCTTACCCAGGTTTGAACCCAGGACCCGTCTGCAGTGAGGCAGCAATGTCAAACACTGATCCACCATGCTGTTTATACATGAAAACATCTCATTAAAAGTATATACATGTCGACATTTTGAAGTTATTGTTTGTGAATTCCAAAAAATTAAACTTTTAAATGATGCACTCCCAAAAAAAAACATGATCAGCTTTGGTTTAAAGTTTGTTTATGTTTGCAGCTCTGAAACTGCTAGTTTTCTGTGACATTATATAATACACCATTTTGATGAATAATTCCACCTAGTGTATGAGAATGTGCAAATGAGATTTGCCTCTGGAAATTTGGCAGATCCAAATACTGATTTCAACTAAAAACAAAAGTAAGATTTTTTTTTTTTTAAATAAAAATTTGGAGTGGTGGCGGGAAGTTTTTCAGTCCTGCTACCGCTGCCCTCTGAATCACCAGCTGTAGGAAGAGAGATGGTGGGGGAGGATGAGGAGAAGTGAATGTTTTGGCTCAAGGAAAGAGTTCACGGACTGTAGATATGATTAAAAAAACTGTGGGATTACAAAACACCTCCATATCCAAAGCCGCGAAGTCTAAAATCAAACGTTGACCATAGCTAAAAACAGGTTTTAGGATTATTTTTGTCTCCTGTCACAGAGGAGAGTTGGAAGATGGAAAAAGAAGAGAAAAATGTGAGAAAGGAGGGGAAGGGGATGAGATGCAGGGATACTAAGTCATGAGGGCGACATCCACCCATGGGAACGAGATAGAAGGGGGGAGGGAAAGTCTTTTAAATCATTTCCTTCCCATTGGCTCTTTGATTAAGATGATTTAGGTTCAAATAGAGGAGCAAAACAATTTCTGTGTTCTCTACATGCTGAATGATATGAACAAAATTAAAATGTCCCCTTTGTTCAGATAAGCCATCGTTTACTTGATGTTAGTATTTTCCCTGTATAATTGTCTCTACCTTAAATATAAAGCATCTTGAGGCATAGTTTCTGGTGTAATGTTGCTTTCGTTAAAGTATTTTCTAATAAATTTCTACACTTTTATGTGCTTTAGATAATAAAAACCTGCAAAAGTGGATGAATCTTTCACATATTGGTGCAGCAATTAGCAAGAACAAAAGAAAGCACCACAGTGATCTCCTGAGGCCACACCCCTATTCAGTGATGTCACAGCAGGTGCTTTGCCTTTAGCACCTCAGGGATAACACCTGCTGTGAGCTCAGGAACTAGGAATTGTCCACAAGCGGATTAAAATGTGCTTTTCATGCAAACGTCTAACACGACTGGGACTGTGAGGCAGAGCAGGGAACATTTTGTTACAAGAAACTCAAAAAAAAAAAAATCAGTGCGAGGTCAAAGAAGGAATGTGGTTTCCCACATAGTATAAAGCTGGAAACAGGCACAAAAAGAAAACACCAAACTTTGGTTCCCATTCACATACTTGGGATACTCCTGCCCCACTTTGGGTCAACAGCAGCCAACAAAAAATGGCAGGAAATGAGCCCAGTATGAAAAAGGCTGAAGAGGAGGTGTTTCAGAGGGCAAACTCCTCAAGTTTAGGCCCTTCTGAGTGACAACTTCCAGTGGAAAGTGGACACACACACATGCACACACACATTCCTCCCGCTATCACGCTTTCCAAAGCGACGACTGACATCTTCTTCCTCTCTGTATCAGTGCGACTCCTCCCCTCCTCTCCGGGCGCAGGAAGCCAGCTCCGATTCCCTCCAGTGTTTCACAGTGCAGAGATCTTGGAAGCGGCTCAGGAGATCCGACTCCTGTACAAAGTCTACACTGGGTGGAAAAAATCCCCTCATCCAGGCTGGAAACGTGTGTTTTACTGTGTGTGCAACTCCACTTTTTTTGGCAGGTGGAGAGGGGGGATTGTCAGTGGTTGTTATTGGAGAAAAAGCACAGATCCAAGATTTTTTTCTTCAAATGAATAAGAGAAAATAATGTGAGTGTTTCTCATCCTTACAAATTGGAAAACCCTCAACTATCTTAACCTAACCAAACACTAACCACAGGTGGCGCTCATTGAGCAGTGTGCTCAAACATGGGGCTGTAGTAGGAGATACTGTAAGTCTTCCATAAAGACCTCCGATGGTGGGCTCTGTTTTAAGCCTTTCCAAAACCAAACTCATGAGAGCAAGTGCAAGAAATGGATTATACTTATAAGCTGCAAATTACCTAGCTTACTTCATACAGTCAAAGCTCCAAAGCCCAGGGCGTTTTATTAGAGCCTCCCGCAGTTTTTAAAAGTCCCACTCAGCATTGTGTGGTATTCATCCCAAGTTTACTTGATCATTGTGATCTAAAAACTGACTGTAGATTCAGAGTTAGAGTAAACAAACACACCACTTAGTCCTTCAAAAGTTAAAAAATACACAAAGGAATATATATTTAAAAAACTACATTCACAAATTAAATAATGCCAAATACTAATATTGCTATTAAACAATTAACCTCATCCCTAGGACCTGAGTTGGCAGTGTGGCCCATTTATTGAAGATTCTTTTTCTGCTGTTACTCAGTGAGCTATAGCTTAAGTGCAAGTGATCAGTAAATGTTATTTGTGAACAAGCAGTGTTACTGTTGTTATAGGGCTGTTTTAACCCAACGCCTGATCTTCCCCTTTCCTTAACCAAGTAATTTTTACTAGCTAAACCTAACCAGTGATAGGAAGTGAAAGTAAAAAGTCAGGTAGGCAGAGTGGGGGTGCAAATCATGAAGGTCCCAATGAACATGAACAAAGTCTCCTGGCTGGTAACGACTGACAGAGTAGAGATGCACCGACTGCAGTGTTCTTGGTTGATTCTGATTTTTTGACCTGCCAATTTCCCCCCCTAAGACCTGTAACTCCCACATATACAAACAAAAATAAACTTTTCATATTTTCAAAGCAGATATTAAACTTTGTCTCCCCCACCCCCCACCCCCAAACGATGAGTTGCAAGAATGAGTTGCTGTAAACCTACCATTACCTGACATATTTAAGCTTACAAAGCAAAAGCAGGTGCAGCTGAGTCACATAACAAAACAAATATCGGGTACCTACACTAATTTCCAGAATGTTTATAACTTCACGCTATACCAGGAGATCAACATTAACGCTTTTCTGTATCCCCATAATTGTCCCCCTAACTGCTTTGACCTTTTGCTTATACTGAGGCTCCTTCCTTTAGCTTTAGCTTGAGCCACTAACCCTTTGTTAGCTTCTTAAAAATGTCCATGTTCAGCTGAGTGGGGGTGATTTAGCTGGCATAGATTCGGTTTGTTGTTACAAACACTTTTGAAATTTGTGACTTCCTCATTCACAGTATGAATGTAACTACTACGTGTCCGGTTGATAATCGAACTTACGTGAGACTGACTGAAAATCAGCCGAGTCTATATCTAATCTTATAACATGACTTTACACTGTAGCTAATATTGGCACAGCTGCTCTGGAAATCTCCCAGTGTTTACTGCAACAGCTTTACTGCATTTATACTTAAAGTAGGGGAGTGTAACTGATGAGTTTAATCTTTATCTTATAACTTCAGTCGAAGCATGTATAATTAGGCCACTGCTGATTCCACTGATGTCATGAGAGATACTATTTTAGCATTAGTCACGAGCCTCTAACAGAAAGCTAAACAGAACATTTGCCAGAAAAATCAAAGGAAAGTATCAAAAATGACATAAAATGTCTGTTTCACCTTGTGTAGTTTTTTAAAGCAAAATAGTCACAAAGAATAAAATCAGCATCAACTAAGCAGTTACTACTGATGCAAGTCTAACGTTAGCAAGAGGCTAAAGTAGTTAATAAAACAGACAACTCAAAGGAAAATGAAACAGATGGAAAATAATTATGTTTCTATTTCTTTAAATATTCAAAAAAAGTAGCCAGAATCTAGCTTCTATACAGTAGAGCCGCCAACATTACAAACCCACTACAACTGCTGAGGGGTGGGGGCTTTGATTCTTTACAAAGTTATGAGTCTTATTAATAAAAGTAAAAGCGTCTCTTTGTGTTCATTGCAGAAACTTTTTTTTTTAAAGGATTTAGCGCTTTAAGCATCACTCAGGCTCTGAGCCTGGTTCTGCAGGAGGTTTCTACCTGTTATAAGGGAGTTTTTTCTCCCCGCTGTCGCCAAGTGCTTGCTCAAAGTTTGTTGGATTGTTGGAGTTACTCTTAGTAATGTAGGGTTCTTATCTTACAATACAAAGTGCTTTAAGGAGACTTAGTCCTCCTTTTTCTGTTGGTGAAATTCAAATCAGTGTTTTCCATCCTTGCTGAGACAGTAGGAGGTAAGAGAGAGGGAGAAAGAGGCGGTGAAGTTCAGATGACGATGGAAGATGAAGGCCCAGGCGGGCTTGTATTGATTATTAAGCCGTGCGCTTCGGCCCACGTGTTAGCGATACAGTAAGAGCCCACACAGGATTTTAGAAAGGAGAGCGAAGAGTGAGGAGCATCAAACACCGATGAGCTCATGTATTAAAACACACGCACACACACTGGCCAACACATGCGTGAGTTTGTCTCTGTAAAGTAAACCAGAGGATGAACTGCATTTGTTTTATCTCCCATCCTCTCCTCCTTCCAGCTCTACATCTGGTCTGTTTTAAGAGTGACTTTCTCTTTCTGTCTTATCGTGCTGTACGTGTTCACAAACACACACACACACACACACACACACACACGGCCTGCTGACAGCCTCGTAAACTCATGTTCACAGTCAGCTTGCTTTATTCATCGGCTCGCGCTCGAGCTGCAGTGCAAACACAGTCAAAGCTGCCTTCGATAAGTTTGTGCAAAGTTTGCAGAGCGAAACAGGCTCGCGACCACAGTGCAAATTTCCCATCATGCATCTGGCCATCTCTGTACCATCAGATGAAAGCATCCACAAACGTGTTAGATATTACAGAACAGTTTTTTTTATTGCGTCATTGGACCGATTTCCAGCCTTTTGTTTTTCACAGAATGTGTTTGATTCCACTGCCACGTGTAAAATCAAAACCAAACCCTCTTTATGCTAACTCTGACCGACGTCCTCACATGGTTGTCTCTTTTCAAGTGTCGCTCCCTAATCCATCGTAACTGGTAGGCACACGCAGCACAGTCTCACAGCAGAAGTAATAATGACTTTTAATCTGCTGATGTGTGCTCTAGGAAATTAATTTTCTCTTATTTGTTTCGTGTCTCTGAAGATAATTTTTCATCAGACCAGTCTCATGTGTGCACAGCCCAGCCCTTGTAAACAAAATGAATATTTTTTACTTTTAAATGGTGGGAAAACTCAGCTGCAAACTTTTGCAGCTTGTACCAGAGACCAGAGTTAAATCATATACATGCCAGATGTTTACACTTCTTTTCTGTTATTCTGCTTGAGCAGGAAAAACTGTATTGTTATTCAAATGACTCTAATTTGGTTTTACAGCTTTTCCTACTGATAAAGTCGTCTTTTTCATATGTTTAGATATCTCGGTGGTTAAATGTGCAGTTAAACTTCTCACACCCACAGAAAGACGAGTTTCAGTGGTCTGGTATGTATTTATGTATGTGGCCCACAGTGTAAAATGGGTTTGACGTCCCTGCCATACACAGGACAGAAGATGAATTACACTTCCAGGTCTGAAAAGAGAAGCCAACAAGGGAATCCCTTAAAGCTGCATTCTATTTTAACGACCACCAGGGGGCGAAAGCCGTGGCTGTAAAGGTCTTCCTGTCCAGTTCACTATGTTGCCCAAGGACACTTTGACACATGGAGTGGAAAAGCCAGAGATGACTATTGGTAGGCAACCTGCTCTATAACCTCAGCCACAAGTGCTACAGCACCAACATGCTTGGTATGTGTCGTATGTGGGGTTGGGGGAGCCAGGGATTGAGGCACAGACCTTCCAATTGGTAAACGACCCACTCTACCACATGAGCCACCCCAAAGAAACCAATGGGAAAACGGCCACTCAATTTGTGTTACACTGAATCGTCCATTTTGTACATTTTGTTATTTTAATGACAAATCCTTAATTACCAACAACAGAAAGAACATACTCCATAATACACGTTGGAGGTTATGAACTGATATGCATCTTTCTTTGGGTTTTTCTTATTTGGTCTTTTACCGATGCCATCCACATGTCTATCTTATAAGGGCCAGATACCAAGTGTCATGACATTTGGGCCACATCTGTCCCACCCAGGCATCTGCCATACCTCATGTCAAGCCTGGTTCGTTGATTCTTAAACCACATCTGGACCACAAGACATCTGCCAGAGTCATAACCAATCCACAACTGCCAGAATAGGTTCAAATGTGTCTGCTACACAGACCAAGCACGACACTCAAAGTTAGAAGAAAGGATGCTTCAAAACATGCCCAACGCCAGTGGATGATCATACTGACAGCACCCTTGGTAAGATGTCACTCAGTACATTTAATCAACTACTTTAGTAAAGTACCCTTAATATACATCTATTAAGGGTACAAGTGTGGATGGTACATGAGATCTTCAAGAAACTAAAGAAGTCCAGCTGTCTTCTTTCTAGGCACCCAGATATCTACACAGCGATACATTGAGTGTAACAATAAGTACTCTGAGAGCACAAACCTCTGCCAAGGCAGCTCACTCTGTGGGCCATATTTACTTTTAAGGGAACTCTATTGTATTTTGTATATATATTCATGAATGTACTTTAAGTTTGCAGCCTGCACTTTGCACGTGTAAAAAACAACTTTGTGTTATTTACCTTTAATATACCTGACATAATTATCAGTATGATAATTTATTATTACCTTTTTCTCTCTCTTAGCAATATTTTCCTTCAAGACATGACATATTTTAGAGGTCAACCTGAAAGAAGGGTACATGTGAAACCCAAAGGTGAGGTCAGAGGTCAAACGTGACATGATGTTTTACATCTTTATATGGTACTTTCTATAATTTGGACAACACACGCCACACTATCATACTGCAAGGCCTTGAAGTTGACCTTGAAGACCTTTTAATGTTAGATGACGTCACTCTACACCCCTGCAAAGATTTATCAGAATTCATTCAAAACTTTCTGAGCTACTGTGTTTGACACGATGACCATGTAAGCACGTGGTCAAAAGCACTGAATCCCCTTACTCATTCTTTACTTTTCCTTTAGCAAAGTCTTTAATCCTAACCCTCATTTCAGCACTTTGCAAAACACATATTAATACAAACTGATGTTTAAACTTCAAGCAGCACATCTGTATTTGTGCCCAGGGCTGCAGGTGAGCCTGAAACATGTGCCTGCAACAGATTTCCAGAACATCTTGGTTTCTCTGATAACTAAACACCAAATATCTAAATCTTCTGCTAATCTCTCACTTATAAAATCCACAATCTAGAGTAACCTGTTAATGAGACTCCAGCTTTCACAGCTCACATCTTGGCTCACCTGATGACGCACATGATTAATAGTGGGTCAACAACCACCTCCTGAGGGGAAACCCCCACTAGGGTTTAGATACTTGAGCCTCTCCGCTTTTTGGTTTTAGAACTGAAGAAACATCTTCAACAAACTTATGTATGTCGCTTTTTCCAAGCTCTTAGGATCAGAGTAGAGTTTCCCCTCCCCGGGAAACAGTTACACGCCTCTGCTCACACATCGTTCACGCAAGCAGAGGAGCCGGCAGCTGAGGTCAAACTGTGTTTACAGATAAACAAGAGGGAAGACCACAGCGACAAAACTCTAAAACACTCATGACATCCACGCATTTTCACCCACTTCACATTCCACTCTCCACACCCACAACGTGCTGCTTTCAGGGGCATCTGGTAAACTTGCACACCCCTGAGCCAAAGTCGCATGCCGTCCCGAACAGCTATGAAGCCTCGGTCACTGCCGAGCGGACATGAACTCCACCTCCTCAACCGTCACGTGTCAGCAAATTAAATCAAACATGTAGTTTCATCTTCCCAAAGTGACCTGCGGTGTGTCCCGCAGTAACTGAAGGCAGAGCGCTCTGCTGACAGCTGACAATAACAAACCTCACACTCGCTCACGCGCACGTGCAGGGCTGGCCCTCTGTCACTGTGGAGACTGTCACAGTGAAACCCCAGAGTGTCAGAGCGCGCGCTGACTCCACAAAACTTTCACTCAAGTCACCACACACAAGACTAAAAACAAACCAACAAACAGCTGAGCCCTTCTGCAGGAGTGAGCGCAGGTGTGAGCTCCGTCAGCTCAACTTAAGCGTCTTCTTTTTTTTCTTTTTTCTTTTTTTTTATCTCTCTTACTTCTCGGTGGAGGTTTGCTGACCAGCTCTGCGACGTGCCTCTGCAGTCGGACCACTCTGCCCTCCAGCGCGCAGGACCGGTGGCAGATGGACACAAGGTCTCCCTCCAGCTCCTCCAGGATGCTCACCGAGTGCCGGGACAAATCCGAGAGCTGTCGGAGCACCGAGCACAGGGTGAAGCTGCACACGTCCGCCAAGTCCCCGAAAATCTCCCCTTGCTCCTGCTGGTGCTGCAGCCTCTTGCCGTCGGGCTTGCACACATCTTTCGGAAATATCGTGCGTTTACAAAAAGGCATGATTTCTCTCTCCCGCCTCCTCTGATTCCAAAAATATCAAACTCCTCAGACAGTCAAGTTATATCCCCGTTGACCTTCTCCCTCCGGGTGGCGCACAGCCACACGCCACGGATCCTCCGGGAGGTAAAAGTGCGCTGCTGGCTGAGCGGCTCGGAGCGAGTTGCGCGTCGTGCGCCCTCATTGTTTTTGACTGCAAGCGAATTTTTTTTTTCTATTTTTTTCAGCGGAGAGGAGAGAGTCGGCTGCTGCGAGGACTGTAGTCAAGATCGGAAGAGTGTGACAGACGAGATTTCCTGTTAAAGCTTCAAAATTAAAGCCCGAATTTACTGCGTTTCTTATCGGGGACTCGCACATATAAAACCCCTGAACCGAATAGTTTTATGCAGCTTCAGCTTCACGTATAGAAACATGGTTCTGTTTTATGAGACCTTTTTGCGCTGTTATCGCCACTTTGTTAGCATTTCTTTTACTCTTTACACCCTTTTAATATTTTCAAACATGCTTTTATTATGAAAAGATTCACCCCGCGTCAGATCTTTTTATGTCGGGCTTGACGCAGCGACACAGTGCGCAACAGTCTGGTGTTTCCCTTGGAGGAAACCTGTCTGATGGAGGGAGAGATGAAGAGAGGAGGAGTAGGAGAAGAAGATGGAGGAGGACAGAGAAGGGGATGGATCAGCTCCTTCATGCAGCATCACCGCAACCACCACCACAATGCGCGTGACTGCCTTGTCTGTGCCCACGCGTGCATGTGCAAAATCGAAATAATCGAAGCGAGTGGGAGCTCGTGTCCGAAAACTTTTGCGTTCTTCCTTTCCTCACTTTATGTTTGGGGGAGCTTGCGTGGAGAGGTGTTAAGCTCAGCCACATGCAGCACCTTGCAGACTGTGAGCCAGAACACACCCAGGGTAGTCTTCACTGACTGCAGCCAGGTTTTTAACATGTGGAGCAGAGGTGCCAAACATGAGGCCCGAGGGGACCAGAATTGGCCTGGCAAAGACTCCAATCCGGCCCACTGAAAGGCTTTTGAAAACGTGAAGGAGAGCGTAGATTTTAAACTTTAAATTGTATTATCATAAGTTTTAAGCTTTTCCTGCTGATATCCCCCTGCTGATATACAAAATAATTAAGATAAATCATTAAATAACAGAGACGTTTTAGGTGAATTAACCAAAACATTGTGTTTCATAAAAAACAGGAGAAAGTCTGGGCAGTGAGCTACTAGAACTGTTTCTGTAACTCTACATATTTATTGTGTAGAAAAACTGAGACAAAATGCTTAAAATGCACTTTTTTTCTCTCTTATATTAAGATATCCCAGGGATTAAATGTTTGGTTTAACCTCTGTAAGCAGACTGAGAGGGGAGTTTCAGTGGTAGGAGGCGCTGACTTTGTTTACCTATTAAAATGGCAGCTGAGTGTAGGCATGAAATGTTTTTGGATTGTCCAGTAGCAGTTTTGACATCAATTGGCCCAAAAATGAAGATCAAAATAAGAAGCAAGATTTCTAAACAGAGCCAAACGTGTCAGCGGAGGCTGTGCGGAGTGAAAAACGAGGTCCCTTTAAAGAACTGGGTCTCAAAATGAGGAGGATACAAAAAACTGAGGAACAGAAATTCCCAAGTCAGACCGTCTCACACCCCCCACATCCCCAAATCTTTCTTCTCCATAAGCTGAATACATGTGCAGACCTCCGCTCCAGACCCAGATTTCCAGATGGGGACACAGCAGTGCTCAAACACATTACACATGCCTAACGTCATTTTATCTGAGCCAGCAGGTCGTTACAGTGACAGCTCAGATCACGAGTCCTTTGTTTCAGTCGTCTAGTCTCACAGATGTGAGGACTGATTTTTTAGAGTACCTGGTTTGACACAAACAGTACTTTCTGCGAGGGTCCATTTGTGCCAAAACTATGTTCGTGTGTCAGGATTTTTGGCCGAACTTTAAGAGTTTTTAAATCCACTGAATTTTTTTAATTTTGGAGGCAGGCTGCTTCAGAGAGAGAATCGACCATATATTTTACAGTCTGCAATTCACACTTACCACCATGTCGACTGCTGTAGCATTAAAATCATTTTAACTGACTAGCTCTGATTTGGTGACAAATTGCTAGGAAAAGGCTGCCCAACTTGGAGGAGTTTAGGTGTCTTGCAGTCTTATTGATGAGTGAGGAGAGAGGGCAGCGGGGGACTGACAGCCGCTCCTGCAGTGATGTGGATGCTGAACTGGACCAGCGTGGTGAAGAGAGAGCTGAGTGGAGCTGTGGATTTACCATTTGATCTTTGGCCCTACCCTCACCTTTGGTCACAAGCACTGGGTAGATGGACGGATGGGAAGAGATAAAGGCATGAATAATCATCTCAACTTCAGCCTTTGACACCAGACTTCTGAGTTTTTAAATATCCCCATAATGATAAAACTGTTCTGAACCAGCTGTTTGCAGTGATAATCAAACTGTCAAAAACGACACCCAAGTTTCTGAAATCACACATTCAGGGGCAAAAAACAAAATGTGTTCAGTCAAAACTGAAGTGCAGTTCAAAGTCGAAAAGAAAGTCAGTCGACACAGAGTGTAGCTATGGAAACATAATTTTGGCACAAATGGACCTCCATACTAAACTCCATCTGATGCCCGCTGGAGGAGGATGGAGAAGAAAGCTCAGATATTTTCACAGATTTTTCTTTCTGCAGTTCTTTGACATTAATATGAGTCAGTGTAAGCGCCGCCCTGTTACCCATCTAACAAAAACAAGATAAATTCAAATAACCGAGCTGCTGCTGCTGTGCCGTGTGATTAAAAAGTTAAAGATAATTCAACACAGAAACGATGTAGGTGTGTTGGGTTTCTTCTAAAGCGTAGCCCGAGGCCTCATATAGCAAACACAAATATCAGTGGGTGTAGTATTTTAACCCCAGTGGGATCTTAATATTACACCTGCACATCGCCATTTTAACATCAGCAAACAGAACTAAATATACTCCACTTAGGTGGGTGAGTACACCGCCCTGGAATTCCCTAGGAGATTTATATATATATTTGGAGATTTAGCAAAATCTCTGTGACACCCTCAGAGTCTATCAACAGTCCAGCATATCCACCTCACAATCAGACATGTACTATTAAAAGCTTTTTTATAATTAGTGCACATTGGAGCCATTCTTTACAGAAGGCAAATTAAAAAGTACACAGGGGTGTACTTTTTAATTTGCCTTCTGTTTTCCAGCATTTCCGAGCCCTTATACCACCTTAAGTTCTTGTGAAATTCTCAGGGCTGAAAAAGAAGCTCTGTAACCACAACCAAATTCATTTTACACCCACTCCGAGCGTCGCGCTCTGAAGACAAAATCTGATTTCTGTTCAGTATGATTTTCCTGTAACCCACTTTTGAGCATCAGTATCATGGGATGCATCATAGTTTCAGCAGCAGTTTAATAGTCATGATGTAGAAACAAGGTCTAGAAACAAGCATTGGTTCCCTGCATGTTTGTTCTGTTTTCTGATCATTTACTGGAGAAATATAAAAAACAAACGAGGGGGAAAAAAGCATTTTGCAAGTTTTGCGGATTTCACCGCAGCACACAGCGGGGCTTCCTTTTAACCTTAACTTCAGGCATATCAGTCTGTCCGCTTAGGAAGCAGAAACCACTGCGAGTGAGTCCATTTCAGCTGGTTTGGTGCAAATGAAAGCAAGAACAGGTTCTGCTTTGCACTCTTGCCTCACAGTAAGAAGGGTCGGGGTTTAAACGTGTGTGTTCTTCACACACTCTCTCCGGGTAGTCTGACTTCCTGCCAAAGACATGCATTTGGGTGAAATGGTGATTCTAAATGGCACATAGCTATGAACGGTTTTTATCATTTTGTATTAGCTTTTCAACAGTCTAGGGTGTCGCTTTATGGCAGCTGGGATATGCTCCAGCTCCTTTATGACCCTGAATTGGATAAAAGGAAGAAAATGGATGGGTTGGAAATGAGAGGCAACAACAGCGCATTGCTCTCTCTGATCTCAGGTTGCACGAGTAGTCCTCTTTCTCCAGGATGGCACATCCCCTCATAAGTACTGGTATGAGAAAGTTAGCTGCGTCTCGAGAGTGTGGAGGAGATACCAGGAGACAGGCTGTTAGTGGAGGAGAGCATAGAAGGGTTTTAAGTATCAGCCTCCTTGAGTGAGCCTTGAAAAGCCATACAAAATGACCTCCAGCAGGTTGCTTTGTATGATTAAACAGACTCAACAAGGGTGGCACGAGGTCCTGACGTCCTTTAGTGGGACCCGCTGCTCACAGCCCACCCAAACACCATGCGGTTAGACGGGGATTCCCAGACAACACTACAACTGCAAATCCACCACCCACTCTCAGGTTCATTTTAAAGACACATGACAGACACGAAACAGTCTGGAGATTGTGCTGCCTGTGACATCATCAACCAAAACTTCTCTTGGATATAATAAAACTGGAGTAATAAAGTGGCACGGAGCTCCAGGAAAACACACGCGGCATGGAAAGAAGCTGACTTCCCCTCACGCTGTCATGGGCGTGAGCCTCTCCTTGGGGCTAGATGGACACTTTCCACTGCAGGGTGATACTTTTAGCAGTTGTAGCTCAGTGGAAACAAAACCCATCGCCCACAAAACTGTTCATGAGGAGGTTTGTAGTGACCGAATCATGATTTTTGGAGCAAGACAGCGCCATTATATTCAAGAGAAGGCAAACATCTCTGCAGCTCAGATCTCCAAAACATGATGGTGTAGATAGTGTGAAAAGCCAGAAGACTTATTCATTTGCGTGATCTGACGCTTCAGCTATGGCCCCGTTTTCACCAGTTTCCCACGAGTGTGACCCGAGGTCAGAACTTCCACATAGGAAAAGGAGTAGGTTACTCATCAGATGGCTTTACACAACACAGGCATGAGATCCTGATCTGAAAGAGGGGGGCGTGTCTTTTCCTGCCCTTTTTCATCGCCTCTGAACACAACCCGAGCGCGAGCCAAGCCTCTCTGGTCAGCCAACATCATCATCTTCACAAAGCGGATTCCTCTACCCCGCCGCAGAGTGACAAGAGGAGTGCAGAGAGAAGAAAAAAACAAACAAAAGTGGTCAGAGTATCCCTTTAAGAAATCGCATCTTTGCAGGAGCCTCTCGGGCACATGATGTGGCCCCCTGGACTCTGAGGGAGAAGGGCGGAGGGGACTTTCAGCTCCATCTCTGCCTCTCTGGAGCCGTTTTCTTTTCTTTTTTCTTCTTCTTCTTCCTTTTTGCTTCGCAGTTGTTTTCCCCCAGCCAGCTGCTCGCATCCTCCGCCGTAAATCTTGCAGTTTATAATTTGTCCTCCGTTCACCTCCTCTCATGAGAAATGACGCATCGCAAGTTGAGGGTTTATTTCCAAAATGAGATTTGCAGAATTCAATACTCACTGTGATTAATTTGAGAATTGCTTTAATGTGTCTTCTCCCAGTGTTCTGGAGACCTTTTAACCACAATCTGATGCTTCTGCGTCCGTGCATAAGCCAGCCGTAATTATGAAGCGTGAGGGGCATGGCTATGGCTGCGCTCTGATTTCCTGTTTGTTTGTCAGTATAATGTGATAATTGCCCATGACTGCAAAGAAAAGTGATGTTTTTCAGCCACTGCATGACAGATGGAAATAACCGCTGTTGCCCATTGGATTGTGGCTGCTGTTGAGAAGCTTCAAGCTTGGAATTTTGTATTAAAGTGGACCTATTATGATTTTCCTTTTTTCTGTCACACATGTGCTGTTACACATGGGTAAAGTTTCAAATAAAGAGTTAAACAAGGGTGCGATCCACAAAGCTCAGGCTTCACACTGCTCTAAACTCTCGGTTTGAGACACATTATCCTACACTTGGCTCTTTACTATGTGATACCCGTGAGTGCAGAAGCCCCGCCCACCTGCTATTTGAACCTTCCGTTTGTGAGGGTCAGCCAATCAGAAGAAAGCTGGTTTAACGTGTACTGGAACTGAAAGGCGGCCCAAAGGCTCTATATGAGATAAACAAGGATTATTTTGAACTGTGAATCATGCAAAGCTACTCTTGGAGAGTCCAGAAAGGAAAAATAAAGACAGAGAGACTGAAATTATCATGATGTGAATTTACAGAAGAAACCAAGCAGCCGGCTCGTTAAAGTGTTTTTTCCGTCACAAAGCTGATCACAAACTCGCAGCTTTCACTCCAAGTTGCCATGCCTGTAGTTATCCCTAACTTTTAGCTATATTAACAATTAAATGTAATTATAAACAATAATAATAACAAAATAACAATAATAACATTATTGATTTATCTCTACAGACAAAAACAGTTTAAACTGGCTGTGAAGATGTTCATTTCACTGCTGAATTCAGGCTTTTTATTATGGGCATCTATGAGGATTGACTCGCTTTTGAAGTTGGCCTCAAGTGGCCACTAGAGGAACTGCAGCTTTTTTAGTATTCACATATTTGCTTCACTTGTCAGTCTAAATTCTACTTCTTCTTCTTCTTCTTGTTTTGGCGCCTCCCCTTAGGAATCGCCAAAGTGGATCATTTCCTTCCGCCTCACTCTCCCCAACCTTGTCATCCTTCACTACATCCATGAGTCTTCTCTGAGGTCTTCCCCTTTCCCTTGTGTCAGTCCGCTCCATCATCAGCATATATCCACTATCCCTCCTCTACACATATCCAAACCATCTCAGCCTTTCATCTCTGACCTTGTCTCCAAACTGCTCATTTCTAATCCGGTCCATTCTGGTCACCAGTGGAAATCTCAGCAGCTCCTCCTCTTGTGCCACCCTCTCCAAATCATACATCACAGCAGGCCTCACTACCATCCTGTAATCCTTTCCTTTCACTCTTGCTGATGTCCTTCAGTCACAAGTTACTCCCAACTCTCATTTCCACCCACTCCACCCTGCCTGCACTCTTTTCCTCACCTGTCTGTTGCTATGGATGGTTTACGCTGGGTATACTCATCCACCCTTAAAACGTCTGCTCCTTGCAGCTTCACTGTGACACCTGTCACTCTCAGATATTTATTCTGTCTTGCTTCTACTGACTTTCATTCCTCTTCTTTCCAGAGAATAACTCCACCTCTCCAGGCTCTCTTTCACCTCCCCTCTACTCTCACTACACACCACACCATCATCTGCAAACATCATAGTCCACAGAGACTCCTGCCAGTCTGTCCATCACATGCAGACAAGGAGCTCAGAGTGGCTCCCTAATGTAATCCCACCCCCACCTTGAACCCATCTGTCACTCCTACCACACATCTCACCGCTGTCTCACTGTCCTCATGCATGTCCTGCACCGCCCTCACATACTTCTCTGCCACTCCTCAAATGCTTTTTCTCTTCAAACATTAAAAGTGAAACATGTGATTTGAAGGCAGTACACTAGCATGTAGCTTAGCAGCCAAACTGCGTCATTTAGCAGGAAATAACCATCTGATCTTTTCTAATTCATAATCTAATTTCCTAATCTCTATAATTGTGAGGCTAATTGCCTCTGTTTCTTCTAAATGAACCATTAGCATTTGAGATCACACACAGCTTTGGCATCATTCTTTGTCTGTATCATGAAACTGTGTTTAAAACCCCCTAAACAAGTGTTAATATGCTGTGTAAACCTCAAATACATGTTTACAACCTGAGTTGCTCATTAACAAGACATCATTAATAATTAATACCTTAAAAGATGTTTTATGAGCATGAAAGGTTTAACTAAAACCAGCTAAAATGACAGATGTCAGCAGTTTTTTGTGGCTTTTCCAGAATGCAAATATTACTCCAAGATTGACACAGACATCAAAATAAGGTAAATGAATGACAGTGAGGTGAACTCCATCCTTTTTAAGGGCAGCATGTTTCCGAATCTCATTGAACAGCTCCCATCAGGTCGAACATTCCTGCCAGGGGCTCTACCTCTTAGATAATCCGACTTTTACTCGTCTTATAGTTGCTTGTTTTTTAGAGCTTACAGTCTGTACTGGAACTGTTTTGGTTTGGTGGTCTCATTTTCACTTTCTGTCTCTTTTTTAATGTCAGAAGAGGAAAACTGTTCAGTATTTCACAGTAAAACCAAAGAACTGAGTAAAATAAATACATTCTATGTGTCATTTCTCTTTCTGATCCATGCTATTTATTTTTGCAATCCACCGTGGGACAGAGAGAAAGAGATCAGGTGGTTGGCGTTGGGGTGCAGACTATTGCAAAGTATGTCTGAAATGATCTGTTGCTGAAGCATTTACATTTGGATCCAGGCTGATTTGCTGAAGGAGGTACTTTGCTTTC
Organism: Rhamphochromis longiceps; assembly: GCF_057381845.1. NCBI lineage: Eukaryota > Metazoa > Chordata > Actinopteri > Cichliformes > Cichlidae > Rhamphochromis > Rhamphochromis longiceps. Next base: position 35,058,032 of record NC_140559.1, on the reverse strand, counting down.
GTTCTCAGCTGTGTCTCAGCGCTCTTCTCTGCTTTCTCTGGAGCCCAGCGAAAACTCCACCAATGCTCCACCCGAGGTTCAAGAACGCACCCCTCCTCCGCCCTGAAAAAGCACATCTGGTGCTCAGAGCAGCCCCCAGGCCCCTTTTAGCAACCCCTCCCAGACGTGAACTTGGCCTACCTAAATGTTTTTGTTCCTGCAGTCTGAGCTGGTCTTATGGAGAGGGGGATGGAGAGAGGGAAGGAGGAGGAATTTCAACATAAACTGCTTTTTATTGACACAATTGAATACATCAACATGAGAAGCTTATGAGAGACGAGGGATAGTGTGTGTGTGTGTGTGTGTGTGTGTGTGTGTGTGTGTGTAGGAAGCGAGGCGGAGCAGGAGGGAGTGGCCATCCATATCACTGATCTGTGACCATATCATCTAACCACTTAGTTGCCATTACAAGCAACCTGTCACTTGGTCAATCAGCCAGCTGACTGTTAACTTATTAAACCAGTCAGGGTAAACTAGTCATCAAAAAACCCGCCTTCAGCCCCCTACCTCTACCGTCAACGAGTCATTTGCCCAATCAGCAGACAGCCATTCAGGCAGTCAATCACATGGAAGCAATTGATTAGAAACAGCTGTCTTCACCCACTCCCTCCGCCTCCACTCTCTTCTTCCTCCACCTCCCGCAGAAGACTGAGTTCATTGTTTTAGCAGCTCAGCCCACTTCTGTACTCGCACAAGAAGCACGCTCCGAGGCAGTACCTCCATTACTTTGTCCACGTCTTCTCTGTTTCACGCTGCACATGCTGTACGTTTAACCACAGCGACAGGCTAGTGCTCCAATAGCTGTTGAGAAACGAATCTCAGTGGTTTACAACCTGTAGGTAAAGAAGCCCTGAGATTAATCTGCGAGGGTCACGAGACCATTACATTAATGAGGTTTTTGGACTCTGATTATCTCTAAAAATCACTGAAAAACATTGGTTGAACTACATCCACTGACACTCCAAACAGAATCGTGAGGAAGGGTTTCCTGTAGTATTTACTTTTAAGAGGTCAAAGAATGAAAAGGTTAGATGATTCATGGAAGTAATCAGAAATCCTCTGGTTAAGGACTCAGGCAATGATGATAGACACGCAACTAACTGTTTTCTTTCATGCAGTGAAGGCCACAAACACAGAGGCAAACAAACTGTTCGATGATCTCTCAGTAACTGCTGGTCCCAAAGACACAGAGACTTTAAAACAATGCACCAACTATGCATGCGTCCTATAGGTGGCCTCATAGACGGTATGAAGGACGGATGTATCTACCATGACGTTGATTATTGGTTTCTATAGCCTTGAGTTGAGCGTATCTGCCATCTTGGTGTTCTGAAACCTGGTGCGATGAGCAAGTGGCAGATCTGATAGTAAAACCACACTTTCATTGGCTAAGAACTTGTCTATCACAAGTCCTCAAAATCCATTTAAGGCAGTCATGTGTTGGCTTCAATTTTTAGATCCATTTGGCTTTAGATCCATTTTAATGTGTCGGTACCTTTTGTAAATGTTTGCCACCCTGTTTTAAACCCTTAAAGGACCAGTCTAGTGCAATGCTAGCATGAGTTAGCAGAAGGCTAGCATTTTATATACTGTTTTGTTTCACTTGGAATATATCGCCAATTCTTTATTTGTGAGACATGAAAATAAAATGTACATTTTTATATCTAAAATCAGGTGTAAATCATCAAAATTATTTTGCTCCATTCACTTTTCTTCATTGAGGACTATCTCACAAGCGCCCTCTGCTGCACCCTTTGCTGAACTGCAGCCAATTTCTGTTCAACTGAATTAATAAAAAGTTGAATGGCAAAAACACGTACTTTCATGGATTTTACTTATTTTCTCACACTCGTATCTAGGGTCCATATAAAGAAGCGTTTACTGCAATAAGACCTATTGCCCTGGAGTAGCACTACCTTTCATAAAAATCTTGTCGTTCACAGCTCAGCTACGGTGGTACCCGGGCGATTACCGCCTCTCAAGGCCAAAAATCTAGTGATTCTCAAAGTGTCTTTCCAGCAGAGCCTGGCCGAAGCTTTTTGTGGCTGGTTAGCTCAGACTTCCAGATCGACTCCCCAAAGTCTGCTGACCCTCAGCCCATCACACGCTTTGTAGCCTCTGTTGTTTCTCCCTCTGTTGAATTCTTAAAATATGCTGGGAGAGAGGCTTAGAGCAGACTTTGAGTTCCCATTTAAACATTTAAGAAATGCCCAGTGCTCATAAAGGTTTTGGAAATGGGTAAATTAGTTGCTAGGAAACATCTTTAGCTGCAGGATGTTGAAATACACACCAACTGTGAGCTGTAGCATAATAAATAGCCCAAGTACGACATATGAGACTGTGTTGTTTATTTTAATATACCCATATAAAAGTGAAACTTTGAGGCCTCGTTTTTGTCATTATTTCAAAAACATGTTAAATATTTTGGGTTGAGGCTGCAGGAGTCCCGCTGGTGTCCAAAGTCTTCCCCTTAATGTGCGTGATAGTTAAAGAACAAATAAATACGTTAGAGAAAAGGTCTGCCCAGTGTATTATTTAAGGTAAGAGCAGCTGGATGAGCTGTAAAAGCTGATAATATTAGTAAATGCGTTGTGTGTCAATATCTTTATAGTGGATGCATCCCTGCTGTGTTTCTGTGCAGCTTGTTAGATAATTCAACATGTTGGTTTTCCGGGTGGATGTTTTTCCTCTGCATTTGCTCCACAGCTCACATTCCTTTTCCATTTCCTACCAAATGCACTTCAAAGCCGCTGTGTGACTGTATGTGTGAATCAAATGCGATTGTTGCTCTGCTCTGCAAGGGGATTCAGAACAGGACCGGAGCAAACCATGCGTCTGGCGAGTCTCATGTTTCAAATGTTCAAAGACTGTGTTTGTGCATGCATGTGTGTGTGTGTGTGTGTGTGTGTGTGTGTGTGTGTGTTTGTGCATGCACTTGTTTTTTTTATGAAATCTGGTCCCAGGCATATAAAAATGAGGACAACACTGACACTTTTGATTTGTTGCTAAAGCACAAACCTCAGAAGGTGTTTTAAGTCTGCTGTTTCCTTTCATAGCAATACATTAAAAAAAAAAAAAAAAAAGCACCACTTCAAGTCATGTTAAGGTGAAAGTTGAATTTAAACAAGCTGCAATATGAACCCCAGATACTCTCAAGATCGTTCAGGTTGGGCCTTATTTTTACAGCTTTGGCCATGTTTTTATGAGTTATGAATATACTCCACACACCTAATGAATGGCTCTATTGAGAACTCAGTACTTCTGAAATAGGCAGATATATATAATGTTACAAAGTTACACACCGTTCAGCCAAATGATCTAAAACACATTATTTGAAAGGAGAAAAAAAATTGTAACCATATCCAACTACAAATATGTTAAATTACACCAAGTACAGTGTTTACAATAGACACTATTTGCTTTCCAAATCTTTTTGGCTAATAAACTTAATTTAAAGAGTGATCACATCAAAGTACAGTAACTCATTGATGTAAACAATTGCTAAAATGTCTAATTATTACCTCAAGGATAAGCGGAAGCCAATGGATGGATAGATGGATGGTTATATATAGATATAAATATATCTGGAGGCGGAGTATATGACGGCAAGGTTGAGGACGGGGTAAATCCTCGGTTTACCCCAGCTGGCTGGGGTTGTGACATGCCCTGTGTTGTTCTGTGAATCCAGGAGGAGGTAGGGGTGGATCGCCTTTTCAGTTGGGCACATTTTTCTCATGTTTTGTTAGTCAGGGAGGTAAGTGATTGTCGTTTGGTTATGTGTCTTTGGGGCTAGGCAAGCAGCTTAACGCAGCTCAGGTCATACAAGCTTTGGTTAGTTTAGTTTTAGTTTATATTAAAATATATTACATATATTAAAATTATAACACGCTAATTTTTTTATGTAACATAAGCTAGCATTAAGTTCATTAAGAGCTCCTTTCTGTTTTTTTTAGCAACATTTGCAGGAGCATTAGCATTTAGCTCAAAGCTCAGAGTAAATGTTTCTAGGTTAGAAAATGATGTTAACATAAACATGCTAACCTAACAAATTCTAGTGAGTATGATAATAGCATTGATTAATAGCGTTCAGTTCAAGACACAGATTGAAAACATTAATCACAATTAGCAGAAAATATAGTTTCCTTCTACAAAGTTTCATATTTAATGACCGCTCAGGAAAAACAATTCAGAATTTTGTTCTAAACAACTAGCTGAGTTGTTGACAGAAAATAGGGTAAAACCATAGCAATTTATAATAATTTGGGATTATTAATGTAAAACTACAGCTTATGTGTCAACTTTTTGCTAACATTTAAAATTATATGGGATATATTTTTGGCTTGTTAAAATGTCAAAAATGGTCAAAGTTTGATTATAAACTTCATTTAAAAAGCCAGATGTCACAACAAACGGGTAGACGGGGGAAAAAGGACACCACAAACTTGTTGATAACTATAAAGTATAGCCTGCTTATTGGTGACTTATTTTCCTGATGGGACCTTACTTTATAAAGTAAACATCATATTGCATTGCATAAGAGTCAAAACTAATAACTGATGTTATAAATTCATCAAAAAAAGATTTCCTGAGCTCAAAAATAAAGATAATTTTAGAGGGATCCAAAGGGGTCGCCCCCTGCTGGGAAAGGATTTGAATCACTTTTCACGTCCATTTTTTACAGGCTCTGATTTAGGTAAATGCTCAGCTTTACCTAAATCAATGGTATTTTTTAATAGTATACCAATGAAATAAGTCCACTTTAAGTATAAACTGGGTGTAAAGCAGTGAAAAATGTCCATTAACAGTGACATGAAAGCATTGCTGGCTGTCTAAATTCTGTCATTTCCAGATAATGAAGCGACCAGGCTGTTCGTAGTTGCATTTTACAGATATTAGATGTTGAGCAGACCCACTGTCCTCACACACTGTCCTTACTTATGGCTGCCAGCAATGATGGATTACTGTACTGTTCAGTGTGTCAGAGAGCAGACGGTCATGGGAGTGAGCCGTGGCCCTCCGAACACTCCGACACACACGGACACACACATTCCTGCTGTGCGTGTTGTTGTGTGTTGTGTGCTGAAGGGGGCGGGGTTGGAAATCAAAGTCACGGAGGGACGAGGGCAGCAGGGTTGATCTTGTGCTCTTTTACTGCACAAACATACACACACTCGTAGGTGGAATGTGAGGGCCTGAGCAGGTTACATCACACACCAGCACATACACAGTGAGGTGGTGTTTGTCAGGCCAGGTTTCTGCAGTGCGTGAGCAGGCTGCATCCCAGCAGTCACCATATGGACGGGTACTGAAGTCAGAACACAAAGAGAGCGGCGGATGGGATAGGAGAGAAGGGGGTTGGAGCAAAGGACACAGCAATGAAGGGAGGAGGCAAAGTAGGGATTACTGTAAGCGAGGAAATAAGGAAGGAAAGAATGTAAAGGAAGCAGGCTTTTGCTTACAATGAGGAGGAAAGGCAAAGAAGGTTACACGGGATCGAGGAATGATGACACTTGGAAGTTATTTTGGACAAAAGATGGAGGCTGGAAGGATGACAGCAAAATGGGAAATGAGAAAAGGGACAAGTCAGAAAAGACAGAGGAATATAGAATTAAAGCTGAAGTGAGGAGGGGAAAAGTGGTACTGGGAGCAGATAAGGGAGAAAGAAGGAGGAGAGGGATTGGGAGTATATAAACAGATGGATGAGTGTGAAGGAGAGATCATAGAGGGATTGACAGACGAATACAACATAGAGACTCACATGATCCACAGGGCTTCTTGCAATAAGCCTGTTTGATCTCACTTTTTTCATGTTTTTAAAAGTAAATGGCATATAATATTCATATATGTGTAAAACCATTCACACACAGTCAGTTTAGAACCACCAATGAATCTAACCTCACACGTGTTTTTGGAGTGTGGGAGGAAACCGACGGACCCTGTGGCAACCCACGCAGACACATGGATAACATGCAAACTCCAGACAGCCTGGATTCAAACCCAGGATCTTTTTGCTGTGAGGTGTTGTTGCAAGCCCAAGGCTGCTGGGTACACTGCGGCAAGAAAAGGACGGACATCGTCAGCAGCAATACTCAGGCAGGCTGTCGGGTTTGAATAATGCTCAGTTGGTATGAAGGACCCCAAAGTGTGCCAAGAAAATATCCCTCACACTATTAAACCACCAGCAAGCTGAACTGTTGATGGAAGTCAGGATGGATCCATGCTTTAATCTCATTTACACCAAATTCTGACTCTAACATTTGAATTTTTACAGCATTTTTCCAATCCTCTGTTGTCCATTTTTGGTGAGCCTGCATCAACTGGCTCAGCAAAATTGCAGGTGTGGCACTCATTGTGGTCTTCTGATGCTGTAGCCCATCTGCTTCAACGTTCAACATGCTGCGTGCATTAACCTCCTAGGACCTGGCATCCACATATGTGGACGTCACATTTTGGGTTATTTAGACCAAAATACTCAATTTTGATCTACAAGGGCCTGATATCCACTTACGAGGACATTATACTGCTACTGTTCTATCGAAATTTTAAACGAATATCCTCATATGTGGCTCTCATTTTTCTTAGAAACAAAAATCAGGTAAAAAAAAAATAAATCTGGTAATTCTTTGTTTTTACATTCATCAAGTCTCAATATGCCTGAATATCAAAGAGAAATTAAAAATGCATGCCATGAAAGAGTTCAGGTCTTAGGTTAAAAGATGCTCTTCTGCAAACCTTGGCTGGAACAACTGTTGCCTTCCTGTCAGCTCATTTTATTGTGACCTGACTTTAACAGAAGACTGCGGCTCACTGAGATCAACCCATCTGTCATCATCAGTCACTTAAAACTCGCCTTTTTCCTCCCACTCATGCGCATTAACAAGCTGTTTGAGAGGTAATATTATTAGCCAAGTGTCTACTGAGTGTACGCAATGGATCAACATTTCCATCAGGTGAATGTTAAATGTGTATCTAATGTAATTCTGCAAACAATAATTTGCCCCCCGCCCAGCCAATCGCCATGTGGTGCAGCAATCTTAACACGATTAATCTAATATGCTCAATGTTTTCTTACAGTTCTAATTGTTGTCATTTTGAAACATTCTGATCCCACATCTTTGCTCTTTCATGCCAGTTAATTGTTGTAATCATCACACCCCCTCCCCTGTGGTTAATATTTCAGCCAAAAGAGCTTTCATAGTGAGTCAGTAACAAATGGTAGTGTTTAAACAGTTTAAACTACCCGTTAGATTTACACACTGTGGCCAGAAAACCCACAAATTTAGGATTAAACTCATATTAAACCTGCTTCCTTCTTCAGGATCCTGCATGTTTAACAAACAAAATGTCACAGTATTCAATTTTTCCAAGTAAAATTTAAAACACCCTGGTTTTTATTATGCTGTCATAGCCTTATTTACTTATCTGATTGTTTTCAGTGCATATTTATTGGTGATTTTAGTGACTGTTGTATATACAGTTGTTTTTGCATAACTTGCACTTTGGAGGTTCTTCAAAATGTGCCATATAAATAAAGTTTGACTTGAATCTAACTGCTGACTTTTTCTGGTTTGACCATTTTCACTCAAAAGCACCATTTAAGGAGTCATTTTTTAACCGTCTGAGACGCTTCGAGGTACTTTTAGGACATAAAGCATTAAACAGCACATTTCCAATGTAATAAAACACAAGACCAATCTGATTGTTTTGTAAATAACAGTTTATTTGAAAACCAGGGATCAGGCTGCTTTTGGGCCAGTTTAGCTGCTGCTCTGTTTGGCGGCCAGCCTCTTGTCTCTCTCCTCGGCGATGGTCAGACGGATTCCCTTTCCTCTGGGCAGGGACACCCACGGCTTGTTGCCCTGCGATCAGACAGGAGATTAGAGCAGTTAGTGCAGGTCAGAAGATAAAATGCATCTGAACAGGAAAAATATAAAGCCGGACAAATAAATTTCAACTCAAAAAGTGAATACAGACATATTCAAGATGGCCACAGTTCCACAGATTTATTTAGAACAAACGTCTTTTTAAGTGCTCAGTGTGAGAAACACAGTCTGTAACAGTAAACAAAGATCCTCAATTGTGTTAACATTTATCTGCACGCCAACACTTCTACAAGGAGCTGTCACTGAGGTGAAGAAAAGAGCAGCTCCGAGGCCGCCACATAAATGTCACGCAGCAAAGAGACGGCCGTGCCGGCGACAGATCCGATCACACCGGCCGCCAAATAAATGTCAGGCAGCAGAGAGAAGCGTTTTATTAACCACGCTCCCACCGCAGGGCCAGGTCCTCGTAATCATTAATGTGCGATTCAGTGGGACAGAGAGGAGTTCATAAAGCTTTTCACACCGCTCGGCTCCTCGCTGTGAGCCAAAATCAGCAGGAACACAAACGCAGTGTGTGTGTTTGCTTCGTGGCACTTCACTCCCTCTTGTGGACTGTGGTTGCTGCCAGATCCAGTTTGCTTCAATGGCCCAGCTATTAAACATGATGGCTTTCAGTAGTGCGTTTCCTGGTATAAAGCACACAAATTTATGACTTTTCCAACATTTTCCTGTCCTTGATTTTGATTTCAGACAAAGACTTTTTAACGACATGCAGGAACCCGAGTTATGCACCCTGTCTGCATTTTGTTTCCTCCCGGAGGACGTAATCAAACGCAGCGCACAGTGCTCGGCGTTAATGAGTCCAATATTAAACCATCACTGCTGTTTGTTGCTGCACAGAGCCACAGTCATGTTCCCACGCTCAGTTCACTTAAGCTGAAGTTTCCAGTGTTTGGTGATGGAGCTCAGAACTTCTTAGAGGAATTGGTAGTTTATTTTCATCACTAATCAAAACCACAAATCGTCATCATTGCTCCAAAAATCACCCGACTCATGATATAAACTCAGCTTTAATTCTCCTGTCCAGAGTAACAAATGATAGAAAACATCAACGGTCACCCAGAAGGCCGTCTTTAAAGACTTATTAATAGATTCTGATGGACTACTTCTATTTTAATCTGCACAAATGTCTTTACGAGTTAATCGACTCAGCAAGAAGGTGAGAGTCAGAAGTAGCAAGTTAGGGAAACAGAAAAGAGGGAAAAGTCAGTTTGTTTACATGTAGTTAGTAAAAAAAAAACTCAAACTACACCTTTCTGAAAGCTCTACTTTTAAATCTATGAATGAAAACCTTGTTTTACTTGAGAGGGGAAAAGATTTAATTATTAGAGAACCCTCCTGGTCATTGTAAAATTAAACACTGCTGTGCTTTTACTTGACAGTCAGCTGTTGACTATGATACTGACTGATACACCGTTAGGATACTTCAAAATACTCTGGATAATAGTAGCACTTTGAGGACATTTCTTCTCACTGGACCTAAAATTTTACATCCCCCTGGTCTGGATGCTGTGTGCTGCAGACAGCGGTGGCGTATTTCTCACCTTGCCAATGACAAAGATGTTGGAGAGCCTGGTAGCAAAGCTGTTGCCTGTGCTGTCCTTGACGTGCACCACGTCGAAGGAGCCAGGGTGACGCTCCCTGTTGGTGATCACACCGATACGCCCCAAGTTAGCACCACCGGTCACCATGCACAGGTTACCTGGAAGAGGAGGAAGATCAGCGGTCAGAGATGTTCTTCATTAACAGGAAACAAGCCTGCAGGTTGTGCAGAGAGTTGAACGTACCAGTATCAAACTTGATGAAGTCTGTGATCTTGCTGCTCTCCAGGTCGATGCGGACTGTGTCGTTGACCTTGATGAGTGGGTCGGGGTAACGGATGGTGCGGGCGTCGTGGGTCACCAGGTGAGGGATACCCTTGGTGCCGATGAGGATCTTCTTCACCTTGCACAGCTTGTACTGTAAGAGGAAGAGGAGGTGTTTTAGGAAATGCGGACAAACATGTGACATTTCCTGTAAAAACGAAATCCCCAAACCTCATCATGCACGACTGACTGAAACACTGAGAATTTGGTGATAGCGCCACCGGTTTGAATCAGCTCATGAACACCAACTCTGGCATAAACAGACTTGTGATTTTTTTTTTAACCTTACAGTAACTGAGTGAGGTAACTATGCGTTTATTTGTTGGTACAAAAAGAGAGAAAAAAAACATAACTGACAAAAGAAACTCAAAAATTAAACAGTGTGGGTATGACAAACACAAAAGTGCAGATAAAAAGAGCACTATAGTAACAAATGACCTGCCTGTACTTTGAGGGTTGAGGATGAATTAAAGCTCTCACCTTGGCCTCCTCGGCGGTGATGCGGTGGACGGTGAAGCGTCCCTTCACGTCGTAGATCAGACGGAAGTGCTCGCCGGTCTTCTCGATGCTGATCACATCTGGGTACCCAAAAAAAGCAGGCGTCAGTTAAATGAATCCTGTGGTGTTTCCAACCAACAGCTCATCATCAAACTTTGTTAAAAAGCAGAAAACTTAGACTCTACCTTCAAACATTTAAGAGCTGATGTTTGGATGGTATTTAGCACCAAATTAAGGCCTCTGATGCCGAAGTTGGCAATTAAACACAGAATGAATGCCAGGATCAACTTCTTCAGGTATTTAAAATCCGGCATCTATTTTAGGGCACACTTGACTTTTTAAAATTTTTTATTTTCTTTATAAATCTGGCCCCTGTAATGGACTTCCACTACCAGAAGGGGGCAGTAATGTACACAAAGCGTTTGCCAGCCAGCCAAAAACAAGCCCAGAGCAGAGAGCGCCAATAAAGAAATGCTGTGAGAGTAAGATGTGAAAAGGCAAAGGTGATGACTGCTCAGTGTGGAAATTGTAAATGGCCTGTATTTGTATAGCGCTTTACTAGTCCCTAAGGACCCCAAAGCGCTTTACGCATCCAGTCATCCATTCACACACTGGTGATGGCAAGCTACTTTTGCACTGTCCACTTCCTGCTGTGACAAAACAAATTTCCCACGTGTGGGACTAATAAAGGTTATCTTATCTTATCTTACATTGTAGCCACAGCCACCCTGGGGCGCACTGACAGAGGCGAGGCTGCCGGACACTGGCGCCACCAGGCCCTCTGACCACCACCAGTAGGCAACGGGTGAAGTGTCTTGCCCAAGGACACAACGACCTTGTAACAACGACCTTGGAGCCCCAAGCCGGGGCTCGAACTGGCAACCTTCTGATTACAAGGCAAACTCCCAACTCTTGAGCCCAGTTGCCCTAAGACTAAGAAAGACTAAGGTCCACTCAGATCAAAGCTAAAACTGGTCTTCAGAGCGCTGTTCGGTGATGGGGACATCCTCAGAAGAATATGCAACAGGTTTTAATGAACGTTTTTGCTTTAAATGACACAGAAGTCAAAAAGGTAACCCAACATCAACACCTAAAAACAAGCTCATTCAAACTGACCTATAAGGTACCGAGTACATATCCAATGACACAAAACACCAGAGTCATCAATATTACAGCTGCAGTGACCAAGTGTTTAGCGTGCATGTACAGTATATAAATAGGCCATGAACATCCTGCAGTGGAGGCTTCCCTTGGATTTGGAAATTAAAAAGCCACACCTCCACGTGAGGCTGTTGGCTGGTGTTGAGGTGGAGAGAGAACTGATGGCGGCGCGACTGTCACCGCTGTCCAAACGCCTGCTCCGAATTACTGGCTTGGCTGCAGTCACTGACAAGCAAAGAGACAAAGCCGGCGTTCTGAGATTTACTTCCCTGGAATAGTTACTGAAGCAGTAACTCAGGTTATTTTGGAAACTTGCTTTTCCCAGTCTCTCCACATCTCTGATAAAGCTACAGCTGTGAGTACATGCTGCTCGTTGTTCCCACAGACTGATATCAACACAGTCCTGTAAGCATTTACACTGGAGGCTCAGGCACACACTTAACGTTACAAGTCTTCTTGGAGCTCAGAACTTCTTAGAGGAATTGGTTGTGTAATTTCAGCTCATTGCTGATCAAACCAACAAATTCATCACTGCTCCTTCTGCCCTAAACATCCAAAGACTATTTACAGAGCCACTCATTCTGAGAATCTGTCAGCAGCAAAGTTATCACAGTCAACTAAAACTAGATGTGAAAAAACTAAAAAAAGAACTACTTAAACTTTAAGACTGAAACTTTGAATCCTAAAAGAAAAAACTATAGGGGAAGCTAACACTGAAGCTGATCTAAAACGAAACCAATTACAAAACACTCAACAGCCCTGGTCAGCAGGAGAGCCAATGTAACATCACACACAGTTTACAAACTGGGATCTCACATGATTTAAGAATAAATTCAAAGTGGGGAACTTTAAACACATTTTTTATATTCAGGCTTTTCTGAACGAGCAGTAAGTGTAACTGGAGATTTCAGCTCTTGAACAGGTAGTCATCTCACTATAGGCAGCATTTGATGTTTTATTGGCAAACAAATTTGACATCATTACTTTGATTTGTGGTATTCCCACCTGTGTAGCACACACTCAGGAGTGTGTTTGGTCTAAAATAACCCTCTGCTTTGGAGAATTTTTAGTTTTATAATTTTTTCTCTCCATACAAATACAGCCTTAACTTAGCCAGTAAAATTACAAAGCTGCTGCTTTTAATTTCCTCCAGGATCTAATTTAATTTCTGGAGCCGAATATTTGGTTGTCATTTTATATTTAATAAGCAGTGCATTAAAACAGCAACTACATTAACATTTCTCTCTCTCTCTCTCTCTCACACACACACACACACACACACACACACACACACACACACACACACACACACACACACACACACACACACACACACACACACACACACACACACACACACACACACACACACACACACACACACACACACCGGAAAAATGAGATGATTGATGATGGAGCTCATTTTTCATAATTTAATGAAGTTGGAACATTTTGAACCCTTCAGCTGATCTGAGCTGTGGAGAAGTCTCTAAAACTCACCCATGAATCCAGCAGGGTAGGTGACATCAGTGCGGACCTTGCCGTCGATCTTGATGAACCTCTGCATGCAGATCTTCTTTACCTCGTCCCCAGTCAGGGCGTACTTGAGGCGGTTCCTCAGGAAGATGATGAGGGGCAGGCACTCCCTCAGCTTGTGGGGACCGGTGGAAGGACGAGGAGCCTGAGGAGGAGAAGGAAGCAGGCGTTATGGTCTGTAAACAAGAAGCTTTTTCATGATTTCTGTGCGTGCTCCACTTCATGATCATTAGTCAAGTATTCCCCACAAATACAATCAACTTTGTAGCAGATTCACATGTCCGCTTTATGCACTTTTATTCAAAGTTCATGCACTCGTGTTTTTGACCCTGGCTGCCCAGTTCACTCTCCTTCCTTCTAAGACACCACAGTGTTGGACCGCAATACTGCTCCTCGATCTGCACAGGAGCTCCAGTATGAGCTGAAGGTCACCAGGACACAGCATTGTTCTTATGCCACTACGCCAAGCATACCACAGGCTGCAGTGCAGAAGCAGGAGTACCAGCTACAGTCCAACATCGTAGAGCAAGAGGTCAAGTCCAGCATGAAAGACTCACTGAAGACAGCTCAGCATTTAAGCAGCTAGGAAATCCCTTTGTTGTTTCAGCTCAGTAAAACGCAATATGACCAAAAAACATTTTTGGTATAATAAAGTAAAAACATGATAGTTCTGTGGACTTTTGTCACCCAAGCACATAACACCTGCATAGAGGGCATATCCAATTACTATTATTTGATCATTCACAGCACTCACATAAATACACACATATCAATCACAAACACACTGGGTAACCTGGCAATGTTAACAGACCATCTTACATGACTCAAAATATGTAAACACCAATTCCAGCAGAACAAACATTATCGTCTACAAAAACAGATTTAAAATGACAAAAGCGATACAGTCTCTATGCCGCCATCATTTCTCACCCAGTACCAGCAGATGAAATTTTTTACTGCAGTCACAGACCCACATTTTCCACTTTAAGCAAGTGCTACACTTTCTCCATCCTTCAGAGCGTCCTGAGTGTGTACAACTGGGAGTGAATCATATGAGCATAATCTGTGTGTTATAATGAAATATTAGCCCTCGTTTGTCGATCTCATGTAACACCATTACTTGAGCTACATGGCATGGCATCACAGTCTATTTGTTCTTTTCTACCAGACAAGAAGCTGCCACAATTTAAATAATTTCAAGCTACGGTATTCAGTCTGCTGCAAGAGTGAAAGAAAAGCAAGAAGACGGCTGATGTGACAGAAAAGGACGCTAGGAATAGGGCAGGTGACTTGCTGTGGCTAACCCTAAATGGAGCATGTTAGCATTACAGTCTGTTTCACAATAATTAACATCTTATTAATTAAAAACGCATAACCTGTCTTTTAAGTGTTGCTGTGATGCGTGACCATCTCAAATAACGGACTAAAACACATGCAGGATTAAAGACGTACACTTCAATGTTTTTTTAAACAGGCATATTCACCCTGCTCCAATCAAACTGCCTGTGATGTTACACTAGCTTTCATCTGACAGTGTTAACCACTGCGTTAATAAACAAAATCCACGGTTTCACACTGAGATACAGAAGTGAACATCCAAGGGTCTTCAGTATGTACGTGGAAACATTACTTACAAACACTCCGGTGAGCTTGTCCAGCATCCAGTGCTTCGGCGCTGCAACGCGCTTCAGGTGCTTCTTCGGTCCTCTGGCCTGCGGAATAGCCGACAAAGCCGGTTAGCAAAATGAAATACAACCGGCCTTGATTCTCCTGAGGCACGAACAAATACAGCGAGTTTATAGCAGAACCCAAACCACGTTGGGAAGGCCGGCGAGTGTGGGCCATGTTAGCATGCGGCGCTAACTGAACCCATGCTAGCACAGACTTCGGCCCAGCCGGGACACACACCGGAAACATTTGTGGCATATTTTAGGATTTAAATTGTATCTAGATTTAAAATAAATGCATAAAAATACTGCACAGCTCGGCTTCCTGGCAGTAATACTCTTTAGTTTCCTTTTTAAGCGGGCTAACAGTGATAGCCCCTACCGAGCTAGCAAGCCGCGGCTGACAAATCCGCACAGAAGGATCAGGTCGTCTTAAAATATCAATTAAGAGCAAGAATCAACGCTTTCAGCTACAATTTAAACTTCCTCCGTTTAATAAGACGCTAGAAATTAAAGTAGGACACATAAAGGTTTCGTAGTATAAAACATAAAAGTGATGTTTAGGGATTATTTCAGAGAGGAACACTGAGGGGAAACTGCTCACCATGTTGGAGTCTGCGGGGGAAAGGACCTCCAAGCTTCCGGTAACGCGTGTTAAGCCCTGCTACGGCACAGTGCGAGGGACATACCTACTGAAAGTCGCTGCTAACGTTCTTTCTTGGCTTTTATTGCTTGTGTTGTAAACTTTTTAATATCCTATTAGTAGTACCAGTGGCTACTACACCACAGCCATCTTTAAACGCTTATTTGAGCAGCCATTTTAAAATTACATTTAACTGATCACCAGGACATAATGTCATGCCAGTTTTTGTTTTGGGCTCCTGCAAACCTACCAGTTCCTTGGGTGTCCTGCCAGTCCCTGCGCCTACACCTGCTCTCAGGAGTACACTGGCCAGGCTTAAATATCAGCCACAGTCACCAGAGCCTGCTATGTGCCCTGCACACCCACAGTTAGAGGCATCTCCACCAGAGGCCATGGCCGTCTGGTCTTTTTCTACTAGGGGTCGTCCGCTGTCTGGTCCTATTCTGTCTCCACCAGAGGTTGCCTGCGTACAGCTGTCTTCGTACAGCTGTCTGTTCCTGCTCCAACCCCAGCCAGTGGTCTGTGCTCCGCCCGAGCCAGCACTTGCCAAGCCACATCCAGCCATGCCTTCCACACCTGGTCTGGCATCAATGGCGCCGCCCATGCCTGGTCTGGCACTGCTGGCTCCTGCTAAGTCTGCCAAAGCTGGTGTGGCACCACCTGCCACAGCTGGTCTGGTACTGCCGGTATCGCCAGCGACTGCCACGCCTAGTCTGGCACTGCCATCACCTGCCAAGCCTCCCCTGCCCAGTTGGGAAATGCCAGTATTCCAAGCCTGCCACACCTGGTCTGGCACCGCCTGCCAGGCCTGGCACGCCTACTCCAGCACCACCGGCACCTGCCACGCCTGGTCCGGCCCTGCCGGCACCTGCCAAGGCTCCCAAGGGTTTTGGTCTCTACAGTTGCCACCTGCCTGCCAAGCTGCTGGAGAAGTTCCATCACCTCCGTCAGTCCTTAGAGAGGTGCCACTGGCCACGTGGTTGGCCTCCAGAACTGCTCCTGCTTTGTTTGCTGGACTCACTGCTCCTAGTTTTTGTTTTGGACTCTGTAATCTCAAACTGACTCTGAGAAATTGCTTTATCTGTTCATAACAAACATGCTAGATTACTAAAGATCAATCTGCAGGATTATCAAAACATGTAGCAGGGTAACATAATCATAATGCAGGAGCCTTACAGGAAATTTGACCATATTACCCCAGCAGTGAAGACACTTCATTGACTCCCAGTTCAACACAGAACTCTTAGAACCCCTCTGTTAGTTCATAAAGCTCCCAGTGCCCCCAGCACACCTCTGACTATAACCCAGTCAGACCTCTTAGGTCATCAGGTGCAGATCTGTGAACTGTTCACAGAAGATCTAAGTCTGCTGAAGATGCTTTCAGCAGCTGTGGGCTGTGTCTACACTAAAAAACAGATGAAACCTTTTTCATTCTCACAAGCTTAAATTAATAACCCTGTGTGTCGGCGTTAGCTTGTCTTTTACTTCTTTGTAAAGTTTTGTTTTATTGATTTTGTTGTTTCGTGATGTGCATAGTTCTTTAAAAAAAACTTTTTTTTTCAAGTTTACGTGCTGTGAAATGTGTTATAAAAACAAAACTGACCAGTGTGATAATGATGTCAGTATCTCCAGTTTTTCAAACCTAAAACAAAGAAAACTGTATTAAACTAAGCACAGGAGTCATTATTGCTCATAGACATCAACTCAGCAGAGGCTCTTCTGGGTTATCTGGATCATTCAGGAAAAACAGAACAGATTTTTATCGTTTTATGAACAGTTTTTGCAGAATTTCACAAATAATTATCTCATTAACTCAGGAAACCAGAAAAAATACACTAATGGTTTAATGGTTTGCCAACTGTCCCAAAAAACAAAGTTTTAGAAGTCTTTAAACACCCTAACTTAAACCTATCAGTCTTCAAGCCCCCAGCTCTACATTAATAGAGTTGGGGTTATTCACAATGTGACGATGCCTGCCGTGACCAACAGGTCCAGGTCTGTGCACTGATTTCTCCCACAGAGTAATAACAGGACCATGTTTAAAACCTCCATCTCTGGGTGGTTCAGAGCACCCTAGTCAGGAAATCCCAGGTTTGCAGGCAGCTTGCAGTCTTGTTTATACTCACTGAGATAAAACTCCTCCTTGCTTAGTGTCTTCCTTTGCCAAATGCTTCCAACTAATGCAGATATGCCATCTCCCTTTGGAGGAACAGATCCCAAAGACAAACCTGGACTCCATTCACGCCCAATGCAAACACTCCCGTGTGCATATTGGCATATTTATTCTAGTGACTGACTTTCATTTCTTATGATCCTTCCTTTTATTCACAGGTGTATATTTCAGGACAGGGGTTTCCAACAGGATCTCAAACCTACATGTCAATTACAGCATTTAGAGAGATCTGCAACATGGCCTGCAGCCAGAAGGAGCGGGGATCCATCGAGTTCAGATCTTACACGGTATAGCAGACGTCTGGGGAAGTAGTAGAAGCACTTTTTTAAAGAGTGGTATCGATTTCTGTAAGATTAAACACACTGAAGGTATAAAGTAAGGACACGTGTGTTTGATTGAAATCTCTAAAGGATTAGTAAAGGATACAGTACTGCTTAACGCGGATGGAGAGTGTAATAAAGTCCTTCATTTTTTCTTTTTACATTTAAAGTTTCTTTTAAGTAGTTGAAAAATGATGAAAAAAATCAGGTAGTTTGAATTTTTGTCTGCAGCAAATGGAAATGAAAAAGTCTTAGACAGGTTTAGTATTATTTCCTTTTTGATTTAAAATGTCAGCGTATGCACTTACCATCACAGACCAGCAGGTGGAAGCACTGGACTGCAACGTTACAGTCAGGGAGACGTGTAAGTTTTTACATTAGTTTCAGTGGAGCCTCACTTTATGTCCCAGTAATCATACATAAATTAACTGTTTATAAATGACCTTCAGATTAATTTATTTGCTTAAACATACGCACCATTATTGTTGTAGATGCTGGACCTTTATTAGCAGGTGTGTTGTTCTATATACATCAGATCAAAAGTGTTTGCAGATTTCTTTATTTCCCTCCCTCAAACTTCAGAACTGTCCCAAAAATTGAAATAATTTAAAATTGTTTGCATAACCTCCTTGATATAAAATCAACTTTGTACAGCAATCAGTCAACATATATCTGGTTTTATAATTAGGAGGTAGGGATGAGCAGGAAGGAGTTAAACTAGTGCAGACCTGGCAGGAGAGCAGTGAACCTCCTAAAAAGTGTCCTTTAAACAGAGTTATCCCTTATCTCTATCGTGTCAATGATTTTTACAGTCCTTGATGTGCTGACATTTTTTCATGACCCTGGAGCCCAGAGGCAGCAGTCAAGCGTGTTACAGATCCTTCCTGTCACATGAAAATTGTGAGGCTGCTTGATTAGTTGTAGAGCGTTTTCAAATATCAGTGTTGCTTTAATAAGATGCCTTTTATAGAGGGTTTCTAAGCTGTAATGATGCTATTTGTTATTCTATTAATGCTAGTTTTAACAAGGGGTTGCCAGGTTTTGGAAAATCCTCCTTTGTTTTGTCGCTTTAAAATGTTTTTTGTTTGTTTTAATGATTTGGGGGAGACCTCTGACATCATCAGTTAAGTCTTCCATCAATCAACAGAAGTGTAACAAACTGCACTTCCTTTACTGGAAGTTTCAAAGCATGAGTTAGTCATAGATTTCCATTTTAAAATCCCAAACTTTACAGCATTTAAAAGCTTTTTTGGATAGTTTTTCCTCTTTATAACAGCTGTAGAGGGGTGATCTTTGGGTCACCACTTTGATTGACTGCTGTCCAGACCTACACAGCTGGAGGGTTTGGTACCTACTTCACCTGCACTAATTCTGAACCGGACCTCTTTGTTGAGCTTGTGTTATTGGTGCATTTCAGAGCATTTTCAATGGAATAACCTGCTACACACTATCCAAGAACTTTGTGCTTCAGTTTTTGTGAATGACAGTGACAGATTTTAACAGGTCAATTAGTTATCAGTAATTAGCAGATAGGTGTGTTACACCTGTAAAGTTTATGAATGCCCTTCATAACCAAGCTTGCTACCATTACCTGATAACTAATTTCTCTCTGCCGGTCTTATTTTTACCTAAGCCTCGACAGATGAATTCAGACGCAACTCTCCCAGGAATTTCCCAGGGATTTCCAGGCTTGAACCAGGGATCTTCCACTTGCTAGGTTTAGCCACTACTCGACTGTCTCATACAAATATGGTAAAGCTAGCCCTAAAGAACAAACAAACAAGCAAACAAATTTTTGGGAGGGGTGGACAATTAATTTAACCACGTTGTCCCACAATTTGAGATACATGGAAAGCTGGGACCAATGTGGAGGATCTTAACAATAAGTTTGTATAAACGTATCTACATTTAATAGCAGAACCAAATTCAGCTTATTGACGGGCCCTTCACAATAGTCCCGGTTTCTAATGTGGTCCCTTAGGAACATTTACTGCCCACCCCTGAATAATATGGCCCTATTGATCAACTGAGGAGCTCCAACAATGGCTGCAGACCCAGAAGAACCAGAACTGGGATCAAGATGGGTGATAGGAGCATGTGAGGCTGGCATGTACTGCAAAACAAACTAATCATACCCAACCAGTAGACTAAGATTCAAAACCTTCAAATGTAGCCTGGGCTGATGTACATGTCAGTCTGGCAGCCAACAGTGATAACTTTCTGTTGGAACAATAGAAGAGAATTAAATATGCTAAGATCAGCATATGCAAAGTTTGACAGCAGTCCACTTCTATGATACTGTAAAACTACGTTAGACACAAAAAGTCACCACAACCACGACTTTTCTTAAACTTTTCCAGGCCTGCCCTGTAATTTTCTATCAGCCCTTTATCACAAAATGAATTTTAATGAAGTAAAGGGCAGAGTGATAGCATCAGCAAACTTATTAATCTTCCCCACAAAATCTTATTAGTGAAACACAGCTTCACTTCATGTTTTTCTCCCAGAACTCCACGTTTCTCCTGCAGCGGCTCTACTCCCAACATTTTGAAAAACTCTCATGGAAACAAGCTCTTAATCGCCTAAAAGCCACAAGGTGGCTGACTGAGCACTCATCTGAACTCATATTCCACTTTAGAGAGAATTTCAGGTTGTTTTGTGAGTTTTGTGAAGAATAGTTTAGTTCAAAAGGTTAATTTGCAGTAGTTGAGGATCAAGAAAAAGAGGAAATGAAAGGCTCTGTACAAATCATCTCAATCATGAACTTTTTCAAGGGAGGAGAGAGGGGACCGTGTTCACACAGCAAAAAAAACAACAAAACAAAACAAAAAAAACCATCCTCTCAGCTGGGATTAAACTGGACTGCAAAACAACATACATACACAGACACACACACAGGGACAGTGTGAGGCAGATGGAACAAACCCTGGACTGTCTTCGATCTAAAGAATGTTATTCTGACCCACTTAGACAAAGAGACAGAGGAAGAGGAGAATCAGTGCGTCTGTCTGCTGGATTTGGAGGCGATGAGTAGCATCTTTATTTCTCTCGCCGCGTCAGTGAAGTGATTGTTAAGAAGGAAATACCCAGAAAATCCCTTTTTGAAGAGCGAATAAGGCCTCTGTCAAATTAGTCCTTCAACAGGTTCTCATTAATAGCTGGTGCTCGTGTTTCATTAAAGAAAGTCTGGGCTCATTGACTGAAACTGAGAGCCATATTCACATCGAAAAGTGGCAATGTGCAGCATGCTTGTGCGGGAAAGGGCGAAAGGACTGGATAAGTGTGTGCGTGTGTGTGAAGGCTCAGCTGCTGATAACTAAATAAATCAACAAGGATCTGCATGTTTCTTTTTCCTCCAGCAGCTTTCATCTGGGCAGATTTCCAAACTTGCAGCTTGTTTTTGAACTCTAAAACCCTGTGCGGCCTGTATAACTGAACAAGCACCTGCTTCATGCCTGCTACTCGCCTTACCTTTGTTGTAATGCCATCCCTGCGCTTCTGTGTGTGTGATGGCTTTATTTCCAAGCTTTTCTATGCCTGCAAGGATGCAAACACAGGCAGGCAGGTGTGTTGTTTTGTGTGGTCCAGGATGAAACCCACAATGCTCAGATGACAGACACACCAGGTCGAGGGTGAAAGGCCTTTGTTCCTCCCTTCTCAACTTACCACAAAAGATATACTGTAGGTCGGAGCCTCCATCCTGACACAACACAGCAAAGCCCCTATAGGTGGGTGAGGGATGGGTGAGGAGGGTCAGGTGTCAGCTTGAAGCCTTTTGAGTCAAAAGCATGTGACCATTTGTGAACTAACCCAGTAACCACATCTGTCAGGATCACAAAGGTCCTATAGTTTAGTGATGTATGTACAGCATATCGATATTCTCTTTGCATTTGCACAAACATGTCCGTGTGAATGAATCACCTGTGGGCCGTAAGACCACTAACAACCCTCTGAGATGCAGCCCTAGCTCTGAACACCAATCCTAAAAAAGAACTTTTTCTGGAAAAAAAATGGAAAACAGTTTGAAGTTTTAATCAACAACTTTTAAAAAGAACAAAAATTATACATACAGTACATGGAAGAAAGTATTGGGCAACGTGTTAATCTTTAAATTTAGGTATTTTTAGTCCCATTGCCACAGATGCAGGAAATCAGGCACCGAGCTTTTATATTGAAGAATGGATCTTTCCTATGAACTCACAGAATTCAAGTGGGATACTGTAATTGGATGCCACAGCTGCAACAAGACTGTTTGTGAAATTTCCTCCTTCCTAGATATTCCACCATCATCTGTGGTGGGATCAAAGTGGAAGCATTTCAGAACCACAGCAACTCAGCCACGATGTGGCAGACCAGGATTGTGTAGATGTCACCAATGCTCTGTTCTCAGTGACTGCAGAGCTCCAGGGCTGGAGTTTCCATGGCTAAGCTGCTCCTGTAGGTGTAAAATGTAGGTGGCCCAGTATTTTGGCCCATATTGTGGGGTTAGCATCATCTGCCAAGGATTAGTTAGACCTCACAGAGTTAAAGACACTTAGGTTTTGCAGAAATGTGACTGCTAACCATGTGACATTAACTTTCATTTTGGTTGTGTAACAGTCATGATGATCATGTAGGATCAAGAGAATAAGGCCCCAGTCATAGTGCCCTGGACACCGGTCCATGACCATCTGGCAACAACCAGTTGTTCAGGAAAAGACTGCTGAAGTCCCAGACACAGGCCCACAGACTGGCCAGTGACCACCAATTTTCCCTAGTGACCAACGTGTTGCTGTGTATTCCCCAACTGGTTGGCTGCTAGCATATTACTGCAGATGACCAAAGTTTGAATGGCAAATTTGTCTACTGTAGTTAAACTGGAAATACTGTGACGTGAACTGGAGATGGAGACTGTTTGCCTTCAAAGTAAAACTTTTGTAACATGCTGGCTACAACTCTGAATACAACTTTTACTTTGGAGGCAAAGCCTCTCCATTCCTGGTTTGAATTAAATGTTTACAATTTGTACTGTCCCTGTTAGTTTGTGTGCATTTGCAGACAAACATGGAACAGGAAACCTTAGCAACGTGCTAGCAACCAAAGCAACGACTAGGGCGTTTTTGGTCAACCACCTTCTGTGCAACTGATTTTATCCAGCGGCATCCAGGAACGACTGCCAACCAGTTGGGGAACATAGTTTCTCTACAAACCAGTGGTTGTATCATGCCCAGTGTCGAAATCTTGAGAAATCTGCACTTTAATATTCTCTGAAGAGCAACTAGTGTTTTGTTGGTTTTTTTTTTTTTGCACTACTTGCCACAGCGCAACTTTTCGTATCGATACGAGACCAAGTAAATACAGGGTCAGTATTGCTGATAGCATTAACCTATAAACCTCAGCTTATGTGCAGCAATGTGTCATGATTTATAAGATGAAACCTACATTTTTAAATTCTCATCATTTGAACCACTGCGATTTTTTTTAACAAAAACAAACCTTTCAGCTTTTTATGCATTTTGAAACTGGGTTTTTTGTTTGTTTTGAAAACCTAGAATGTAAATATGCCCGTCTCTGAAGCACTTTGTGCCAACTATAAATAAAATAGGCATGAATTAATGCAAAAGGGTTCAGACATGCTTCAAAGAGTGCATTTGAGTGTATTTTTCCATTTCCAGAAAAAAATAATTTAAAGCATTCATTGGTCTACATACTGAACTTGGATAAAAATAAAGTAGCTAGTACCTATCCGATACCAGTACCATATAATATTGACATTTGAATCAATCCGCCCACATCTAATATTTGGTTTGGCTGAGAACCTGGCCAATCAAAGCTGACCTGACCATTTCATAGGTGGTCTTTAAAGAGACGGGAGTTCATTTAAGGCAGAACAACAAAAGAGGCGGCGCAGCGAAGTACCATCTGAGAACATTTATTTATTTTTTGAAAATTAAGGCGTATAAACACATTCTCAGATTAAAAAACAAAATAGTGGGTTTTGGCTTCTCAGAAATGTTTCAAACCTCAATATTATCCTCCATGTCACAAACCCTCACCCTGCTTTACATGTGATAATGCTTTTCAGCTGTTACAATGTCACATGATAGGCACACATGATTCTCATATATTCACATGTTAGATTCATGTTGTGAAACTTTTCATGTAACTGGGAAGAGAAAAAAACAAAACAAAACTGTTGCACATGTAAAATATAATTCCCTCAGAGCTTTCAACCATATCACATGGCATAGACATGGATTTGACATGCTAAGTTGGTAGTAGTTTACAGTGTAATCCAACACTTTGAGGACTGCTTCGGGGTGAACAGTACAGTTCATTTTCAGGTCACAGCTAATAGCATCAGAGAGGTCAAGAGGTCATGAGGGATTCTTGCATAAATTTCAACCAAAAACAAAGATTTGTTTAATTCTTCATTTGCAATAAGAGATGAACAAAAGACCTCAATGAGACAGTGACAGAGGAGCTGTTTCTGTAACATGGACAGATCAAATGTGCAGCTTAGCTTGGTCTCATCCCTGCTTCACTACAATAGTCCAAATTGTAACTAAAATTGGACTAACACCAGCCTCCAGGCCTAATCACACTTCCTCATCAGGAACACGGAAGTGCAGCGACAACGGTCATGACATAAACGGACCGTTTTAAAGCGGGAGAGCAGGAAAAATAGGAATTTGACTTTGTTTGCTGCTCCGTGTAGCACAGGATCCCTGCCACTAGCTATCCCACCCTTCCTCATCAACTTTCAGGCCGGACAACAAAACACACCCATTCCACATTTCTGGATCTAACTCGCTGAGGTGACTTTAGGTTCGCTACAGAAGTGCTCCTTGTCTGCTTGTCTCCTGATGGGGGATCAGCCACCGTCTTAAATAACGTGTTGTATGACTACGGCTGTTTGAACGAAATTCAAACAAGAAAATAAAGAAGTGCACAGAGATAACCAAGTCTAAGACAATCATTTCCTTTGTGAAGCCGAGAGACAGGAGTTCCTTTCCCATGAGACCAGAGCTTAATATTGTGTATAAGAAAACAGGAAGCGTAGTGTTTGCCATCCTTTGCAATTCTCCCACAAAGTCGTGCCTCTCATTTTCCTTAATCGTCCACTTGATCAATTCAGGGCGGTACTAAGAAAAGAGGGGGGATCGAGTCCAACAGGTGTACCTTACTCCTCTCTAAAGAGGGTGGCTCGGATGTCTTTGTCAGCTCTTCTCGTGTCAGTCAACTTGTTTTCATTAAGGCCGAATGATGGAGCGATGGAGGAAACAGGATAGGAGCAGGAGTGAGTCTTAGACTCCTCGTTTCTGCTCATACTCTGCTGATGTTTCTGCTCTTTTACATGAAAGGGAAGTACAGTTCAGAGTGGGAGCACCTCTGGTTTCATCTCGGTGAAGAAAAGCAGCACTGATTCCTTTACAGAAACAAGAAAATCAAAAGCAAGCTTGTCTTTTCTTTTGTCTGCCCGTAGGAGGGTATGAAAGCAAAACAGAAACAGAGAGCGAGCCTCTAATCGCTTTTCTCCATCGGTCAGCGTCTCTTCTGTTTCCTCGTTTTATTAGCCAACAAAGGGAGGAAAGAAAAACCAAACATTGAGAGAAGTCCTCTCTCTCTCTCTCTCTCTCTCTCTCGTTGTCAATCAATTCCACTTTATCCATGTGCTTCCCCCACCCTCATAGGTCAGCATCCAGCTGGCACATCCGACATGAAGTCGAACTCGTTCTGTCCCAGCCAGAGCTCGGGCAGCTCGTTGGCCCGGTCCAAACCTAGCTCCACCACCAGAGACATGAGGACCTCCTCGTCCACAGGGTCAAAGTCGATAATCCCACCAGCGCTGGAACTTTGGTTGGCCATGCCAATCCCGACACCCATCCCGCCTCCTCCAAGGCCTCCAGACGGTGCCAACAGCTGATTACCCGCTCCCAGCTGCGGGGGTCCAAAGCCTCTTTGAGGCCCTCCAGGCCCAGAGTGTCCGCCAGAGGCACTGGCAAGGTTTTGGTAGTGTGAGTTGAGCTTCTGCAGCTGCATGCTGGCGATGAGGTGCGGCCCCGTTTGCAGGCAGAAGGGCTGCGGCTTGGAGAGAGGCGTCGAGGACAGGGCCGATCCACGAGAGGACGCGGGGCCGGTGGATGGGGAAAAGGGCGCCACGGAGGTTTTGGAGGACGGGTAGTGGAGGAGGGAGTTGAGAGGAGAGGTGGAAGAGGAAGAGGAGGAGGAGAGGTCCTTCATTGCAGCGTGGGCGTGGCCAGGAAACAGCAGTGAGGTCATCACAGGGAAAACCCAGAACCTGCAGGAGGGGGGAAAGAAGGAAGAGAGAAGAGGTGTTACGTAATGTCATCAAACTGGGACACGAGGAGGAAGAGATAAGATTGTTAGCTGAGTAGAGGCTCTGATAACCAGTTACATCATAGAGGGAAGATATCAATAATGATAAGACCTCAGTAAGATGGCTGAGACAATTCACGGTAAAACATAGAAAAAAAAATATGAAAAGATGTTCATGAAGCTCTTTATTTGCTAGAAAACATTTAATTTACACTTTAAATTATTCAATTCTTTCATTTAACCTATGAAGTTGCATGAAGCAGGTATAACCAGTGTTTAGATAACAAGCAGAAAGTCTGAAGGTTCTCAGTCATCCAGGTCATTGGAGTCTCTTAGTCTCTTAGAACTAAAGATGCTTCTCGGATGAGAGATGAAACGTCTTCAAGAAACTTAAGTCCAGATGCTTTAGACAACAAACAAAAACGTGACTCCTCAACTTCACACACTGGACACACAAAACTATGAAAACTGTTTTCTGAAAACAGTTACAGCACATTAGCAATGCAACCTCGGAGAATATGTACAATACGTTAAACCTACGCACACGCTGCACATCATGCCTCAGTGGGACATTTAGAGCCAGAGTTGCTGCTGCTTTAAAGAGGCCCACTCCTTGGCTGTCTCTTTGTGTGATGGAGAGCAGCACGCAGGTGTCTATCGCTTCATTTTTAGCCCTTTCTCGCTCACGTCCGTCCTTCGCTCTTGTGTAAAAGCAATGCGTCATTACGGCAGCAACAATGGTAAGTTATTAAAGTAAAAGGCAGGAGCTCCTTTTTGTTTGCATTTGGCTGCTGGGTTACTCGCGTCACCACAAATTTTAGTGCAAGGCTCGAAGGGCTGTTGACGCCATGTATGCAGTGAGGCTCCAGGAGTAAATATCCCATTCATATCTTCCATCCTGCATCAGAAAGACAACCTGTCCGGGGTGTACCCCGCCTCTCGCCTGTTGGCAGCCGAGACAGGCTCCAGGCCCCCCGCATCCCTGATAAGGATAAGTGGAAGAGAATGGATGGCTCCATAGGGATTTGGAAATGGAGAATGTTCACCTTCAGAGTAAAAGCTGTGAACAGCACTGCAGTCAACATGTTTCAAATGGTGCAACTTCTAATGTGAGAAGGTGGAGAAGTTCAGCCTTCTCCACTTGTGCTGTTACACTTTTTCACAGTTTCACTGCAGCTCGGAGTGTATCTGTGGTCCGTCACTTCCAATCTTATAACAACTACAGCACCAACTAAAGCAACAAGTTGGGGAATACTGGTTTGTGGAATACGTGGACCAGTCTGCAGGCCTGCACGACTAGGGCCTTACTCACGTTATACTACTGGGATCAAACCCTCACAACCACTAACAATCCTACTTTATCATCATGACTGTCACAGTTACACATTAAACGTCATGTGGGTAGTGGTCACGTGTCTGCAAAACCTTACTGTAAAGATTTTCTGAATAGAGAAAACGAATGGGGAAATTCCCTTCCTGAACTAATAATAGCACAGCTAACTTCTGTCTTGAAGAAATGGTTTGGGATGTAGAACCCAGGAAGAACCTACAGACAGCCCTTTCACACCTGTGGTGTTTAGTCAGTTGTCCTCCTTGGTGCGGCTCGTTTGTGCGGATGTGAACACAGTAATCACACTCTGGCACAAAGACCTCGATGCAGTTCCAAATGAAGTCAGCACGGTTTGTTTATTGAATTTGTCAATTTAATCCAATCTTAATCAGACACAACTAAAAGGTGTACCTTGCAAGTTTAAGCTAAACACTTTGCATTCTGGGATGTGTCCCATAGATGTTTAGCACGAGTTAGCAACTAGCCATGAAAGGAAGGTAAATTCTCCAGGTTCTCCAATAGTCTCCAACATCATCTTCTTGTATTTAACTCTGTTGCACCCGCCCCAAACACATCTGGCCAATGAGACTGAACATTCTCACATAGTTTGTAATGATGCATTATGGGTCGTTTTGAGTTTGCTTGTAGCTTTTTCCTGTAGCTTGGTTTGACAGATCAAATCAGATCAACTGATCTGGACCCGAGTAAACAAACTACAGCTTTGTGATACACATCACATACAAAAGTAACTTTGGCGTATTTCCATAAATTTTGACTTAGTCCTTCACCTTTTGGTTTTCATTCATAAATGTCAGACAAACAGCCGCTCTATTAGCCTTCCTTTGTGATGAGTTTTTAAAAGTAAAAGACTGTAGAAGTTCCAGATACCTAAAAACATTTCTTCTCACAATGAGAAATGGATTACTGGGGACACGAGTAACACATGTGACAAATGAGGAAAGGATCACAAACATCCTAAACGGTCAATTAAAAGCGTTTCCTGACAAACATGCAGCCGCTTCAGACCGCAACAACAAAGGCATTGTTGACCCAACAGGCGCGGTAAATCACTGAAGTCACATCTGTCTGGGGAACGCACCATGAGGTGAGGCATGACTGTGTGTGTGTGTGTGTGTGTGTGTGTGAGTGAGTGAGTGAGAGAGAGACTGATGCCTGCCTTTCCCTCTTGACCTATTGAGCAGCAAATTAACCATGAAAAAGCCTGCAAGGAGAAGGCCTGTGGGTACCTATGGGGTTAGTGAGTGTTTATAGGTGTAGGTGTGTGTGTGTGTGTGTGTGTGTGAGAGAGAGAGAGAGCCTTTGAGGATCTCAAAGAGTGATTGGCTCATGTGGGAGGATAAATACATATGGGCCCTGAGAAGAGGCCATATGTGCCTGTGACTGTGTGTATGTGCATGAGTGTGAGCAGCAAGAAAAAGTTGCCGAGTTGTGTGGGTAGAGATAAAAAGGGTGAGTGAAATGCAACGTGTGTGTGCAGAGAGACTCCTAAAGGCTCATGTTGTCCCTCAGCTGGTTTATATTACACACAGTTCAAACTGCATGTGTGTCCGCATACACACAATCACGCGGCTATCCTTTGAGTAAGTTAATCGCCTAATGATATGTGCTGATCCACACACACACACACCTCTCAGCACTGGCTCTTATTTAGCGAGAACATAATTGCTACAGGCAGGCATGCAGCTGCACTCAACTGATAGAGTTAGCACACACACACACACACACAGAAACCTGCCATTGACAGCTGTTTGGTATCTTTGTGTGTGTGCGTGCATGTGTGTTCATTATTCATTGACTGATTACTGTCAGGGCCAGACTGCACATGGTGTCTCTGCTCAACAGCTTTCCAGCACACGAGTCCAAAACACACAGACACACACACACATACATAAAGGTCTTGCAAAGCTTCTATGTATGGGCTCAAAATGTGGTCATAAATATTTTGTACTTGTAAATTGGTTTTGTACTTGTAAATTAGGATTTGTATGTGTAAAAAAAAAAAAAAAAAAAAAAAAAAAATTGTGTGTGCGTAAAAAAGATTTGTGTGTGGACTTAGCCAAAAAAAAAAAAAAAAACCCCTGCGAGTTACAAGTACGAATTTTGACCCCATTTTTCTTCCTTTCATCTGATTGGTCAATGTCGTGTCAATCACAAATGTAACAATCCAATCAGAGAACAGATGGGTTTGGCTGTCAGAGGGGCGCTTTTTTGAACATGCCAACCCAGCGTTTTCCTTAATCACCACGAAGGAAAACAGTCTGTGGTCGTCCGAGTTTGGTGATTTTTGTGTCACAGGTCTACGTGTTTAATACAGGGACTTCCACAGCCTTTTCAACAGCGCTGCGGGGTGGGGGCGGGCAGTGTTTTGGAAATGACAGTCTTCATTACAAAGCTGTCTTCGTTATGAATTAGCATAGATGTTTTTAACATTTGAAGAACTAGCAAAAAAAAAGAAACTCTTGTAGAGGACATAAAGTCAGAGATAGAAACGACAAGGAGCAGGTGCTTCTAGTACAGGTAGAGCTGCTGCAAAAACCCACAGAGCCCAGCAGCCAGCGCAACAAATTCTGGATCTTTTGCTTTTAGTTAGCAGTTAGCATTAGCAGCACATCCTGCATCCGATGTGAAAGGACTTTTATGCTGCGCACATTTATGCTGCGCACTGTGACTCACAGTAACTTTGTGTTAAACTAATCCTAAAGTAATAATGGTATTTCTAACCACTGATATACCACAACTTTATCCTTTCAACAGCTACTGAAAGTTAGGGGACCTAGCTGCTATCGGATATTTATATAGAGACCCTCCAGCTTCAAACTGTATTACCCTTCAAGGACCAGTTCAAAAAAGCGCCCCTCCGACAGCCAAACCCATCTGTTCTCTGATTGGATTGTTACATTTGTGATTGACATGACATTGGTCAATCAGATAAAAGGAAGAAAAATAGTGTCAAAATTCGTACTTGTAACTTGCAGGTTTTTTTTTTTTTTGGCTAAGTCCACACACAAATCTTTGTTACGCACACACAAATTCTTTTTACATATACGAAACTGATTTACAAGTACAAAATATTTATGACCACATTTTGAGCCCATTTCTATAATACATACATTTTAAACTTTATATGGTAAAACCAGCCTTAATAACAATTTTTGGCTTTGATATATTCAGATTAAATACAGCAACCAAAAAGTCCAAACAGCCTCCTCCTGCAGTTCCTTGAGACTGCCTCTAAAAGTTCATCAATCTCCATAGACTCCAGTGTTAAAGTGCTCCACTTTAGAGCATTAAAAAACAAACAAACAAAAAAACAACAACAAAATTTAGCAGTCTGTACCTGTGCTAGTACAACTACATGATCCTTGATGACAAAACAAAATGATGGTTGTACAGTAGCCACCTAATGCTACGTAAGCATTAGCGTTTAAAATTACATTTAATCAGTGAACAGTCTGGAGTGTTCTCTCCTCCAGAAGGAGTACGGCTCAGACTAACTTGCATTCTTTTTAAATTGCCAGCAAGGGGCGGTGCCTCTAGTTGCGACTTCAGGTTTACTTGCTGCATGTAAGGATGTACTGTGTGAGTCTTTATTCAGTCCAAGTGACATCATTGAGAAGCAATATAGATTAAAACATGCTTTTATACCACTGTTAACAACTGCAACAGCATCAATAATTACAATAATAGCACTACTACCACCATTATTAACTTTCACCACTAATACCACCACTACACTTTATTTTTTATTCATACCCCCACCACTACTATTTATACCACTATCACCATGACTACCTGCTACTACTGATACCACAACTACTGCTACTCCTACTGCCAACAACCACCCTTCTCCCCCATCACCATTACGAATAACCAAACCACTACCACCAACACCAAACATTATTATTATTATTATTGATCATAATGTTACAAAGAAGAAAATTATAATAAAGGCAAACCAATAAACAGAATAGCCCTATCTACTCCCTTCTTTTATCAAATGCATCACTTTCTCCACGAGCTTCTCTATAAACACTTTCCTGATGATTTTATGGGCTTGATTGCTTCTTTCAGGTCATCTTGAATAAAACATGGAGGTAACTTTGCAATTTACAGTCATTATTAGAGTCAGAAAGGAGGATTATCCAGGGCTGAGGACCTGTCAGTCACTAGTTGTTAGCCGATAAGTGCCATTAGTTTCCTCACTCATCATGTACGGTTTTACAAAAGGACCTTACAGAAGGGCAAACTGTGACGTCACGTCCTACGTCTATGATCAAAAACCAATGAAACAAGTCAAACCACCATTGCAGCACAAGTTGCTTCTCTGAGACACATAAGTCAGATATAATAAACCTCAGAAAAATCACAAATTAAAACACATGGAAGAATCTTAACAGCAAACAGAGTGTTAGAAGCATTAAAGTCTTATTCTGAGGTACAATCAGCAGATCTGTTCCATGCTTTTTAAATCAGATTTTACCAGTGATGCTATTTCTGACTTTTTTCTTTTACATTTTGGTAACCACAGAGATTGAAATGAATAAATTCAAATAACACTTCAAAAATAACTTCCCAGGTAAGCGCCTGGAGATTATGGCCACCGTGTGGAGAGACTTCTCCGGTGTCCATTAAGCTCCGACTACATCTGGAGTGGCCATCCTTGCCTTTTGTTGCCAGCACAGTTATCGTCTCGTTCCCCTCGATCAGCTTCAGTCTTAATTGACGTTGAAGGGGCTTAATCACATCTTAAACGATGCTCCCCAAACAAGGAGCAGAGAACACACACACAAAAAAAAAAATTACAGATGCTGCCACATGTGCAGAAACCCAACATTTTTTATGCAGGCCGACTTCTGCTGACCTGATGTGCCAAATTGTTTGTTACTTGGAGCCATCTGGGAAGTGCTCCATGGAAGCTGGCGCATATGAGATACTTTGTAGGTCATTAAATGAACCTCTGTGTACTGAGGACTGAACTGAACCAATCAGATGAATGAACAACACTTTGAAGAGAGCAACAACAAGGAAAAGCTAGCTAAAAAAGAAGAAAACAAACCAAAAGAAAATCACAGCACAGTTGTTATGATGATGGGAGCTATCCAGAAAAGCCACAATCAGGCTGTAAATGTGGTTTTAAATGCTATAACGTTACAATCGGAGTCTATGGGGATTTACTCATTTTTTTGGAAGCAGGCTCAAGTGGCCACTAGAGGAAGTGCAGGTTTGGGTTTTTTTTGCTTCATTTTTTATTAATGAGGAAATAAAGTGAATGTATTCTTCAACATTGATTATCAAAGCTGCCTGCTGGATAACTTTTCAGTTTGCAGTCAGTTGTATTGAACTTGACACTCGTTCCTCACTACATTTTCTAAATTCAACATCCCAGAGCTCTGTTATTGTTTTTTTTCTCTTTTTAGATATTTTTAAAAAGCTGGTTTCTGGTATCTGTTTGGGAAAATCTGTGTATTTAATTTCTGGGCTGAGCTTCTTTGGGTGTAAAACAGAAACTTCCTTCCTTAACGGCTTGTTTCGGTTTAAATCATCACAGACCTCGTGGTTTACACGTGCCACATATCAGAAATTGTGGGTATTTAAGCTGCCAGATGCAGTCAGAGATGAGAGGGGGAGGCATAAAAGCCAAATAAAAGAAGATGAAGCTTCTTTGTTCTTGGTTTTAAAAGCAAAAATAAGGATTTTACATTGAGTTGGGAGACTTCTGCTAAAAGTGATGAATATGACTTGTTTGTCCTCTGCTAGTGCCTTCTGTTTCAGTCAGATGCGAGGATGAAGCGGGAGGGCCGGGGTTAGGAAGGATGCAGTGTGTGAAACGGCTGGACGAGGGCCAGTATTTTTTTTCCTGTTCACAGCTGACCGGGGCTCATTGTGTTCTCCCACAGCTTTTTATGAGATTGGTGAAATCAGCCCTGGCTTCTTGTTTCCCTGTAAATTCTTTCATTAGCAATCCAGGCTCCTGTGTTGGCTTGCAGAGTGGCTCCTGTTTGTTTTAATTAGAAGCAAGGAAAGTCTGCTCTCCCTCGAAACTGACAACAACACAGTTTTCAAGCACAAAAACATCAAGAAATTATGAGAACTGAGCATTCTGATATCTTTGCGTGGCACCTTTTGTTTTCCTGGAAAGTTGAATTTTAAATTAAATGAGCAAATCCTCTGAAAGGGGTCCATTTTTGGAAGCTTTTATTTTGAAATTGACTGTCCAGCAAGTAATCAATTAAAAAATTAGCTTCCAGCACTAGTTAAAGTTAGAGTTGGATGTCTCGAGACCGGTCTTGGTCTTGACAGACTTTGGTCTTGGTCTTGTCTTAGTCTCGGATCCCTCGATCTTGTCTTGTCCTGGTGTCTCGGTCTTGCTTTCTCAGATCAACATAGTGGTCGGGAGATTTGGAATCAACAGTATCCATGACACACAACGTAACGTTCGATAATGTGTCATGCGCAAAAGCATCAGCTCTAAGAGCGTGCTTAGAGAGTGCTTTGTAGTGAATCAGAAGAGTCGACTCCCATTGAGCGAGAGCCGGCTCCTCACTTGATTTCCTTTCGCTGCTCAGCTCTCACACAGTGGCTCAGCTATGCTCCAATCCCTCCATATTGTGGCCAATCACATGCGAGGATATAGGATAATATCATTGTGTAAAAAACAGAGAGGGTGAGAGACGCAACAGTCAAGTGGAGTGTGCGTCTGTCCTCTCAGTAAGTGAGTGAGACAGCAGACAGCGGTGAGGAGGGCTGTGCGAGTGCATCACAAAAACACATAAATATGCCTGACACCTGTAAACGAATCAGCAAAAAAGTCTTTAAACTGCAGGTTTAAAGACTTTTTTTGTCTCGGTCTCGACTTTGTCTTGACTCGGTCTGTCTTGGTTTCGTCTTGGTCTCGATACCCTCTGGTCTTGGTATTGTCTTAGTCTTGGTTTAGGTGGTCTTGACTACAAGTCTAGTTAAAGTACCAATAAAGTGACTAGTTGACTACATTTACTCCCCATAACCTTTACATAGGTCTTAATTTCTCATTTGTATCCTAACATATGTACGTGTGCATTCATATTGCGAGTATTTATATAGATGTACATAATCTACATACTGTAAATACCATATACTCCATTTCTGTACCAGTATGTTTTCTCCACTATGGCAATAAGACAAATTTGACAATGAACATAATTCGGATTTTGATCCACTGTTTATCAGGAAGACTGTAAACACTTCCCACAATTTAAGTGATTTTGTCCAAGTTGGAATGACAGGATAAGCTTTTCCAAATAATTTCCTGCCACTGATTTAAACTGACAGCTAAAGTGGAGAGCAGGGGCAGAGCTGCAGTTGGGAAGCTTGCAACTTCATTAAAAGTACTCTGGTTCCACAGACCTGACACCCCGTTGATCTGAAGCTTTCCCTCCAAAAACAAAAAGTCAGGGAGTGTAAAGTCCACATGTGATCAGAATATTGCAGCAGTGCTGTGATGTATCACCAAACCACCAACTCACAAGGGTTTCAATTACACAATTAAGCCCTGAAGAGCAAAACTGAAACGTCTGTCTCCGTCTCACACACACCATATGGTGCCCACTTCCCTCCGTCCCCAGCCTGACTGGTCACTCCTTTTAATTACCTTCACACTGAGGGTAGTTAATGAGAAGCCAATTAAAAAGACCGACTTAAAAAGGAGAGAGCAGCAGCTCAAAGTCGCCCAAGTTATCCATTAAAATAAATGTAAAAAAACAACAAAAAACTTCACTGCACTTGTGCCTGAAAAGGCTCCAGCTGCGGGCAGAAACCGCTTGACCTCATTTTAAAAGTGTTAAGCAAACACCGGAGAAGAGAGAAGGAAACTTTTCGCAGGATTTAGCGCACACTGACGGCTGCGGTCACAGCGCAAAACAGCGCAACGGAGTAGATGATGGACCCACCTGTGAGGAAAAGCCGCCGTCCCGTGCAGGCTGGAGAGCAAAAAGCAGACTTAAATGAAAGTGGGAGAGAAAAGTAGACTTAAAGAGCCGAGTCCGTACAGTCCGTAGCGCTGGGAATAAAAGCCGGTTGGTACCGATTTCAGAGAGAAGCTGAGAGCTGCTCAGGTCCGCTGATACGCGCACAGAGACGTCGGAGGGTTTGTCCGCTCCTCAGCGAGCGCGCTGCTGAATAAAAAGCATTTTGTGCTTCTCTTCTCACCGACCAGCCCCGGTGTGTGTGTGTGTGTGTGTGTGTGATATCTGCAAACCACGGACTGGATTCATACTGGATCCGGATCATGGAGCCGCTGAAGAGGCTTTAAATCTCAGTATAACCACGGGTCACATCACAGGGGCCATATGTTAGTCACACACTGACCGAGATTATTAGCTACTTTATACAGGAATTTCTTTATTTATTATGTCAACATATAAGTATTTCTTCCTTTAATATTTTTATAAACATATATTTATGATATATATAATTTCTTTTATAGTATTTTAAAAATCTATTATTAAAATCTGAGGCCCTGTTAATGTTCTTGTAATTCTTCCAATATCTATAACAGTTTAAATCTAAATATTCTGAGATGATGTTAATTTCATGCAAACTACAGTGCACAGATTAATGGTTTTTCTGCATATGTGTCTCACTGAGATATGTTTCTGATCACCAGAGTAAACATAAAACACGGTTTTAAAATTATATTTCATTTATTAAGGGGAAAAACCTACTTGTGAAAAAGTAATTGCCCCGCTGAGTCCCATTAGATCTGGCATAAAACTAACATAAATAAAAACAGACTTAAAAAAAATCGAACAACCTTATTTTACAATACAAAACACAATTTTAAAAGATGTCCCCCTCTCTCTGTACCGTCCTTCACTACATCCATGGATCTCCTCTATGGTCTTCTTCTTGCTTCGACACCCTTTCTGCAGTATATCCACCATCCCTAATCTGCGGATGTCCAAACCACCTCAGCCTCGCCTCTCTAACTTTGTCTCCAACTGAGACAAACTACTCATTTCCTGTCCATTCTGGTTGCTCCCAATTAAAATCTGAGCATCCTCAGCTTGTCTTTTTGTCAGAGCCAAACCACATGTATCGCTCCAGGTCTCACTGCCATCTTATGAACCTTTCCTTTCACTCTTGTTGTCACAAATCACCTCTGACACTTGCCTCCTGTCATTATTAGGATCCCGGTCCGGCTGAGTCAGGCCTCCAGAGTTTGGGAGCTGCTGCTGTGCTGGGCAGATGTTGCTCATTCTGAAGCAAACACCATCAAGAATCAAATGGACCATTTCAGGGCCCTCTGTCTTTGTCTGTGTCACTCAGCCACAATCAGAGAGGGAGAGAGGGGTTGGTGGTCTGTGGATGATTTGCATAACTCCATGTTCTCACTGGAGATGTCTTCATGTCATTGAAGATTGGGTAGCTGCAGGTTGGAGCAGCAGAAACACTTGAGTTTAAGAGTTTGAGGCTCATAAATGGGGTTTTATGTAAGAGCTTTTAAAGTGGAAGGACATGTGTGAGAGTCCCAGTATGAGCCCACTGAAACCAGTCATAAAAATCATGGCATTTGTTGTTTTATTGCCCTCTTATACTTGAGGGGCTGAAATTTTGATATATCAAGTTATCTTTGGTTAACTACTTTTTAAATATTTAACAGTTCTTCCAGCTTCTATCTTCATCCATTCCAATTAGAAATCAATCAAATTCATGCATCCTTTACACTCAGACCACCCTGCTGAACATCAGGCATCAGCACTGACTGATTGATTCAAAAGTTTGTCTCCAAGCGGAGTTTGAATTTAACACCAAAAATCAGGTTTTCTTCTTCTCCGAACTACTTCAGCTTCCCTTATTCACAGAGGGACAAACAAAGGCTGTTTTGGGAAAAGAAAAGCCTCTCTCCCTCCTCCAACGTCAGCTAAAAAGAAAAGAGAAAGCCGGGCCTGTCACCACAACAGTCTGCTGGGAGGGAGGACGTCATTACACGCCAACAACGCACGACGACGGCGGCGGTCAAGTGCCACGCGCTCGGCCTCTCTTCCGTTAAGCAGATAAAAGGTGGCATCTGTCTTTATTGTGCGAGTAAATCCCCTCCGCCATTGACCGCAGACACTTCACATGTTGATGAGGAGGAGGACGTATAGATAGGAGGCCCCCCGTCCGCTTTGTTCACCTCCCTCTTTGGGGAGACGTTATGCAAATCCAACAAACCGTTTGTGATTTCCATCTTAGCTGACAAATAATTGAGGTGCTTTGGTTAGATGGGGTTATTTTTCTACTCCAGGGTTTTTGGATCTTACCTAAAAGCTGATAAAAACTTTTTTCTCATCAGGAAGAAACTGGAATGTTTTGGAGACCTTCCAAAGGTCAACAAGGCTCTGTAGAACTTATGCAAATATTTAATGCAACTGACGAGCCTCTTACTCAACAAGCGAAAGAAAGAAACAAAGGAGGAAGAGGAAGGCTGAGGCTTTGTCTTATCATAACTAATCAGCAGCCGGGGGTGAAATGATACTCCATTCAAAGCACTGAGGAGGGGCCCGCCTGCTGATTTGCATGAAATTCGTTGGGAGAGTTTTAAAGGTGTGTTCACTGCAGGCCATAACAGGAAGCAATCCCATAAATCAATCACCAAGGTTTACTCAGCATTACACAGTGTACACAGAGGGAATAAAAACACTTTTTGAGGTTTAATAGAAACTCCGATTGAGCGTAACTAAATGCAAAAACCTGAGTCCACTTATTCCACTTCCATGTTGGAAAAAAATACATCTGCATGGGTCTGGAGGAAGACGAGTTTCATCCAAGAGCAAATTACAGATGAATCCTGGAAATAAAGCCTCTGTTTTTGCCATAATGCAGAGGATAAGTTTTCCTTCACAGATGCACGTTGCATCACGTGGATACGGGATTTTAAAATGACGGGGAATCTCCATCATTTAGTGCCAAGGCGGTTTAGATTCCATTCTGCATGCGGGCAAAAGTTACGTAACGTTTCCTGTTCAGTGACTCTGGCCTGCTTGCTTCCATAAAACTCTTCGATACTGATATTTAATGTCTCCTGGTTTGACCACTTACATTGGAGGAAGAAGGTTCATCGGCCCAATTAACTGTGTCGCCATACTGTGACTTGGACTTTGTTCCCAGCTGGGGTCTTTCTGTATTGAGTTCAGATGTTCTACTCCCACAGTCCAAAGGCATGCATGTTAGGTGGGTGTGGGTGTGTTGTCAGACGCATAAGCCAAACTCCGCACCAGGAACTTGGTTGATGATTAAGAGACTAAAGGGTTAGGTTAGGGTGGTTGTGGCTCAGGAGGTCGAACAAGTCATCTATTAATTGGATGGTTGGTGGTTTGATCCCTTGCTGCTCGCCAAAGTATCCTTGGGAAAGATACTGAACGCTGAGTTGCTCTCTGATGTGTTCATCAGAGTATGAATATTAGATAGAAGGCACACAGACAAGGGAAAAAGTGCTTGAATGAATAGGTGAGTTTTTCCTGGGAATGCATGCCATGCTGCCATGAGTTTTTTAGACAGCAGACGGAGTGTTTAGTTATCAGCCAATACTGGCAGTGCACCAACACACATATCTGCTAATTAGTGCAAAGCAACATACTAAAAAAAATTCATATTTTACTCACCACTCAGATAATCTATTAAAATGCTCCATCAGGCCATCACGTGGCCACTAGAGAAACTGCAGTTTTTGGCAGCTCCAACATGGCTCCATTCACCAAACCCAAAAGCGGCAGGTTAGACGATGTATTCGATATCCCCGTGTTGGTGTTGTTCCTGCATCCTCATCATAATGTCGGTCCATGATCAACATTTCAAATGATCAATTACGTTGCTGTGATGTCATAGCTTTGGAATGTGGATGGAAAACACCCAACATTGTCATGATGATGCAGGGAAGCCAACATGAGGATATCCGATCGTGATGCTTAGACAGTCCCAACTATTTTATCCAGTGACTGGTCACATGTTTTAATGTGAGGAAAGCTCATTTTGTGAAGGGTGGTGACTCTTTGTAAGAACAAGGGCTTTGCTGATCAGCCCCCAAAGAGCCAATCACCAGAGGAAAAATCAAACATATACAACATATGAGAAAAATCCTAAAATCCACCACACTGCACATCCAATGACCTTGAGCACAGTCTGAGTGAAGACCCGGTATGTGCACCAGTTTGATTCAGTTCTAACCAACACTCGTGGAGGGGTAGCTGTTCTTGTGAGTTGTGGACAGAGGGACGAGGAACACTTTAGCATGAGTTTGTTGGTCCTTCGCCTGGATGAACCAAAAATGTTCCAATACAACTGTGGCATTAAACACACGTGACGCCTGTGTCTCCACATTGAACTCCAACTGGACAACTTCACAGATATGTAGAGAAAATATCTGGCTCTCCAATCGTTCTGTTGGAATGTCTTTTGAGGTTTTTAGATGCAAAATTTGCATCTCGGGATAAAATGATCAGCTGTCATGCTCAGGATCCTATATTGTTTAGGATAAGAGGACACTGAGATAGGACATGTAGGTTAACTCTTAAACTCAACTTCCAAAAGCCTAATTTCTTACCTCCCTTCAACACACAATCCAATATTTTTAAAACCTTTCTTTTCCCATCACCTTGAAACCAGTTGCGGCAGATGGCTGCCCCTCCCTGAACCTGGTAATGCATGACGTTTCCTTTCCACTGTCACTAAGTGCTTGCTCATAGATGGTTACATGATTGTTGGGGGTCCTTTCTAATATTGCAGGGTCTTTACAATATAAAGCACCATGGGGTGACTGTTGTTGTGATTTGGTGCTATATATGGTAAATGGACTGGTTCTTATATAACGCTTTTCTACTTTACCTGAGTATAACTAATATTTACACATGTTCACACTCCGATGGATGCTTTGGAGAGCAACATGAGGTTAGTATTTGGCATAAAGACAAGAGCAGTCAGGAAACCACCAACCTTTCAATAGCTGCTCTACAGCCACCCCCTAAATAAAATTGAATTGAGTTGAATTGAATTTTGGTACTTTACAAAAGCCTGGCTGTGCAGAATAAACAATAAAACTGAAAACATAAAATCAAGTGTTTGTTCAGAATGAGGACATGGGAAAGTTTGGGTTTCTAATACTCAGATTTAAAAACAACAAAACACTGGAGTCCAGGATGTTCATCACTTTAAAAGGTTTTTGGAGTTTTTCCATTTTTTTTGGCTGCAAACCTCAACAATAAACAAGCAGAAGGTCCAGCTTTCTCCTAAAATAAGAACTCCAGAAGAAGTCCAGGAATTCTAGCGGTGCCACGAATCCTCCCGAGGGCCTCCGAGCTTTTCTAATTTGACTTCGTGGAGCAGAAAAAACACACAAGTCTCTCATGTCCCTCATGTTTACAGCCAGAGCCTGGTATCGCGTAAACCCCTCTCCCCTCTGCCTTTATGAGATAGAATTTCAATCGTCTCTGCTTTTCCGAACTCGTAAACGGTGTAATGAGTTTCATTTGCTTCGGCTACGTGGGGCTCAAACCGCCACGGTGACCGCAGCAGTGTTCATAAAGATCACAGGGAATCCTCTCACACACACTCGGTGCTCACTTCTGCTCAGCACATGCCAGCTCTGCCTGGTGACTCCTACATTTGGTGTGAATTTCCAGGCCATTAATTTAGGGAACATCACTTCTAAAGGAAACTGCCCCGACATTTGTGGTTCCTCTTTCAAACGCTCTCCATTAAAGCCTCTATTAACCAGCCCGCACTGCATAAATCACTGCTTAAAACGGCGCAGCGACACATGACAACAACATGCGCTCCCGGCTTTTATTTCTACAAACGTCTGCGGTGAGCATGGCAAAACACAGGAGAACAGGGGTGGAAAAAACAAAACAAATTTGTTTCAATTCTTGACTTTTCAAAACAGTTATTGCTGATTCTTTAAAAGTAAATGAAGGAACAATTAAAAACACTGCTTTAAATAAGAGCATTAAACACATTATGTTAGAAAGTGGCTAATGAGGGATTTGAAGGCCTATGTGTTGATGTTGCCATTGTTACACTAGTTTGACAAACTTTTTTTTAAATAAAGCTCCATTTGTGAGGCTTTTTTGGAACTTTCAGTCACATCCTGCAGCAGGAAAACACAACATGCAGTTAACAAGCAAGTCGGTGTGCTGTGAGCAAGTATTTACATGTAAAAATATGATTTCTGTGGTTAAGAACCAGCTTGTCAAATGTGAGTTTAATGAGCTCCAGAATAAACTGGTGAAATTTGCCAACGTTATCCCAGAAGTTACATCCTGTTTACCTTTGGTTACTCAACACTAGTTTAGCACCCCAGATGAGGATCGTAGGAAGGCTCCATTTAACTGATGTAAATAAACTCACTCTGGTCTAATCTTCCAAGCTTTTCATCAAGCTTGTGCCTCGGTTTCAGTAGGTGGATTTAAGGATTTTGGTCATCGTGTAGTTTGACGTGCAGTGGTTAAACTGTTCAGTATAACTCTGCCACATCACTAATAGCACGTTACACATGGAAACACTCAGGCTTGTATTTTTGGAAGTGTTTTGGCATCTTAAAGAAGTCTATACATTTACTTTGTGAAGTATGTGTGTCTGTTAAAACTATGGCTGATTTAAAGGGAGGAGCAGGTAAGATCATTCATCATGTTTGTTTGTTTTTTTTTGTTTTTTTTAAATACAGGAACAGTTATTGTGTAACTCTAGGCACAATTATTGTACATGGTGGTTTTCATGTTTGTTTAGCAAAGACCAGCAGAGAATACAGTTTTGATGAATATTTATGTACTCTTCTAATCATTGCAGAATAAATCTATTGTGACTTTTAAGAGGGTGTGGGAGAGGATAAAAAAAACCTCACCAAGCACAGACTTGTCATCAACAGTCAGCTTGTAATGCATCATGACACATTTTACACTACAAAAGATATGTGGACTCCTAAACGTCAGCGAGTGGGTCGAGTATTTGGATCACAGTTAGGTGTTAATCTCTGAAGCTTAAAAATGAAGCCAAATCCAAATTCTGCAGTTCCCCTAATGGCCACTAAAGGCTGGCTCCAAAAGGGAGGCAATCTCCACAGATGTCCATGTTAAAAACTTTACAGCAGAAATAAATATTAGTCTAGTTCAAGTCTAGTTGTTTTAGGTCTCTTTATTCAATTGCTCTGTGCAGAAACAGTTTTTTTCTTCACTGCAATCTCGGCGTGACCGCAGCAATATGATAGCGACCAAATAAAAGAGGTTTTTGGTACAGCAACCAGCTAGCAACCACTTGCCAACCAGTTGGAGAAAACCAATTTTCCATCATGTCGCAGGAGGAAGCTCTCATATCACTTAATCCAGGTAAGACAGGTAGATGAAGGTATTTCAGGTGTTTTGTTAGTTGGACAAAAGGCACACATTTTAAACACAATTTTGATTTTAAAAGTGTTAAATCAACAGGAGCTTGATTTAGGCTTTTGGGTCCTTTTTTATCAGGTTGCCAACTGGTCTCCGATGATCACAATGATTCCTAGTGGTCATTTCCGCTTCTATTTAGTTCT
Organism: Rhamphochromis longiceps; assembly: GCF_057381845.1. NCBI lineage: Eukaryota > Metazoa > Chordata > Actinopteri > Cichliformes > Cichlidae > Rhamphochromis > Rhamphochromis longiceps. The sequence goes on along the minus strand of NC_140559.1, from coordinate 35,015,042 downwards.
GTCACTATACAAATACAGACCATTTACCATCTGTCAACTTGTTTCTAACACATTTTTTAAGCGGAGTTATCATGCCACAAAGGGTTGAACTTATTAGATGTGGCTGCCAGTATGAAACCATTTTCACAAAAGACGCCAATTCTTTAAAATGTTTAATATGAAAAAGACAGCAACAATAAAAACAGTTTAAAACGGGCGATGCTTGAATTAAATGAACATTTGATCAACAGAAAGACAACAACAAACTTGACCGGAATCTCACTCCAAACCTTTGTTAGTCTGGGATGCATTTCAGTTGGTACCAGCATAACTACAAAGGATCATTCAATACAGTTTCTTCTTCAGTCCTACTGTGGAACCCAGTTTCTGAGTAGACCAAACCAGTTCAGGGTTTGCTGTGTCTATCTAAATTCTCCTTAAGGGTCATGTAATCTTTGTTGTTGCCTGTCCAAAGACTAACCCTTTTTAACTTTCTCTGCATATTTTCCATGTAAAATTCCAAACGCCGTCCAGATGTTTGACTTTGCCCAGGGCTCCAAACAATGTGGCTACAATGTGCAACCGGCTATTTTCCAGCTTTTTTTTCTCTCTCCAGACATCTCAAATACTTTTCAGGCCTCTCGGACCGAGAACGAGGTTTTAACGGTGCTTTTGGGGAAACACGGCCGCTCGTCTGCTTTAACGCTTATCGGTCGTCGAGGGGTAGAAATCGCAGCAGGAGCGGGGTGACCGTGAAACCGTACTCCTGAAAAATCTGCTTTTTCCATTTGGTTTAATACGTCTGACCGATGCACTCCCCCCCTCCTCTGGATACCAGAACGCTCAGCTGTAACCCAGCTTTACATAACCGCACTGAACATACCATAAACTCTCTCATTCACGCAAACACGTGAACCGTTTCCAAAAAACAAAGAATTAAAAACAGCGAACACTGGCACACCAACCACATCCATCCCTCCCCATCCCCAACCCTTATTAAAACTGTTTTCCCCTGGAAACACTCAGCTAATGTTTTCCAAAACTCCTTCTCTTTCCCCCTCCCTCGTTTGCTCCGTGCCTCGGGGCCGAAGGGGTCCGCTCCATATTGTCTTCATTAAAGTCGCAGAGTGTCGACCTGGTTTGGAAACATGGTGTGTGTTCTCTTGTGTGTGTGTGTGTGTGTGGGGGGTGGGGGGGTGGAGGAGGTTGAGGCTCCTGAGTCCTAAACCACATTCTTTAAATTCCCTGTAAGAAGAAAAAAGAAAGAGAGCGAGAGAAAAATGAGACAACTACAAAGAAAAACACAAAAAAAAGGGGTGGGGGTCAACTTTATCAAATTAAGTAAGGCTAAACACACATATTAGACACCAAAGATGGAGGCAGTCTGGAGGACAGACACACAAGCACACACTCGTGCCAATAAAAATGCTAAATAACATCTGGCTGAGGTAAATCCTGTCACTCCCATGGAAACAAAAGCAAAAAGGGGAATCGATATGGAAATGACAACGGTAAGCAACACTTGGAGCTCATTTGCATGAGGGCACAGATTGGTTTCACACGCAGACAAAGCAAGTGTTTTGACACAATGGCTGCATTATGAAGTCTAGTCGACGGTTTACTTTGCAAATAGTGCCGCCTTGTTTGTCCTTTGTCATGTTAAACGGCCCGTCGGAGGCAAAACAAACACGCTGCACGCGCACACACACACACGCATACACACACGCATGTACGCATGGATTGCAGATGAGTAATTGCCCTGACGCACTGAGGGAGGATGTCCTGTTTGTTGGCCATTGTGGAGCTGTCACTGTGGGCCTGTCATGTTCTCTCCCTGCAGTGACAACAACAGTTTGGAAAAAATGAGCCGTTTACAACATTTGGTGTGGACTTTTTTTAAAATTTGTTTTTGGGGTTTTATTTTTTCCCCATCCCCGTCTGGATGCTGAGACTCCACTGGTGGTTTAAATAAACGCTACAATGTCAACAGATTAAAAAGTATCCCGCTTATGAGGCTTTTGGACGTGCTTACACCAACGGAGGCTGGGATGAAAATCAGCCTCCTGATTTACTCCGATGAGGTCACCGATTCGAGAAAGAAAACACAAACACGGGGTCATCTGGCCTAAAAAAAAACATTCCCAGAGCCACAATGTGGTCATCCAGCAGTTTCTAACATAACCCCACAATAACAGAGCGACTTGGTTACCGTGGCATTGCCAGTGTTTAAGCCTAATGTTTTTATTTCCCCTTTCTCAGCAATAAAAGGGGCCAATTATCCATTTCCTCATTTTGTATATGCTTATATTACATAAAACACATTTAATGACCAGTTGACTAAACATTTAAACACCCATTTTCACCTGTGGGCTCTAAGACGTTGCGACGCCACCTGCCACTTAGTGGGGCTGCGTCCTCTCCGTTTTATTCTTCGCCTCGCTATTTTACGACACGCAGACATGAATGATGGGGGCACAAATCTGTAGACAACGACTGGCCGTGAGAGTAATCCAACCCATCACTACTCAGCCACAGTGATGTGCAACCACATCTTTCACAGGCGTGTGGATGCAAAGGAGGAGGACTGTTTGTGCCAGCGGTGCTGATGCTGGCCAGACTCCACAAGGAAAAGCAACACATACTAATGCATACTTAGCACAAAAAGCAAGGAAATTTGCATTTGGTGGATTATATCCTGGTTGTAGCAACCCTTTGTCACTTTAAATGGTACCACATTTGTAAGGAAAATGCATTTATGGGTTGAGCAGCAGAGTTGAGTACGCGCCCCTTTGTGGGATGTGAACCCCAAGCCACCCTCGATGTGTTCATCCGACTGAATGTTACATAGAAGCATGTAAGCTTAGATATGGATTGCTTTTCAGTTAAATTCAAAGACATTCAAAAAGCACGTTGGCCATCAGTCAGCTCACTTTGGTCATTGACGTGTTTTTTTCCTTCGCCCCTTTAATTCCTCTGTGAAAGAAACTGACAAAATCTGCACCCCCGCTAATGAAAAGCGTTATGCTACATTGCTCTGGATAGGGTTGGAACTGTATAATCCGATTAAATAAGAAAGTCTGATCTATTTGCTGGTGTGGAACTGTATTACACTTTAATAATGTGTGAGGTGTTCAGCTGATGCCTGTCCAATCCTGTTAATAACTACTGTGGCTAAATAATTCATTGTTGTGTGTGAACGAGGCTCTGCTTGCTGTGTGTGTGTGTGTGTGTGTGTGTGTGTGTGTGTGTGTGTCCTGGGGCCACACAGTTTGCATTATGGAGGCTGGACAGCACTAACCTCACTGGAGCACCTTAACCTCCTCCTCTTCCTCCCGTCTCTGCCTTGGCGGCAATGGTATTGATTATTGGCAATCGTGGCGAGACTACAGGGCGGACAGAGCACGGAGCAGATCACACGCACCTAAATCTGATGAAGTCAGCACAGTTGGTCTAATTTTAGGTGTTTGTTGCCCTCACACAGGAAAGTGTCTCTGTCGCATGTTTTTATTTTAAGGAACTTTCCCTTTATCTAACTAAAGCCAGGTGGCATTTAAAGGAAATTACAGGTACAAAAGGAGGTGTGGCTACATGTGAGTCATGTTGCTACTATCTCGACTTTAAAAAACAAAAAAAAGACCCCGATTGAGAAGCTGCTGACTTATTTTACGGGAAATTGTTGCTCACAATGCAGTTTTTTTCCTCTCCTCCTGCTGTGACGAGGGGAAACTCAAAAATCATGATGTGTGCTAAAAACAGGAAAAGTCCATCAAAAAGAGGAACAGCAGGCACAAGCGGACTTTCAACAACAGGACATCTGTGGTTAGAAATATTGATTAGATTCGGACTGTAATTAATGTGCCCTCTTCCTTTATTCTGGCTCCGCTGTTTGGCTGGTTTAGACTTGATAAAAGTGCCTGTCCCTCTTTTCCAGATGTAGATATTTAAATCTGGTAAAGTTACCAGAGTCCACCGTGGGCTCTGATGTTTACTCCATATCACAGCGTCCGTGGAAGCATCTATACTGTGCATGTTTGTGTGTATTTTACAGGCGTGTTCGTACAATCTCTCTTTCCCGCAACGCATGCATCTTATTTTGCGTCAACAGAGTGGAGAATTAACGACTGAAGGCGTAATCGTAATCAAAATGTAAAGGTGCTGCAATATTTCCCTGCAGAAGTGTGCAGATAAGGCACTGTTACACGGGGAGGCTGGCAGTTTACACACAAACAAGCACTCTCTGGGGAAATCACACTACTGGCCTTGTAAACCCAGAACCGTGAATGCACAAACAGCCTGACAGCTGCCGCAGCCTTGGACACTCACCTCATAAAAATCACATTTTAATTAATAAAGCCTCCGAGTGCGTGACGGGAGGGAAGCCACAGGAAAAGCTGAGTAACATCTGAATGTTTTCAATTGTTGCTTCTACTGCAGCACATGTACGCACGCAAACGGACTGGGTTGCAAAGACGGTAAGAAACGCTGACATCTCACATTTTTAGTTTTTGCAAGTTTTCATTAAGTGGCATGGAGATACTTTACTTTCATGACAGTCTGGGTCTGAAAAATGACACCAACGTCGTAGCGCCTTAAACCTGGACTCTATTTATTGGCCACAAGAGCCGGAGGAGCTGGATGAGGGAGAGGCAGGTCAGGCCATCTCTGCTTAGTCTGCTGCCCCCTCGACCCCAAGACTTGGCCGAAAATTAGGAGACATTTGTGGGATAGTTCTCACTGAACAGGACTCAGTGGAGCTAAAAGTGTAAAAATCATTATTTAGAACTGCTTCTGGACAAAAAGCTCAAATAGTATTTTAGTTTTTGCTAAAAACCTGACCTAGCTTGACCCCTCATGCTGATTTGGGGAATATGTGCTGGTATGAATTAGGTTGTGTTGCTACAAATCCTCTGATGTGACAACACCAGTAAGTGAAGGGTGACAATAGTACAAAGGTTTTCCAGACATGTGAAACATGTGAGACATGAGAAACTACAGGCAACCGTGGCAACCTGCTGGTAACCAAAGCAACTGCTAGGATGATTTTTGCTGCAACAACTTTTTTGTAATCGGTTTCACCCAATGAGAGCTGGAAACCTCCAGGAAAGTGTGTCAACATGTTGGGGAATACCTGTTTCACATCATGCTGAAGTTCCAAGGTGGACAACTACTGAGATTGTACGCATGACATCATGTCAGAAACCCCCCAAAATAATAATAATAATTTAAAAAAAAGATGGTTCTTCCTGTGCCAGCTACTCCAGCTTCCTCCCAGAGTCCAAAGACATTATTGTTAAACTAATTGGTGAGTTTAAGCTGGGCGTAGGTGTGAATGGTTCTGTCTCTCTATATTAGTGTTAGAATAGACTGGCGAGCTATTTTAGGGTGTACCCACATCTGGGCCTATGACTGCTGGGATTCACCCCTCTATCCATCCATTCTCTTTGCTTGTCCTTATCAGAGTAGCAGGGGGGCTACTCCAGCTAACATAGGCCGAGAGGTGGGGTACATCCTGGGCCGAGCTAACACAGAAAGACAGACAACCATTCATACTTATGGGCAATTTACAGTGACCAGTTAACCTAACTGTAGGAGGAACCCGGAGTACCCGGTGAGAACAAGCACAAACACAGGGAGAACATGCAAACGCCACACAGATGGTGAAGTCAGACTCGGGACCTTCCTGCTGTGAGACAACAGTGCTAACAACCACCAGCTGGGATATCATGCTGAAAACAGCATCCCCCTTGTAAAAACATTCATAATGTGAAGGAGAGATTTTGCAGATGAGACACACTGTCTTATTTTTCATGAAATGAGCCATATGTACGCCTCGCATCTCTGTAAATACCTGCCAACATGACAGTGTTCTGTGGGCTCAAACTGGCCACGATGCATACGTACATGACTGTACGTCATGCATACGTACAGTCATGGTTTAACATATGGGATCAGAAGCTGACACATGGCGAGTGAAAAACGGAGCGACGGTGGCTTTTGGAGATTACCACTTTAAAATTTGTATCCATTCGTGCGAGCTGAAAGAGCAGATGTGGGCACACAAACATACGTACACTCCCACTCTGCCCAGTTTCTCAGAGAAACCGATGTTTATAAGCAGCAGTTTGTTCCAAACCCAAGAAACACTTATCCAGCCCGATGATGTCATGCAGACATGTTTGCTTTGAGGTGTGTGTGTGTGTGTTGTAGGCTATCCTTTATTCAGCGCTCGTGTGTGTGCATAAGTTAAGTTAGCAAACACGCTGGGCTTTCTTTTTGGGAAACAGACAACATCCAGTGTTTAAAATTGTAACACGCAGACTGCCCACTGGGATTATGGTGCTGTGTGGTAACAATAAATGTGACAGAGAGCAGAAGCGACAGACAGAGGAGGAGGAGAAAAAAAGAAAACAAAAAAAGCGACATAAAACAGATTTGACAATTTGAAACCAGGAGAGAGATCAGAGAAAGGAGGGAAAAAGGGATAGGAAATTCTCTGGATTTATAAAAAATGAAACATAATTAGCTCAACTGCAAAATGTATGCAGAAGTTTTTAAAATAAATTTAAGAAGTAGAAACGTCAGAATTCAGCCGAAAGTATAAACTTGACAGAGTTAACCGTTTCATTTTCTGTCCTCAGCGGGAGCTAACGGTGAATGAGGGATCTGATCAAACACAGAGGAGGCACATGGGATGCAGGAGCCAAACATAAACTTCACTTGCTTCTCTCATCTTTGGCTCGTCTGCATTCATTTATTCTCCCTTTTATTCCCTCCATCCGTCCACTCACCGGTTCCCTCTGTTGGCTCTAATAAAAGCCGTATGACTGGAAAAGAGCGATACTTTCAGCCCCTCCAGTTGTGATGATTTAATGCGAGCCAACAGACCAACTGGATTTCGGCAAACAGACTCCCGATCCCCCCTCGCCTCCCCTGATTTGATGTGACCTGAAGTTTTTCAAAGCTGAGGATTTAATGCTGTTTGGATAAACCTATTCCACGTCCAGAAGGCTTTTTGTCATTTGCTACAGTCAGATGACTTGTTTAAATGTATGAAGGTTTAGATACTAATTGATACCATGTCCAGTCGACTGAGGGTAAAAATTTGAGAACGCACAATTTTCTCTCTGTTCTGGATTTCCATTCACACTGATCCGCAGATTTCCATAAACAAACTTCCTTTCCAGCGAGTGGATTTGAGTTTGGACTTAACTGGGCAGATGATTGCCGAGAGCATTAACAGGTAGAAACCAAGTAGGACTGAAAACGAAGCCAATGCATTAATATAAAAAAGAGCTGTTCCTCTAGACTTAAAAGAAGAAGACATATTCCCTGTATGTCTGTGAAGGTTCTCAGTAATCCAGGTCATCGTAGTCAAAGGAGCTTGCAAAGAAAAGCGTCTGGACTTCTTTAAGTTGGTTTAAGACGTTTCACCTCTCATCTGAGAAGCTTCTTCACCGTCTTCCCTGTAGACTTCTATGTTAAAAAGTTCAGCCTTAGAGCTGAAATAAACAAACATGGTGGAAAAAAAAACAATAAAAAAAACTGTTGCGATCTATAGCCAATTTACCCATTATAAAACTGCACAGGTGGGTGGATTTTATGTAACTCACTCCACTGAATTCTGAAAGAATTACAATTTTTGGGGGCTTAGCTGCAGTGAATGACAAATGGGAAACGACTTGGTTGCTAGCTGCCTGCTATTTTTCACTTTCACTGATTTACATCACAGAACCTCCACTTAAAATGAGATTAGGATGAGACTAATTAGATTAATTGGCAAGAGGTCGGTAACATGATAGGGTATAAAAAGAGTTTCTCAGAGCCACAGATGGGTAGAGGATCATGGTAAAAAAATACTGGCAGCTGCCAGTAATACTCCTGCCTTCTGGTAGATGCAGGTGTGGTATTCCTAGGTGACTTCCTTCTTTCTTCACAAGACTTTCAGAAAACTTGACCTCTGAAGTTGACCTTCAGGCCGAGGTCTCTGAAATTAAATTGTCAGAGATTTTTAATAGCTGCACCTATTGCATGAATTTAAAAATCCCATATTACTTAATCCTCAAGTTCTCACATTTGCAAACTTGGGTGTCCATGCCACCTGCCCGCCCTGCGGGGCGACGATAAAACCTCATCAGCCCTTTATGACTGAGCCTTGGTCTCTTTGGTTTGGTCATTTTTTTTCCAAGGACAAACATATTTGTACCTTGAGTTTTTCCACCTTATTGTACATTCCCTTATGTCAGTCCGAAAACAAACTGGTATAAAAATCCACCAAACAACTATAGAGACCACAACAGGCTGTAAGCATGCTTATTTCTCCTCTAACGCAGGGCATCTTAACACTGGAGTCAATGAGGATCAATGCCTACAGGAATTGCAGTTTAAGCATTTAAACATTGCCACCTGATGCTGACTGAATGAACGAATGCCGTGTGGACAGACGTTTTTTGCTAATGAAATAAATATCTTCTTTCTCTTTTCTATTGTAAAGATAACTGTGAGCAAACGCTGGTAATACTGAAGAAGAGTGCAGACAATGACTTTCAAAGCTTTTACTTTTTGTGGTGTGTCCTACTATAAATCCATTTCCATCACACTGAAACTATGATAATTATTAGTCTGTTTTATACTTTCCGACATGGATCACTGTGACGTGACCTGATCTTGGTAGGATTTTACTATTCCCACAATATTGTGAGTGCCTTTTATTTGGTCGGTAACTCACCTCACCATAACTTACCAGAATGGATAACCGCTGTTTAAAATATAAGATTTCACTGAGGAAAAGGAAGGAAAGGAGGATTTCCTGTCACTCTACGGTTCACACTTTTATACCCCGGAGACGCCGAATGATCAAACTCAGATTTTGTTTTCCTTTTCGGATGTGTGGCTGTGTGCGGCGAAACGTCTGACATGGTTGCCGACGTGTCGTTTCCTGACCTCACCTCCTTACAATAATTCTCCCTTCGCTCAACTTTTCGCCTAAATTTCACCCTGCTGGACGATTTCTCCTGAGAGCTGTGGGCTGTCAGCACTGAGACCAAAGACCCGACTTCAGGCTTAACCACAAGGCTGCACGCACACACGGGAACACGAACATACAAACATAAAGGCACATATAGAGAGGAAGATGCAGAAAAAGGAAAAAAAATACCACATGTATCAAGAGCCAGACTCGAGCAGGGGTCATAGACATATTGTGCATATTCACACACACATACAAAAGGACGTTAAAAAGCCACAGAGAGGACACAAAGAGAGAAGATGACATACTTTCATCCCACACAGAGACGTATAGAAACAAGAGCAGACACATGAAACTGCACTTTAAAAGAGCCGTGGAGAGACCAAAGGGCCTCAGATGAGCCAGGGTTCAGTGCAACACAAACACACACCTGTTTACGCTCCACACCCTCACAAACAGGCACACCTGTGCATCCAACCCAAACACATACACATGACATGCACACCTTTGATGGTGCTGATGACCTGGTCCAGGTGTTTGGTGTCGTTGCGGTCTGGTCTACAGCTCGGACTGATCTCCAGCGAGTAGTCTGGTCCGTATTCTGTAAAAAACTAAACACACACACATACACACACAGATCACATCGTAAGGTTTTGCATTTTCCGATTTTGAAATAATACTTCATTTTTCTTATTCACAGTCATGTGTTCATCACATTTGCCCAGAGTCACTGCAGCAGAGTGCCAAAATACACTCTGTCTTCTTTGTCTTTGTTTTTTTCCTCTTTTTTTGGAGAATGCAGCTGCTTTCCTGGAAAGTTTCGGGGTCTGTTTGGACTTTGAAGAACTGAACTGACTGGTGACGAATATTTACACAGGCTTTCAGGGATCTTTTTTTTAAACATAACAGTGAAATCAATTCAAAACAGTGGTTAAAAAAGGACACACTTCCTTCCAGTTTTTGACCATCATTTCTGTTTTTCTCAACCATATCAAGATATCTCTTTCCATTCTTTCTGGCTTTGTTCCTGTAAAGCCAGCCACACAGTTCTGGGTTTGAAACTCAGGCCACGGCTGGACACTTATGAGGAGCTTGCATAACTTGCTTCCACAAATTTCCTCTAACAGCTTAGAGATTAACTCAGCAGTTTAGTGTTGGGGGCAGGGGCAAATTCACTTCTAACGCTCACATGCTACATTTTCAGGAATTTACAAATCCTGTACCAGGAGACCAAAATGCAGGAAAGTTCATTTGAAAGGCTTCTAGTTTCTTAATAGAAAAGCGCAAAGCCTAAATAGTATTTAAGTTTTGCAAAATTATTATTGCTCTGGGTTTCTGTCTGACTGCAGCTGTTACAAGTTAGCAAAGACCCATTATCAAGTCTTGAGTGAAGGTCTGTGTCACCACCTAGAGGTCTTGAAACTGGATGAGGCAAGTGAGGGGTGGACCTGACTGTGAAGCTTACTGGCCAAAAAAACCAACAAAAAACAAAAGAAACTTGTGATTGACAAGTCATTAGCCAATATCTTGGAGAATCCTCCTACGTGACTCTTAGAATGACCATAATAAGTAAAACATGCACTGTATTTTCCACATTATAAGGCACACTTAAAATCCTTAACAGTGCGTCTTATAATCCGCTGCGCCTTATGTATGAATTCTAGTTGTGCTTACTGACCTCGAACTGATTTGGTACACGGCGCTCAAAAATCTGTGGAAAATGTTTTAGCACCACTTTGGTAAGCTACGAGCCGCACCGCTTGGTGGATTGTCGGAGCCTTACAGCTACCATAATCAGGAGCCTCGTGGAATAATCTGGGTCCAAAACTCCGTTGGCTTCAGGTCCCAAAGTCAAACGAACACTGCAGCATCACTGAGAGTTAAAAACTGTCTAAATTCTTTCATCTTTAATAAAATGATCAGCGTTGCTGCTTTATCGGGTGTAAAAATTAAGTTTAACATCCAGGCATTCATGAAAACAGAATGTATAAAATTCAACGGAGTTAGAAGTTAGCAGGAAGTTAGCTCGCTAGTTTCCACCTAAACATGATATATCATGTTCTTACTGAGAGATTTCTGAAACAATTAAAACATACAGCTCTGCTATCATTCCCAACATAAATGAAGAGAGAAAACTAAACAGCAGTTAGTCATTAATATACTGCAACAACATGGGAACAGAGCAGCGGCGAGAGAATTCAACATTAATGAATCAATGGTACGGAAGTGGAGGAAGCAAGAAGAATGAGTTGAGTAAAGTTTGACTTATCTGACTGTTTTGTTTTGCTTAATGCGCCTTATAATACGGTGCCTTATGGTCCGAACAATATGGTATTTAATACTCTAGTTTGATCTGAAATTTGGAATTTCGGCCATGAAGTCATCAGGAAAGTGTTCACTGTGGTCAAAGAGCAAGGAAGCATAACGTGGTTCCATCCATCACTGCATATGAAAGAGGAAGCTCAAAGATTAGTACTTCCCCATGAAGAAGGGCCAATGAGTCTGGGGATATTTTTAATGATGTTAGTTAAAAGGTCTATACGGCACTTATTTCATGACACTCCATCCAATTGCCCATTGAGCACCAAAAGCCAGTAGGATTCAATTCTTTAGACACTGTGCAAAATTTCATGGTAATCCGTCCAGTATTTGTTGAGATATTTCCATCTGGACCAAAGCAGTGCACTGATTAACTGACTGATCCCTCAAGCAAAGAAACACATTTTTCAGATAGACACATGTTGTTTATATTCTCGGATTCTTTTTTCCCTCCTGTGTTGTCTGGGAGCTGGATCAACACAAACAAAAAAATATACGAGATTCTGAAGCCTGTACAGAAGGAAAATGTAATGCATAACACAGAAGAGGAACCACAAATCAGTCAAGCCTCTGCTAAGACAGCCTGGGCTTTGCCAACTTGAATAAAAAAAAACAAAAAAAACAACTCAGAGTATTTCAGCAAATACCAAAGGCTCCTGGCATTTCAGGCAGAACCGGGTGTCAGCCAATTGAAAAAAAGAAACAGGTGGAAACCCAGAGAGTGGGTTCAACCAGAAGTTAAAACCAGAGCACGTCAGTTTGGGGCCATGACTCAGTGCCATGAGAGCTAAGCAAACTCTGAGGCCAGGTCTGACCACAAGTGCGTCAGTCCGTTTGCAGTGACTGTTGTGAAAGCCTTGGACTCTGAGGACTCAGCAGAAACACGCTGAGCGAGCCAAGCTGAGGTCTAATGCAGAGGAGTGGGACATGTAGCAAAACGATGGAGATTAAGTGAAGATGGGGGTTAAAATGGTAAGAAAAGATTATTACAGTTTTTTTCAATCGCTAACAAGCGCCTACCCATACTTCAGATACTTTTTCTAAACTCTTAACACAGACTCACACCTACAAAAACACAATTGGCCAAATGGATAATTTCCTTCTCAAAAATACATTTTGTTAAATATATACTAACTCTTCATTTCAAAATAGAACACATCTTTCTCTGCACACACTAACTGTACAAAAACACTATAAATCTGACTCAAAATGAAATTAGTCTGTCAAAGAATAACACTTGTTTTCACTCCACAAGGTACATGCAGTCAATCAAAGTACACCAGGTTTCAAAATACTGGCTATTATTGACATTACAAAAACTGCATAGACTTTTATGTTTCAGTTTTACAGGTATTTGCATGCGAAACATGCAATCCACCATTTTGACACCAGAAATGTCTTGGTTGGTAACTGTATGTCCACATGTACAGTAATGTTCACATTCAAAAGCATTCCAGTAAAAAGCAAACAAGTTTTTGTTTCTTTACTGTTTACTACAGGAGGTACAGTAGAAACACAGTATGATAGGACAGAGAAAGTTTTACAGTATTGCTTACAGTGAACAAAATATCCATGAAACACACAAGAGCATTCTGAACAAAAAAACAACAGCAAAAAGCCAAGATAAAAAAAAAGGGGGGGGGGGGGGGGGGGGGGGGAGGGGGGCTAAAAAAAGGCAAAAAATTTGCATCTAATCTCTGCGATCTTCAGGGTTAGGCCACATGTTTTCATCAACATCACATCTGATGTTATCCAAGTCGATACACCTGGGATAAAACCGCCTGGTATGTCGGATCCACCCTTGGCAATCGTCAACTGTGATGTCCCTGGAGCCGGCATCCATGGCTTCAAGGAGGGACATCTGGTCATGTGGCTGATGGTCATAAACCTTCCACCTCCATGCAGAAAAGAACTCCTCTATGGGGTTGAGGAAAGGTGAATAGGGTGGAAGGAAGAGACTTACCAGTCTTGGGTGGACTTCAAACCATGTTGTTATTGCTTGCAAGTGATGGAAAGCCACATTGTCCCAGGTAATTACAAAGGTCCTCATGTTTTCACCCTCCTGACCCTGCTCTGGAACCAGGCGCTGGTGGAGATCATTGAGAAAGGCAAGCAAGCGCTCTGTATTATAGGGTCCAACCTGACATCTGTGAAGGAGTAATCCTGCATTTGCAATTGCTGCACACATGGTAATGTTTGCCCCTCTCTGTCCTGGCACATCAACTGTGGCCCTTTTTCCAATTACATTTCGTCCACGTCGACGCCTTTTGGCCAGATTGAATCCTGCCTCATCGATGTATATGAATTCATGAGGGGCCTGGTTGGCCTCCAATTCCATAACTCTCTGAAACAAAGTTTATGTAAGTCATGTTATTACTGTATACCATACTGTACTGTAACCTAGTATTGTGTAGGTTACCTACTTGCAAAGTGCAAAGCTTATAGAACTGGACATTGGATTGAATATACACTATACCTGGACATATTGTCGTCGTAGCTCCTTGACCCTCTCACTGTTCCTCTCAAAGGGAACAGTGTAGAGCTGCTTCATCCGCACTCTGTGTTTGGACAATGTCCGCGTAATGGTTGTGAGGCTGATTCTATCGATATTGTCAAATATCTCATGGTCCGCCACAATTCTAGTTTGAATTTCACGCAGTTTTATTGCATTATTTGCAGTAACCATTTCTACAATGGCAAGCTCCTGATCATTACTGAGGAGCTTTCCTCTTCCCCCAGAGGGTGGAAGACGTTGCATTCTTTAGAAAGACAAAAAATTCAACATATGCATTACTGTATGACCATATTGACATGTCAAGTGAGAATAGAAACAATCCATGTAAAATGCAATACTTACCTGTTGGTTTGTTGAAAGATGCGTATAATGGAGGCAACCGTTGACCGCCTCAAATTGGGCTGCACTCTTTCACCAGCCTCTCTTAGTGAAAGACCATGGTTGATTACATGGTCAATGATAGTGGCACGAATTTCATCACTGACTACTGTTCTTGCAGCCCTTGGAATGCCACCACCACGCATTCTTACACCTCTACCTTGCCCTCTCCTTGGGCCTGCTCTTCTCCCTGGGCCCCTTGCTCTTACTCTTCCTCGACCAGACATTACAGTGTTTGTCTTTTTTTTGTTTCCAAAAACATCACTCCTCAAGGTCTTGCCTTATAAACCCCACTGAGTCTAAGCCAGAATGGAAGAAGCTGTGGTTGGCCCAATTTACCCAACATAAATAAGCTGTGTCTCAATTATTCAGTTGTTTGTTTATTATCAGCTGAGATATATTTTTGATATTGATATTGTTTTTGTACTGATATCATTGCAGAAGCAGAGGCTTTTATACTGTATCTAAGGTTTGGAATATTGTTTTTGCTATTGTGGGATGTTGTGTGTTAACATTCGTAGATACTACAAAAACAGTCCATAATTTTGTTGGGAGGTATAGCTTGTCTGTTAAGAAAATGTAAGCATTGTGGAAATGTGTTCACTGACTGCATATTGGGTGAACACGACATGAAATGTGTGAATGGTATGGCCACAACAGACCGATGCTGTGCTAATTGTGTTTAGAGTTTTGCAAATGTGACAACTGTTTGGACAAACGCTTGTTAGCGACTGAAAAAAACTGTAAGTTAATAAGATATCAGGAAACAGTGAATTGGGGCTTAGATTTGTTTGATCAACAGTCAAAAACCTTGTAGTATCATAGAGCCTCAATTTGTCAGATAATCACGTAAAAGAAAAGAAAAACAGGGTTGAGTGATCCTGTTCAAGGACTCAAGTACTGCAGCTTTTGGCACTTCGGCGTTGAACTGACGCACAAAGGTTTGCTGCTCAGCCTGTCCGGGGTGTAACGCGTCTATCCTGACAGCTTGGATGGGCAAAGGCTCAGGCGCTCTGCAAAAGCGTCCGAGTACTCAAGTAAAATCAAACCAACCAACAACTGTAATAGTCTTCGGTGCAGGGATGCTAGGTTCAGCGTGGCTCACCAATCTGCCTGTGAGACCATTTAATGATTTGATTTAATGAGTTTCTGCAGTTTTACAGATACATATCTGAAAAAAGACAAAATAGACTAGATTAAAAGGACAATAAAATGAAATTGTCTTAGTTTTATCAGTGTGGAAATAGGAACGTTTCCTGAAATGCAACAAAGCTGGTCCCCTTAGAAATCTTCAAAGTTCAGTTTTGACTTTTTAAGAGTTTGAAATGTCCATTCTGAACTTGCTAAACCTCACTTCTGACTAGGGGTGGGTTTTGATAATCGATTTATTCTGGCTTGGATAACGTGATATCGATTCATTAAAATCCTGAATCGATTAATTTTTAATATTAATTTATTTTGCCCGAAACGCCAGAATCTCAGGTTAAACCTCACCAAATTTCAACAACCACCAAACAGCTATAACAGTAAATGAGAGCAGGTACACAGATTCTGCACAAAGATGTAAACACAAAGCGCAGACCCGCTGACGGATCAGAATCAGTGAGATGTCGCCTTTCTCATCCAAAGGCATGGACACGGTCGGGGCTGAAAGCCGACAGCTCGCTGATTCTGATGTTTCGGCGGGTCCGTGCTTTGTGTTTACGCCCTTTTTGCGGTGATTCTAAAGTTGTTAGTTTGACAGTGGGAAGGGAGTTTTTCCTTCCCACTGTCGCCAAAGTGCTTGCTCATAGGGGGTCATATGATTGTTGGGTTTTTCTCTGTATCTATGAAGCGCCTTGAGGCGACTTTTGTTGTGATTTGGCGCTATATAAATAAAATTGAATTGAATTGAATCTCTCTCCAAACAAAATTGACTGAACCAGCAGCAAAAGAAGAGTCAAACTACACTTCACAAAAACATCATCATGAATTCACTTTTACTTTTGCTATTTTGTTTCCACCACGATAAAATCACACTTCATGCACAGCTCGCTGTCTCTGTCTCTCTCTCTCTCTCTGTACTTCAAGAACAGTTTCCCGTCTGAAAATCTGTTTTCTGCATTATTCGCTTGCTTGTTATGCACAAGTCTACCGTTGTTTACAGGCTGTCGGCCGCTGTTTTTTTCCCTTTTACTTACTTCCGAAAAGAAAACCTCATTTCTGCTGTTCAATACTGAACAAATGTAAACTTTTTAAAATGATGCAAAATGCAAAACGCTTAACCGTGTCTCTAATAAAACTGCTGTAACTTCAGAGGTAATGTTCATATGTTGATTAATGGTTTTCTTTCGTTTTTGATGTACTGCAGAACATTTTTATAAAATTCCAGGGCAGGAAAACCACCTTCATGTTTTTCTGTGTTTTATCTTCAGCTACTTTGACACAAAGGCATCTGCTGTGATGTCAAATCAAATCAAATCACTTTTATTGTCACATCACATGTGCAGGTACATTGGTACAGCACATGTGAGTGAAATTCTTGTGTGCGAGCTTCACAAGCAACAGAGTTGTGCAAAATGATGTTCACATAAAGTCTTGCGAGTATCAGCTTCCTTTTTATAGATACAAAATATGTAAATGTACTGATCTGAATTATAATATTTCTGACTGTCTGAGGCAAAATTTCCCAGATTTAAATCGAATCAAATCGAATTGAATCGTGGATTGAATTGATTCGGGTCCTTGTGAATCGGAATCAAATCGATTCTAGAAATCAGTGACGATACCCAGCCCTACTTCTGACCACTACCGTCCATATTATAATAATTAAAAATCTTTAGTAGAGCAGGACAAGGTTGCTGGGGAGAAGGAGGTGTTGATGCCTACTACTGCCCTAGAGCCTTGAATGAGTTTTAGATGGACGGATAAACAAAGACAACACTAAAACAACGACTAAACCTAAAACTCAACTTCATTTCGCAGTCCCATGGTTACAGCTTTAGAAGGATTCAGTTTACATTTACATACAATGAGAAAAAGTAGAAAACTTTATAAGCAGACTGCAGTCAGTGAATATCTGGCTTCTTCTTTTGTTTGTTTTGGACTTCCTAAACCTTCATTATCAAACTTTCTACTGTCACATTTGCTCCTTTGGCTTAAATTACCCCCCCGAAAAAAAAAAAAAGTCAGCTTGGCCCCCTCGAGTTGGCGTTCAGTTAGCATCCCCTAATGATTCCTGCGTTGATGTTGCAGTCACTTAGAAGTCTTGTTTTGAATGGAGCCTCTTTAGTGGCTTAGATGTACATTAGTAGACAAGACTTCACAAAGTCTGCTGGCAACAAACAAAACACACATACACGAACTGAGCCAATGTGCAGTAGGAGTATACTTTTGTTTATATGAAGACAAAGGCTACTCTGTCTTTGATTAATGGTCCTGTGTGAGTCAGATAGAGAGAATGCACTCCTGTGTATATGTGCTAGATTTATTAATGTGTCCCTATATGTGTGTTTTGTGTGATTATCCACGTATATTTGCTTGTGGCAGTTCATGCACACAGAGGTAAGGCCCTGTTTTAGTGTGTGTGTGTCTGTTTCCAATTACTTCAGATGAGTTTCTGTGTCTTACCTCCGGCCTCAACAGAGCCCAACGTGAGACACACACACACACACACACACACACACACACACACACACACACACACACACACACACACACACACACACACACACACACACACACACACACTGTATTCCCATGAACCCAGTGCTCTGTCTCCTGCTGTCCAGCAAAACACACACACACACAGACTCCCACTGACTGCTTGTTTGGCTTGGATGACCATAGAGAGAAGAGAAAGAGGGGAAGTGAGGAAAGTGAAGCCCATCCTGACACACTTCTTCAACATTGTCTTCATAGTAGAGGCAAATAAAATGATAGCCAGCAATTCTGTGCTGTTTTTGTGTGTGTGTTTGTAAGAGAAAACGCCACATGACAACAGATAGAGGCACAGCTACGTCACCTGGCCAAGGTCAGGAGACAGAAAATACCCGGTGACTGGCTCCAGTGTCTCCGGCAGAGACGCCCAGGGAGATAAATAGGGAAAGGTCTCTGCCTATTTACCATGGTCCTATACATGGAAACTTCTGTCCATCACTCACTGAGCCTGTTTGTACTGTGAAGGGAACACTGTGTGTTCTCATCAGAATGTCTTTATAACACCCCCCCAAAACAAATAATGTAAGGTTTTAGAACTATTCATTAAGTTAAAATGCTTAATCCTCGTTTAGTTTCATTTTCAGCTCCTGCAACAAAGCTCTGTTCTTTTAAAGTGCACTAAATTTAACAGCTTGTGTCTATGGATTAGTCTGTTAATAATATTTGGAGCTGTAACTATGTAACACTGCTCAAAAAAAGGAAACACTTGTTTTACGACCAAGTGTAACACAATGGGCCAGGTCACAACAGCTCATTAGCTGCAACCCAACATGGCTCTCTGGCACTAGAGCTCACCTTTCTCTGGCCTTAAGCATTCTTAATTGCTGATGGGAGTCAGCTGTACAAAAAAGGTAGCATCTAAGGCAGGAGATATGGCAAGACACACACACACACACACACACAAGGTCAATTTCAGGGGGAGACCGTGCTAGGGCTGTACCACATGATAATCAGTGCACCAGTTAGGAATCAGAAACTAGTTTGAGTCCATTTCAGCTGCTTTGGTGCAAATCAAAGTGACAACATGTACAATGAAAACATGACAACAGGCAAACACATAAAGGGAAGTCTTTCTTCTGGCGTCTCCATATTTTAGCTTTTTATTTGGGTCCTTATCAATGCTGGATGTCCCAAAATAAAGGAGCACTGGGAAGCAAAACCGCGACATATTTGGAATATTGAAGAAAATGATCCAAATCGGCATCTAAAGTTGAGGTTTAATACCTGTTCCATGCACACTGAAAACGTTCACCAGCTTCAACTCCCACCTTACAGAGATATATCAGGAAAGGACCAAAGCTACACTGGCTTTTTTTTTTTTTTTTTTTTAAAGGTGCATACCAATCAGGTGCTTATTCATCAACAATGAACATCACACAAAACGCAAAAGATTGCCGGCCACAGCAGCCATGTGCTGTTAGCAGTTGCAGCTTCAGCCCTAAGTTGACCAGTCAACTCATATTTTGCCAAGACAAAGCTGCCAAACCAGAAACCCCAATTCACTCTCCCTATGACAGATGGATGGGTAGATGTAAATATAACAACGCTGTAATGTGTATCACTCAACACTGGCGAAACAATTCACTCCACCACCATTTCGAACCTCCAATCGTAGATTTTTTCACCTTTTGAGTGCAGGAACATGAATGGGAACACAAATCAATCCAAGTGCTTTCTATCTAACATTCATACTCGCCAATAAAGACATGGAAAGAAACTTGGGTTCCAGTATCGTGCCCGAGCATACTTTGCCAAGCAGACAGAAGCAGTAGATGACCTAGCTTTACCTTCTGAGCCTCAGCCATTCCCAGTAATAAATTTCATTAATATTAGCATATAACTCTGCAAAGATTAAGTAAATTTTAAAACATTGCAACATCTTCTAAAGTATCTTTTAAAAGTAAAAGCTGGTCTAATTGATTTCATCCCTCCTCCTTTAAAAGGTGCTCAGGACTCCTGGGGACTCCATCGGCCTGAACAGCTAAACAGCTTTAATAATCATAAACTTCTTTTTTAAATTAATTATTTTTTTTATACGTACATTACCTCAGCGACGTTACAATTAAATTAATTTGCAACTGGCAAAACTAAACATGCCATCATCCATATTTTCCTGCCAACAAGGAAACGCACCAATCAACAAAATATCCTCCATATGTGCGTGTGTTTATCTTTACACTGTCTATAAATTACTAATCTGTAAATCTGTGCCGCTCTGAGTAAATAAGAGGACCTTCACTAACCCCTGCCCCCAATCAGAGCATTATAATAAACTCTGTTATGGCTCATACGTGTGACCAGTTCACATCAAGGTGACGGTTCCTACATCTGAACATGCAAACAACAAACTGGCTGCAAAAACCCCAAAAACAAAACCCAAAGAAACGCTGTTTACAGCGCTGTTTGACAAAAGCACGAGAAAACATCAGTTCATATTTGTGTTTGTGCAACGAGTACATGCCCTGTGAGAAAGCTGGAGTGTGTGACAGTACGCACCAGGCTATGTGTGTATGTGTGTGCACGTGTGCGCATGTGTGTGTGTGAGAGTGAAAGAGAGTGAGTGAGAGAGAGTGAGGGAGGGTTGTTTGTTTTTACAGCGATCAGCAGGATCTCCAGCTATGAAGGACACTGAGCAGCGCAGCAGGGAGGAAAACATCTCCGAAAACAAATGGAGTCTGACTCATATCAAGCTGCTATCTAATAAATGTTTTCAACAAGGAAAAAAACAACAACAAAAAACCCCAAAAAACAGTGCAATGCCCCAATCACGGTCACATTGCGCACGTACTCCTCTCCCTCGCTCTGCATCTGGACTCTCTCTCACCCTTCCCACTTTTCATCAGTCCATGTTTTTTTCCTTGGTTCATATGATAGTTTTCCTTTTAAGGAAACCTGCCCCGCAAATACCATTTGGACTTCAAAAAAGAAAGAAAGAAAAAAAAACCACTTCTATTCTTGAACTGCTGCTGTAACAGTGTAATTGCTCCATTGTGGCAAGAATAAAGGATTATTTTATACTTTGAAGGGCTTTTATACTATGAACCCCTGGTATAGTTTCAGTGTATCACACATCAAATGTAAAACAGTGAAACTAATACACTGCAGAAAAACACCAGTGGATTACCGTGTGTTGCTGTGTGATACATATATTATACTGTAATACACTTCTATACACTAATATCTGGTAACACAATTGTTGCCTATCATACCTATACTGTTACTGTATATCAGTGACAGAGCTTCCTAAATGTTCTAATGTTAATTGTGTATTCTATGAATATTATGAGTTATATAAAATGCATTCACATTTATAAAATCTTCATCTGCTGCTTCTTAGAAAACAAATATTGTTTGCTTCAATAACAGCGGGGGGGGGGGGGGGGGGGGGGGGGGGAAACGGTAGAACTTTCTACAGCTTGGTAATAAATAGGTAATAGTAGGGGAACAGGGTAATAATTTGGTGATTTCAAAGTTATTACTATGCAATTACAAAAGTAATAATTATGTAATATTTAAGTAACATAATGTAGCAACAGTGGTTATAGCTGAGTAATATTACCCTGAAACTTATGTAATAGCATAATAAGGGCCCCAAAACTGGGGGTAATAACATGGAAATAGAGCTCCGCAATAATAGTGTAATAAGGAAGAAAAATAATGCAATAATGTGGTCATTTTGACCGAGCTATAATAAAAAGTGCTACCAAAAAAGCACTTTAAAACTTAAGATATGTTTTGAGAGAATTGTGTATAACAGTAGGCAAGTAACATTTTTTTTGTAAAATATCTTTCTGTACCCCACCACCTGTTTAACTTTGCAGGATTAGTTGCCACGTATCTGCAAAACCTCAGCAGATGAACTGGTGACTCCGTAAAACTCTGATGAACTGATGCAAATTCCCTTCATAGTTTGTTGTGAAAATGCTCAGATCCTCCAGATGCCACAGATGATTGGAAATTAAAGGCGAGCTTATCAATGCCATTGGAGCACAGCTGGACGTGTGTGCTTCAACTTCACTTTTATAGAGACAGGAATAAAAGGAGAGTGCTTGGAGAAAAGTGAGTGAAATCATAGTTACTAGAGATTTCCTGTACTTTTTATTGATCATACTGTCTGTTTGGAGCAAATATTCTGTGTGGCTGCATCAGTACAAAAGGTAGACTTTACCCATTGGTTTCTGAAGCCTTAAGATTAGGATTTTTATTGTTGCCACCTTGGCTGCAAAAACTGGATGGGATGAGGAAAAGTTGATCTGACTATAAAACTGCATGTTCACTGGTAAATTAACATATTAAGGATAATATTTGAAAGAAAAAAAGATATGACTATGATTTAGAAAACAATGTGAGCAGCTGAGCCGATAAGCTCATCAGCAAAGCGAAAGTGAAAGAAGCAGTTTTCCTTTCTACAGGACCAGAAGTCTTTTTGCAACCACCGCTGTTGTCATTTGGTGGCCTGCTGTACACTTAGTGTAGAGAAAAGGTTTGCTGATAAGAAGCTGATGAAAATATTGGATGGATTTGATAGATTCTAGGATTAAAAATAAAACCATATTTCTGCTTTTACTATGGGTGGCATTCTTAGAAATCACGGCTAAAGTTCACGTCATGTTTGGTGTGAATGGACCATTACCCAAGATTCACTGCAAAACTTTAAAATGCCATTAGGGGCCTAGAATAAAAACAAACCCTATGATAAGAAAAAAAGAGAATTCACAAAGCTTTTACCAGACTGATGAATTCATGGTAGGATAAGCTTTTACAATAATGCTGTAATGTACAGTGATGTGGTTTTACGATCTCCTATAATGAACCCAAAAGAACTGAAAGCCTCCAAAATTCAAAACTGATGTCTTCTGGCCTATAAAACATCTCACCTGAGAGGAACATAAAGTATTCAGGATCAATTGTAGTCCAAGCAGCTTGAAATAAAGGTGAAGGGACTTCAAGTTTTTTTTAAAGATGTTTCACCTCTTATCCAAGAGCCTTCTTCAGATGAAAAACCAAAAGGTGGAGAGTCCCGGGTACTTGACCCGCTATTAACATGTGAGACATCAAGTCAAGTTGCTTTTGATGCAAGCTCCTTAGACTACTATGACCTGGATGACTGAGAACCTACACAGACAGGATCAGTGGTGATGCCATCTTCTGGGATGGAGTCATTTACTGTATGAACATGAGATGAAGACAATCACTCAACTACAACAGAGCCGTGGCTCCATAAAGGGTAGACAGAAAGGAAACAGTCTTTCAGTTCATTGCACACCAATAATGTGTCGCAGGATCTCCAGCTGCAGCATTTTGAACTTAATCAATCATAATATTGTAATAATGAGCTTCTTCAGTCAGTCTTTGTAAACAGATACATATCCCTGTGCCCACACACGCTATTGCTTGGTGATATTTCCTGTGATTGAGCCTGTGAATCTGGGAGCCAGCACATCCCTGACGGCACCGAGGGGCAGGACAGGAAGTGGCTGCAGACAGGAAAAAGGGGAAGTAGGAAGTAAAGAGGCGGGACGCTTCCCCGCTGCCAATCTGGAACCAGAGATGTCCTCCCTTCCTGTGCGGCTTTGAGACGGACACACGTTTGTATCTACTTCTGTTCCTCTCACCAGAGAAGAATCTGATCGAAGCGGGTTGTTGGGCAATCCAAAGGAAAAAAAAATCTGGCTGACTTTTATCCGTTTGTATTCTCTGCTAGTAATTTAATACCCATGTGTTACCATTATCTGCACAGAGATGACGGGATAACTTGTTTCCAGACTTCTGTAGCTCTTAAGGAGCATGTTGCTTAGAAGGAGCAAAATGAACTTGAAGAAAAAAAAAACCCTTTCCAGTTGGTCTCAGTTTAGCAGCTTGCTGCCCAGACAAATAAAATATCCTTTAAATAATATAAATATGCTTATTTGACCAGTAGGGTCAAAAGAGAGAGAGGGAGAGAGAAAAGGCCTTGCTTTTGGACTGCAGATCTGGTTTAGCCTTCTAAAAACATACAATAATTCTTTGGCCAGTTTTCAACTTCCTTCAGCACAATGATGACATTTTTCTACACAGAAATATTGAACGAGTTAAAAGTCAAGGTTTTACTTCAAAATACCGATGTAATAATAATAATGGATTGGATTTATATAGCGCTTTTCAAGGCACCCAAAGCGCTTTACAATGCCACTATTCATTCACTCTCACATTCACACACTGGTGGAGGCAAGCTACAGTTGTAGCCACAGCTGCCCTGGGGCAGACTGACAGAAGCGAGGCTGCCATATCGCGCCATCGGCCCCTCTGGCCAACACCAGTAGGCAAGTAGGGTAAAGTGTCTGGCCCAAGGACACAACGACCAGGACAGAGAGCCCGGGGATCGAACCGGCGACCTTCCGGTTACAGATACGCTTCCCAACCCCCTGAGCCACAGTCGCAGTAAGGCAGTGCACCCTCCCACACTGGGTGCTGATCCAGCCAAGCCCAGTTGTTGTTACACTATGAGCTTAATGGGAGCATGGCAGAGACAGGAAAAAGAGATGAGCAACGGAGACGTGAAGGTACAGCGTGTGACAAAGGATATGAGCTGGATTCACATCAACAACCTTGCGAGGACATGGCATACGTGTTTGCCCACTGACTCAGCAGTTTGGAAGTTACTAAGAACAGAAATAAAGGTGGTGGTGGCAGGGTGGGGGGTCTCTTCTCTGTTTCTGTCCTTGAATGGTACACACTGAGTTTTTAGAGAACGATCTGATCCAAATCTGTGCAACTTCATGTTGTTGTCACCGTCACCAAAACTAGTCTCAAATCAATAGCAGCACTGGAGCAGTACACTCCTCTATGATATGTGAATATATCCAAGGGTTAAAAACAACCATAAATATTGGTTTATGTGCAGCATTTTAAGCACACACACAAAAAAGACTATTTTACTCAGAACTATTCATTGATTACTCTAAAATGAATGTGCATAGTTCTTAGTCCTTTGACTTAAACTGATACCTTCTAACACAAAGGTACTCCATTAAAATTTAAAGATCAAACAAAGATCCAAAATGTCATGAAGTTATACATTCATTATAATTCAATGCAATGCATTTTGAAGAGGCCTAACAGTCGGATCAGTGTCTGTATGCAGTCAACAACTGGAAGTTGAAGTACTAAAGTACAATTCAACAGTATTATATTTTATTATTATAAAATATTAATAAAATGTTCTTTTACTCATTACAAGTAAAATAAGGTTTGATTTTTGTAATTATTTTTTTCCTGATTTACTTCTTTGGACTTTCTCCGTTTTCATCCGCACTCTGAATAAATAATTTGATTGACAGATCAATGCGGGATGAGTTATTGGTCAGTGCTAAAAAGACAAAAAACAAATGCATCAATTGAAATAACCATAAATAAAAGAAAAGTTGTGCAAAGTGAAATAGAAAGGTCCATTAAAATCTAATCATAGGTCCGGGTACAGATCTGGATGCTGGTTCACCTGCTGTTGCCCTGCAATCTACATGGATCACAATATTGGACCACCTACCCCCACAGCAGCTGCTCGGCCAAATAAAACCATGCCATGAAGCTCCCAGCACAGAGTTTGAGTGCAGATGTTAATGCCAGAGGATGTTAAGGAACCACTTCTAAGAGGCAGAAAATTTGACTTGTTGCAACGGTACCACGCTCTCGGGAACGACCCATTCTCTCACATAAGTCTGTGAAGGCTAGGTGCTTGATTTCATACAGCTATGGCAAGGGGACTGAAAATACCCGAATTCAAATATTAACAGGTGTAGACCAACACTTATGTCTATGTATTACTTGTGATCGTTGGATCGTCGAACACCCTTTTGGACTCTTATAGCTGACCCAGGTTTTTAAGGTTCCCCAACACTATTTGTGGAGTGTCTTGTGGTGACTGTTGTTGAATTTAATTGAAAAAGATTTAACTGAAACACTTGAGAGATGAGATGACGAGAGATGAGAGTTTCCATTAAACCACTTCCATTGGAGTGGATGTGACCACTTGAAAAAAGGTATTTTATTATTAACTAAAAATGGAGAGTGGCCTTCAGGTCTGAGATGTTTAAGTTCATATGGTTTTAAAAACGTGGTGTACGTGCCAGTGACAGAAGTTACTTTAAGGGGATTCAGAGAAGTATTAAAGACCCTACTGTGGTTTTTGCCCTTCTTCATGACATAACACATGTTTAGATAAGATGATACTCCACCCCGCCTTAAATTAAAGATAATAAATCTAGGCTAACAGGCAAAGCAAAACCATGTGAACATCACATGTGACAAATAAAAAGTTCCTGTAACCATAAGAACAATTGTTTCCACCCTCAAAATAAAGTTCGTTATAAAGACAAACTGTTCCTGTCAAATGAGAGACACCAACTAACCTTTGACCTGTGCGGCTATACTTAGCACGCCCAACACCGCGGCTCCTTCGATTCACACGCAGATAGGAGCCGCCGCTATCGCACAATGGGGGGGAGAGGGGGGGTCAATCGGGATCAGCTCAGCACTGGCAGACAATACGAGTCAGCAGCGAAGGTTAACAACTTTCCACCCGGTGGCTGGAATCCTGGCGTGTTTGCATTAGATACTGAAATATAATGAGTGTGACACAAGCAGAGGCATTGTGTGCGTTATCTGTAGTGTAATATTTTGTCTAGTAATCAGCGAGTATTACAGCACTTATTGTTGACGTGACTGGCCAACTCTGACTGATGTTTGTGTTCTTTAGACTGCTATTTTTAATTATTTCATTTGAAGCTTGTGTGCTGCAAGAACAGAGCACCGCGAATCCTCTCGGGCACTGAAAATAAACCTTTCCAAATAAATATTTAAAAGCAACAAATATGTTCGGACTGGTTTTAGTGAGATTTCTGCAGATAAAACAAACAGAGTGTTTGAATTTGTAGTTTTTGCATTTTCCTTCGACTTTGAGCCACTTTTGCCAGTTTGCCTGTTTGAGTTTCCTCCACACTGGTGTCCATTTATCATACAATGAAGCACATGAGAAGCGTTATAAAACAGGCCAGTGCATTATCTGACAGTAATGAATGTGTGTATTCATGGGGTTTTGTCTACAGCGGAGCAGGAGGAGTAAGACGCACTCACACAAACGGGCACAAAGGTAGTTTTTGTTCCCCGTGTCACTGGAACTGGAACAGCTCTGCTTGGTCATCGTGGATAAATGCCCCTCTTATCGCACACAGAGTGAGCTTCAAACACACACACATATGCATTCACATACATACATGCATACACACATATATGTGAAGTTTAGCAGAGGTTGCAGTTTACCTTGAAAATAGGTTGCTTCATAAATCAGAAAAAACCAAGACATAAACACAATAAAATTTTAACTGTTTCAGGTGGAAAACCGTGTGTGTGTGTGTGTGTGTGTGTGTGTGTGTGTGTGTGTCACCTCATCTTTATCAACTGTGGCAGCTGGCCGCACTGATAGTTGCTTTGTTTTCAGTGAGTGCTCCTTAATGAGGTCAAAGGCCATTTGGGGCCATTGGACGCCCGACGAGGAGAAACAAGAGGTACCTTCTTCTCGACCAGGACGCACACACGCGTGCACACGCACGCACGCACACACTGAGGCGCTCACAGCTATTCATTACATCTGACCAAGACAAGGTCCAAAAAATCAGCTGCTGGAGAAAGAGGCTCTTTGTGCGTGTGAGAGCATAGGAGCGGGACAGACAGATGGGCGCGCCGATTTCTATTTGGAGAGAGGATGGCTCTGTTTGATTTACCGAAAAGCAACTGGTCACATGTCCCGTGTTTCACAAACAAGTCAACAAATAAAATACACAGTTCCTTCCTCGCTAAATTAAATCAACAGCATATGTGTTCTCGCTATTTTAAGAATCCTCGCTGACGTCCACCCTTTTGAACTAACTGGACAGGTAAAGCTGCGGTTTAAGTCCTTCCAGTCCGACTTCTATAACTCCTCTAATAACGTTCACCCAGACGACGCATAAAAGATGAGAGTGAGAGGAGTCTGTGTTCATCGCAGCAGACAGAGAGGAATTGTCAGCACTGCTACCTGTCCCGCTCACCTGTACACAAACCCCTTTATTGAGATCGGGCAGCCATCTTTGATTAGATGGAGTGACTCAGCAGACAGAGGACACAAGAGGGTGTGTTTGCGTTTCCATGCATGTGTGTGCGTGTGATGGTACAATGAAGGGGCACATTTGTCCTCATGTGGGAATATGTAAATGTGTGGCTGTAACAGGCAGGGAAAGGGAGGATGTGTGTGAGTGTGTGTGTCCGTGTACCTCATGGTCAGGTATTTCAGAGGAGAGAGTCTTTCCCAGCACTTCTGCTGTCAGGTAGGTCCAACACCGAGCTGTGTTAGCCAGGTTATAACCTCCTGAGTAGAGAGAAGGAACGCAGACACATATGAGAAGAAACACAAATGATATCATCTTTATGGAGTACCTGGAACCCACATGAAGGCACGTTTGGAGCCCTGAAGACTATTAAATATGAATTTGAAACTTTTAAACATTTACAGCTGCTCAAACCTTGCGTTTTTGATGAGTAGCCAATCAGAGTAAAGTTGGTTTACAGTTAGAGGAGCAAAAATTGCTCCTTTTACAAAGACAAAGTAGTCAGGAGGTACATCAAGGCATCAACTGAACAACATCACTTAAGTTTCACGGCACGTGTGGCTGAATAGAAATAACACAAATCCTGTATTGGCTATATCTTTAGATGCACAGAAAACTTTTGATAGGGTGGAGTGGAACTTTCTGTTCACAGCCCTGGAAAAGTTTGGAATAGGTGACAACTTTTGCAGATGGATTAGAACCATGTACTCTGGTCCAGAAGCAGCTGTATTTACAAATGGGGTACTTTCTCCTTTTTTTTAGTATTTCCAGATCAACACGTCAAGGATGCAATTTAAGCCCATTGCTATTTATAATATTTTTAGAGCCATTAGCTATTCAAATCAGAGAAAATGCAGAGATTAAAGGTGTATTTGGGGGAGGCAGAGAACACAAATTATTCCTGTATGCAGATGATGTGCTGAAATTAAACCAAGACCCAACTAATTCTATCACAAAACTATTAGAGGTGATTAATACATACTCAATGTTTTCAGGGTACAAAA
The DNA here is from genome assembly GCF_057381845.1 of Rhamphochromis longiceps. Classification (NCBI taxonomy): domain Eukaryota; kingdom Metazoa; phylum Chordata; class Actinopteri; order Cichliformes; family Cichlidae; genus Rhamphochromis; species Rhamphochromis longiceps. The sequence continues at coordinate 34,986,062 of NC_140559.1, read as the reverse complement.
TTAACTGGCATAAATCAGAGGCGATGCCAGTTTCCCAGGCTTGCAGTCATAACTTAATATCGGGCTTTAACTTTAAGTGGGTGGACAAGGGAATGAAATATCTTGGAATTGAATTGAACCCCAATATTGAGGATATTATGGCTAACAGTATGGGAAAATTATTAAACAAGATCAATAAAAACTTGGGTAAATGGAGTAAACTAAATTTGACATTGTGGGGAAAAGTGAACACAGTTAAAATGGTTGTGCCACCGCTCATCAACTATTATACAGGAATGCTGCCTATGTGTATCCCGCGACGGATGTTGCAAAGCTACAATAATACGATAAAAGATTTTCTTTGGAAGGGTGGTAAATATAGAGTATTATAGTATCTCTTTTGAAATGGCTAGATTAGGCAAACATTGGGCAGGGAAAAACAATATAGACTGGATGTTAATAGAACAAGAGCTTGCATCTCCATTCACACCAAATGATATTTTATCACAAAAAGTGAATAATCACGGTAAGACGCAAAGCCCTATTTTGAAATTTTCGAAAATGGTATGGTTGGAGGTGCATAAGAAATATAAACTTGTGCCATATGTACAGAAGTATGCCCCTTGTGGTATAATCCTAAAATTAAAATTGGTAAGCAGACTGTTTACTGGACACAATAGCTGAGAAGAGGTATCAGAACTGTTAGTGACCTATTTGAAGGGGGTGTTTTCATGTCGTATGAGGATATTAAAAATAAGTTTTGTTTAGAGGGTAACAGTCATTTCTGGAAGTATTTGCAAATAAGAAACTGTTTAAAAGGAGGAGTTACAATAACATGTGAAAGTAACCCGATAGAGAATTTTATGCTACTACCCCCATCTCTGTGCACAGCTGCGAAATGGTATAATATTTGCCCATGGATTAAAAACAATATAAATAAGAGCCTGAAAAAAGCATGGGAAAGGGATCTAGGGGGTACAATGGATGAAGGTACATGGGATTCTATATTGTCGAACAATGGATTATACATTAGGGAAGCCAGGGGGAAATTTATTCAATACAAAATTCTTAACAGATACTATTATACTCCTTCAAGGCTGTATAGAATGGGGATTGGTAGAGATGACTTGTGTTGGAAATGCCAAAAAGCCAAAGGTACTCTGATACATGCCCTCTGGGAATGCCTGCTGGTTTTTCCAGTTTGGAACACTGTACTGAATTATTTGCAGGGGTGGACACTTTGTAACCTACCCAGATCACCTAAATTATGTTTACTAGGAGACAAAGGAGAGGTGCTGCAATTAAGTAAACACCAGTTTAGAGTGTTAAGTACTGCCTTGGTAACATGTGCCCGTGTCATTTTGGAACACTGGAAGGACTCTCATATTCCAACGCTTAAAATGCGGAAAGACAGAATGATTGGGAATGTTGTATGCGAAAAGATGCTGGGAAAAATACATCATGTGACGGAAGCTGCGCTGGAACAGTGGGACAATTTTTGCACCTACATGTCTACCTGACTTGGACATTTGAGCTTAATACAACATATGTTAAAACCTCACTTGTTTTGTTTCGTTGTGGTTTTTTATTTATTTTTTAGTTATTAATTTTTTAGTTATTTATTTTGTTTGTTTGTTTTTGTTTGTTTGCTTCTTGCTTTTGGTTGTTGCATCTCTGTATTTGCTGCTATAAAATGCGAAATCTAATAAATACTTGAATTATAAAAAAAAAAAAGTTTCACGGCACGTGTGACAGACACCTGTAACACAGATGTGTCCGGGCATGCCCAATTCATGCCCGGACATCTGCATGCTTTGAAGCTGATGTACGTGTGTATGCATGGCTACACTGCTCCATCTTTGTCTTTTAAATGAGAGAAAACAGGAGCAGGACGATATTCCTGACAGCTGGACTGATCCTTAAATCGTAGCATGATATAACTGCATCTGCAGGAATGCTAGTTTATCTTGCACCCCTACTGTTTTTCCACATTTGTTTTTGTCAGTGAAAAACTGGTGAAGACTGCATAGACAGGTGAAAAATCGTAAACAGAAAGAGAAGGCCTAACATCACATCTGGCCAGGCTGACTGTCACACTGGAGCTCCCCAGGGTTCATTATAGGGTCATTTGCTCTTTTTCTTCTGTGTTTTGCACATATCTAAAATATGCTTGTATTGTGCGCTTTTTTACATTTTTATCTGCTAATATGGAGCTCTGCAACACAAGGTTTTTCACCCTACTCTTTGTAAATTTGTGATGTGACAATGAAGCTGAATCTGAAGTTAAAATAAAGCAGAGCCAGCAAGTGTTTGACTTGATACAACTTTACCTGTTTAGCAGGAATCTACAACTTATTGCTCATTAATTAAATCTAAACCAATCAGTTTTGTCAGAAATAAAACTTCCAGTCTACACATTTCTCTTCCATCAAACTGAATTTTATGTTTTTCTTGCTTAATCAAGGATCATCTTGTCATGTTTCAGTGTGTAGAGCAATCCAGAAGCTTCCCCTCCAAACTGAATGCACCAGCTTTAAACTACTGCCCGTCACATTTGTGACAACACAGTTTGCCCAGGGAAATGATGGTTGTGCCTCAGCATGTGTGTGCTGCTAAACTGTTGTTTAATCCTCCACTTAAACCTTCAAACACTTTCTTAAAGCAGTTTGAATCTCAAACTACAGGGCGGGCCTGACTGGTGGGAAAGAGACCCACACTGCAGGATGGGATGACCAGAGGAAAAAAACATATGGGGTCAAACGAAGTTGAAGAACATGATTCCTGTAGAGAAAATATACAAAGACTTTACTGACCCTACTGTGTTGGCTGTTCTTTCACTGGAATAAAACTTAAATCCTTTGTATTGTTAATAATTTGTCTGTCCAGACTGGACATTTTCCATATAAAATAAAATCACTTCATTACTTTACACAGGATACAGCACAACATCTGTTTATCTGTAAAAAAAATAAATAAAATAATATAAAATATATATACTCTATTAAGTTAAACGAGTGGGGAAATCCATTTTGAGCAACTGTTAGTTTCCTTTGCTATATTGATGTTTGGGGGCTGTATGTAGATATCACAAGAGTTATTGTTTTTTGAGTGATGTATCATGTAAAGTCGCTGTGAGCTTTACCATTTAGCATCCGAAATCTAATCAGTTCATCCCCGAACTTATTTGTATTTGTGAACGAGTTTGGTTGTGGCCAAAAATGTGTTTTTTCCTGAGGCCACAGTAAGCTTTTAAAAGAAAAAAGAAAAATAAGTTTGCATGCTGCAGAACTCCAATTTCATGACATATGACATTTTGAGCACACCTGCTCCTCGTCACACAACGAAACACAGGGCGACGCCATCTTAAATCACCTGTGATAGGTCACATGACTACGACCAATGACAATGATATCCAAACAGAACCATGTCTTACATAATTCAAAACATAAATCATCTGTGAAGCAACATGTTTCCTTGGCAGGAGTCAGAAAAGATCTCCACTAACCCAGCAACAAACAGACGGGAAAATATAACATGGTGTCTCAGGCATTACCTAACAGTAAAATATTTGACACAATTAAGAACAGCTATTAAACCTACTGATTCAATTAACCACAATGTGTCACATACAGTACCTACTATATTAAAAGTACCGGCGTCCATCAGTGTTACAGCTCAGCCTCCTAGTAGATGTACCTGTGGTTATAATTTGAAAATCCTAGCTGATTTCCCTCTTGAGTTATCACGAGATATTCACAAGATTTTCAGAAAACCTAACCTCTGACCTCGACCTTGAAGCAAAGGTAATTGGGATTCTAACTTATCTGAGATTTTTAGTGGTTCCACGTATGGGATGAATTTGAAAATCATGCGTCGCTTTGTTCTCAGCCACCTATCTAGTTATTTTAATCACAAACTTGGGTGTCTACGCTGAAGATACCCGATCAGCATTTAACGGCTAAGGGGTAAAAACTGAATATAGAATGTGAAAATGCCCCCAATAAGAGGTCGTACACTGTCATCAGGTTACTAAGCAGGGGCACATCTAGAGGGGTGGCATGTGCCACCCTAAAATGATCTCTTGCCACCCCTAGTGCCAAACTAGTTTTGCATATGACTGTGTTGTTTATTAAGATAAGATAGCATTAACACTTTGAAGGTGGAATGAAGGTGAGTGTTATTAACACTCTGTGTGATGACGGGCATGTGATTAAGCTGACATAGCAACAAGCTGCAGCTTAGAGTGTTACTTTCAACACAACTATTTCAGCTTGTGTTGAAAGTTTGGACTTCAAAGTATATACCAGCTTTTAAATTTTAATGACAGGCCACTAAATGCTTTTATATGTATTTATTTATTATACAGGCTATACAGTACATAAAAAAATCACATGTATTATGTAACTGAAAAGGTTCATTATGTGGGCTACAGAAATTAATTAAGCTGCAGACTATTTTTATATGAAATGCATGTATACTTGCATTTGAATCATTTTTACCATACGTAACACATGCACATGTGTTTAAAAAAAGGCTTTGATTTTGTCCTGCCATTTGATTTCCATGCCAGCCTAAGAAAATTTCTCTACATCTGCCCCTGTTACCAAGTCATGAAGTGTGAGAAAATGCCAGTAACCTTCAACTTCAAAGCAGTGAAAAATTAAGCCAACTCTCACAAGTGCCAAAAAGTGCAGTTCCTCCCATGGCCACTTGAGGTGTAAATAACCATAGATTCCCATGTCAAATCAGAGAGGATAAAAAAACATGTCTGGGAGAAAATTTTAGATTAAAAAACTAAACTAACCTATCAAATACCCTGTTTCTAATTATGTGTCCAAACTGCAGTTTCTCTAATGGCCACTTGAGGCCGACTAACCATCTCTGAAGACGCCTATGTTAACTACCGGTATACATATAAAACTATAATACTACTAATATTATACTATATGTTAACTTTACATATAAAAGCTGACATAAACATGTTTACAGTGTGCCACAGAACAAATGTATGGAGGGTGTTTTTTTTCTTGTTAAAGTTGCACTGTTTGTGCTGCTGTTTTGAAGTATTTCAATTTCTAATTTTTTTATCTGTCAAAGTGCATGAAATCTGAGTACTTATTTATTCTTTTATTTAGCATTGATTAGCAGTTATGTTTGTCCATGTGGGTATGAGCAGCTTTTGTACACAGTCTATTCTTTTGTTGACCTGAACCAGCTCATTCTTGTGGTCAGTTGAATGTGTGTGCAATAAGAGCTCATTTGTACTTTCACATTTATACAGCTTTGTGTGGCTCTTCAGACCAAAAAAAGGAAGCTAACATGACAAAATCCTCTGGAAGAAAAACTATAAAGCCTCCCACATACAGAAGACACAGAGAAAGTTTAAAGATGGAGGGAATGGACTGAGGAGAAAGTATGTAGGGCAGAGCGGGAGGGGAGAGAAAGGAAGAGAGGTGGGATTGTAGTTGAGTAAAATGGATTCATTGTGTTGTATAATTAGTAGCTATCATCTGGCCAAGGGCTGAGGAGTCTGGGACAGGGCAGTGTGTGTAAATGTGCTTAAGTAACAGACTCAGAAATTCAACGCAAACACGCACAAACAGAAGGCGCACTACACCGTTACATCTGGACTACCTCAACACTCCGAGAAACATGCGCATACAGCCATACGTGGAGATATACCAACACACACACATCAACATCAGTCAGAATAATAAACACATACGTGAAGCGTACCTCCGCCCAGCAGGAGTGTAGGTAGCTGCCACTGCAGGACATACTGCAGACACTTGCCCACCCCAACAGGGGTCATGTTGAAGGAGCACATAGGGTCACCCGCCATTGTGTCGGCACCCAGCTGCATCACTATCGCCTCCGGGTTGAACTGTGCCCGCACCTCCTGCAGGACGCTGTAAAAAGAAGAAAGAATTCTGTTACTCGCAGAGGATGCATATCATTTGGTTATCAAGCATCCAAAAAAGAAAACAATTCAGGAAAATGTATAGACTTCTGTGACTAATTGAGCTTATGTGCATAGTCACTACCATAGGGGCCTTTTGAGCCAACAAAAACCTTCCTGGCACTCAAGCAGTGATGGCTAACGTGACTTACCTGTACATTCCGTTCTGAACAATAATAACTTTATAGTAAGTGTAGAACACTAAAACAAAACACTTACACCCAATTTGTTCAGTTGCTTCCACCAATTAGAGGTGCTAAAGCAGTAGCCTGTGATTATACCAATAAAAGTAATGAAGTATTAGTCTACATGCAGCTTACTCATTATTTCACAGAGCTGGAGCACTACGCTGTCTTTTTTGTGGAGTTTGCACAGTCTCCCTTTAGTTTCACCCATTAGAAGTCGACGCTGTGTAATAGAGCAATTTTAATTTCCATCACCATCAGCTCACAGATGCCGGCTGATCCGCAACCATGAAATTACAACAAGGATAAAAAGCAGTTTTCAGGAACAGTTCTCCAGGTTTTGTCAGGTCTTGTTTTGTTAAGGACATGACTTGCACTGTTACTGTTCATCTATTGTATGTACTACATGCTTTTTTAGGTTTCCTCAGTTTGTTTTTGAGGAAACTGCACACAATGCACAAATATGGTAAGATTCTTTAATCTAATAGCTCTCTGGGAATCACTTTGTTATATTTGACATTTTTCATAGGCGAAGGAACAAATGATGTGCTTTATCGTGGCTCAAGAGTTGTTAGTTCGTCCTGTAATCGGAAGGTTGCCGGTTTGAGCCCCGGCTCGCACAGTCTTGGTCGTTGTGTCCTTGGGCAAGACACTTCACCCGTTGCCTACTGGTGGTGGTCAGAGGGCCCGGTAGCCTCGCCTCTGTCAGTGCACTCCAGGGTGGCTGTGGGACTAAGGGACTAAGTAAAGCGCTATACAAATACAGGCCATTTACCATTTTTTATGCCTGAATGATGCGTAGTACAGTGTTAAACTGACTTAACCAACAAAAAACAATCTTCTGAAAATGGACTAGACTGAAAATAACTGAAAAAGCAGCCGATAAAAGAAAAACATTGAAAGACTTTCAGAAAGCCTGACAAGAAATGCTCCTTAGAAGTAAACTATGAAGAAATGAGGGGTGACTCAAGACTTTTGCACAATAACAGTGATGCTGCATTACTAAAGCTAACCCAACAAAGCAGCACATAGTCAAATAAAATGATCTCTCACCATTAAACTGACATAAACATTATAGAATGAATAATTATAACCCAATAACCTTGTGTATTCAATTGTTTATAATGACTATTTGTAAGTTTATTTTGATGCTGTAACTTTAGTGTTATTAGACTAATTAAGTGTTTTTATGAGTTGTACTAAAGAAAGCCTAAATTCCTGTTTCGTAACTGTAGCATTACGTGTGTGAGGGCACATGGGCCTGAAAATCACATCCAGTGTTTTCTATGCTAATTTTCTACACTCTGTTTATGTCTGATTTCCACTGAGACCCCTCTGTCTTACTCTTGTGCCACTCCATTAAAAAAACAAAACAGAAAAAACCTCCTGGAATGATCCCAGCAGTCACACACAGAGCTGAGATGATTGCTGCTTGGTGCTTGCCAAAAAAACCCAGAAAAAAAACACCGCCTACACTTTTTTTGCTCTTTTGCTCAAATACAGATTTTAAGGATTTATAAGCAGCTGAGAGGAAACAAACTCAGCTCCTCCTGTTCAAGATCACAGAATCTGCGATATACAGATGCTGAGATAGAGAGAACAAACAAGGGGTTTTAGCCCTTTATTTCCTTTTAGAGGCGACACATTTGCATTGAGTGCTCAGCACAGAGAAACTCCTTCAACTAGAAAATCCCCAGTTTAAGCCTCACAATGGAAGGATTTCCCTGCTAAAGTGTCCCTGATAAAATGCTGAACTTGCACATGCTCCATAGCACTCATCAATGGATGACACTGACCTCTGATCTGTTGGAGTTATATAGGAGGACAGCGCTACAGTTTCTCTGTGTGTGTACCTGGTAAAAACCTGGTAGTATCTGTCGTCCTTGATGCCGTCCTCCAGCGGGACGTTCACAGCGTACCAGCGGCCTTTACCCAGCCCGGTGTCACACAGGTCACCCGTACCTAAGCAAGCACAAACTTATCCAACACGGTCTCATGATTCAAATTGGCATATTAAAGCATGCTGTGGTTAAGCTCACTGTATTGCCTGACCTGGGAAGAACCCGGGCGAGAACTTGTGCAGTGAAACGGTCATAACTTTGGATGTGAAGCTGAAGGCATCTTCAACACCTGCAGAGACCAAAGGGGAGGAAAGAGCTTTTAAAACCTGGAACCAAAAAAACTGCTGTGAGGATGACAAAATGTAAAAGACGCTTATTTTAAATTGTGCAAAAGTCACGGTTTGGTGTGCACCGTCTCCATGATGCAGGTCAACGTCCACATAAAGGACTCTTTCGTATTTCTCTCTCAGTCTGAGGATTCCCAGCACGGCATCGTTCACGTAACAGAAGCCTGAAGCCTCATCCCTGGACGATAAGAGAGATGAAGATGAAGCGCCACGTTTGAAATGTACTGCTTTGTCAAGAGCACCCTCTTCAGGCTATTTGATGTAACTGATGGAAATTGATGGTTTAACAAATTCTGAGTCTAGCCCTGAAACACCGGATCACAGCTGGATCAGTTAAGCCAGAGTGACTGACATAAGCACAACAACGACTGTTCGGTGACCAGTGTGTAATGTCTCTAAAGGTTTATGCAGATATAGTTTATCTAAACAGTGATTCCTACAGTAGATCTTTGAGTGGAGAGGGGAAACTGGCTGCTTGGGGCTCTATTTATGCTCGCCGTTCTCACCCTCATGAGTGACAAATAATCCAACTGCAAGTCTGCCTTCACGGGCATTTATGTGACTGTCACGGGGGGAGACAACAGTGCGATTACATCACATCGGCACACATTAATGGGCTATTACTGTCTACAGATACGATTAAAAGGACATAGCCAAAAGATTTTGTTCTGAGTGGATAAATAAAGTCACATTATCCACCAAACACTGTCTCTGTTCTTAAACTGACAAGTACTGACTGAACAAGTGCTCGTCTAAAGCTGGTTTAGGTGCAGAAGGAGGGCATGGGTCAGGAGGACAGCCTGCTGGGAGACACTATATGCACATGTAATGCAGCACACAGGAAGGTCACAGCACACTAAAGTGTGTTAGCCTACTTCTTGGCGTGGTGCCACCCTCCTGCCCAGTTGATGGCCACGTCACACTTTTGGTCCAACAGAGTCTGAGCTGCCGTCAGCGTAGCACCCCCCACTCCTGCTGCATAGTCAAATATGCCCTCGACCACTGGACAGTCATAGCCTGGAGGGACAAAATACAGCAGGCGAGAGGAAGATGAGGGATTTAAAAAATAAATACTTTAAAAAAAAAAAAGGCAAAACCAATTCGCAGTACGCATGTTAATTTGTCAGGGATCTGACAGCTAGGATAAACTTAAAGCTTTCCTTTTTGATAAAGGTTATAGTTAGAGCTGGATCAGGTGAATCCTCTCTTAGTTACCCTGCAATAGGCCAAGGCTGCTGGGGTATTCCCACAATGCACTGTGTTTCTTCTTTACTCACTATGTGTTTATACACCACTCTGTATTTAATCATTAGTTATTATCTACCAGTGGCTCTCTTCCACAGTGTGTCTTTTTCCCCCCCATCTTCCTCCCCTCACCGTACAGCTGGTTGGGGGAAGTGTCTGCTCCTGTCAAAAGTCACATGCAGATGGTTATCAACTCGATAAGTTAATCGAGGGCTTATCAGTCTCATATGACCAGCTTTTCCAGGAATCGTAACACTATTTTCCAAGGAACTGATTGGTCACTTTGCGGTGTCTTAACTGGATGTGGTTAGGTCTGCAGCACATGTTACCCTAGTGATGCATGCCAGTAAGAGGTGACACTGAAACGCCACTAATAAACACCGAGTTACTTCAACAGGCACCTAATATAATGCTTCGCGGTACATGCATGCATGCAGTGGATTTTACGACGACACACAAAAGCACAAAACTTTGCCTGATATTTGCGCCTTAAACCGCACTGAAGTCTGAAGGGTAACTCAAGTCCTTGAATGAGAACTTTACTGAGTTAAAAAAGAGAGGGTGAGAGAAAGATAAAGGATAAGGGAATGTCATGGAACAAAAACAAGCAGAGTGAACTTGAAGCTTAGTCTAAAGTTAGAAATGTAAACTTCGGAAAAGGATGGACTAACATACAACCCATCCAAGAACAACAAACAACAGTGGGATCCTAGGAGTGGGACAAGATCAACAAACATACCCTTAGATTTTTTTTAAGCACTTGTGTCTCAAACAAAAGAAAAAAAATGTTATTTGAGGAGAACATTTATGATCGCTGTCAGTGTTATTAAGTGCAGTGTTACATCGCCATCTACTGGTGAAATCATTTTAACCCCTTTATTTCCATTTTTGTACTACAGCTGCTTTAATATTGCAGGTAATGATCAATTAACCCCTTCATCACTTTAGTCATACAGGAAAAAGGCAGCTGTGCTTTAAACCAGAAACCCAATGACACCATACTGCACTGAAAGTGTGTGCGTTTAACACATTAAAGATTAAATAATAAAAAGGTAGCAATGTGTTTTGCTCACCCAGGCCGTAGTCAGCCGACTGGGGGTCATCGTTGTCTCCGTCCTGGCTGATCTTGTGGAGATGCTCCAGGTAGGAATCAGTGTGGAATTTGGCCATTTCCTCTATAGTGGCCACGTGGGGTTTGACAATGCTGGAGAGAGTAGAGAGAAAGAGTGATTTAACAGCAGAGACACTGCAGTGACAAACAGACATAAGAAATTGAGTTAAAAATAACAGTTATCAAGGTAAAAAGAGAAACTTTATATAATTATATTAAATATAAGTGTTTACCTGAAAAAGTGGAATTTAGGGGATTTTTCAGCTTTATTTGATAGACACAGTGGACAGGAAAGCAGGAGCAGACAGAGAAGGGGTAAAACAGGCAGGGCCACGGGTTGGACTCGAACTCGGACTAGCCACTCTTAGCTGTACGGCATGTGTTCGCCCACTTAATGCACTGAGCTAAACCGGTAACATCATTTGTAAATGACTATAAATGAAAGAACACAAGTTTTATTTGTACTTCACACGTACATTGTTTTTAGGGCTGTCCACCATAGTAGATGTGACACAACCAGTGGTTACTACGGAGGTTGTTGGCTCTCGCTGGGTGAAAGAAGATGCTGCACCAGAAACCTCCTAGTGATTTCTTTTGTTGCTAGCAGACTGTCACTATCTCTGCCACCTACCAGCCGAGCAATAGTAAAACTTTTGTCTCAGGAGGTTTTTGTTATCATCCCTTTCTCACAGTGAGCAAGTCAGGAATTTTGGCATCATTTTGGACAGTGTTCCCAGTTTTGACCAACATCTTAATAATTCCCTGAATCCTGCTTTAGTTATGCTGCAATAGGCCAAGGGTGATTGGGGCTTCTCCTGACAGACTAAATGTTTCTTCTTTACTCACCTGTTTTCACTCTCAGTGTGTTTATACAGCACTCTGCTGCTTTAATCATTAGTTATAAATCGCTGATCCTCTCCCACTACTCCTGTGCAACAATGCAAATGTTTATATAGATCCGATACAAATACTAGCTTTGGTAGCGATACTATTGATATTTGGATTGATCCACCCACCTTCATCTTGCACAGTGTGTCTTTTGTACATCCTCTCCTGCTCACTGACAAAAACAATACCAACTGTGTTCTCTCTCGGTGCAAACACCAGCAGCTCACCTCATGTGTTGAAGCAGTCCATAGGCTTCTATCAGTGAGTGGACCATACTCGCCTGGTAACAGAGGTAAAGACAAGGATATCGTTTTCCAGATTAGGAAAAGGCTGCTACCTAACTAGCTCTGTAACGCCTCTCATTCAGTTCAACTCACCCGGTTTGGCACTTTGGATAAAGTGTCGCAGGTCTGGATGTACTCCGGACCGTAAACATACGCGACTCTTCGTTTACTGCAGCTGTCGTCATCATCGCTGTCACCCCTGAAACTCATTTAGGTTGGCTGAAATCCAAATGTTTAGATGGAGCTGAAATATAAGACAAATTCTGAACACAGAGAGCGGCTTCTACTGCCCGAGTCTGGCGTCACACTGTCAACATTCCGTGTTACCCACCCGGTAAAGCTGGCTTCAACCGTGAGATTAACAGACATACAGGTTTTGAAAATTATAACTTTGTGTTTTATATTATGTCTTAATGCTATTTTATCTCCATGAAAAAAAGTCAATTCGATAATTCTGTAACGAGAGATAGAAGATTTTAAGAACTCGTCTAAAGTTCCGCACGAGGACACTTTGTCTCCATTTCAGCGGACGCACGTGAGGTGCATTCTGGGATTCCTTGTAGTCTTTTCACGGACTCGTCGATAAACTCGTCGAGACAGACGAGTCTGCTGAATATAATACGTGTTCACCCTAACTTTGTCCTTCCACCAACCCAGACATGTATTTCACAAACAACCTTCAGTAGGAGAGGGGAAAACAGGGCTGTAAACTGAAATAGAACCTGGTTAAACTCCAATAAACGTGTAGTTAACTAAAGGGGGCAGTGTTCTCCATTGTGACATCACCCTAAGATATATGCATTGTTTGTTTTATCATAGCTATAAAAGCCTAACCCCTATCCCCCTTACCCCATAACTACCCATAATTTAAAGTTATTAAGTCAAAATTCCAACTTATAGATGCCTTCTAGCGCTGCTGTTTTCAGATTTTCAGAGTGTTTAACTGGACACATTTTGAAGTTTGGTGAGTCTGTATAATTGTTAAGTTTGAAAAGCAGGGAGTAGCTGAGTAGAAATTCCATGTTGCTGCTTTAGCTCCTTGTCCGTCTTCTTCAGCTCAGAGACCTCCTACTCCAGCTTCTTCTGAAGCATTATAACTCGACACCTTTCATTTTTCTGCTGGGATTTGATTTGCAGAGTTTTTCTTGATCCATTTTGTAGCCTGGGTGTCAATTTTTGTCTGCAAAATGCATGCCAAACATTATCACTGTGAGAGGAGAAGGTGATATGTACTGGGTTACACTGTGTTTAAGGAAATCATGGGATTTCAGAAGGTCACCTCCTCTCAGTTGAGAAATAATGGTAAATGGTAAATGGCCTGTATTTGTATACCGCTTTACTTGTCCCTAAGGACCCCAAAGCACTTTACATATCCAGTCATCCATGCACACATTCACACACTGGTGATGGCAAGCTACATTCTAGCCACAGCCACCCTGGGGCACACTGATAGAGGCGAGGCTGCCAGACACTGGCGCCACCGGGCCCTCTGACCACCACCAGTAGGCAACGGGTGAAGAGTCTTGCCCAAGGACACAACGACCGAGACTGTCCAAGCCGGAGCTCGAACCGGGCTTGGAAAAATCATACATGTGATTTTTTCAGTCTCACCTGACTGCAGGTTTCCCCAACTTTATAAACAGTACCTTTGCACAATGACTGAAACTAGCACCACTGGTGAACAATGGCCTGTGAGGTCAGTTTCTTGTTAATATTCAAATTGTCATGACCATTGATCAACAACCACAGATCAAAGACTTTTAATCAGTGACCACTGATCATCGATCGGTGACCACTGACCAACTCCCCGGATTTCGTCTCGCAATTTATGTTCTCCCTGCCATTCCTGTTCTGACTAATTTTTTCCCCCTCCTTCTTTACAAACAATCCCTATTTGCTTGTTAAATATGTTATGACTGCCCTGATCCTGGCTCTACATGCCTCTTTCCTTTTGTTGAAAAATAAACACACTTACTTATGATCTGTTGTGTAACATTGCTTTCTGGGTCCTGCCAAAATCCGTGGTCTTTTGGAGCTTTTTCTACAGCAGCAGTCACCAAATTCATGAAGTGAACACACAATAAATATAGTACTCTATGTATTATGCATAATTAGTCATCTTTATTATTTCGATTTCTTTACATAGGTAGCAAAGTGTTTATGTTTTTGTATTTGTTTATATATACAGTATTTATTCAGTAAGTGATTAAGTAGATGACAGGAAAAGACATTAATCATACGAGTAACCAACTGAGTTCAGGAAGTTGCTATCACGTCGCCACTGCCCTGTTCCCCAGAGCAGAATAGGACAGTCACTTAAAATTCTAAATTCGCACAACTATTAGGTCATTACACTCTGACAGGGGTCATTTACATTAAAAACAGGGGAAAATCAAAATCGACAGAGCCCATCGGTCCATTGGATTATCAAGACCTAATCACCCTCGTGCAATGATTATTAGGGTGCATAATCCGGTAGACGAGATTAGGATCCTCACTGCAGCTAAAGATAATGGCCCCCTGACTTATGATGGACAGATCATTCATATTCGACAAGATTTGGCAACAGGAGTAAAAGAGATGCGACGTGCGTTTAACGGAGTGTGCCAAAAACTAATCCAGAAAAATATGCGCTTTTATATGCGCTATCCTGCTACACTTAACTTTTCTCACGGAGGGGAAAATTACTCCTTCCGTAAATCTGAAGATGCTCTTGCTTTTTTGAACAATTTGAGTTAAATTGAACACCGACAGCAATTGATTGAATATGATCAGTTCTATTACGGCACTTAAATATTAGACATACTCTTAATTTAAGGATACCCAGTCCATGTTAAGGTATATTGGAACTGGAAGTTGTACTCTTATTAAGGAATGATTTAACTGTCCCGTCCCTTCTTATTTGTTTTTTCTTACAAACTTTATAAAGTAAAACATGTTTAACTCAGAAATATAAATGAGATTGGCTGGTTCTCTCGGTGGCATGCGGGAGTTTGGAGAGGAAGTTTTGTTTCTTTTTTTCCCCTTTTTGCCTCCCTGTCAGTGACTTTTGCTCGGTTTCATGAGACCAAGTTTTCTTTTTTGATGGACTGTAGGATCGTTTTTTGGGGGGAGGGAAGGGGGGTTTTAGGGGTTGTCTTTTTCCTTTTTTTTTTTTTTATCATTAATATGCGTGGCTATTGTTTCTGTTGTTTATTTATTCATTTATTTTTTCATGTTTGTGTCTATATAATGTATCTAAAATTACCTTTCCCTTTTATGGAAACATCTGTTTGCTTATTTGCAGTTGCGCATTCCGAGAAATGGTTTCCCACACATCATGTTTTAATAGAGGGGGGAAAGAAACTATAACAAAAGAGACTGAGCTGATATGACTGACCTTAAAATAATTTCTTTAAATGTTAAAGGGCTGAATAATGTTGTTAAAAGACAAAAACTTCTTTCATTCTTGAAAAAGGAAAAAATACAAATTGCCTTACTTTCAGAAACTCATTTAAATGATTTGGAACACTCAAAACTAAAAAGAAATTGGGTTGGCCAAGTTTTTTACTCATCATATAACACAAAAAGCAGAGGAGTAGCCATCCTTATCCATAGCAATTTGCCTCTAACCACAGAAAAAGTCATAAAAGATAAGGAAGGACGCTACATTCTTATATCTGGTTTCTTATTTAGAGAATCTGTTTTTATAGGATGTGTTTATGGTCCAAATTCAGAAGATGTCTCTTTTTTCCCCAATCTCTTAACCCATGTTTCAGCCATAGCTTCCCCATATTTGGTGTTGGGAGGTGATTTTAATTGTGTTCTTGATCCTAGGGCTGATAAATCTCCACCAGGGAGTGAATTGTCGCCAAGAAGCATTAGATTGAGCCTTTCTTTTTAATGAAACTCACCAGCTCATTGATGATTGTCTCAATGTCCTTCTCAGCGCTATCAGAAGATTGCAGAATGTCCTCGATTTCCTTCCCAAGCACGTTCACTTCTGTTTCTTTGGTCTGAATTCTCCGGTGAACAATTTGCAAAATCACCTCAAATTCTTTTTGCATTTCAATTGTGTTGTGGCGTTTATGTTCATTCACACAGCAGAGATAGCAGATACATTTTTGATCAGTACGGCAGAACATCTTCATCATCTCATTATGAGTTGAACAGATGTTCCCTTTGAGCCTGTTCGATGGTTTGACCAGCTTGTGTTTGTCAAAGGCAGAGTTATAGTGAGGCTGGAGGTGTTGCTCACAGTAAGAAACCAAACATACCAGACAGGACTTCACTGCTTTCAGCTTCTTTTCAGTGCAGACATCACAGGAAACATCTTCAGGTCCAGCATAGCAGAGATCAGCTGAAACAGGTTGGATTCCAGGTATCTTAGAGTCCTCTACTAACTCTGCTAACATGCTGTTTTTCACAAGAGCAGGCCTCGGGATAAAGATTTTTCTGCACTGAGGACAGCTGTAGATTCCTTTTGGATCCTCATTATTCCAGTGGACTTTAATACAGCTCATACAGTAGTTGTGTCCACAAGAAATAGTCACTGGATCCTTCAGTAGATCCAGACAGACTGAACAGCAGAGTTTTTCGTGATTCATTGTTTGTCCTTGGAGTGTTTTTGTATGTCAAGGTAATTGAAAAACTGTTTCACTGTGAGAGGAGAAATGGAGTGTATCAGGTTACGCTTTGTTTTGGGCAACCAAGAGGCTTGACAAAGTGACCCCTCCCAGGAGGCTTTTTTCCTCATGTGGGCTTTAGTTGAGTATTGCTTTATTTTCCTATGTTGATTTTTGTTTTCTGTTTATGTTGGTCAAATTTATTTGCAGTAATAATGGTACAGACTAAAGAAAAGATGGCCAATTCTCCAATCCTGACTTCTCTTAATTGGCTCACTGAAAATTTATTCTCTTCACATCTTCAATAATCAGACTCCATCTCATCTAAAGACATTACAGTACCATATCATCAATATCTCAGACTACTGGTTCCCAAAATAGATGGAATCAGTAGAGTCAAGGTGGCTGTTTATGTGAAAATCAAATGAGCTTCTTTGAAACAAGGGTGGGTGCATTAAGGGTAAGTCTTTTGCCATCTTACAATGCTGTGATTGGAACCGTTCCTTGACTCTCTGTGAATGGTGATCCTGCCTGTTGATCAGTGCTTATGACAAGTTGCATATGGACAATGATGAAACTGAGCCAAGAGCCCATTGTTAATCAGGGTTGATGAACAGGTTTTAACCAGGACAGGCAGATGTTTTTGTGTCCAAAAAGTATTAAACATGTTTTTCTACAACAGTAAGAGCATCACTGAATGTTCTGAGCTCCTATTTTGTGCTGCTCTTTTTCAAGTTTTACTGTCTAGAGTTTTGCGATGAGGTCCTCACTCGCAATGGTAGCATGACCGAGCGGTCTAAGGTGCTGGATTTAGGCTCCAGTCTCTTCGGAGGCGTGGGTTCGAATCCCACTGCTGCCATAGTCTTCAGGTTCTTTTCGTGTTTCTTCCATCCCCTACCAATAAATTGTAAGGGCTGCAGTGGAACTCAAATCTGTTACAGAATGTCTGTCAAGTACAGTCAAGCAGGAATCTCATCAAGAGCAATTCTTCCAAACCAGGGTGATGTTAGGTGTTGTGCAAGTTTTCCATTCAATAAAGCCTCCAGACAAGCGGTCAGTGGTAGCTAACATTCTTTAATAATAACAAGAACAGAAGCCAAGCTTGGTGAAGGAATGCATCATTGCGGGGCAGACGATGGGCAGAGTCCCTAACTGAGTCTAGCATGGCCTTCAGTTACATACCTCTTACAGGAACTAAAGGCAGTACACAGCTGTTTTCACACCTTTGGTACCCCCACCCCCAAAGAAAGTTTCACACTCCCTTGCTACCTCTTACAGTGGAGAAGGAGACAAAAGACTCCTCCCCCCACTCTGGGTCCTTTGTGTGTGAATGCTTCCCTCAAACATCCTGAGATACCATCTGTTACCAGTATGAGTGTGAGAGACATGCTGAAATCCAGTGGCACCAAGGTATTATACAACCACAAAGGGACCATGAGTATGTTAAGCTATTTTCAGATGTGCGCTGCTATTTAACCCTCCGCACCCCATGACAGCAACGGACAGCCAGGAGTTTTTGTAGGTGAATAACATCAACATTTGACAATAATATTGCTCGGTTATGATAGTGAGGTGAGCTGTTGAGGATATCTGTTGGTAGGTGCTGTTCCTGACAATGTAGCTGCTGTTAGCAGAAACTTCTATAAGCTTTGGAGGTAATGCCACCAGACTTGGTCAATTACCCAGAAAACTCTATTGCAATGTGTGACTATAATAAAACTTGGTGTTGCAATGTGTCATTGAGAATTATTTGGAGGAATTTGGAACATCCTAAAAGGATTCTCAGGAATCTGGAACATTCCAATAGAACTCTCAAAAATCCTAAAATAGCTCTTGTGAATTCAAAACATTCTAAAAGAATTCTCAGGAATCTGGAACAGTCTAAGAACGCTCAGGAATCTGGAACATTCTAATAGAACTCTCAAAAATCCTAAAATAGCTCTTGTGAATTCGAAACATTCTAAAAGAATTCTCAGGAATACAGGGTTAACTTTTGATACTTCTTTTTAAATACTCTCATTACTACCTTTCCCTAGCCCATCGTTGTAAATAGGAATATCTTTGTAATAACTTACTTGGTTACCTTGTGGTACAAATGTAACACGAGTGTGTGTTACATGAGACTATGCTCTTGCCCTAGTTCCATTTCAGTTAATATCTGTTGAATACAATTTACAGATGTTCAAGAAATAAAACTCTCAAGTCCAATCCACTTCAAGTCCAACTTCAATAGAAGAATCAGAGCCTTCCAGAGACGGTCTCACGTCTCTCATGGTCAGTGATTTTGACCTTTCACTAATGATGTTGAAGTACAGATAGGCAACAATAGCTTCGGCTTTTGTAAGGCATCAGTGGAGAAGAAGATTAACAGAAGAGTGAGCAGGATATTGTTTGTTTTTATAATAATGCGATTAATACATGAATAAAAGAAATTCTTTTGCAAAAGTAATTTACAATGTGCAGGTGTTTCATATATTTTTATTCACAGTGTCAACACTGACTGGTTAGTGGCTACTCAAGTGTGCTTCAAGTCCACCGCATTGTAAGGTGTTAGATTGTGTGGTCTAAGGATCTGGGTTAAGACTCCAGGCTCCTCACACATGTGGGTTGAAATCCTATTGCTGCAATAAGAGTTTAACCAGGGCAGGCAGATGCTATTGTATCCAAAAACATTCAGGCAAGTATTAAACATGTTTTTCTAAAACAGCAAGAGCATCACTGAATGTTCTGGGCTTCTATTTTGTGCTGCACTTTTCAAGTTTTACTATCTAGATTTTTGCGATGAGGTCCTTACTCGCATTGGTAGCATGACCGAGCGGTCTAAGGTGCTGGATTAAGGCTCCAGTCTCTTCGGAGGCGTGGGTTCGAATCCCACTGCTGCCATAGTGTTCTAGCGGCAAAGTTTTGTTTCTTCCATGCCTTACCAATAAATTGTAAGGGCTGCAGTGGAAATCAAATCTGTTATAGAATGTCTGTCAAGTCCAAACATGCAGGAAACCCATCAGGAGCAATTCTTCCAAACCACATTAGGCACGTGCTGTAAAGTCATTTACAACTTGCATGTTTTTCATGTCTTTTTGTTCATGGTCTCATCACTGACTGGTTAGTGGACTTTCCCGCATGCCACTCAAGTGTGCTTCAAGTCCAGTCCACTCCCTTGTAATGTGCTTTTGAGCAGAACCTGCAACTGCTGGAGAATTGATTAAGGTGCTGCTATGTTGGTCTCACCAAGGCTGCAGAGTGACAAGAGTATCCTTGATTTCATGACAGTGGAGCAGTCCCATATGGTCTAGCGGCTAGAATGCCTGGTTCTAACCCAGCAGCACGAGCACGACAGTGGCGCATTACCAAACCAATCCCATATGGTCTAGCGGTTAAGATTCCTGGTTTTCACCCAGGCGACCCGGGTTCAACTCCCGGTATGGGAACATGTCTTTAATGTGCCCACAAGCCAATGTGTTCTTTGTGTTAATCCCACGATGGATTACATAGGGCAAAGTTGTTGGCTGAAGGCAAACATCAGGTAAGGCTAAGCACATGGCATAACGGTTCAGATCGGGACTGTACAGTCTTCAGTGATGAGGATGTACACAAGCAGGCCTGCAATTATGAGCGGCGAGTCAAGGTGGCTGTTTATGTGAAAATCAAATGAGCTTCTTTGAAACAAGGGTGGGTGCATTAAGGGTACGTCTCTTGCCATCTTACAATGCTGTGATTGGAACCCTTCCTTGACTCTCTGTGAATGGTGATCCTGCCTGTTGATCAGTGCTTATGACAAGTTGCATATGGACAATGATGAAACTGAGCCAAGAGCCCATTGTTAATCAGGGTTGATGAACAGGTTTTAACCAGGACAGGCAGATGTTTTTGTGTCCAAAAAGTATTAAACATGTTTTTCTACAACAGTAAGAGCATCACTGAATGTTCTGAGCTCCTATTTTGTGCTGCACTTTTTCAAGTTTTACTGTCTAGAGTTTTGCGATGAGGTCCTCACTCGCAATGGTAGCATGACCGAGCGGTCTAAGGTGCTGGATTTAGGCTCCAGTCTCTTCGGAGGCGTAGGTTCGAATCCCACTGCTGCCATAGTCTTCAGGTTCTTTTCGTGTTTCTTCCATCCCCTACCAATAAATTGTAAGGGCTGCAGTGGAACTCAAATCTGTTACAGAATGTCTGTCAAGTACAATCAAGCAGGAATCTCATCAAGAGCAATTCTTCCAAACCAGGGTGATAAGATAAGATAACCTTTATTAGTCCCACACGTGGGAAATTTGTTTTGTCACAGCAGGAAGTGGACAGTGCAAAAGTTATGAGGCAAAAATTAGAATACAATAAGAATAAATACAGTACACAACTGTACAGAATAGAATAAAATAAAATACTATATACAGTAGAATAAAATAAAATAAATATACAATAAGATAAAAATAGAATACAAATACAAATACTATATACAACTGAGTAAAAATACAACGATGACAGAAGGATTATTGCACTTAGTATTATTGCATATGTATGGATGTGTGTGCTTGATCAGTTAAAGTCTTTATTATGGAGTCTGACAGCAGTGGGGAGGAAAGACCTGCGAAATCTCTCGGTCCCACACCGTGGGTGCCGCAGTCTCCCACTGAAGGAGCTGCTCAGTGCTGTCACAGTCTGCTGCATGGGGTGGGAGATGTTGTCCAACAGGGATGACAGCTTAGCCGCCGTTCTCCTGTCACTCACCACCTCCACTGGGTCCAGAGGGCATCCTAGAACAGAGCTGGCCCTTCGGCTCACCCTGTTCAGTCTCTTCCTGTCCCCAGCAGAGATGCTGCCGCCCCAGCAGACCACGGCATAAAAGATAGCAGAAGCCACAACAGAGTCATAGAAGGTCTTCAGGAGTGGGCCCTCCACTCCAAACGACCTGAGTCTCCGCAGCAGGTACAGCCTGCTCTGCCCTTTCCTGTAGAGGGCGTCTGAGTTATGAGTCCAGTCCAGTCTATTGTTCAGATGAACACCAAGGTACCTGTAGCTGTCCACAGCCTCAATGTCCATACCTTGGATGTTCAGTGGTTGCAGTGGAGAATGCTTGTGCCTGCGGAAGTCTACCACCAGTTCCTTGGTTTTACTGGCGTTGATCTGGAGGTAGTTCAGCTGGCACCAGTCCACAAAGTCTTGGGTCAGACCTCTGTACTCCTTGTCGTCCCCATCAGTGATGAGGCCGACTATTGCAGAGTCATCAGAGAACTTCTGCAGGAAGCACTGGGTGGAATTGTGGGAGAAGTCTGCAGTGTAGATGGTGAAGAGGAACGGAGCCAGAACCGTTCCCTGTGGGGCCCCCGTACTGCAGACGACCCTGTCCGACACACAGCCCTGAGTCCTCACATACTGTGGTCGGTCGGTGAGGTAGTCCAGGATCCAGGTAGTGAGGTGATGGTCCACTCCAGAGTTCTCCAGCTTGTCCTTTAGAACCGAGGGAAGAATGGTGTTGAAGGCACTGGAGAAATCAAAGAACATGATTCTCACAGTGCTTCCAGCGGTCTCCATGATGTTAGGTGTTGTGCAAGTTTTCCATTCAATAAAGCCTCCAGACAAGCGGTCAGTGGTAGCTAACATTCTTTAATAATAACAAGAACAGAAGCCAAGCTTGGTGAAGGAATGCATCATTGCGGGGCAGACGATGGGCAGAGTCCCTAACTGAGTCTAGCATGGCCTTCAGTTACATACCTCTTACAGGAACTAAAGGCAGTACACAGCTGTTTTCACACCTTTGGTACCCCCACCCCCAAAGAAAGTTTCACACTCCCTTGCCACCTCTTACAGTGGAGAAGGAGACAAAAGACTCCTCCCCCCACTCTGGGTCCTTTATGTGTGAATGCTTCCCTCAAACATCCTGAGATACCATCTGTTACCAGTATGAGTGTGAGAGACATGCTGAAATCCAGTGGCACCAAGGTATTATACAACCACAAAGGGACCATGAGTATGTTAAGCTATTTTCAGATGTGCGCTGCTATTTAACCCTCCGCACCCCATGACAGCAACGGACAGCCAGGAGTTTTTGTAGGTGAATAACATCAACATTTGACAATAATATTGCTCGGTTATGATAGTGAGGTGAGCTGTTGAGGATATCTGTTGGTAGGTGCTGTTCCTGACAATGTAGCTGCTGTTAGCAGAAACTTCTATAAGCTTTGGAGGTAATGCCACCAGACTTGGTCAATTACCCAGAAAACTCTATTGCAATGTGTGACTATAATAAAACTTGGTGTTGCAATGTGTCATTGAGAATTATTTGGAGGAATTTGGAACATCCTAAAAGGATTCTCAGGAATCTGGAACATTCCAATAGAACTCTCAAAAATCCTAAAATAGCTCTTGTGAATTCGAAACATTCTAAAAGAATTCTCAGGAATCTGGAACAGTCTAAGAACGCTCAGGAATCTGGAACATTCTAATAGAACTCTCAAAAATCCTAAAATAGCTCTTGTGAATTCGAAACATTCTAAAAGAATTCTCAGGAATACAGGGTTAACTTTTGATACTTCTTTTTAAATACTCTCATTACTACCTTTCCCTAGCCCATCGTTGTAAATAGGAATATCTTTGTAATAACTTACTTGGTTACCTTGTGGTACAAATGTAACACGAGTGTGTGTTACATGAGACTATGCTCTTGCCCTAGTTCCATTTCAGTTAATATCTGTTGAATACAATTTACAGATGTTCAAGAAATAAAACTCTCAAGTCCAATCCACTTCAAGTCCAACTTCAATAGAAGAATCAGAGCCTTCCAGAGACGGTCTCACGTCTCTCATGGTCAGTGATTTTGACCTTTCACTAATGATGTTGAAGTACAGATAGGCAACAATAGCTTCGGCTTTTGTAAGGCATCAGTGGAGAAGAAGATTAACAGAAGAGTGAGCAGGATATTGTTTGTTTTTATAATAATGCGATTAATACATGAATAAAAGAAATTCTTTTGCAAAAGTAATTTACAATGTGCAGGTGTTTCATATATTTTTATTCACAGTGTCAACACTGACTGGTTAGTGGCTACTCAAGTGTGCTTCAAGTCCACCGCATTGTAAGGTGTTAGATTGTGTGGTCTAAGGATCTGGGTTAAGACTCCAGGCTCCTCACACATGTGGGTTGAAATCCTATTGCTGCAATAAGAGTTTAACCAGGGCAGGCAGATGCTATTGTATCCAAAAACATTCAGGCAAGTATTAAACATGTTTTTCTAAAACAGCAAGAGCATCACTGAATGTTCTGGGCTTCTATTTTGTGCTGCACTTTTCAAGTTTTACTATCTAGATTTTTGCGATGAGGTCCTTACTCGCATTGGTAGCATGACCGAGCGGTCTAAGGTGCTGGATTAAGGCTCCAGTCTCTTCGGAGGCGTGGGTTCGAATCCCACTGCTGCCATAGTGTTCTAGCGGCAAAGTTTTGTTTCTTCCATGCCTTACCAATAAATTGTAAGGGCTGCAGTGGAAATCAAATCTGTTATAGAATGTCTGTCAAGTCCAAACATGCAGGAAACCCATCAGGAGCAATTCTTCCAAACCACATTAGGCACGTGCTGTAAAGTCATTTACAACTTGCATGTTTTTCATGTCTTTTTGTTCATGGTCTCATGGTCAACACTGACTGGTTAGTGGCTACTCAAGTGTGCTTCAAGTCCACCGCATTGTAAGGTGTTAGTGGACTTTCCCACATGCCACTCAAGTGTGCTTCAAGTCCAGTCCACTCCCTTGTAATGTGCTTTTGAGCAGAACCTGCAACTGCTGGAGAATTGATTAAGGTGCTGCTATGTTGGTCTCACCAAGGCTGCAGAGTGACAAGAGTATCCTTGATTTCATGACAGTGGAGCAGTCCCATATGGTCTAGCGGCTAGAATGCCTGGTTCTAACCCAGCAGCACGAGCACGACAGTGGCGCATTACCAAACCAATCCCATATGGTCTAGCGGTTAAGATTCCTGGTTTTCACCCAGGCGACCCGGGTTCAACTCCCGGTATGGGAACATGTCTTTAATGTGCCTACAAGCCAATGTGTTCTTTGTGTTAATCCCACGATGGATTACATAGGGCAAAGTTGTTGGCTGAAGGCAAACATCAGGTAAGGCTAAGCACATGGCATAACGGTTCAGATCGGGACTGTACAGTCTTCAGTGATGAGGATGTACACAAGCAGGCCTGCAATTATGAGCGGCGAGTCAAGGTGGCTGTTTATGTGAAAATCAAATGAGCTTCTTTGAAACAAGGGTGGGTGCATTAAGGGTACGTCTCTTGCCATCTTACAATGCTGTGATTGGAACCCTTCCTTGACTCTCTGTGAATGGTGATCCTGCCTGTTGATCAGTGCTTATGACAAGTTGCATATGGACAATGATGAAACTGAGCCAAGAGCCCATTGTTAATCAGGGTTGATGAACAGGTTTTAACCAGGACAGGCAGATGTTTTTGTGTCCAAAAAGTATTAAACATGTTTTTCTACAACAGTAAGAGCATCACTGAATGTTCTGAGCTCCTATTTTGTGCTGCACTTTTTCAAGTTTTACTGTCTAGAGTTTTGCGATGAGGTCCTCACTCGCAATGGTAGCATGACCGAGCGGTCTAAGGTGCTGGATTTAGGCTCCAGTCTCTTCGGAGGCGTGGGTTCGAATCCCACTGCTGCCATAGTCTTCAGGTTCTTTTCGTGTTTCTTCCATCCCCTACCAATAAATTGTAAGGGCTGCAGTGGAACTCAAATCTGTTACAGAATGTCTGTCAAGTACAATCAAGCAGGAATCTCATCAAGAGCAATTCTTCCAAACCAGGGTGATAAGATAAGATAACCTTTATTAGTCCCACACGTGGGAAATTTGTTTTGTCACAGCAGGAAGTGGACAGTGCAAAAGTTATGAGGCAAAAATTAGAATACAATAAGAATAAATACAGTACACAACATAAAATAAAATAAATATACAATAAGATAAAAATAGAATACAAATACAAATACTATATACAACTGAGTAAAAATACAACGATGACAGAAGGATTATTGCACTTAGTATTATTGCATATGTATGGATGTGTGTGCTTGATCAGTTAAAGTCTTTATTATGGAGTCTGACAGCAGTGGGGAGGAAAGACCTGCGAAATCTCTCCGTCCCACACCGTGGGTGCCGCAGTCTCCCACTGAAGGAGCTGCTCAGTGCTGTCACAGTCTGCTGCATGGGGTGGGAGATGTTGTCCAACAGGGATGACAGCTTAGCCGCCGTTCTCCTGTCACTCACCACCTCCACTGGGTCCAGAGGGCATCCTAGAACAGAGCTGGCCCTTCGGATCACCCTGTTCAGTCTCTTCCTGTCCCCAGCAGAGATGCTGCCGCCCCAGCAGACCACGCCATAAAAGATAGCAGAAGCCACAACAGAGTCATAGAAGGTCTTCAGGAGTGGGCCCTCCACTCCAAACGACCTGAGTCTCCGCAGCAGGTACAGCCTGCTCTGCCCTTTCCTGTAGAGGGCGTCAGTCCAGTCTATTGTTCAGATGAACACCAAGGTACCTGTAGCTGTCCACAGCCTCAATGTCCATACCTTGGATGTTCAGTGGTTGCAGTGGAGAATGCTTGTGCCTGCGGAAGTCTACCACCAGTTCCTTGGTTTTACTGGCGTTGATCTGGAGGTAGTTCAGCTGGCACCAGTCCACAAAGTCTTGGGTCAGACCTCTGTACTCCTTGTCGTCCCCATCAGTGATGAGGCCGACTATTGCAGAGTCATCAGAGAACTTCTGCAGGAAGCACTGGGTGGAATTGTGGGAGAAGTCTGCAGTGTAGATGGTGAAGAGGAACGGAGCCAGAACCGTTCCCTGTGGGGCCCCCGTACTGCAGACGACCCTGTCCGACACACAGCCCTGAGTCCTCACATACTGTGGTCGGTCGGTGAGGTAGTCCAGGATCCAGGTAGTGAGGTGATGGTCCACTCCAGAGTTCTCCAGCTTGTCCTTTAGAACCGAGGGAAGAATGGTGTTGAAGGCACTGGAGAAATCAAAGAACATGATTCTCACAGTGCTTCCAGCGGTCTCCATGATGTTAGGTGTTGTGCAAGTTTTCCATTCAATAAAGCCTCCAGACAAGCGGTCAGTGGTAGCTAACATTCTTTAATAATAACAAGAACAGAAGCCAAGCTTGGTGAAGGAATGCATCATTGCGGGGCAGACGATGGGCAGAGTCCCTAACTGAGTCTAGCATGGCCTTCAGTTACATACCTCTTACAGGAACTAAAGGCAGTACACAGCTGTTTTCACACCTTTGGTACCCCCACCCCCAAAGAAAGTTTCACACTCCCTTGCCACCTCTTACAGTGGAGAAGGAGACAAAAGACTCCTCCCCCCACTCTGGGTCCTTTATGTGTGAATGCTTCCCTCAAACATCCTGAGATACCATCTGTTACCAGTATGAGTGTGAGAGACATGCTGAAATCCAGTGGCACCAAGGTATTATACAACCACAAAGGGACCATGAGTATGTTAAGCTATTTTCAGATGTGCGCTGCTATTTAACCCTCCGCACCCCATGACAGCAACGGACAGCCAGGAGTTTTTGTAGGTGAATAACATCAACATTTGACAATAATATTGCTCGGTTATGATAGTGAGGTGAGCTGTTGAGGATATCTGTTGGTAGGTGCTGTTCCTGACAATGTAGCTGCTGTTAGCAGAAACTTCTATAAGCTTTGGAGGTAATGCCACCAGACTTGGTCAATTACCCAGAAAACTCTATTGCAATGTGTGACTATAATAAAACTTGGTGTTGCAATGTGTCATTGAGAATTATTTGGAGGAATTTGGAACATCCTAAAAGGATTCTCAGGAATCTGGAACATTCCAATAGAACTCTCAAAAATCCTAAAATAGCTCTTGTGAATTCGAAACATTCTAAAAGAATTCTCAGGAATCTGGAACAGTCTAAGAACGCTCAGGAATCTGGAACATTCTAATAGAACTCTCAAAAATCCTAAAATAGCTCTTGTGAATTCGAAACATTCTAAAAGAATTCTCAGGAATACAGGGTTAACTTTTGATACTTCTTTTTAAATACTCTCATTACTACCTTTCCCTAGCCCATCGTTGTAAATAGGAATATCTTTGTAATAACTTACTTGGTTACCTTGTGGTACAAATGTAACACGAGTGTGTGTTACATGAGACTATGCTCTTGCCCTAGTTCCATTTCAGTTAATATCTGTTGAATACAATTTACAGATGTTCAAGAAATAAAACTCTCAAGTCCAATCCACTTCAAGTCCAACTTCAATAGAAGAATCAGAGCCTTCCAGAGACGGTCTCACGTCTCTCATGGTCAGTGATTTTGACCTTTCACTAATGATGTTGAAGTACAGATAGGCAACAATAGCTTCGGCTTTTGTAAGGCATCAGTGGAGAAGAAGATTAACAGAAGAGTGAGCAGGATATTGTTTGTTTTTATAATAATGCGATTAATACATGAATAAAAGAAATTCTTTTGCAAAAGTAATTTACAATGTGCAGGTGTTTCATATATTTTTATTCACAGTGTCAACACTGACTGGTTAGTGGCTACTCAAGTGTGCTTCAAGTCCACCGCATTGTAAGGTGTTAGATTGTGTGGTCTAAGGATCTGGGTTAAGACTCCAGGCTCCTCACACATGTGGGTTGAAATCCTATTGCTGCAATAAGAGTTTAACCAGGGCAGGCAGATGCTATTGTATCCAAAAACATTCAGGCAAGTATTAAACATGTTTTTCTAAAACAGCAAGAGCATCACTGAATGTTCTGGGCTTCTATTTTGTGCTGCACTTTTCAAGTTTTACTATCTAGATTTTTGCGATGAGGTCCTTACTCGCATTGGTAGCATGACCGAGCGGTCTAAGGTGCTGGATTAAGGCTCCAGTCTCTTCGGAGGCGTGGGTTCGAATCCCACTGCTGCCATAGTGTTCTAGCGGCAAAGTTTTGTTTCTTCCATGCCTTACCAATAAATTGTAAGGGCTGCAGTGGAAATCAAATCTGTTATAGAATGTCTGTCAAGTCCAAACATGCAGGAAACCCATCAGGAGCAATTCTTCCAAACCACATTAGGCACGTGCTGTAAAGTCATTTACAACTTGCATGTTTTTCATGTCTTTTTGTTCATGGTCTCATGGTCAACACTGACTGGTTAGTGGCTACTCAAGTGTGCTTCAAGTCCACCGCATTGTAAGGTGTTAGTGGACTTTCCCACATGCCACTCAAGTGTGCTTCAAGTCCAGTCCACTCCCTTGTAATGTGCTTTTGAGCAGAACCTGCAACTGCTGGAGAATTGATTAAGGTGCTGCTATGTTGGTCTCACCAAGGCTGCAGAGTGACAAGAGTATCCTTGATTTCATGACAGTGGAGCAGTCCCATATGGTCTAGCGGCTAGAATGCCTGGTTCTAACCCAGCAGCACGAGCACGACAGTGGCGCATTACCAAACCAATCCCATATGGTCTAGCGGTTAAGATTCCTGGTTTTCACCCAGGCGACCCGGGTTCAACTCCCGGTATGGGAACATGTCTTTAATGTGCCTACAAGCCAATGTGTTCTTTGTGTTAATCCCACGATGGATTACATAGGGCAAAGTTGTTGGCTGAAGGCAAACATCAGGTAAGGCTAAGCACATGGCATAACGGTTCAGATCGGGACTGTACAGTCTTCAGTGATGAGGATGTACACAAGCAGGCCTGCAATTATGAGCGGCGAGTCAAGGTGGCTGTTTATGTGAAAATCAAATGAGCTTCTTTGAAACAAGGGTGGGTGCATTAAGGGTACGTCTCTTGCCATCTTACAATGCTGTGATTGGAACCCTTCCTTGACTCTCTGTGAATGGTGATCCTGCCTGTTGATCAGTGCTTATGACAAGTTGCATATGGACAATGATGAAACTGAGCCAAGAGCCCATTGTTAATCAGGGTTGATGAACAGGTTTTAACCAGGACAGGCAGATGTTTTTGTGTCCAAAAAGTATTAAACATGTTTTTCTACAACAGTAAGAGCATCACTGAATGTTCTGAGCTCCTATTTTGTGCTGCACTTTTTCAAGTTTTACTGTCTAGAGTTTTGCGATGAGGTCCTCACTCGCAATGGTAGCATGACCGAGCGGTCTAAGGTGCTGGATTTAGGCTCCAGTCTCTTCGGAGGCGTGGGTTCGAATCCCACTGCTGCCATAGTCTTCAGGTTCTTTTCGTGTTTCTTCCATCCCCTACCAATAAATTGTAAGGGCTGCAGTGGAACTCAAATCTGTTACAGAATGTCTGTCAAGTACAATCAAGCAGGAATCTCATCAAGAGCAATTCTTCCAAACCAGGGTGATAAGATAAGATAAGATAACCTTTATTAGTCCCACACGTGGGAAATTTGTTTTGTCACAGCAGGAAGTGGACAGTGCAAAAGTTATGAGGCAAAAATTAGAATACAATAAGAATAAATACAGTACACAACATAAAATAAAATAAATATACAATAAGATAAAAATAGAATACAAATACAAATACTATATACAACTGAGTAAAAATACAACGATGACAGAAGGATTATTGCACTTAGTATTATTGCATATGTATGGATGTGTGTGCTTGATCAGTTAAAGTCTTTATTATGGAGTCTGACAGCAGTGGGGAGGAAAGACCTGCGAAATCTCTCCGTCCCACACCGTGGGTGCCGCAGTCTCCCACTGAAGGAGCTGCTCAGTGCTGTCACAGTCTGCTGCATGGGGTGGGAGATGTTGTCCAACAGGGATGACAGCTTAGCCGCCGTTCTCCTGTCACTCACCACCTCCACTGGGTCCAGAGGGCATCCTAGAACAGAGCTGGCCCTTCGGATCACCCTGTTCAGTCTCTTCCTGTCCCCAGCAGAGATGCTGCCGCCCCAGCAGACCACGCCATAAAAGATAGCAGAAGCCACAACAGAGTCATAGAAGGTCTTCAGGAGTGGGCCCTCCACTCCAAACGACCTGAGTCTCCGCAGCAGGTACAGCCTGCTCTGCCCTTTCCTGTAGAGGGCGTCAGTCCAGTCTATTGTTCAGATGAACACCAAGGTACCTGTAGCTGTCCACAGCCTCAATGTCCATACCTTGGATGTTCAGTGGTTGCAGTGGAGAATGCTTGTGCCTGCGGAAGTCTACCACCAGTTCCTTGGTTTTACTGGCGTTGATCTGGAGGTAGTTCAGCTGGCACCAGTCCACAAAGTCTTGGGTCAGACCTCTGTACTCCTTGTCGTCCCCATCAGTGATGAGGCCGACTATTGCAGAGTCATCAGAGAACTTCTGCAGGAAGCACTGGGTGGAATTGTGGGAGAAGTCTGCAGTGTAGATGGTGAAGAGGAACGGAGCCAGAACCGTTCCCTGTGGGGCCCCCGTACTGCAGACGACCCTGTCCGACACACAGCCCTGAGTCCTCACATACTGTGGTCGGTCGGTGAGGTAGTCCAGGATCCAGGTAGTGAGGTGATGGTCCACTCCAGAGTTCTCCAGCTTGTCCTTTAGAACCGAGGGAAGAATGGTGTTGAAGGCACTGGAGAAATCAAAGAACATGATTCTCACAGTGCTTCCAGCGGTCTCCATGATGTTAGGTGTTGTGCAAGTTTTCCATTCAATAAAGCCTCCAGACAAGCGGTCAGTGGTAGCTAACATTCTTTAATAATAACAAGAACAGAAGCCAAGCTTGGTGAAGGAATGCATCATTGCGGGGCAGACGATGGGCAGAGTCCCTAACTGAGTCTAGCATGGCCTTCAGTTACATACCTCTTACAGGAACTAAAGGCAGTACACAGCTGTTTTCACACCTTTGGTACCCCCACCCCCAAAGAAAGTTTCACACTCCCTTGCCACCTCTTACAGTGGAGAAGGAGACAAAAGACTCCTCCCCCCACTCTGGGTCCTTTATGTGTGAATGCTTCCCTCAAACATCCTGAGATACCATCTGTTACCAGTATGAGTGTGAGAGACATGCTGAAATCCAGTGGCACCAAGGTATTATACAACCACAAAGGGACCATGAGTATGTTAAGCTATTTTCAGATGTGCGCTGCTATTTAACCCTCCGCACCCCATGACAGCAACGGACAGCCAGGAGTTTTTGTAGGTGAATAACATCAACATTTGACAATAATATTGCTCGGTTATGATAGTGAGGTGAGCTGTTGAGGATATCTGTTGGTAGGTGCTGTTCCTGACAATGTAGCTGCTGTTAGCAGAAACTTCTATAAGCTTTGGAGGTAATGCCACCAGACTTGGTCAATTACCCAGAAAACTCTATTGCAATGTGTGACTATAATAAAACTTGGTGTTGCAATGTGTCATTGAGAATTATTTGGAGGAATTTGGAACATCCTAAAAGGATTCTCAGGAATCTGGAACATTCCAATAGAACTCTCAAAAATCCTAAAATAGCTCTTGTGAATTCGAAACATTCTAAAAGAATTCTCAGGAATCTGGAACAGTCTAAGAACGCTCAGGAATCTGGAACATTCTAATAGAACTCTCAAAAATCCTAAAATAGCTCTTGTGAATTCGAAACATTCTAAAAGAATTCTCAGGAATACAGGGTTAACTTTTGATACTTCTTTTTAAATACTCTCATTACTACCTTTCCCTAGCCCATCGTTGTAAATAGGAATATCTTTGTAATAACTTACTTGGTTACCTTGTGGTACAAATGTAACACGAGTGTGTGTTACATGAGACTATGCTCTTGCCCTAGTTCCATTTCAGTTAATATCTGTTGAATACAATTTACAGATGTTCAAGAAATAAAACTCTCAAGTCCAATCCACTTCAAGTCCAACTTCAATAGAAGAATCAGAGCCTTCCAGAGACGGTCTCACGTCTCTCATGGTCAGTGATTTTGACCTTTCACTAATGATGTTGAAGTACAGATAGGCAACAATAGCTTCGGCTTTTGTAAGGCATCAGTGGAGAAGAAGATTAACAGAAGAGTGAGCAGGATATTGTTTGTTTTTATAATAATGCGATTAATACATGAATAAAAGAAATTCTTTTGCAAAAGTAATTTACAATGTGCAGGTGTTTCATATATTTTTATTCACAGTGTCAACACTGACTGGTTAGTGGCTACTCAAGTGTGCTTCAAGTCCACCGCATTGTAAGGTGTTAGATTGTGTGGTCTAAGGATCTGGGTTAAGACTCCAGGCTCCTCACACATGTGGGTTGAAATCCTATTGCTGCAATAAGAGTTTAACCAGGGCAGGCAGATGCTATTGTATCCAAAAACATTCAGGCAAGTATTAAACATGTTTTTCTAAAACAGCAAGAGCATCACTGAATGTTCTGGGCTTCTATTTTGTGCTGCACTTTTCAAGTTTTACTATCTAGATTTTTGCGATGAGGTCCTTACTCGCATTGGTAGCATGACCGAGCGGTCTAAGGTGCTGGATTAAGGCTCCAGTCTCTTCGGAGGCGTGGGTTCGAATCCCACTGCTGCCATAGTGTTCTAGCGGCAAAGTTTTGTTTCTTCCATGCCTTACCAATAAATTGTAAGGGCTGCAGTGGAAATCAAATCTGTTATAGAATGTCTGTCAAGTCCAAACATGCAGGAAACCCATCAGGAGCAATTCTTCCAAACCACATTAGGCACGTGCTGTAAAGTCATTTACAACTTGCATGTTTTTCATGTCTTTTTGTTCATGGTCTCATGGTCAACACTGACTGGTTAGTGGCTACTCAAGTGTGCTTCAAGTCCACCGCATTGTAAGGTGTTAGTGGACTTTCCCACATGCCACTCAAGTGTGCTTCAAGTCCAGTCCACTCCCTTGTAATGTGCTTTTGAGCAGAACCTGCAACTGCTGGAGAATTGATTAAGGTGCTGCTATGTTGGTCTCACCAAGGCTGCAGAGTGACAAGAGTATCCTTGATTTCATGACAGTGGAGCAGTCCCATATGGTCTAGCGGCTAGAATGCCTGGTTCTAACCCAGCAGCACGAGCACGACAGTGGCGCATTACCAAACCAATCCCATATGGTCTAGCGGTTAAGATTCCTGGTTTTCACCCAGGCGACCCGGGTTCAACTCCCGGTATGGGAACATGTCTTTAATGTGCCTACAAGCCAATGTGTTCTTTGTGTTAATCCCACGATGGATTACATAGGGCAAAGTTGTTGGCTGAAGGCAAACATCAGGTAAGGCTAAGCACATGGCATAACGGTTCAGATCGGGACTGTACAGTCTTCAGTGATGAGGATGTACACAAGCAGGCCTGCAATTATGAGCGGCGAGTCAAGGTGGCTGTTTATGTGAAAATCAAATGAGCTTCTTTGAAACAAGGGTGGGTGCATTAAGGGTACGTCTCTTGCCATCTTACAATGCTGTGATTGGAACCCTTCCTTGACTCTCTGTGAATGGTGATCCTGCCTGTTGATCAGTGCTTATGACAAGTTGCATATGGACAATGATGAAACTGAGCCAAGAGCCCATTGTTAATCAGGGTTGATGAACAGGTTTTAACCAGGACAGGCAGATGTTTTTGTGTCCAAAAAGTATTAAACATGTTTTTCTACAACAGTAAGAGCATCACTGAATGTTCTGAGCTCCTATTTTGTGCTGCACTTTTTCAAGTTTTACTGTCTAGAGTTTTGCGATGAGGTCCTCACTCGCAATGGTAGCATGACCGAGCGGTCTAAGGTGCTGGATTTAGGCTCCAGTCTCTTCGGAGGCGTGGGTTCGAATCCCACTGCTGCCATAGTCTTCAGGTTCTTTTCGTGTTTCTTCCATCCCCTACCAATAAATTGTAAGGGCTGCAGTGGAACTCAAATCTGTTACAGAATGTCTGTCAAGTACAATCAAGCAGGAATCTCATCAAGAGCAATTCTTCCAAACCAGGGTGATAAGATAAGATAAGATAACCTTTATTAGTCCCACACGTGGGAAATTTGTTTTGTCACAGCAGGAAGTGGACAGTGCAAAAGTTATGAGGCAAAAATTAGAATACAATAAGAATAAATACAGTACACAACATAAAATAAAATAAATATACAATAAGATAAAAATAGAATACAAATACAAATACTATATACAACTGAGTAAAAATACAACGATGACAGAAGGATTATTGCACTTAGTATTATTGCATATGTATGGATGTGTGTGCTTGATCAGTTAAAGTCTTTATTATGGAGTCTGACAGCAGTGGGGAGGAAAGACCTGCGAAATCTCTCCGTCCCACACCGTGGGTGCCGCAGTCTCCCACTGAAGGAGCTGCTCAGTGCTGTCACAGTCTGCTGCATGGGGTGGGAGATGTTGTCCAACAGGGATGACAGCTTAGCCGCCGTTCTCCTGTCACTCACCACCTCCACTGGGTCCAGAGGGCATCCTAGAACAGAGCTGGCCCTTCGGATCACCCTGTTCAGTCTCT
This sequence comes from Rhamphochromis longiceps, assembly GCF_057381845.1. Classification (NCBI taxonomy): domain Eukaryota; kingdom Metazoa; phylum Chordata; class Actinopteri; order Cichliformes; family Cichlidae; genus Rhamphochromis; species Rhamphochromis longiceps. Next base: position 34,951,239 of record NC_140559.1, on the reverse strand, counting down.
TCCTGTCCCCAGCAGAGATGCTGCCGCCCCAGCAGACCACGCCATAAAAGATAGCAGAAGCCACAACAGAGTCATAGAAGGTCTTCAGGAGTGGGCCCTCCACTCCAAACGACCTGAGTCTCCGCAGCAGGTACAGCCTGCTCTGCCCTTTCCTGTAGAGGGCGTCTGAGTTATGAGTCCAGTGCAGTCTATTGTTCAGATGAACACCAAGGTACCTGTAGCTGTCCACAGCCTCAATGTCCATACCTTGGATGTTCAGTGGTTGCAGTGGAGAATGCTTGTGCCTGCGGAAGTCTACCACCAGTTCCTTGGTTTTACTGGCGTTGATCTGGAGGTAGTTCAGCTGGCACCAGTCCACAAAGTCTTGGGTCAGACCTCTGTACTCCTTGTCGTCCCCATCAGTGATGAGGCCGACTATTGCAGAGTCATCAGAGAACTTCTGCAGGAAGCACTGGGTGGAATTGTGGGAGAAGTCTGCAGTGTAGATGGTGAAGAGGAACGGAGCCAGAACCGTTCCCTGTGGGGCCCCCGTACTGCAGACGACCCTGTCCGACACACAGCCCTGAGTCCTCACATACTGTGGTCGGTCGGTGAGGTAGTCCAGGATCCAGGTAGTGAGGTGATGGTCCACTCCAGAGTTCTCCAGCTTGTCCTTTAGAACCGAGGGAAGAATGGTGTTGAAGGCACTGGAGAAATCAAAGAACATGATTCTCACAGTGCTTCCAGCGGTCTCCATGATGTTAGGTGTTGTGCAAGTTTTCCATTCAATAAAGCCTCCAGACAAGCGGTCAGTGGTAGCTAACATTCTTTAATAATAACAAGAACAGAAGCCAAGCTTGGTGAAGGAATGCATCATTGCGGGGCAGACGATGGGCAGAGTCCCTAACTGAGTCTAGCATGGCCTTCAGTTACATACCTCTTACAGGAACTAAAGGCAGTACACAGCTGTTTTCACACCTTTGGTACCCCCACCCCCAAAGAAAGTTTCACACTCCCTTGCCACCTCTTACAGTGGAGAAGGAGACAAAAGACTCCTCCCCCCACTCTGGGTCCTTTATGTGTGAATGCTTCCCTCAAACATCCTGAGATACCATCTGTTACCAGTATGAGTGTGAGAGACATGCTGAAATCCAGTGGCACCAAGGTATTATACAACCACAAAGGGACCATGAGTATGTTAAGCTATTTTCAGATGTGCGCTGCTATTTAACCCTCCGCACCCCATGACAGCAACGGACAGCCAGGAGTTTTTGTAGGTGAATAACATCAACATTTGACAATAATATTGCTCGGTTATGATAGTGAGGTGAGCTGTTGAGGATATCTGTTGGTAGGTGCTGTTCCTGACAATGTAGCTGCTGTTAGCAGAAACTTCTATAAGCTTTGGAGGTAATGCCACCAGACTTGGTCAATTACCCAGAAAACTCTATTGCAATGTGTGACTATAATAAAACTTGGTGTTGCAATGTGTCATTGAGAATTATTTGGAGGAATTTGGAACATCCTAAAAGGATTCTCAGGAATCTGGAACATTCCAATAGAACTCTCAAAAATCCTAAAATAGCTCTTGTGAATTCGAAACATTCTAAAAGAATTCTCAGGAATCTGGAACAGTCTAAGAACGCTCAGGAATCTGGAACATTCTAATAGAACTCTCAAAAATCCTAAAATAGCTCTTGTGAATTCGAAACATTCTAAAAGAATTCTCAGGAATACAGGGTTAACTTTTGATACTTCTTTTTAAATACTCTCATTACTACCTTTCCCTAGCCCATCGTTGTAAATAGGAATATCTTTGTAATAACTTACTTGGTTACCTTGTGGTACAAATGTAACACGAGTGTGTGTTACATGAGACTATGCTCTTGCCCTAGTTCCATTTCAGTTAATATCTGTTGAATACAATTTACAGATGTTCAAGAAATAAAACTCTCAAGTCCAATCCACTTCAAGTCCAACTTCAATAGAAGAATCAGAGCCTTCCAGAGACGGTCTCACGTCTCTCATGGTCAGTGATTTTGACCTTTCACTAATGATGTTGAAGTACAGATAGGCAACAATAGCTTCGGCTTTTGTAAGGCATCAGTGGAGAAGAAGATTAACAGAAGAGTGAGCAGGATATTGTTTGTTTTTATAATAATGCGATTAATACATGAATAAAAGAAATTCTTTTGCAAAAGTAATTTACAATGTGCAGGTGTTTCATATATTTTTATTCACAGTGTCAACACTGACTGGTTAGTGGCTACTCAAGTGTGCTTCAAGTCCACCGCATTGTAAGGTGTTAGATTGTGTGGTCTAAGGATCTGGGTTAAGACTCCAGGCTCCTCACACATGTGGGTTGAAATCCTATTGCTGCAATAAGAGTTTAACCAGGGCAGGCAGATGCTATTGTATCCAAAAACATTCAGGCAAGTATTAAACATGTTTTTCTAAAACAGCAAGAGCATCACTGAATGTTCTGGGCTTCTATTTTGTGCTGCACTTTTCAAGTTTTACTATCTAGATTTTTGCGATGAGGTCCTTACTCGCATTGGTAGCATGACCGAGCGGTCTAAGGTGCTGGATTAAGGCTCCAGTCTCTTCGGAGGCGTGGGTTCGAATCCCACTGCTGCCATAGTGTTCTAGCGGCAAAGTTTTGTTTCTTCCATGCCTTACCAATAAATTGTAAGGGCTGCAGTGGAAATCAAATCTGTTATAGAATGTCTGTCAAGTCCAAACATGCAGGAAACCCATCAGGAGCAATTCTTCCAAACCACATTAGGCACGTGCTGTAAAGTCATTTACAACTTGCATGTTTTTCATGTCTTTTTGTTCATGGTCTCATGGTCAACACTGACTGGTTAGTGGCTACTCAAGTGTGCTTCAAGTCCACCGCATTGTAAGGTGTTAGTGGACTTTCCCACATGCCACTCAAGTGTGCTTCAAGTCCAGTCCACTCCCTTGTAATGTGCTTTTGAGCAGAACCTGCAACTGCTGGAGAATTGATTAAGGTGCTGCTATGTTGGTCTCACCAAGGCTGCAGAGTGACAAGAGTATCCTTGATTTCATGACAGTGGAGCAGTCCCATATGGTCTAGCGGCTAGAATGCCTGGTTCTAACCCAGCAGCACGAGCACGACAGTGGCGCATTACCAAACCAATCCCATATGGTCTAGCGGTTAAGATTCCTGGTTTTCACCCAGGCGACCCGGGTTCAACTCCTGGTATGGGAACATGTCTTTAATGTGCCTACAAGCCAATGTGTTCTTTGTGTTAATCCCACGATGGATTACATAGGGCAAAGTTGTTGGCTGAAGGCAAACATCAGGTAAGGCTAAGCACATGGCATAACGGTTCAGATCGGGACTGTACAGTCTTCAGTGATGAGAATGTACACAAGCAGGCCTGCAATTATGAGCGGCGAGTCAAGGTGGCTGTTTATGTGAAAATCAAATGAGCTTCTTTGAAACAAGGGTGGGTGCATTAAGGGTACGTCTCTTGCCATCTTACAATGCTGTGATTGGAACCCTTCCTTGACTCTCTGTGAATGGTGATCCTGCCTGTTGATCAGTGCTTATGACAAGTTGCATATGGACAATGATGAAACTGAGCCAAGAGCCCATTGTTAATCAGGGTTGATGAACAGGTTTTAACCAGGACAGGCAGATGTTTTTGTGTCCAAAAAGTATTAAACATGTTTTTCTACAACAGTAAGAGCATCACTGAATGTTCTGAGCTCCTATTTTGTGCTGCACTTTTTCAAGTTTTACTGTCTAGAGTTTTGCGATGAGGTCCTCACTCGCAATGGTAGCATGACCGAGCGGTCTAAGGTGCTGGATTTAGGCTCCAGTCTCTTCGGAGGCGTGGGTTCGAATCCCACTGCTGCCATAGTCTTCAGGTTCTTTTCGTGTTTCTTCCATCCCCTACCAATAAATTGTAAGGGCTGCAGTGGAACTCAAATCTGTTACAGAATGTCTGTCAAGTACAATCAAGCAGGAATCTCATCAAGAGCAATTCTTCCAAACCAGGGTGATAAGATAAGATAACCTTTATTAGTCCCACACGTGGGAAATTTGTTTTGTCACAGCAGGAAGTGGACAGTGCAAAAGTTATGAGGCAAAAATTAGAATACAATAAGAATAAATACAGTACACAACTGTACAGAATAGAATAAAATAAAATACTATATACAGTAGAATAAAATAAAATAAATATACAATAAGATAAAAATAGAATACAAATACAAATACTATATACAACTGAGTAAAAATACAACGATGACAGAAGGATTATTGCACTTAGTATTATTGCATATGTATGGATGTGTGTGCTTGATCAGTTAAAGTCTTTATTATGGAGTCTGACAGCAGTGGGGAGGAAAGACCTGCGAAATCTCTCCGTCCCACACCGTGGGTGCCGCAGTCTCCCACTGAAGGAGCTGCTCAGTGCTGTCACAGTCTGCTGCATGGGGTGGGAGATGTTGTCCAACAGGGATGACAGCTTAGCCGCCGTTCTCCTGTCACTCACCACCTCCACTGGGTCCAGAGGGCATCCTAGAACAGAGCTGGCCCTTCGGATCACCCTGTTCAGTCTCTTCCTGTCCCCAGCAGAGATGCTGCCGCCCCAGCAGACCACGGCATAAAAGATAGCAGAAGCCACAACAGAGTCATAGAAGGTCTTCAGGAGTGGGCCCTCCACTCCAAACGACCTGAGTCTCCGCAGCAGGTACAGCCTGCTCTGCCCTTTCCTGTAGAGGGCGTCTGAGTTATGAGTCCAGTCCAGTCTATTGTTCAGATGAACACCAAGGTACCTGTAGCTGTCCACAGCCTCAATGTCCATACCTTGGATGTTCAGTGGTTGCAGTGGAGAATGCTTGTGCCTGCGGAAGTCTACCACCAGTTCCTTGGTTTTACTGGCGTTGATCTGGAGGTAGTTCAGCTGGCACCAGTCCACAAAGTCTTGGGTCAGACCTCTGTACTCCTTGTCGTCCCCATCAGTGATGAGGCCGACTATTGCAGAGTCATCAGAGAACTTCTGCAGGAAGCACTGGGTGGAATTGTGGGAGAAGTCTGCAGTGTAGATGGTGAAGAGGAACGGAGCCAGAACCGTTCCCTGTGGGGCCCCCGTACTGCAGACGACCCTGTCCGACACACAGCCCTGAGTCCTCACATACTGTGGTCGGTCGGTGAGGTAGTCCAGGATCCAGGTAGTGAGGTGATGGTCCACTCCAGAGTTCTCCAGCTTGTCCTTTAGAACCGAGGGAAGAATGGTGTTGAAGGCACTGGAGAAATCAAAGAACATGATTCTCACAGTGCTTCCAGCGGTCTCCATGATGTTAGGTGTTGTGCAAGTTTTCCATTCAATAAAGCCTCCAGACAAGCGGTCAGTGGTAGCTAACATTCTTTAATAATAACAAGAACAGAAGCCAAGCTTGGTGAAGGAATGCATCATTGCGGGGCAGACGATGGGCAGAGTCCCTAACTGAGTCTAGCATGGCCTTCAGTTACATACCTCTTACAGGAACTAAAGGCAGTACACAGCTGTTTTCACACCTTTGGTACCCCCACCCCCAAAGAAAGTTTCACACTCCCTTGCCACCTCTTACAGTGGAGAAGGAGACAAAAGACTCCTCCCCCCACTCTGGGTCCTTTATGTGTGAATGCTTCCCTCAAACATCCTGAGATACCATCTGTTACCAGTATGAGTGTGAGAGACATGCTGAAATCCAGTGGCACCAAGGTATTATACAACCACAAAGGGACCATGAGTATGTTAAGCTATTTTCAGATGTGCGCTGCTATTTAACCCTCCGCACCCCATGACAGCAACGGACAGCCAGGAGTTTTTGTAGGTGAATAACATCAACATTTGACAATAATATTTCTCGGTTATGATAGTGAGGTGAGCTGTTGAGGATATCTGTTGGTAGGTGCTGTTCCTGACAATGTAGCTGCTGTTAGCAGAAACTTCTATAAGCTTTGGAGGTAATGCCACCAGACTTGGTCAATTACCCAGAAAACTCTATTGCAATGTGTGACTATAATAAAACTTGGTGTTGCAATGTGTCATTGAGAATTATTTGGAGGAATTTGGAACATCCTAAAAGGATTCTCAGGAATCTGGAACATTCCAATAGAACTCTCAAAAATCCTAAAATAGCTCTTGTGAATTCGAAACATTCTAAAAGAATTCTCAGGAATCTGGAACAGTCTAAGAACGCTCAGGAATCTGGAACATTCTAATAGAACTCTCAAAAATCCTAAAATAGCTCTTGTGAATTCGAAACATTCTAAAAGAATTCTCAGGAATACAGGGTTAACTTTTGATACTTCTTTTTAAATACTCTCATTACTACCTTTCCCTAGCCCATCGTTGTAAATAGGAATATCTTTGTAATAACTTACTTGGTTACCTTGTGGTACAAATGTAACACGAGTGTGTGTTACATGAGACTATGCTCTTGCCCTAGTTCCATTTCAGTTAATATCTGTTGAATACAATTTACAGATGTTCAAGAAATAAAACTCTCAAGTCCAATCCACTTCAAGTCCAACTTCAATAGAAGAATCAGAGCCTTCCAGAGACGGTCTCACGTCTCTCATGGTCAGTGATTTTGACCTTTCACTAATGATGTTGAAGTACAGATAGGCAACAATAGCTTCGGCTTTTGTAAGGCATCAGTGGAGAAGAAGATTAACAGAAGAGTGAGCAGGATATTGTTTGTTTTTATAATAATGCGATTAATACATGAATAAAAGAAATTCTTTTGCAAAAGTAATTTACAATGTGCAGGTGTTTCATATATTTTTATTCACAGTGTCAACACTGACTGGTTAGTGGCTACTCAAGTGTGCTTCAAGTCCACCGCATTGTAAGGTGTTAGATTGTGTGGTCTAAGGATCTGGGTTAAGACTCCAGGCTCCTCACACATGTGGGTTGAAATCCTATTGCTGCAATAAGAGTTTAACCAGGGCAGGCAGATGCTATTGTATCCAAAAACATTCAGGCAAGTATTAAACATGTTTTTCTAAAACAGCAAGAGCATCACTGAATGTTCTGGGCTTCTATTTTGTGCTGCACTTTTCAAGTTTTACTATCTAGATTTTTGCGATGAGGTCCTTACTCGCATTGGTAGCATGACCGAGCGGTCTAAGGTGCTGGATTAAGGCTCCAGTCTCTTCGGAGGCGTGGGTTCGAATCCCACTGCTGCCATAGTGTTCTAGCGGCAAAGTTTTGTTTCTTCCATGCCTTACCAATAAATTGTAAGGGCTGCAGTGGAAATCAAATCTGTTATAGAATGTCTGTCAAGTCCAAACATGCAGGAAACCCATCAGGAGCAATTCTTCCAAACCACATTAGGCACGTGCTGTAAAGTCATTTACAACTTGCATGTTTTTCATGTCTTTTTGTTCATGGTCTCATGGTCAACACTGACTGGTTAGTGGCTACTCAAGTGTGCTTCAAGTCCACCGCATTGTAAGGTGTTAGTGGACTTTCCCACATGCCACTCAAGTGTGCTTCAAGTCCAGTCCACTCCCTTGTAATGTGCTTTTGAGCAGAACCTGCAACTGCTGGAGAATTGATTAAGGTGCTGCTATGTTGGTCTCACCAAGGCTGCAGAGTGACAAGAGTATCCTTGATTTCATGACAGTGGAGCAGTCCCATATGGTCTAGCGGCTAGAATGCCTGGTTCTAACCCAGCAGCACGAGCACGACAGTGGCGCATTACCAAACCAATCCCATATGGTCTAGCGGTTAAGATTCCTGGTTTTCACCCAGGCGACCCGGGTTCAACTCCCGGTATGGGAACATGTCTTTAATGTGCCTACAAGCCAATGTGTTCTTTGTGTTAATCCCACGATGGATTACATAGGGCAAAGTTGTTGGCTGAAGGCAAACATCAGGTAAGGCTAAGCACATGGCATAACGGTTCAGATCGGGACTGTACAGTCTTCAGTGATGAGGATGTACACAAGCAGGCCTGCAATTATGAGCGGCGAGTCAAGGTGGCTGTTTATGTGAAAATCAAATGAGCTTCTTTGAAACAAGGGTGGGTGCATTAAGGGTACGTCTCTTGCCATCTTACAATGCTGTGATTGGAACCCTTCCTTGACTCTCTGTGAATGGTGATCCTGCCTGTTGATCAGTGCTTATGACAAGTTGCATATGGACAATGATGAAACTGAGCCAAGAGCCCATTGTTAATCAGGGTTGATGAACAGGTTTTAACCAGGACAGGCAGATGTTTTTGTGTCCAAAAAGTATTAAACATGTTTTTCTACAACAGTAAGAGCATCACTGAATGTTCTGAGCTCCTATTTTGTGCTGCACTTTTTCAAGTTTTACTGTCTAGAGTTTTGCGATGAGGTCCTCACTCGCAATGGTAGCATGACCGAGCGGTCTAAGGTGCTGGATTTAGGCTCCAGTCTCTTCGGAGGCGTGGGTTCGAATCCCACTGCTGCCATAGTCTTCAGGTTCTTTTCGTGTTTCTTCCATCCCCTACCAATAAATTGTAAGGGCTGCAGTGGAACTCAAATCTGTTACAGAATGTCTGTCAAGTACAATCAAGCAGGAATCTCATCAAGAGCAATTCTTCCAAACCAGGGTGATAAGATAAGATAACCTTTATTAGTCCCACACGTGGGAAATTTGTTTTGTCACAGCAGGAAGTGGACAGTGCAAAAGTTATGAGGCAAAAATTAGAATACAATAAGAATAAATACAGTACACAACTGTACAGAATAGAATAAAATAAAATACTATATACAGTAGAATAAAATAAAATAAATATACAATAAGATAAAAATAGAATACAAATACAAATACTATATACAACTGAGTAAAAATACAACGATGACAGAAGGATTATTGCACTTAGTATTATTGCATATGTATGGATGTGTGTGCTTGATCAGTTAAAGTCTTTATTATGGAGTCTGACAGCAGTGGGGAGGAAAGACCTGCGAAATCTCTCCGTCCCACACCGTGGGTGCCGCAGTCTCCCACTGAAGGAGCTGCTCAGTGCTGTCACAGTCTGCTGCATGGGGTGGGAGATGTTGTCCAACAGGGATGACAGCTTAGCCGCCGTTCTCCTGTCACTCACCACCTCCACTGGGTCCAGAGGGCATCCTAGAACAGAGCTGGCCCTTCGGATCACCCTGTTCAGTCTCTTCCTGTCCCCAGCAGAGATGCTGCCGCCCCAGCAGACCACGGCATAAAAGATAGCAGAAGCCACAACAGAGTCATAGAAGGTCTTCAGGAGTGGGCCCTCCACTCCAAACGACCTGAGTCTCCGCAGCAGGTACAGCCTGCTCTGCCCTTTCCTGTAGAGGGCGTCTGAGTTATGAGTCCAGTCCAGTCTATTGTTCAGATGAACACCAAGGTACCTGTAGCTGTCCACAGCCTCAATGTCCATACCTTGGATGTTCAGTGGTTGCAGTGGAGAATGCTTGTGCCTGCGGAAGTCTACCACCAGTTCCTTGGTTTTACTGGCGTTGATCTGGAGGTAGTTCAGCTGGCACCAGTCCACAAAGTCTTGGGTCAGACCTCTGTACTCCTTGTCGTCCCCATCAGTGATGAGGCCGACTATTGCAGAGTCATCAGAGAACTTCTGCAGGAAGCACTGGGTGGAATTGTGGGAGAAGTCTGCAGTGTAGATGGTGAAGAGGAACGGAGCCAGAACCGTTCCCTGTGGGGCCCCCGTACTGCAGACGACCCTGTCCGACACACAGCCCTGAGTCCTCACATACTGTGGTCGGTCGGTGAGGTAGTCCAGGATCCAGGTAGTGAGGTGATGGTCCACTCCAGAGTTCTCCAGCTTGTCCTTTAGAACCGAGGGAAGAATGGTGTTGAAGGCACTGGAGAAATCAAAGAACATGATTCTCACAGTGCTTCCAGCGGTCTCCATGATGTTAGGTGTTGTGCAAGTTTTCCATTCAATAAAGCCTCCAGACAAGCGGTCAGTGGTAGCTAACATTCTTTAATAATAACAAGAACAGAAGCCAAGCTTGGTGAAGGAATGCATCATTGCGGGGCAGACGATGGGCAGAGTCCCTAACTGAGTCTCTTACAGGAACTAAAGGCAGTACACAGCTGTTTTCACACCTTTGGTACCCCCACCCCCAAAGAAAGTTTCACACTCCCTTGCCACCTCTTACAGTGGAGAAGGAGACAAAAGACTCCTCCCCCCACTCTGGGTCCTTTATGTGTGAATGCTTCCCTCAAACATCCTGAGATACCATCTGTTACCAGTATGAGTGTGAGAGACATGCTGAAATCCAGTGGCACCAAGGTATTATACAACCACAAAGGGACCATGAGTATGTTAAGCTATTTTCAGATGTGCGCTGCTATTTAACCCTCCGCACCCCATGACAGCAACGGACAGCCAGGAGTTTTTGTAGGTGAATAACATCAACATTTGACAATAATATTTCTCGGTTATGATAGTGAGGTGAGCTGTTGAGGATATCTGTTGGTAGGTGCTGTTCCTGACAATGTAGCTGCTGTTAGCAGAAACTTCTATAAGCTTTGGAGGTAATGCCACCAGACTTGGTCAATTACCCAGAAAACTCTATTGCAATGTGTGACTATAATAAAACTTGGTGTTGCAATGTGTCATTGAGAATTATTTGGAGGAATTTGGAACATCCTAAAAGGATTCTCAGGAATCTGGAACATTCCAATAGAACTCTCAAAAATCCTAAAATAGCTCTTGTGAATTCGAAACATTCTAAAAGAATTCTCAGGAATCTGGAACAGTCTAAGAACGCTCAGGAATCTGGAACATTCTAATAGAACTCTCAAAAATCCTAAAATAGCTCTTGTGAATTCGAAACATTCTAAAAGAATTCTCAGGAATACAGGGTTAACTTTTGATACTTCTTTTTAAATACTCTCATTACTACCTTTCCCTAGCCCATCGTTGTAAATAGGAATATCTTTGTAATAACTTACTTGGTTACCTTGTGGTACAAATGTAACACGAGTGTGTGTTACATGAGACTATGCTCTTGCCCTAGTTCCATTTCAGTTAATATCTGTTGAATACAATTTACAGATGTTCAAGAAATAAAACTCTCAAGTCCAATCCACTTCAAGTCCAACTTCAATAGAAGAATCAGAGCCTTCCAGAGACGGTCTCACGTCTCTCATGGTCAGTGATTTTGACCTTTCACTAATGATGTTGAAGTACAGATAGGCAACAATAGCTTCGGCTTTTGTAAGGCATCAGTGGAGAAGAAGATTAACAGAAGAGTGAGCAGGATATTGTTTGTTTTTATAATAATGCGATTAATACATGAATAAAAGAAATTCTTTTGCAAAAGTAATTTACAATGTGCAGGTGTTTCATATATTTTTATTCACAGTGTCAACACTGACTGGTTAGTGGCTACTCAAGTGTGCTTCAAGTCCACCGCATTGTAAGGTGTTAGATTGTGTGGTCTAAGGATCTGGGTTAAGACTCCAGGCTCCTCACACATGTGGGTTGAAATCCTATTGCTGCAATAAGAGTTTAACCAGGGCAGGCAGATGCTATTGTATCCAAAAACATTCAGGCAAGTATTAAACATGTTTTTCTAAAACAGCAAGAGCATCACTGAATGTTCTGGGCTTCTATTTTGTGCTGCACTTTTCAAGTTTTACTATCTAGATTTTTGCGATGAGGTCCTTACTCGCATTGGTAGCATGACCGAGCGGTCTAAGGTGCTGGATTAAGGCTCCAGTCTCTTCGGAGGCGTGGGTTCGAATCCCACTGCTGCCATAGTGTTCTAGCGGCAAAGTTTTGTTTCTTCCATGCCTTACCAATAAATTGTAAGGGCTGCAGTGGAAATCAAATCTGTTATAGAATGTCTGTCAAGTCCAAACATGCAGGAAACCCATCAGGAGCAATTCTTCCAAACCACATTAGGCACGTGCTGTAAAGTCATTTACAACTTGCATGTTTTTCATGTCTTTTTGTTCATGGTCTCATGGTCAACACTGACTGGTTAGTGGCTACTCAAGTGTGCTTCAAGTCCACCGCATTGTAAGGTGTTAGTGGACTTTCCCACATGCCACTCAAGTGTGCTTCAAGTCCAGTCCACTCCCTTGTAATGTGCTTTTGAGCAGAACCTGCAACTGCTGGAGAATTGATTAAGGTGCTGCTATGTTGGTCTCACCAAGGCTGCAGAGTGACAAGAGTATCCTTGATTTCATGACAGTGGAGCAGTCCCATATGGTCTAGCGGCTAGAATGCCTGGTTCTAACCCAGCAGCACGAGCACGACAGTGGCGCATTACCAAACCAATCCCATATGGTCTAGCGGTTAAGATTCCTGGTTTTCACCCAGGCGACCCGGGTTCAACTCCCGGTATGGGAACATGTCTTTAATGTGCCTACAAGCCAATGTGTTCTTTGTGTTAATCCCACGATGGATTACATAGGGCAAAGTTGTTGGCTGAAGGCAAACATCAGGTAAGGCTAAGCACATGGCATAACGGTTCAGATCGGGACTGTACAGTCTTCAGTGATGAGGATGTACACAAGCAGGCCTGCAATTATGAGCGGCGAGTCAAGGTGGCTGTTTATGTGAAAATCAAATGAGCTTCTTTGAAACAAGGGTGGGTGCATTAAGGGTACGTCTCTTGCCATCTTACAATGCTGTGATTGGAACCCTTCCTTGACTCTCTGTGAATGGTGATCCTGCCTGTTGATCAGTGCTTATGACAAGTTGCATATGGACAATGATGAAACTGAGCCAAGAGCCCATTGTTAATCAGGGTTGATGAACAGGTTTTAACCAGGACAGGCAGATGTTTTTGTGTCCAAAAAGTATTAAACATGTTTTTCTACAACAGTAAGAGCATCACTGAATGTTCTGAGCTCCTATTTTGTGCTGCACTTTTTCAAGTTTTACTGTCTAGAGTTTTGCGATGAGGTCCTCACTCGCAATGGTAGCATGACCGAGCGGTCTAAGGTGCTGGATTTAGGCTCCAGTCTCTTCGGAGGCGTGGGTTCGAATCCCACTGCTGCCATAGTCTTCAGGTTCTTTTCGTGTTTCTTCCATCCCCTACCAATAAATTGTAAGGGCTGCAGTGGAACTCAAATCTGTTACAGAATGTCTGTCAAGTACAATCAAGCAGGAATCTCATCAAGAGCAATTCTTCCAAACCAGGGTGATAAGATAAGATAAGATAACCTTTATTAGTCCCACACGTGGGAAATTTGTTTTGTCACAGCAGGAAGTGGACAGTGCAAAAGTTATGAGGCAAAAATTAGAATACAATAAGAATAAATACAGTACACAACATAAAATAAAATAAATATACAATAAGATAAAAATAGAATACAAATACAAATACTATATACAACTGAGTAAAAATACAACGATGACAGAAGGATTATTGCACTTAGTATTATTGCATATGTATGGATGTGTGTGCTTGATCAGTTAAAGTCTTTATTATGGAGTCTGACAGCAGTGGGGAGGAAAGACCTGCGAAATCTCTCCGTCCCACACCGTGGGTGCCGCAGTCTCCCACTGAAGGAGCTGCTCAGTGCTGTCACAGTCTGCTGCATGGGGTGGGAGATGTTGTCCAACAGGGATGACAGCTTAGCCGCCGTTCTCCTGTCACTCACCACCTCCACTGGGTCCAGAGGGCATCCTAGAACAGAGCTGGCCCTTCGGATCACCCTGTTCAGTCTCTTCCTGTCCCCAGCAGAGATGCTGCCGCCCCAGCAGACCACGGCATAAAAGATAGCAGAAGCCACAACAGAGTCATAGAAGGTCTTCAGGAGTGGGCCCTCCACTCCAAACGACCTGAGTCTCCGCAGCAGGTACAGCCTGCTCTGCCCTTTCCTGTAGAGGGCGTCTGAGTTATGAGTCCAGTCCAGTCTATTGTTCAGATGAACACCAAGGTACCTGTAGCTGTCCACAGCCTCAATGTCCATACCTTGGATGTTCAGTGGTTGCAGTGGAGAATGCTTGTGCCTGCGGAAGTCTACCACCAGTTCCTTGGTTTTACTGGCGTTGATCTGGAGGTAGTTCAGCTGGCACCAGTCCACAAAGTCTTGGGTCAGACCTCTGTACTCCTTGTCGTCCCCATCAGTGATGAGGCCGACTATTGCAGAGTCATCAGAGAACTTCTGCAGGAAGCACTGGGTGGAATTGTGGGAGAAGTCTGCAGTGTAGATGGTGAAGAGGAACGGAGCCAGAACCGTTCCCTGTGGGGCCCCCGTACTGCAGACGACCCTGTCCGACACACAGCCCTGAGTCCTCACATACTGTGGTCGGTCGGTGAGGTAGTCCAGGATCCAGGTAGTGAGGTGATGGTCCACTCCAGAGTTCTCCAGCTTGTCCTTTAGAACCGAGGGAAGAATGGTGTTGAAGGCACTGGAGAAATCAAAGAACATGATTCTCACAGTGCTTCCAGCGGTCTCCATGATGTTAGGTGTTGTGCAAGTTTTCCATTCAATAAAGCCTCCAGACAAGCGGTCAGTGGTAGCTAACATTCTTTAATAATAACAAGAACAGAAGCCAAGCTTGGTGAAGGAATGCATCATTGCGGGGCAGACGATGGGCAGAGTCCCTAACTGAGTCTAGCATGGCCTTCAGTTACATACCTCTTACAGGAACTAAAGGCAGTACACAGCTGTTTTCACACCTTTGGTACCCCCACCCCCAAAGAAAGTTTCACACTCCCTTGCCACCTCTTACAGTGGAGAAGGAGACAAAAGACTCCTCCCCCCACTCTGGGTCCTTTATGTGTGAATGCTTCCCTCAAACATCCTGAGATACCATCTGTTACCAGTATGAGTGTGAGAGACATGCTGAAATCCAGTGGCACCAAGGTATTATACAACCACAAAGGGACCATGAGTATGTTAAGCTATTTTCAGATGTGCGCTGCTATTTAACCCTCCGCACCCCATGACAGCAACGGACAGCCAGGAGTTTTTGTAGGTGAATAACATCAACATTTGACAATAATATTGCTCGGTTATGATAGTGAGGTGAGCTGTTGAGGATATCTGTTGGTAGGTGCTGTTCCTGACAATGTAGCTGCTGTTAGCAGAAACTTCTATAAGCTTTGGAGGTAATGCCACCAGACTTGGTCAATTACCCAGAAAACTCTATTGCAATGTGTGACTATAATAAAACTTGGTGTTGCAATGTGTCATTGAGAATTATTTGGAGGAATTTGGAACATCCTAAAAGGATTCTCAGGAATCTGGAACATTCCAATAGAACTCTCAAAAATCCTAAAATAGCTCTTGTGAATTCGAAACATTCTAAAAGAATTCTCAGGAATCTGGAACAGTCTAAGAACGCTCAGGAATCTGGAACATTCTAATAGAACTCTCAAAAATCCTAAAATAGCTCTTGTGAATTCGAAACATTCTAAAAGAATTCTCAGGAATACAGGGTTAACTTTTGATACTTCTTTTTAAATACTCTCATTACTACCTTTCCCTAGCCCATCGTTGTAAATAGGAATATCTTTGTAATAACTTACTTGGTTACCTTGTGGTACAAATGTAACACGAGTGTGTGTTACATGAGACTATGCTCTTGCCCTAGTTCCATTTCAGTTAATATCTGTTGAATACAATTTACAGATGTTCAAGAAATAAAACTCTCAAGTCCAATCCACTTCAAGTCCAACTTCAATAGAAGAATCAGAGCCTTCCAGAGACGGTCTCACGTCTCTCATGGTCAGTGATTTTGACCTTTCACTAATGATGTTGAAGTACAGATAGGCAACAATAGCTTCGGCTTTTGTAAGGCATCAGTGGAGAAGAAGATTAACAGAAGAGTGAGCAGGATATTGTTTGTTTTTATAATAATGCGATTAATACATGAATAAAAGAAATTCTTTTGCAAAAGTCATTTACAATGTGCAGGTGTTTCATATATTTTTATTCACAGTGTCAACACTGACTGGTTAGTGGCTACTCAAGTGTGCTTCAAGTCCACCGCATTGTAAGGTGTTAGATTGTGTGGTCTAAGGATCTGGGTTAAGACTCCAGGCTCCTCACACATGTGGGTTGAAATCCTATTGCTGCAATAAGAGTTTAACCAGGGCAGGCAGATGCTATTGTATCCAAAAACATTCAGGCAAGTATTAAACATGTTTTTCTAAAACAGCAAGAGCATCACTGAATGTTCTGGGCTTCTATTTTGTGCTGCACTTTTCAAGTTTTACTATCTAGATTTTTGCGATGAGGTCCTTACTCGCATTGGTAGCATGACCGAGCGGTCTAAGGTGCTGGATTAAGGCTCCAGTCTCTTCGGAGGCGTGGGTTCGAATCCCACTGCTGCCATAGTGTTCTAGCGGCAAAGTTTTGTTTCTTCCATGCCTTACCAATAAATTGTAAGGGCTGCAGTGGAAATCAAATCTGTTATAGAATGTCTGTCAAGTCCAAACATGCAGGAAACCCATCAGGAGCAATTCTTCCAAACCACATTAGGCACGTGCTGTAAAGTCATTTACAACTTGCATGTTTTTCATGTCTTTTTGTTCATGGTCTCATGGTCAACACTGACTGGTTAGTGGCTACTCAAGTGTGCTTCAAGTCCACCGCATTGTAAGGTGTTAGTGGACTTTCCCACATGCCACTCAAGTGTGCTTCAAGTCCAGTCCACTCCCTTGTAATGTGCTTTTGAGCAGAACCTGCAACTGCTGGAGAATTGATTAAGGTGCTGCTATGTTGGTCTCACCAAGGCTGCAGAGTGACAAGAGTATCCTTGATTTCATGACAGTGGAGCAGTCCCATATGGTCTAGCGGCTAGAATGCCTGGTTCTAACCCAGCAGCACGAGCACGACAGTGGCGCATTACCAAACCAATCCCATATGGTCTAGCGGTTAAGATTCCTGGTTTTCACCCAGGCGACCCGGGTTCAACTCCCGGTATGGGAACATGTCTTTAATGTGCCTACAAGCCAATGTGTTCTTTGTGTTAATCCCACGATGGATTACATAGGGCAAAGTTGTTGGCTGAAGGCAAACATCAGGTAAGGCTAAGCACATGGCATAACGGTTCAGATCGGGACTGTACAGTCTTCAGTGATGAGGATGTACACAAGCAGGCCTGCAATTATGAGCGGCGAGTCAAGGTGGCTGTTTATGTGAAAATCAAATGAGCTTCTTTGAAACAAGGGTGGGTGCATTAAGGGTACGTCTCTTGCCATCTTACAATGCTGTGATTGGAACCCTTCCTTGACTCTCTGTGAATGGTGATCCTGCCTGTTGATCAGTGCTTATGACAAGTTGCATATGGACAATGATGAAACTGAGCCAAGAGCCCATTGTTAATCAGGGTTGATGAACAGGTTTTAACCAGGACAGGCAGATGTTTTTGTGTCCAAAAAGTATTAAACATGTTTTTCTACAACAGTAAGAGCATCACTGAATGTTCTGAGCTCCTATTTTGTGCTGCACTTTTTCAAGTTTTACTGTCTAGAGTTTTGCGATGAGGTCCTCACTCGCAATGGTAGCATGACCGAGCGGTCTAAGGTGCTGGATTTAGGCTCCAGTCTCTTCGGAGGCGTGGGTTCGAATCCCACTGCTGCCATAGTCTTCAGGTTCTTTTCGTGTTTCTTCCATCCCCTACCAATAAATTGTAAGGGCTGCAGTGGAACTCAAATCTGTTACAGAATGTCTGTCAAGTACAATCAAGCAGGAATCTCATCAAGAGCAATTCTTCCAAACCAGGGTGATAAGATAAGATAAGATAACCTTTATTAGTCCCACACGTGGGAAATTTGTTTTGTCACAGCAGGAAGTGGACAGTGCAAAAGTTATGAGGCAAAAATTAGAATACAATAAGAATAAATACAGTACACAACTGTACAGAATAGAATAAAATAAAATACTATATACAGTAGAATAAAATAAAATAAATATACAATAAGATAAAAATAGAATACAAATACAAATACTATATACAACTGAGTAAAAATACAACGATGACAGAAGGATTATTGCACTTAGTATTATTGCATATGTATGGATGTGTGTGCTTGATCAGTTAAAGTCTTTATTATGGAGTCTGACAGCAGTGGGGAGGAAAGACCTGCGAAATCTCTCCGTCCCACACCGTGGGTGCCGCAGTCTCCCACTGAAGGAGCTGCTCAGTGCTGTCACAGTCTGCTGCATGGGGTGGGAGATGTTGTCCAACAGGGATGACAGCTTAGCCGCCGTTCTCCTGTCACTCACCACCTCCACTGGGTCCAGAGGGCATCCTAGAACAGAGCTGGCCCTTCGGATCACCCTGTTCAGTCTCTTCCTGTCCCCAGCAGAGATGCTGCCGCCCCAGCAGACCACGGCATAAAAGATAGCAGAAGCCACAACAGAGTCATAGAAGGTCTTCAGGAGTGGGCCCTCCACTCCAAACGACCTGAGTCTCCGCAGCAGGTACAGCCTGCTCTGCCCTTTCCTGTAGAGGGCGTCTGAGTTATGAGTCCAGTCCAGTCTATTGTTCAGATGAACACCAAGGTACCTGTAGCTGTCCACAGCCTCAATGTCCATACCTTGGATGTTCAGTGGTTGCAGTGGAGAATGCTTGTGCCTGCGGAAGTCTACCACCAGTTCCTTGGTTTTACTGGCGTTGATCTGGAGGTAGTTCAGCTGGCACCAGTCCACAAAGTCTTGGGTCAGACCTCTGTACTCCTTGTCGTCCCCATCAGTGATGAGGCCGACTATTGCAGAGTCATCAGAGAACTTCTGCAGGAAGCACTGGGTGGAATTGTGGGAGAAGTCTGCAGTGTAGATGGTGAAGAGGAACGGAGCCAGAACCGTTCCCTGTGGGGCCCCCGTACTGCAGACGACCCTGTCCGACACACAGCCCTGAGTCCTCACATACTGTGGTCGGTCGGTGAGGTAGTCCAGGATCCAGGTAGTGAGGTGATGGTCCACTCCAGAGTTCTCCAGCTTGTCCTTTAGAACCGAGGGAAGAATGGTGTTGAAGGCACTGGAGAAATCAAAGAACATGATTCTCACAGTGCTTCCAGCGGTCTCCATGATGTTAGGTGTTGTGCAAGTTTTCCATTCAATAAAGCCTCCAGACAAGCGGTCAGTGGTAGCTAACATTCTTTAATAATAACAAGAACAGAAGCCAAGCTTGGTGAAGGAATGCATCATTGCGGGGCAGACGATGGGCAGAGTCCCTAACTGAGTCTAGCATGGCCTTCAGTTACATACCTCTTACAGGAACTAAAGGCAGTACACAGCTGTTTTCACACCTTTGGTACCCCCACCCCCAAAGAAAGTTTCACACTCCCTTGCCACCTCTTACAGTGGAGAAGGAGACAAAAGACTCCTCCCCCCACTCTGGGTCCTTTGTGTGTGAATGCTTCCCTCAAACATCCTGAGATACCATCTGTTACCAGTATGAGTGTGAGAGACATGCTGAAATCCAGTGGCACCAAGGTATTATACAACCACAAAGGGACCATGAGTATGTTAAGCTATTTTCAGATGTGCGCTGCTATTTAACCCTCCGCACCCCATGACAGCAACGGACAGCCAGGAGTTTTTGTAGGTGAATAACATCAACATTTGACAATAATATTGCTCGGTTATGATAGTGAGGTGAGCTGTTGAGGATATCTGTTGGTAGGTGCTGTTCCTGACAATGTAGCTGCTGTTAGCAGAAACTTCTATAAGCTTTGGAGGTAATGCCACCAGACTTGGTCAATTACCCAGAAAACTCTATTGCAATGTGTGACTATAATAAAACTTGGTGTTGCAATGTGTCATTGAGAATTATTTGGAGGAATTTGGAACATCCTAAAAGGATTCTCAGGAATCTGGAACATTCCAATAGAACTCTCAAAAATCCTAAAATAGCTCTTGTGAATTCGAAACATTCTAAAAGAATTCTCAGGAATCTGGAACAGTCTAAGAACGCTCAGGAATCTGGAACATTCTAATAGAACTCTCAAAAATCCTAAAATAGCTCTTGTGAATTCGAAACATTCTAAAAGAATTCTCAGGAATACAGGGTTAACTTTTGATACTTCTTTTTAAATACTCTCATTACTACCTTTCCCTAGCCCATCGTTGTAAATAGGAATATCTTTGTAATAACTTACTTGGTTACCTTGTGGTACAAATGTAACACGAGTGTGTGTTACATGAGACTATGCTCTTGCCCTAGTTCCATTTCAGTTAATATCTGTTGAATACAATTTACAGATGTTCAAGAAATAAAACTCTCAAGTCCAATCCACTTCAAGTCCAACTTCAATAGAAGAATCAGAGCCTTCCAGAGACGGTCTCACGTCTCTCATGGTCAGTGATTTTGACCTTTCACTAATGATGTTGAAGTACAGATAGGCAACAATAGCTTCGGCTTTTGTAAGGCATCAGTGGAGAAGAAGATTAACAGAAGAGTGAGCAGGATATTGTTTGTTTTTATAATAATGCGATTAATACATGAATAAAAGAAATTCTTTTGCAAAAGTAATTTACAATGTGCAGGTGTTTCATATATTTTTATTCACAGTGTCAACACTGACTGGTTAGTGGCTACTCAAGTGTGCTTCAAGTCCACCGCATTGTAAGGTGTTAGATTGTGTGGTCTAAGGATCTGGGTTAAGACTCCAGGCTCCTCACACATGTGGGTTGAAATCCTATTGCTGCAATAAGAGTTTAACCAGGGCAGGCAGATGCTATTGTATCCAAAAACATTCAGGCAAGTATTAAACATGTTTTTCTAAAACAGCAAGAGCATCACTGAATGTTCTGGGCTTCTATTTTGTGCTGCACTTTTCAAGTTTTACTATCTAGATTTTTGCGATGAGGTCCTTACTCGCATTGGTAGCATGACCGAGCGGTCTAAGGTGCTGGATTAAGGCTCCAGTCTCTTCGGAGGCGTGGGTTCGAATCCCACTGCTGCCATAGTGTTCTAGCGGCAAAGTTTTGTTTCTTCCATGCCTTACCAATAAATTGTAAGGGCTGCAGTGGAAATCAAATCTGTTATAGAATGTCTGTCAAGTCCAAACATGCAGGAAACCCATCAGGAGCAATTCTTCCAAACCACATTAGGCACGTGCTGTAAAGTCATTTACAACTTGCATGTTTTTCATGTCTTTTTGTTCATGGTCTCATGGTCAACACTGACTGGTTAGTGGCTACTCAAGTGTGCTTCAAGTCCAGTCCACTCCCTTGTAATGTGCTTTTGAGCAGAACCTGCAACTGCTGGAGAATTGATTAAGGTGCTGCTATGTTGGTCTCACCAAGGCTGCAGAGTGACAAGAGTATCCTTGATTTCATGACAGTGGAGCAGTCCCATATGGTCTAGCGGCTAGAATGCCTGGTTCTAACCCAGCAGCACGAGCACGACAGTGGCGCATTACCAAACCAATCCCATATGGTCTAGCGGTTAAGATTCCTGGTTTTCACCCAGGCGACCCGGGTTCAACTCCCGGTATGGGAACATGTCTTTAATGTGCCTACAAGCCAATGTGTTCTTTGTGTTAATCCCACGATGGATTACATAGGGCAAAGTTGTTGGCTGAAGGCAAACATCAGGTAAGGCTAAGCACATGGCATAACGGTTCAGATCGGGACTGTACAGTCTTCAGTGATGAGGATGTACACAAGCAGGCCTGCAATTATGAGCGGCGAGTCAAGGTGGCTGTTTATGTGAAAATCAAATGAGCTTCTTTGAAACAAGGGTGGGTGCATTAAGGGTACGTCTCTTGCCATCTTACAATGCTGTGATTGGAACCCTTCCTTGACTCTCTGTGAATGGTGATCCTGCCTGTTGATCAGTGCTTATGACAAGTTGCATATGGACAATGATGAAACTGAGCCAAGAGCCCATTGTTAATCAGGGTTGATGAACAGGTTTTAACCAGGACAGGCAGATGTTTTTGTGTCCAAAAAGTATTAAACATGTTTTTCTACAACAGTAAGAGCATCACTGAATGTTCTGAGCTCCTATTTTGTGCTGCACTTTTTCAAGTTTTACTGTCTAGAGTTTTGCGATGAGGTCCTCACTCGCAATGGTAGCATGACCGAGCGGTCTAAGGTGCTGGATTTAGGCTCCAGTCTCTTCGGAGGCGTGGGTTCGAATCCCACTGCTGCCATAGTCTTCAGGTTCTTTTCGTGTTTCTTCCATCCCCTACCAATAAATTGTAAGGGCTGCAGTGGAACTCAAATCTGTTACAGAATGTCTGTCAAGTACAGTCAAGCAGGAATCTCATCAAGAGCAATTCTTCCAAACCAGGGTGATAAGATAAGATAACCTTTATTAGTCCCACACGTGGGAAATTTGTTTTGTCACAGCAGGAAGTGGACAGTGCAAAAGTTATGAGGCAAAAATTAGAATACAATAAGAATAAATACAGTACACAACTGTACAGAATAGAATAAAATAAAATACTATATACAGTAGAATAAAATAAAATAAATATACAATAAGATAAAAATAGAATACAAATACAAATACTATATACAACTGAGTAAAAATACAACGATGACAGAAGGATTATTGCACTTAGTATTATTGCATATGTATGGATGTGTGTGCTTGATCAGTTAAAGTCTTTATTATGGAGTCTGACAGCAGTGGGGAGGAAAGACCTGCGAAATCTCTCCGTCCCACACCGTGGGTGCCGCAGTCTCCCACTGAAGGAGCTGCTCAGTGCTGTCACAGTCTGCTGCATGGGGTGGGAGATGTTGTCCAACAGGGATGACAGCTTAGCCGCCGTTCTCCTGTCACTCACCACCTCCACTGGGTCCAGAGGGCATCCTAGAACAGAGCTGGCCCTTCGGATCACCCTGTTCAGTCTCTTCCTGTCCCCAGCAGAGATGCTGCCGCCCCAGCAGACCACGGCATAAAAGATAGCAGAAGCCACAACAGAGTCATAGAAGGTCTTCAGGAGTGGGCCCTCCACTCCAAACGACCTGAGTCTCCGCAGCAGGTACAGCCTGCTCTGCCCTTTCCTGTAGAGGGCGTCTGAGTTATGAGTCCAGTCCAGTCTATTGTTCAGATGAACACCAAGGTACCTGTAGCTGTCCACAGCCTCAATGTCCATACCTTGGATGTTCAGTGGTTGCAGTGGAGAATGCTTGTGCCTGCGGAAGTCTACCACCAGTTCCTTGGTTTTACTGGCGTTGATCTGGAGGTAGTTCAGCTGGCACCAGTCCACAAAGTCTTGGGTCAGACCTCTGTACTCCTTGTCGTCCCCATCAGTGATGAGGCCGACTATTGCAGAGTCATCAGAGAACTTCTGCAGGAAGCACTGGGTGGAATTGTGGGAGAAGTCTGCAGTGTAGATGGTGAAGAGGAACGGAGCCAGAACCGTTCCCTGTGGGGCCCCCGTACTGCAGACGACCCTGTCCGACACACAGCCCTGAGTCCTCACATACTGTGGTCGGTCGGTGAGGTAGTCCAGGATCCAGGTAGTGAGGTGATGGTCCACTCCAGAGTTCTCCAGCTTGTCCTTTAGAACCGAGGGAAGAATGGTGTTGAAGGCACTGGAGAAATCAAAGAACATGATTCTCACAGTGCTTCCAGCGGTCTCCATGATGTTAGGTGTTGTGCAAGTTTTCCATTCAATAAAGCCTCCAGACAAGCGGTCAGTGGTAGCTAACATTCTTTAATAATAACAAGAACAGAAGCCAAGCTTGGTGAAGGAATGCATCATTGCGGGGCAGACGATGGGCAGAGTCCCTAACTGAGTCTAGCATGGCCTTCAGTTACATACCTCTTACAGGAACTAAAGGCAGTACACAGCTGTTTTCACACCTTTGGTACCCCCACCCCCAAAGAAAGTTTCACACTCCCTTGCCACCTCTTACAGTGGAGAAGGAGACAAAAGACTCCTCCCCCCACTCTGGGTCCTTTATGTGTGAATGCTTCCCTCAAACATCCTGAGATACCATCTGTTACCAGTATGAGTGTGAGAGACATGCTGAAATCCAGTGGCACCAAGGTATTATACAACCACAAAGGGACCATGAGTATGTTAAGCTATTTTCAGATGTGCGCTGCTATTTAACCCTCCGCACCCCATGACAGCAACGGACAGCCAGGAGTTTTTGTAGGTGAATAACATCAACATTTGACAATAATATTGCTCGGTTATGATAGTGAGGTGAGCTGTTGAGGATATCTGTTGGTAGGTGCTGTTCCTGACAATGTAGCTGCTGTTAGCAGAAACTTCTATAAGCTTTGGAGGTAATGCCACCAGACTTGGTCAATTACCCAGAAAACTCTATTGCAATGTGTGACTATAATAAAACTTGGTGTTGCAATGTGTCATTGAGAATTATTTGGAGGAATTTGGAACATCCTAAAAGGATTCTCAGGAATCTGGAACATTCCAATAGAACTCTCAAAAATCCTAAAATAGCTCTTGTGAATTCGAAACATTCTAAAAGAATTCTCAGGAATCTGGAACAGTCTAAGAACGCTCAGGAATCTGGAACATTCTAATAGAACTCTCAAAAATCCTAAAATAGCTCTTGTGAATTCGAAACATTCTAAAAGAACGCTCAGGAATCTGGAACATTCTAATAGAACTCTCAAAAATCCTAAAATAGCTCTTGTGAATTCGAAACATTCTAAAAGAATTCTCAGGAATACAGGGTTAACTTTTGATACTTCTTTTTAAATACTCTCATTACTACCTTTCCCTAGCTCATCGTTGTAAATAGGAATATCTTTGTAATAACTTACTTGGTTACCTTGTGGTACAAATGTAACACGAGTGTGTGTTACATGAGACTATGCTCTTGCCCTAGTTCCATTTCAGTTAATATCTGTTGAATACAATTTACAGATGTTCAAGAAATAAAACTCTCAAGTCCAATCCACTTCAAGTCCAACTTCAATAGAAGAATCAGAGCCTTCCAGAGACGGTCTCACGTCTCTCATGGTCAGTGATTTTGACCTTTCACTAATGATGTTGAAGTACAGATAGGCAACAATAGCTTCGGCTTTTGTAAGGCATCAGTGGAGAAGAAGATTAACAGAAGAGTGAGCAGGATATTGTTTGTTTTTATAATAATGCGATTAATACATGAATAAAAGAAATTCTTTTGCAAAAGTCATTTACAATGTGCAGGTGTTTCATATATTTTTATTCACAGTGTCAACACTGACTGGTTAGTGGCTACTCAAGTGTGCTTCAAGTCCACCGCATTGTAAGGTGTTAGATTGTGTGGTCTAAGGATCTGGGTTAAGACTCCAGGCTCCTCACACATGTGGGTTGAAATCCTATTGCTGCAATAAGAGTTTAACCAGGGCAGGCAGATGCTATTGTATCCAAAAACATTCAGGCAAGTATTAAACATGTTTTTCTAAAACAGCAAGAGCATCACTGAATGTTCTGGGCTTCTATTTTGTGCTGCACTTTTCAAGTTTTACTATCTAGATTTTTGCGATGAGGTCCTTACTCGCATTGGTAGCATGACCGAGCGGTCTAAGGTGCTGGATTAAGGCTCCAGTCTCTTCGGAGGCGTGGGTTCGAATCCCACTGCTGCCATAGTGTTCTAGCGGCAAAGTTTTGTTTCTTCCATGCCTTACCAATAAATTGTAAGGGCTGCAGTGGAAATCAAATCTGTTATAGAATGTCTGTCAAGTCCAAACATGCAGGAAACCCATCAGGAGCAATTCTTCCAAACCACATTAGGCACGTGCTGTAAAGTCATTTACAACTTGCATGTTTTTCATGTCTTTTTGTTCATGGTCTCATCACTGACTGGTTAGTGGACTTTCCCGCATGCCACTCAAGTGTGCTTCAAGTCCAGTCCACTCCCTTGTAATGTGCTTTTGAGCAGAACCTGCAACTGCTGGAGAATTGATTAAGGTGCTGCTATGTTGGTCTCACCAAGGCTGCAGAGTGACAAGAGTATCCTTGATTTCATGACAGTGGAGCAGTCCCATATGGTCTAGCGGCTAGAATGCCTGGTTCTAACCCAGCAGCACGAGCACGACAGTGGCGCATTACCAAACCAATCCCATATGGTCTAGCGGTTAAGATTCCTGGTTTTCACCCAGGCGACCCGGGTTCAACTCCCGGTATGGGAACATGTCTTTAATGTGCCCACAAGCCAATGTGTTCTTTGTGTTAATCCCACAATGGATTACATAGGGCAAAGTTGTTGGCTGAAGGCAAACATCAGGTAAGGCTAAGCACATGGCATAACGGTTCAGATCGGGACTGTACAGTCTTCAGTGATGAGGATGTACACAAGCAGGCCTGCAATTATGAGCGGCGAGTCAAGGTGGCTGTTTATGTGAAAATCAAATGAGCTTCTTTGAAACAAGGGTGGGTGCATTAAGGGTACGTCTCTTGCCATCTTACAATGCTGTGATTGGAACCCTTCCTTGACTCTCTGTGAATGGTGATCCTGCCTGTTGATCAGTGCTTATGACAAGTTGCATATGGACAATGATGAAACTGAGCCAAGAGCCCATTGTTAATCAGGGTTGATGAACAGGTTTTAACCAGGACAGGCAGATGTTTTTGTGTCCAAAAAGTATTAAACATGTTTTTCTACAACAGTAAGAGCATCACTGAATGTTCTGAGCTCCTATTTTGTGCTGCACTTTTTCAAGTTTTACTGTCTAGAGTTTTGCGATGAGGTCCTCACTCGCAATGGTAGCATGACCGAGCGGTCTAAGGTGCTGGATTTAGGCTCCAGTCTCTTCGGAGGCGTGGGTTCGAATCCCACTGCTGCCATAGTCTTCAGGTTCTTTTCGTGTTTCTTCCATCCCCTACCAATAAATTGTAAGGGCTGCAGTGGAACTCAAATCTGTTACAGAATGTCTGTCAAGTACAATCAAGCAGGAATCTCATCAAGAGCAATTCTTCCAAACCAGGGTGATAAGATAAGATAAGATAACCTTTATTAGTCCCACACGTGGGAAATTTGTTTTGTCACAGCAGGAAGTGGACAGTGCAAAAGTTATGAGGCAAAAATTAGAATACAATAAGAATAAATACAGTACACAACTGTACAGAATAGAATAAAATAAAATACTATATACAGTAGAATAAAATAAAATAAATATACAATAAGATAAAAATAGAATACAAATACAAATACTATATACAACTGAGTAAAAATACAACGATGACAGAAGGATTATTGCACTTAGTATTATTGCATATGTATGGATGTGTGTGCTTGATCAGTTAAAGTCTTTATTATGGAGTCTGACAGCAGTGGGGAGGAAAGACCTGCGAAATCTCTCCGTCCCACACCGTGGGTGCCGCAGTCTCCCACTGAAGGAGCTGCTCAGTGCTGTCACAGTCTGCTGCATGGGGTGGGAGATGTTGTCCAACAGGGATGACAGCTTAGCCGCCGTTCTCCTGTCACTCACCACCTCCACTGGGTCCAGAGGGCATCCTAGAACAGAGCTGGCCCTTCGGATCACCCTGTTCAGTCTCTTCCTGTCCCCAGCAGAGATGCTGCCGCCCCAGCAGACCACGGCATAAAAGATAGCAGAAGCCACAACAGAGTCATAGAAGGTCTTCAGGAGTGGGCCCTCCACTCCAAACGACCTGAGTCTCCGCAGCAGGTACAGCCTGCTCTGCCCTTTCCTGTAGAGGGCGTCTGAGTTATGAGTCCAGTCCAGTCTATTGTTCAGATGAACACCAAGGTACCTGTAGCTGTCCACAGCCTCAATGTCCATACCTTGGATGTTCAGTGGTTGCAGTGGAGAATGCTTGTGCCTGCGGAAGTCTACCACCAGTTCCTTGGTTTTACTGGCGTTGATCTGGAGGTAGTTCAGCTGGCACCAGTCCACAAAGTCTTGGGTCAGACCTCTGTACTCCTTGTCGTCCCCATCAGTGATGAGGCCGACTATTGCAGAGTCATCAGAGAACTTCTGCAGGAAGCACTGGGTGGAATTGTGGGAGAAGTCTGCAGTGTAGATGGTGAAGAGGAACGGAGCCAGAACCGTTCCCTGTGGGGCCCCCGTACTGCAGACGACCCTGTCCGACACACAGCCCTGAGTCCTCACATACTGTGGTCGGTCGGTGAGGTAGTCCAGGATCCAGGTAGTGAGGTGATGGTCCACTCCAGAGTTCTCCAGCTTATCCTTTAGAACCGAGGGAAGAATGGTGTTGAAGGCACTGGAGAAATCAAAGAACATGATTCTCACAGTGCTTCCAGCGGTCTCCATGATGTTAGGTGTTGTGCAAGTTTCCCATTCAATAAAGCCTCCAGACAAGCGGTCAGTGGTAGCTAACATTCTTTAATAATAACAAGAACAGAAGCCAAGCTTGGTGAAGGAATGCATCATTGCGGGGCAGACGATGGGCAGAGTCCCTAACTGAGTCTAGCATGGCCTTCAGTTACATACCTCTTACAGGAACTAAAGGCAGTACACAGCTGTTTTCACACCTTTGGTACCCCCACCCCCAAAGAAAGTTTCACACTCCCTTGCCACCTCTTACAGTGGAGAAGGAGACAAAAGACTCCTCCCCCCACTCTGGGTCCTTTATGTGTGAATGCTTCCCTCAAACATCCTGAGATACCATCTGTTACCAGTATGAGTGTGAGAGACATGCTGAAATCCAGTGGCACCAAGGTATTATACAACCACAAGGGGACCATGAGTATGTTAAGCTATTTTCAGATGTGCGCTGCTATTTAACCCTCCGCACCCCATGACAGCAACGGACAGCCAGGAGTTTTTGTAGGTGAATAACATCAACATTTGACAATAATATTGCTCGGTTATGATAGTGAGGTGAGCTGTTGAGGATATCTGTTGGTAGGTGCTGTTCCTGACAATGTAGCTGCTGTTAGCAGAAACTTCTATAAGCTTTGGAGGTAATGCCACCAGACTTGGTCAATTACCCAGAAAACTCTATTGCAATGTGTGACTATAATAAAACTTGGTGTTGCAATGTGTCATTGAGAATTATTTGGAGGAATTTGGAACATCCTAAAAGGATTCTCAGGAATCTGGAACATTCCAATAGAACTCTCAAAAATCCTAAAATAGCTCTTGTGAATTCGAAACATTCTAAAAGAATTCTCAGGAATCTGGAACAGTCTAAGAACGCTCAGGAATCTGGAACATTCTAATAGAACTCTCAAAAATCCTAAAATAGCTCTTGTGAATTCGAAACATTCTAAAAGAATTCTCAGGAATACAGGGTTAACTTTTGATACTTCTTTTTAAATACTCTCATTACTACCTTTCCCTAGCCCATCGTTGTAAATAGGAATATCTTTGTAATAACTTACTTGGTTACCTTGTGGTACAAATGTAACACGAGTGTGTGTTACATGAGACTATGCTCTTGCCCTAGTTCCATTTCAGTTAATATCTGTTGAATACAATTTACAGATGTTCAAGAAATAAAACTCTCAAGTCCAATCCACTTCAAGTCCAACTTCAATAGAAGAATCAGAGCCTTCCAGAGACGGTCTCACGTCTCTCATGGTCAGTGATTTTGACCTTTCACTAATGATGTTGAAGTACAGATAGGCAACAATAGCTTCGGCTTTTGTAAGGCATCAGTGGAGAAGAAGATTAACAGAAGAGTGAGCAGGATATTGTTTGTTTTTATAATAATGCGATTAATACATGAATAAAAGAAATTCTTTTGCAAAAGTCATTTACAATGTGCAGGTGTTTCATATATTTTTATTCACAGTGTCAACACTGACTGGTTAGTGGCTACTCAAGTGTGCTTCAAGTCCACCGCATTGTAAGGTGTTAGATTGTGTGGTCTAAGGATCTGGGTTAAGACTCCAGGCTCCTCACACATGTGGGTTGAAATCCTATTGCTGCAATAAGAGTTTAACCAGGGCAGGCAGATGCTATTGTATCCAAAAACATTCAGGCAAGTATTAAACATGTTTTTCTAAAACAGCAAGAGCATCACTGAATGTTCTGGGCTTCTATTTTGTGCTGCACTTTTCAAGTTTTACTATCTAGATTTTTGCGATGAGGTCCTTACTCGCATTGGTAGCATGACCGAGCGGTCTAAGGTGCTGGATTAAGGCTCCAGTCTCTTCGGAGGCGTGGGTTCGAATCCCACTGCTGCCATAGTGTTCTAGCGGCAAAGTTTTGTTTCTTCCATGCCTTACCAATAAATTGTAAGGGCTGCAGTGGAAATCAAATCTGTTATAGAATGTCTGTCAAGTCCAAACATGCAGGAAACCCATCAGGAGCAATTCTTCCAAACCACATTAGGCACGTGCTGTAAAGTCATTTACAACTTGCATGTTTTTCATGTCTTTTTGTTCATGGTCTCATCACTGACTGGTTAGTGGACTTTCCCACATGCCACTCAAGTGTGCTTCAAGTCCAGTCCACTCCCTTGTAATGTGCTTTTGAGCAGAACCTGCAACTGCTGGAGAATTGATTAAGGTGCTGCTATGTTGGTCTCACCAAGGCTGCAGAGTGACAAGAGTATCCTTGATTTCATGACAGTGGAGCAGTCCCATATGGTCTAGCGGCTAGAATGCCTGGTTCTAACCCAGCAGCACGAGCACGACAGTGGCGCATTACCAAACCAATCCCATATGGTCTAGCGGTTAAGATTCCTGGTT
Organism: Rhamphochromis longiceps; assembly: GCF_057381845.1. Taxonomy (NCBI): domain Eukaryota; kingdom Metazoa; phylum Chordata; class Actinopteri; order Cichliformes; family Cichlidae; genus Rhamphochromis; species Rhamphochromis longiceps. Next base: position 34,920,739 of record NC_140559.1, on the reverse strand, counting down.
TTCACCCAGGCGACCCGGGTTCAACTCCCGGTATGGGAACATGTCTTTAATGTGCCCACAAGCCAATGTGTTCTTTGTGTTAATCCCACGATGGATTACATAGGGCAAAGTTGTTGGCTGAAGGCAAACATCAGGTAAGGCTAAGCACATGGCATAACGGTTCAGATCGGGACTGTACAGTCTTCAGTGATGAGGATGTACACAAGCAGGCCTGCAATTATGAGCGGCGAGTCAAGGTGGCTGTTTATGTGAAAATCAAATGAGCTTCTTTGAAACAAGGGTGGGTGCATTAAGGGTACGTCTCTTGCCATCTTACAATGCTGTGATTGGAACCCTTCCTTGACTCTCTGTGAATGGTGATCCTGCCTGTTGATCAGTGCTTATGACAAGTTGCATATGGACAATGATGAAACTGAGCCAAGAGCCCATTGTTAATCAGGGTTGATGAACAGGTTTTAACCAGGACAGGCAGATGTTTTTGTGTCCAAAAAGTATTAAACATGTTTTTCTACAACAGTAAGAGCATCACTGAATGTTCTGAGCTCCTATTTTGTGCTGCACTTTTTCAAGTTTTACTGTCTAGAGTTTTGCGATGAGGTCCTCACTCGCAATGGTAGCATGACCGAGCGGTCTAAGGTGCTGGATTTAGGCTCCAGTCTCTTCGGAGGCGTGGGTTCGAATCCCACTGCTGCCATAGTCTTCAGGTTCTTTTCGTGTTTCTTCCATCCCCTACCAATAAATTGTAAGGGCTGCAGTGGAACTCAAATCTGTTACAGAATGTCTGTCAAGTACAGTCAAGCAGGAATCTCATCAAGAGCAATTCTTCCAAACCAGGGTGATAAGATAAGATAAGATAACCTTTATTAGTCCCACACGTGGGAAATTTGTTTTGTCACAGCAGGAAGTGGACAGTGCAAAAGTTATGAGGCAAAAATTAGAATACAATAAGAATAAATACAGTACACAACTGTACAGAATAGAATAAAATAAAATACTATATACAGTAGAATAAAATAAAATAAATATACAATAAGATAAAAATAGAATACAAATACAAATACAAATACTATATACAACTGAGTAAAAATACAACGATGACAGAAGGATTATTGCACTTAGTATTATTGCATATGTATGGATGTGTGTGCTTGATCAGTTAAAGTCTTTATTATGGAGTCTGACAGCAGTGGGGAGGAAAGACCTGCGAAATCTCTCCGTCCCACACCGTGGGTGCCGCAGTCTCCCACTGAAGGAGCTGCTCAGTGCTGTCACAGTCTGCTGCATGGGGTGGGAGATGTTGTCCAACAGGGATGACAGCTTAGCCGCCGTTCTCCTGTCACTCACCACCTCCACTGGGTCCAGAGGGCATCCTAGAACAGAGCTGGCCCTTCGGATCACCCTGTTCAGTCTCTTCCTGTCCCCAGCAGAGATGCTGCCGCCCCAGCAGACCACGGCATAAAAGATAGCAGAAGCCACAACAGAGTCATAGAAGGTCTTCAGGAGTGGGCCCTCCACTCCAAACGACCTGAGTCTCCGCAGCAGGTACAGCCTGCTCTGCCCTTTCCTGTAGAGGGCGTCTGAGTTATGAGTCCAGTCCAGTCTATTGTTCAGATGAACACCAAGGTACCTGTAGCTGTCCACAGCCTCAATGTCCATACCTTGGATGTTCAGTGGTTGCAGTGGAGAATGCTTGTGCCTGCGGAAGTCTACCACCAGTTCCTTGGTTTTACTGGCGTTGATCTGGAGGTAGTTCAGCTGGCACCAGTCCACAAAGTCTTGGGTCAGACCTCTGTACTCCTTGTCGTCCCCATCAGTGATGAGGCCGACTATTGCAGAGTCATCAGAGAACTTCTGCAGGAAGCACTGGGTGGAATTGTGGGAGAAGTCTGCAGTGTAGATGGTGAAGAGGAACGGAGCCAGAACCGTTCCCTGTGGGGCCCCCGTACTGCAGACGACCCTGTCCGACACACAGCCCTGAGTCCTCACATACTGTGGTCGGTCGGTGAGGTAGTCCAGGATCCAGGTAGTGAGGTGATGGTCCACTCCAGAGTTCTCCAGCTTATCCTTTAGAACCGAGGGAAGAATGGTGTTGAAGGCACTGGAGAAATCAAAGAACATGATTCTCACAGTGCTTCCAGCGGTCTCCATGATGTTAGGTGTTGTGCAAGTTTTCCATTCAATAAAGCCTCCAGACAAGCGGTCAGTGGTAGCTAACATTCTTTAATAATAACAAGAACAGAAGCCAAGCTTGGTGAAGGAATGCATCATTGCGGGGCAGACGATGGGCAGAGTCCCTAACTGAGTCTAGCATGGCCTTCAGTTACATACCTCTTACAGGAACTAAAGGCAGTACACAGCTGTTTTCACACCTTTGGTACCCCCACCCCCAAAGAAAGTTTCACACTCCCTTGCCACCTCTTACAGTGGAGAAGGAGACAAAAGACTCCTCCCCCCACTCTGGGTCCTTTGTGTGTGAATGCTTCCCTCAAACATCCTGAGATACCATCTGTTACCAGTATGAGTGTGAGAGACATGCTGAAATCCAGTGGCACCAAGGTATTATACAACCACAAAGGGACCATGAGTATGTTAAGCTATTTTCAGATGTGCGCTGCTATTTAACCCTCCGCACCCCATGACAGCAACGGACAGCCAGGAGTTTTTGTAGGTGAATAACATCAACATTTGACAATAATATTGCTCGGTTATGATAGTGAGATGAGCTGTTGAGGATATCTGTTGGTAGGTGCTGTTCCTGACAATGTAGCTGCTGTTAGCAGAAACTTCTATAAGCTTTGGAGGTAATGCCACCAGACTTGGTCAATTACCCAGAAAACTCTATTGCAATGTGTGACTATAATAAAACTTGGTGTTGCAATGTGTCATTGAGAATTATTTGGAGGAATTTGGAACATCCTAAAAGGATTCTCAGGAATCTGGAACATTCCAATAGAACTCTCAAAAATCCTAAAATAGCTCTTGTGAATTCGAAACATTCTAAAAGAATTCTCAGGAATCTGGAACAGTCTAAGAACGCTCAGGAATCTGGAACATTCTAATAGAACTCTCAAAAATCCTAAAATAGCTCTTGTGAATTCGAAACATTCTAAAAGAATTCTCAGGAATACAGGGTTAACTTTTGATACTTCTTTTTAAATACTCTCATTACTACCTTTCCCTAGCCCATCGTTGTAAATAGGAATATCTTTGTAATAACTTACTTGGTTACCTTGTGGTACAAATGTAACACGAGTGTGTGTTACATGAGACTATGCTCTTGCCCTAGTTCCATTTCAGTTAATATCTGTTGAATACAATTTACAGATGTTCAAGAAATAAAACTCTCAAGTCCAATCCACTTCAAGTCCAACTTCAATAGAAGAATCAGAGCCTTCCAGAGACGGTCTCACGTCTCTCATGGTCAGTGATTTTGACCTTTCACTAATGATGTTGAAGTACAGATAGGCAACAATAGCTTCGGCTTTTGTAAGGCATCAGTGGAGAAGAAGATTAACAGAAGAGTGAGCAGGATATTGTTTGTTTTTATAATAATGCGATTAATACATGAATAAAAGAAATTCTTTTGCAAAAGTAATTTACAATGTGCAGGTGTTTCATATATTTTTATTCACAGTGTCAACACTGACTGGTTAGTGGCTACTCAAGTGTGCTTCAAGTCCACCGCATTGTAAGGTGTTAGATTGTGTGGTCTAAGGATCTGGGTTAAGACTCCAGGCTCCTCACACATGTGGGTTGAAATCCTATTGCTGCAATAAGAGTTTAACCAGGGCAGGCAGATGCTATTGTATCCAAAAACATTCAGGCAAGTATTAAACATGTTTTTCTAAAACAGCAAGAGCATCACTGAATGTTCTGGGCTTCTATTTTGTGCTGCACTTTTCAAGTTTTACTATCTAGATTTTTGCGATGAGGTCCTTACTCGCATTGGTAGCATGACCGAGCGGTCTAAGGTGCTGGATTAAGGCTCCAGTCTCTTCGGAGGCGTGGGTTCGAATCCCACTGCTGCCATAGTGTTCTAGCGGCAAAGTTTTGTTTCTTCCATGCCTTACCAATAAATTGTAAGGGCTGCAGTGGAAATCAAATCTGTTATAGAATGTCTGTCAAGTCCAAACATGCAGGAAACCCATCAGGAGCAATTCTTCCAAACCACATTAGGCACGTGCTGTAAAGTCATTTACAACTTGCATGTTTTTCATGTCTTTTTGTTCATGGTCTCATCACTGACTGGTTAGTGGACTTTCCCACATGCCACTCAAGTGTGCTTCAAGTCCAGTCCACTCCCTTGTAATGTGCTTTTGAGCAGAACCTGCAACTGCTGGAGAATTGATTAAGGTGCTGCTATGTTGGTCTCACCAAGGCTGCAGAGTGACAAGAGTATCCTTGATTTCATGACAGTGGAGCAGTCCCATATGGTCTAGCGGCTAGAATGCCTGGTTCTAACCCAGCAGCACGAGCACGACAGTGGCGCATTACCAAACCAATCCCATATGGTCTAGCGGTTAAGATTCCTGGTTTTCACCCAGGCGACCCGGGTTCAACTCCCGGTATGGGAACATGTCTTTAATGTGCCCACAAGCCAATGTGTTCTTTGTGTTAATCCCACGATGGATTACATAGGGCAAAGTTGTTGGCTGAAGGCAAACATCAGGTAAGGCTAAGCACATGGCATAACGGTTCAGATCGGGACTGTACAGTCTTCAGTGATGAGGATGTACACAAGCAGGCCTGCAATTATGAGCGGCGAGTCAAGGTGGCTGTTTATGTGAAAATCAAATGAGCTTCTTTGAAACAAGGGTGGGTGCATTAAGGGTACGTCTCTTGCCATCTTACAATGCTGTGATTGGAACCCTTCCTTGACTCTCTGTGAATGGTGATCCTGCCTGTTGATCAGTGCTTATGACAAGTTGCATATGGACAATGATGAAACTGAGCCAAGAGCCCATTGTTAATCAGGGTTGATGAACAGGTTTTAACCAGGACAGGCAGATGTTTTTGTGTCCAAAAAGTATTAAACATGTTTTTCTACAACAGTAAGAGCATCACTGAATGTTCTGAGCTCCTATTTTGTGCTGCACTTTTTCAAGTTTTACTGTCTAGAGTTTTGCGATGAGGTCCTCACTCGCAATGGTAGCATGACCGAGCGGTCTAAGGTGCTGGATTTAGGCTCCAGTCTCTTCGGAGGCGTGGGTTCGAATCCCACTGCTGCCATAGTCTTCAGGTTCTTTTCGTGTTTCTTCCATCCCCTACCAATAAATTGTAAGGGCTGCAGTGGAACTCAAATCTGTTACAGAATGTCTGTCAAGTACAGTCAAGCAGGAATCTCATCAAGAGCAATTCTTCCAAACCAGGGTGATAAGATAAGATAACCTTTATTAGTCCCACACGTGGGAAATTTGTTTTGTCACAGCAGGAAGTGGACAGTGCAAAAGTTATGAGGCAAAAATTAGAATACAATAAGAATAAATACAGTACACAACTGTACAGAATAGAATAAAATAAAATACTATATACAGTAGAATAAAATAAAATAAATATACAATAAGATAAAAATAGAATACAAATACAAATACTATATACAACTGAGTAAAAATACAACGATGACAGAAGGATTATTGCACTTAGTATTATTGCATATGTATGGATGTGTGTGCTTGATCAGTTAAAGTCTTTATTATGGAGTCTGACAGCAGTGGGGAGGAAAGACCTGCGAAATCTCTCCGTCCCACACCGTGGGTGCCGCAGTCTCCCACTGAAGGAGCTGCTCAGTGCTGTCACAGTCTGCTGCATGGGGTGGGAGATGTTGTCCAACAGGGATGACAGCTTAGCCGCCGTTCTCCTGTCACTCACCACCTCCACTGGGTCCAGAGGGCATCCTAGAACAGAGCTGGCCCTTCGGATCACCCTGTTCAGTCTCTTCCTGTCCCCAGCAGAGATGCTGCCGCCCCAGCAGACCACGGCATAAAAGATAGCAGAAGCCACAACAGAGTCATAGAAGGTCTTCAGGAGTGGGCCCTCCACTCCAAACGACCTGAGTCTCCGCAGCAGGTACAGCCTGCTCTGCCCTTTCCTGTAGAGGGCGTCTGAGTTATGAGTCCAGTCCAGTCTATTGTTCAGATGAACACCAAGGTACCTGTAGCTGTCCACAGCCTCAATGTCCATACCTTGGATGTTCAGTGGTTGCAGTGGAGAATGCTTGTGCCTGCGGAAGTCTACCACCAGTTCCTTGGTTTTACTGGCGTTGATCTGGAGGTAGTTCAGCTGGCACCAGTCCACAAAGTCTTGGGTCAGACCTCTGTACTCCTTGTCGTCCCCATCAGTGATGAGGCCGACTATTGCAGAGTCATCAGAGAACTTCTGCAGGAAGCACTGGGTGGAATTGTGGGAGAAGTCTGCAGTGTAGATGGTGAAGAGGAACGGAGCCAGAACCGTTCCCTGTGGGGCCCCCGTACTGCAGACGACCCTGTCCGACACACAGCCCTGAGTCCTCACATACTGTGGTCGGTCGGTGAGGTAGTCCAGGATCCAGGTAGTGAGGTGATGGTCCACTCCAGAGTTCTCCAGCTTGTCCTTTAGAACCGAGGGAAGAATGGTGTTGAAGGCACTGGAGAAATCAAAGAACATGATTCTCACAGTGCTTCCAGCGGTCTCCATGATGTTAGGTGTTGTGCAAGTTTTCCATTCAATAAAGCCTCCAGACAAGCGGTCAGTGGTAGCTAACATTCTTTAATAATAACAAGAACAGAAGCCAAGCTTGGTGAAGGAATGCATCATTGCGGGGCAGACGATGGGCAGAGTCCCTAACTGAGTCTAGCATGGCCTTCAGTTACATACCTCTTACAGGAACTAAAGGCAGTACACAGCTGTTTTCACACCTTTGGTACCCCCACCCCCAAAGAAAGTTTCACACTCCCTTGCCACCTCTTACAGTGGAGAAGGAGACAAAAGACTCCTCCCCCCACTCTGGGTCCTTTGTGTGTGAATGCTTCCCTCAAACATCCTGAGATACCATCTGTTACCAGTATGAGTGTGAGAGACATGCTGAAATCCAGTGGCACCAAGGTATTATACAACCACAAAGGGACCATGAGTATGTTAAGCTATTTTCAGATGTGCGCTGCTATTTAACCCTCCGCACCCCATGACAGCAACGGACAGCCAGGAGTTTTTGTAGGTGAATAACATCAACATTTGACAATAATATTGCTCGGTTATGATAGTGAGGTGAGCTGTTGAGGATATCTGTTGGTAGGTGCTGTTCCTGACAATGTAGCTGCTGTTAGCAGAAACTTCTATAAGCTTTGGAGGTAATGCCACCAGACTTGGTCAATTACCCAGAAAACTCTATTGCAATGTGTGACTATAATAAAACTTGGTGTTGCAATGTGTCATTGAGAATTATTTGGAGGAATTTGGAACATCCTAAAAGGATTCTCAGGAATCTGGAACATTCCAATAGAACTCTCAAAAATCCTAAAATAGCTCTTGTGAATTCGAAACATTCTAAAAGAATTCTCAGGAATCTGGAACAGTCTAAGAACGCTCAGGAATCTGGAACATTCTAATAGAACTCTCAAAAATCCTAAAATAGCTCTTGTGAATTCGAAACATTCTAAAAGAATTCTCAGGAATACAGGGTTAACTTTTGATACTTCTTTTTAAATACTCTCATTACTACCTTTCCCTAGCCCATCGTTGTAAATAGGAATATCTTTGTAATAACTTACTTGGTTACCTTGTGGTACAAATGTAACACGAGTGTGTGTTACATGAGACTATGCTCTTGCCCTAGTTCCATTTCAGTTAATATCTGTTGAATACAATTTACAGATGTTCAAGAAATAAAACTCTCAAGTCCAATCCACTTCAAGTCCAACTTCAATAGAAGAATCAGAGCCTTCCAGAGACGGTCTCACGTCTCTCATGGTCAGTCATTTTGACCTTTCACTAATGATGTTGAAGTACAGATAGGCAACAATAGCTTCGGCTTTTGTAAGGCATCAGTGGAGAAGAAGATTAACAGAAGAGTGAGCAGGATATTGTTTGTTTTTATAATAATGCGATTAATACATGAATAAAAGAAATTCTTTTGCAAAAGTCATTTACAATGTGCAGGTGTTTCATATATTTTTATTCACAGTGTCAACACTGACTGGTTAGTGGCTACTCAAGTGTGCTTCAAGTCCACCGCATTGTAAGGTGTTAGATTGTGTGGTCTAAGGATCTGGGTTAAGACTCCAGGCTCCTCACACATGTGGGTTGAAATCCTATTGCTGCAATAAGAGTTTAACCAGGGCAGGCAGATGCTATTGTATCCAAAAACATTCAGGCAAGTATTAAACATGTTTTTCTAAAACAGCAAGAGCATCACTGAATGTTCTGGGCTTCTATTTTGTGCTGCACTTTTCAAGTTTTACTATCTAGATTTTTGCGATGAGGTCCTTACTCGCATTGGTAGCATGACCGAGCGGTCTAAGGTGCTGGATTAAGGCTCCAGTCTCTTCGGAGGCGTGGGTTCGAATCCCACTGCTGCCATAGTGTTCTAGCGGCAAAGTTTTGTTTCTTCCATGCCTTACCAATAAATTGTAAGGGCTGCAGTGGAAATCAAATCTGTTATAGAATGTCTGTCAAGTCCAAACATGCAGGAAACCCATCAGGAGCAATTCTTCCAAACCACATTAGGCACGTGCTGTAAAGTCATTTACAACTTGCATGTTTTTCATGTCTTTTTGTTCATGGTCTCATCACTGACTGGTTAGTGGACTTTCCCACATGCCACTCAAGTGTGCTTCAAGTCCAGTCCACTCCCTTGTAATGTGCTTTTGAGCAGAACCTGCAACTGCTGGAGAATTGATTAAGGTGCTGCTATGTTGGTCTCACCAAGGCTGCAGAGTGACAAGAGTATCCTTGATTTCATGACAGTGGAGCAGTCCCATATGGTCTAGCGGCTAGAATGCCTGGTTCTAACCCAGCAGCACGAGCACGACAGTGGCGCATTACCAAACCAATCCCATATGGTCTAGCGGTTAAGATTCCTGGTTTTCACCCAGGCGACCCGGGTTCAACTCCCGGTATGGGAACATGTCTTTAATGTGCCCACAAGCCAATGTGTTCTTTGTGTTAATCCCACGATGGATTACATAGGGCAAAGTTGTTGGCTGAAGGCAAACATCAGGTAAGGCTAAGCACATGGCATAACGGTTCAGACCGGGACTGTACAGTCTTCAGTGATGAGGATGTACACAAGCAGGCCTGCAATTATGAGCGGCGAGTCAAGGTGGCTGTTTATGTGAAAATCAAATGAGCTTCTTTGAAACAAGGGTGGGTGCATTAAGGGTACGTCTCTTGCCATCTTACAATGCTGTGATTGGAACCCTTCCTTGACTCTCTGTGAATGGTGATCCTGCCTGTTGATCAGTGCTTATGACAAGTTGCATATGGACAATGATGAAACTGAGCCAAGAGCCCATTGTTAATCAGGGTTGATGAACAGGTTTTAACCAGGACAGGCAGATGTTTTTGTGTCCAAAAAGTATTAAACATGTTTTTCTACAACAGTAAGAGCATCACTGAATGTTCTGAGCTCCTATTTTGTGCTGCACTTTTTCAAGTTTTACTGTCTAGAGTTTTGCGATGAGGTCCTCACTCGCAATGGTAGCATGACCGAGCGGTCTAAGGTGCTGGATTTAGGCTCCAGTCTCTTCGGAGGCGTGGGTTCGAATCCCACTGCTGCCATAGTCTTCAGGTTCTTTTCGTGTTTCTTCCATCCCCTACCAATAAATTGTAAGGGCTGCAGTGGAACTCAAATCTGTTACAGAATGTCTGTCAAGTACAATCAAGCAGGAATCTCATCAAGAGCAATTCTTCCAAACCAGGGTGATAAGATAAGATAAGATAACCTTTATTAGTCCCACACGTGGGAAATTTGTTTTGTCACAGCAGGAAGTGGACAGTGCAAAAGTTATGAGGCAAAAATTAGAATACAATAAGAATAAATACAGTACACAACTGTACAGAATAGAATAAAATAAAATACTATATACAGTAGAATAAAATAAAATAAATATACAATAAGATAAAAATAGAATACAAATACAAATACTATATACAACTGAGTAAAAATACAACGATGACAGAAGGATTATTGCACTTAGTATTATTGCATATGTATGGATGTGTGTGCTTGATCAGTTAAAGTCTTTATTATGGAGTCTGACAGCAGTGGGGAGGAAAGACCTGCGAAATCTCTCCGTCCCACACCGTGGGTGCCGCAGTCTCCCACTGAAGGAGCTGCTCAGTGCTGTCACAGTCTGCTGCATGGGGTGGGAGATGTTGTCCAACAGGGATGACAGCTTAGCCGCCGTTCTCCTGTCACTCACCACCTCCACTGGGTCCAGAGGGCATCCTAGAACAGAGCTGGCCCTTCGGATCACCCTGTTCAGTCTCTTCCTGTCCCCAGCAGAGATGCTGCCGCCCCAGCAGACCACGGCATAAAAGATAGCAGAAGCCACAACAGAGTCATAGAAGGTCTTCAGGAGTGGGCCCTCCACTCCAAACGACCTGAGTCTCCGCAGCAGGTACAGCCTGCTCTGCCCTTTCCTGTAGAGGGCGTCTGAGTTATGAGTCCAGTCCAGTCTATTGTTCAGATGAACACCAAGGTACCTGTAGCTGTCCACAGCCTCAATGTCCATACCTTGGATGTTCAGTGGTTGCAGTGGAGAATGCTTGTGCCTGCGGAAGTCTACCACCAGTTCCTTGGTTTTACTGGCGTTGATCTGGAGGTAGTTCAGCTGGCACCAGTCCACAAAGTCTTGGGTCAGACCTCTGTACTCCTTGTCGTCCCCATCAGTGATGAGGCCGACTATTGCAGAGTCATCAGAGAACTTCTGCAGGAAGCACTGGGTGGAATTGTGGGAGAAGTCTGCAGTGTAGATGGTGAAGAGGAACGGAGCCAGAACCGTTCCCTGTGGGGCCCCCGTACTGCAGACGACCCTGTCCGACACACAGCCCTGAGTCCTCACATACTGTGGTCGGTCGGTGAGGTAGTCCAGGATCCAGGTAGTGAGGTGATGGTCCACTCCAGAGTTCTCCAGCTTGTCCTTTAGAACCGAGGGAAGAATGGTGTTGAAGGCACTGGAGAAATCAAAGAACATGATTCTCACAGTGCTTCCAGCGGTCTCCATGATGTTAGGTGTTGTGCAAGTTTTCCATTCAATAAAGCCTCCAGACAAGCGGTCAGTGGTAGCTAACATTCTTTAATAATAACAAGAACAGAAGCCAAGCTTGGTGAAGGAATGCATCATTGCGGGGCAGACGATGGGCAGAGTCCCTAACTGAGTCTAGCATGGCCTTCAGTTACATACCTCTTACAGGAACTAAAGGCAGTACACAGCTGTTTTCACACCTTTGGTACCCCCACCCCCAAAGAAAGTTTCACACTCCCTTGCCACCTCTTACAGTGGAGAAGGAGACAAAAGACTCCTCCCCCCACTCTGGGTCCTTTATGTGTGAATGCTTCCCTCAAACATCCTGAGATACCATCTGTTACCAGTATGAGTGTGAGAGACATGCTGAAATCCAGTGGCACCAAGGTATTATACAACCACAAAGGGACCATGAGTATGTTAAGCTATTTTCAGATGTGCGCTGCTATTTAACCCTCCGCACCCCATGACAGCAACGGACAGCCAGGAGTTTTTGTAGGTGAATAACATCAACATTTGACAATAATATTGCTCGGTTATGATAGTGAGGTGAGCTGTTGAGGATATCTGTTGGTAGGTGCTGTTCCTGACAATGTAGCTGCTGTTAGCAGAAACTTCTATAAGCTTTGGAGGTAATGCCACCAGACTTGGTCAATTACCCAGAAAACTCTATTGCAATGTGTGACTATAATAAAACTTGGTGTTGCAATGTGTCATTGAGAATTATTTGGAGGAATTTGGAACATCCTAAAAGGATTCTCAGGAATCTGGAACATTCCAATAGAACTCTCAAAAATCCTAAAATAGCTCTTGTGAATTCGAAACATTCTAAAAGAATTCTCAGGAATCTGGAACAGTCTAAGAACGCTCAGGAATCTGGAACATTCTAATAGAACTCTCAAAAATCCTAAAATAGCTCTTGTGAATTCGAAACATTCTAAAAGAATTCTCAGGAATACAGGGTTAACTTTTGATACTTCTTTTTAAATACTCTCATTACTACCTTTCCCTAGCCCATCGTTGTAAATAGGAATATCTTTGTAATAACTTACTTGGTTACCTTGTGGTACAAATGTAACACGAGTGTGTGTTACATGAGACTATGCTCTTGCCCTAGTTCCATTTCAGTTAATATCTGTTGAATACAATTTACAGATGTTCAAGAAATAAAACTCTCAAGTCCAATCCACTTCAAGTCCAACTTCAATAGAAGAATCAGAGCCTTCCAGAGACGGTCTCACGTCTCTCATGGTCAGTCATTTTGACCTTTCACTAATGATGTTGAAGTACAGATAGGCAACAATAGCTTCGGCTTTTGTAAGGCATCAGTGGAGAAGAAGATTAACAGAAGAGTGAGCAGGATATTGTTTGTTTTTATAATAATGCGATTAATACATGAATAAAAGAAATTCTTTTGCAAAAGTCATTTACAATGTGCAGGTGTTTCATATATTTTTATTCACAGTGTCAACACTGACTGGTTAGTGGCTACTCAAGTGTGCTTCAAGTCCACCGCATTGTAAGGTGTTAGATTGTGTGGTCTAAGGATCTGGGTTAAGACTCCAGGCTCCTCACACATGTGGGTTGAAATCCTATTGCTGCAATAAGAGTTTAACCAGGGCAGGCAGATGCTATTGTATCCAAAAACATTCAGGCAAGTATTAAACATGTTTTTCTAAAACAGCAAGAGCATCACTGAATGTTCTGGGCTTCTATTTTGTGCTGCACTTTTCAAGTTTTACTATCTAGATTTTTGCGATGAGGTCCTTACTCACATTGGTAGCATGACCGAGCGGTCTAAGGTGCTGGATTAAGGCTCCAGTCTCTTCGGAGGCGTGGGTTCGAATCCCACTGCTGCCATAGTGTTCTAGCGGCAAAGTTTTGTTTCTTCCATGCCTTACCAATAAATTGTAAGGGCTGCAGTGGAAATCAAATCTGTTATAGAATGTCTGTCAAGTCCAAACATGCAGGAAACCCATCAGGAGCAATTCTTCCAAACCACATTAGGCACGTGCTGTAAAGTCATTTACAACTTGCATGTTTTTCATGTCTTTTTGTTCATGGTCTCATCACTGACTGGTTAGTGGACTTTCCCACATGCCACTCAAGTGTGCTTCAAGTCCAGTCCACTCCCTTGTAATGTGCTTTTGAGCAGAACCTGCAACTGCTGGAGAATTGATTAAGGTGCTGCTATGTTGGTCTCACCAAGGCTGCAGAGTGACAAGAGTATCCTTGATTTCATGACAGTGGAGCAGTCCCATATGGTCTAGCGGCTAGAATGCCTGGTTCTAACCCAGCAGCACGAGCACGACAGTGGCGCATTACCAAACCAATCCCATATGGTCTAGCGGTTAAGATTCCTGGTTTTCACCCAGGCGACCCGGGTTCAACTCCCGGTATCTTTAATGTGCCCACAAGCCAATGTGTTCTTTGTGTTAATCCCACGATGGATTACATAGGGCAAAGTTGTTGGCTGAAGGCAAACATCAGGTAAGGCTAAGCACATGGCATAACGGTTCAGACCGGGACTGTACAGTCTTCAGTGATGAGGATGTACACAAGCAGGCCTGCAATTATGAGCGGCGAGTCAAGGTGGCTGTTTATGTGAAAATCAAATGAGCTTCTTTGAAACAAGGGTGGGTGCATTAAGGGTACGTCTCTTGCCATCTTACAATGCTGTGATTGGAACCCTTCCTTGACTCTCTGTGAATGGTGATCCTGCCTGTTGATCAGTGCTTATGACAAGTTGCATATGGACAATGATGAAACTGAGCCAAGAGCCCATTGTTAATCAGGGTTGATGAACAGGTTTTAACCAGGACAGGCAGATGTTTTTGTGTCCAAAAAGTATTAAACATGTTTTTCTACAACAGTAAGAGCATCACTGAATGTTCTGAGCTCCTATTTTGTGCTGCACTTTTTCAAGTTTTACTGTCTAGAGTTTTGCGATGAGGTCCTCACTCGCAATGGTAGCATGACCGAGCGGTCTAAGGTGCTGGATTTAGGCTCCAGTCTCTTCGGAGGCGTGGGTTCGAATCCCACTGCTGCCATAGTCTTCAGGTTCTTTTCGTGTTTCTTCCATCCCCTACCAATAAATTGTAAGGGCTGCAGTGGAACTCAAATCTGTTACAGAATGTCTGTCAAGTACAATCAAGCAGGAATCTCATCAAGAGCAATTCTTCCAAACCAGGGTGATAAGATAAGATAACCTTTATTAGTCCCACACGTGGGAAATTTGTTTTGTCACAGCAGGAAGTGGACAGTGCAAAAGTTATGAGGCAAAAATTAGAATACAATAAGAATAAATACAGTACACAACTGTACAGAATAGAATAAAATAAAATACTATATACAGTAGAATAAAATAAAATAAATATACAATAAGATAAAAATAGAATACAAATACAAATACTATATACAACTGAGTAAAAATACAACGATGACAGAAGGATTATTGCACTTAGTATTATTGCATATGTATGGATGTGTGTGCTTGATCAGTTAAAGTCTTTATTATGGAGTCTGACAGCAGTGGGGAGGAAAGACCTGCGAAATCTCTCCGTCCCACACCGTGGGTGCCGCAGTCTCCCACTGAAGGAGCTGCTCAGTGCTGTCACAGTCTGCTGCATGGGGTGGGAGATGTTGTCCAACAGGGATGACAGCTTAGCCGCCGTTCTCCTGTCACTCACCACCTCCACTGGGTCCAGAGGGCATCCTAGAACAGAGCTGGCCCTTCGGATCACCCTGTTCAGTCTCTTCCTGTCCCCAGCAGAGATGCTGCCGCCCCAGCAGACCACGCCATAAAAGATAGCAGAAGCCACAACAGAGTCATAGAAGGTCTTCAGGAGTGGGCCCTCCACTCCAAACGACCTGAGTCTCCGCAGCAGGTACAGCCTGCTCTGCCCTTTCCTGTAGAGGGCGTCTGAGTTATGAGTCCAGTCCAGTCTATTGTTCAGATGAACACCAAGGTACCTGTAGCTGTCCACAGCCTCAATGTCCATACCTTGGATGTTCAGTGGTTGCAGTGGAGAATGCTTGTGCCTGCGGAAGTCTACCACCAGTTCCTTGGTTTTACTGGCATTGATCTGGAGGTAGTTCAGCTGGCACCAGTCCACAAAGTCTTGGGTCAGACCTCTGTACTCCTTGTCGTCCCCATCAGTGATGAGGCCGACTATTGCAGAGTCATCAGAGAACTTCTGCAGGAAGCACTGGGTGGAATTGTGGGAGAAGTCTGCAGTGTAGATGGTGAAGAGGAACGGAGCCAGAACCGTTCCCTGTGGGGCCCCCGTACTGCAGACGACCCTGTCCGACACACAGCCCTGAGTCCTCACATACTGTGGTCGGTCGGTGAGGTAGTCCAGGATCCAGGTAGTGAGGTGATGGTCCACTCCAGAGTTCTCCAGCTTATCCTTTAGAACCGAGGGAAGAATGGTGTTGAAGGCACTGGAGAAATCAAAGAACATGATTCTCACAGTGCTTCCAGCGGTCTCCATGATGTTAGGTGTTGTGCAAGTTTTCCATTCAATAAAGCCTCCAGACAAGCGGTCAGTGGTAGCTAACATTCTTTAATAATAACAAGAACAGAAGCCAAGCTTGGTGAAGGAATGCATCATTGCGGGGCAGACGATGGGCAGAGTCCCTAACTGAGTCTAGCATGGCCTTCAGTTACATACCTCTTACAGGAACTAAAGGCAGTACACAGCTGTTTTCACACCTTTGGTACCCCCACCCCCAAAGAAAGTTTCACACTCCCTTGCCACCTCTTACAGTGGAGAAGGAGACAAAAGACTCCTCCCCCCACTCTGGGTCCTTTATGTGTGAATGCTTCCCTCAAACATCCTGAGATACCATCTGTTACCAGTATGAGTGTGAGAGACATGCTGAAATCCAGTGGCACCAAGGTATTATACAACCACAAAGGGACCATGAGTATGTTAAGCTATTTTCAGATGTGCGCTGCTATTTAACCCTCCGCACCCCATGACAGCAACGGACAGCCAGGAGTTTTTGTAGGTGAATAACATCAACATTTGACAATAATATTGCTCGGTTATGATAGTGAGGTGAGCTGTTGAGGATATCTGTTGGTAGGTGCTGTTCCTGACAATGTAGCTGCTGTTAGCAGAAACTTCTATAAGCTTTGGAGGTAATGCCACCAGACTTGGTCAATTACCCAGAAAACTCTATTGCAATGTGTGACTATAATAAAACTTGGTGTTGCAATGTGTCATTGAGAATTATTTGGAGGAATTTGGAACATCCTAAAAGGATTCTCAGGAATCTGGAACATTCCAATAGAACTCTCAAAAATCCTAAAATAGCTCTTGTGAATTCGAAACATTCTAAAAGAATTCTCAGGAATCTGGAACAGTCTAAGAACGCTCAGGAATCTGGAACATTCTAATAGAACTCTCAAAAATCCTAAAATAGCTCTTGTGAATTCGAAACATTCTAAAAGAACGCTCAGGAATCTGGAACATTCTAATAGAACTCTCAAAAATCCTAAAATAGCTCTTGTGAATTCGAAACATTCTAAAAGAATTCTCAGGAATACAGGGTTAACTTTTGATACTTCTTTTTAAATACTCTCATTACTACCTTTCCCTAGCTCATCGTTGTAAATAGGAATATCTTTGTAATAACTTACTTGGTTACCTTGTGGTACAAATGTAACACGAGTGTGTGTTACATGAGACTATGCTCTTGCCCTAGTTCCATTTCAGTTAATATCTGTTGAATACAATTTACAGATGTTCAAGAAATAAAACTCTCAAGTCCAATCCACTTCAAGTCCAACTTCAATAGAAGAATCAGAGCCTTCCAGAGACGGTCTCACGTCTCTCATGGTCAGTGATTTTGACCTTTCACTAATGATGTTGAAGTACAGATAGGCAACAATAGCTTCGGCTTTTGTAAGGCATCAGTGGAGAAGAAGATTAACAGAAGAGTGAGCAGGATATTGTTTGTTTTTATAATAATGCGATTAATACATGAATAAAAGAAATTCTTTTGCAAAAGTCATTTACAATGTGCAGGTGTTTCATATATTTTTATTCACAGTGTCAACACTGACTGGTTAGTGGCTACTCAAGTGTGCTTCAAGTCCACCGCATTGTAAGGTGTTAGATTGTGTGGTCTAAGGATCTGGGTTAAGACTCCAGGCTCCTCACACATGTGGGTTGAAATCCTATTGCTGCAATAAGAGTTTAACCAGGGCAGGCAGATGCTATTGTATCCAAAAACATTCAGGCAAGTATTAAACATGTTTTTCTAAAACAGCAAGAGCATCACTGAATGTTCTGGGCTTCTATTTTGTGCTGCACTTTTCAAGTTTTACTATCTAGATTTTTGCGATGAGGTCCTTACTCGCATTGGTAGCATGACCGAGCGGTCTAAGGTGCTGGATTAAGGCTCCAGTCTCTTCGGAGGCGTGGGTTCGAATCCCACTGCTGCCATAGTGTTCTAGCGGCAAAGTTTTGTTTCTTCCATGCCTTACCAATAAATTGTAAGGGCTGCAGTGGAAATCAAATCTGTTATAGAATGTCTGTCAAGTCCAAACATGCAGGAAACCCATCAGGAGCAATTCTTCCAAACCACATTAGGCACGTGCTGTAAAGTCATTTACAACTTGCATGTTTTTCATGTCTTTTTGTTCATGGTCTCATCACTGACTGGTTAGTGGACTTTCCCACATGCCACTCAAGTGTGCTTCAAGTCCAGTCCACTCCCTTGTAATGTGCTTTTGAGCAGAACCTGCAACTGCTGGAGAATTGATTAAGGTGCTGCTATGTTGGTCTCACCAAGGCTGCAGAGTGACAAGAGTATCCTTGATTTCATGACAGTGGAGCAGTCCCATATGGTCTAGCGGCTAGAATGCCTGGTTCTAACCCAGCAGCACGAGCACGACAGTGGCGCATTACCAAACCAATCCCATATGGTCTAGCGGTTAAGATTCCTGGTTTTCACCCAGGCGACCCGGGTTCAACTCCCGGTATCTTTAATGTGCCCACAAGCCAATGTGTTCTTTGTGTTAATCCCACGATGGATTACATAGGGCAAAGTTGTTGGCTGAAGGCAAACATCAGGTAAGGCTAAGCACATGGCATAACGGTTCAGACCGGGACTGTACAGTCTTCAGTGATGAGGATGTACACAAGCAGGCCTGCAATTATGAGCGGCGAGTCAAGGTGGCTGTTTATGTGAAAATCAAATGAGCTTCTTTGAAACAAGGGTGGGTGCATTAAGGGTACGTCTCTTGCCATCTTACAATGCTGTGATTGGAACCCTTCCTTGACTCTCTGTGAATGGTGATCCTGCCTGTTGATCAGTGCTTATGACAAGTTGCATATGGACAATGATGAAACTGAGCCAAGAGCCCATTGTTAATCAGGGTTGATGAACAGGTTTTAACCAGGACAGGCAGATGTTTTTGTGTCCAAAAAGTATTAAACATGTTTTTCTACAACAGTAAGAGCATCACTGAATGTTCTGAGCTCCTATTTTGTGCTGCACTTTTTCAAGTTTTACTGTCTAGAGTTTTGCGATGAGGTCCTCACTCGCAATGGTAGCATGACCGAGCGGTCTAAGGTGCTGGATTTAGGCTCCAGTCTCTTCGGAGGCGTGGGTTCGAATCCCACTGCTGCCATAGTCTTCAGGTTCTTTTCGTGTTTCTTCCATCCCCTACCAATAAATTGTAAGGGCTGCAGTGGAACTCAAATCTGTTACAGAATGTCTGTCAAGTACAATCAAGCAGGAATCTCATCAAGAGCAATTCTTCCAAACCAGGGTGATAAGATAAGATAAGATAACCTTTATTAGTCCCACACGTGGGAAATTTGTTTTGTCACAGCAGGAAGTGGACAGTGCAAAAGTTATGAGGCAAAAATTAGAATACAATAAGAATAAATACAGTACACAACTGTACAGAATAGAATAAAATAAAATACTATATACAGTAGAATAAAATAAAATAAATATACAATAAGATAAAAATAGAATACAAATACAAATACTATATACAACTGAGTAAAAATACAACGATGACAGAAGGATTATTGCACTTAGTATTATTGCATATGTATGGATGTGTGTGCTTGATCAGTTAAAGTCTTTATTATGGAGTCTGACAGCAGTGGGGAGGAAAGACCTGCGAAATCTCTCCGTCCCACACCGTGGGTGCCGCAGTCTCCCACTGAAGGAGCTGCTCAGTGCTGTCACAGTCTGCTGCATGGGGTGGGAGATGTTGTCCAACAGGGATGACAGCTTAGCCGCCGTTCTCCTGTCACTCACCACCTCCACTGGGTCCAGAGGGCATCCTAGAACAGAGCTGGCCCTTCGGATCACCCTGTTCAGTCTCTTCCTGTCCCCAGCAGAGATGCTGCCGCCCCAGCAGACCACGCCATAAAAGATAGCAGAAGCCACAACAGAGTCATAGAAGGTCTTCAGGAGTGGGCCCTCCACTCCAAACGACCTGAGTCTCCGCAGCAGGTACAGCCTGCTCTGCCCTTTCCTGTAGAGGGCGTCTGAGTTATGAGTCCAGTCCAGTCTATTGTTCAGATGAACACCAAGGTACCTGTAGCTGTCCACAGCCTCAATGTCCATACCTTGGATGTTCAGTGGTTGCAGTGGAGAATGCTTGTGCCTGCGGAAGTCTACCACCAGTTCCTTGGTTTTACTGGCGTTGATCTGGAGGTAGTTCAGCTGGCACCAGTCCACAAAGTCTTGGGTCAGACCTCTGTACTCCTTGTCGTCCCCATCAGTGATGAGGCCGACTATTGCAGAGTCATCAGAGAACTTCTGCAGGAAGCACTGGGTGGAATTGTGGGAGAAGTCTGCAGTGTAGATGGTGAAGAGGAACGGAGCCAGAACCGTTCCCTGTGGGGCCCCCGTACTGCAGACGACCCTGTCCGACACACAGCCCTGAGTCCTCACATACTGTGGTCGGTCGGTGAGGTAGTCCAGGATCCAGGTAGTGAGGTGATGGTCCACTCCAGAGTTCTCCAGCTTATCCTTTAGAACCGAGGGAAGAATGGTGTTGAAGGCACTGGAGAAATCAAAGAACATGATTCTCACAGTGCTTCCAGCGGTCTCCATGATGTTAGGTGTTGTGCAAGTTTTCCATTCAATAAAGCCTCCAGACAAGCGGTCAGTGGTAGCTAACATTCTTTAATAATAACAAGAACAGAAGCCAAGCTTGGTGAAGGAATGCATCATTGCGGGGCAGACGATGGGCAGAGTCCCTAACTGAGTCTAGCATGGCCTTCAGTTACATACCTCTTACAGGAACTAAAGGCAGTACACAGCTGTTTTCACACCTTTGGTACCCCCACCCCCAAAGAAAGTTTCACACTCCCTTGCCACCTCTTACAGTGGAGAAGGAGACAAAAGACTCCTCCCCCCACTCTGGGTCCTTTATGTGTGAATGCTTCCCTCAAACATCCTGAGATACCATCTGTTACCAGTATGAGTGTGAGAGACATGCTGAAATCCAGTGGCACCAAGGTATTATACAACCACAAAGGGACCATGAGTATGTTAAGCTATTTTCAGATGTGCGCTGCTATTTAACCCTCCGCACCCCATGACAGCAACGGACAGCCAGGAGTTTTTGTAGGTGAATAACATCAACATTTGACAATAATATTGCTCGGTTATGATAGTGAGGTGAGCTGTTGAGGATATCTGTTGGTAGGTGCTGTTCCTGACAATGTAGCTGCTGTTAGCAGAAACTTCTATAAGCTTTGGAGGTAATGCCACCAGACTTGGTCAATTACCCAGAAAACTCTATTGCAATGTGTGACTATAATAAAACTTGGTGTTGCAATGTGTCATTGAGAATTATTTGGAGGAATTTGGAACATCCTAAAAGGATTCTCAGGAATCTGGAACATTCCAATAGAACTCTCAAAAATCCTAAAATAGCTCTTGTGAATTCGAAACATTCTAAAAGAATTCTCAGGAATCTGGAACAGTCTAAGAACGCTCAGGAATCTGGAACATTCTAATAGAACTCTCAAAAATCCTAAAATAGCTCTTGTGAATTCGAAACATTCTAAAAGAATTCTCAGGAATACAGGGTTAACTTTTGATACTTCTTTTTAAATACTCTCATTACTACCTTTCCCTAGCCCATCGTTGTAAATAGGAATATCTTTGTAATAACTTACTTGGTTACCTTGTGGTACAAATGTAACACGAGTGTGTGTTACATGAGACTATGCTCTTGCCCTAGTTCCATTTCAGTTAATATCTGTTGAATACAATTTACAGATGTTCAAGAAATAAAACTCTCAAGTCCAATCCACTTCAAGTCCAACTTCAATAGAAGAATCAGAGCCTTCCAGAGACGGTCTCACGTCTCTCATGGTCAGTCATTTTGACCTTTCACTAATGATGTTGAAGTACAGATAGGCAACAATAGCTTCGGCTTTTGTAAGGCATCAGTGGAGAAGAAGATTAACAGAAGAGTGAGCAGGATATTGTTTGTTTTTATAATAATGCGATTAATACATGAATAAAAGAAATTCTTTTGCAAAAGTCATTTACAATGTGCAGGTGTTTCATATATTTTTATTCACAGTGTCAACACTGACTGGTTAGTGGCTACTCAAGTGTGCTTCAAGTCCACCGCATTGTAAGGTGTTAGATTGTGTGGTCTAAGGATCTGGGTTAAGACTCCAGGCTCCTCACACATGTGGGTTGAAATCCTATTGCTGCAATAAGAGTTTAACCAGGGCAGGCAGATGCTATTGTATCCAAAAACATTCAGGCAAGTATTAAACATGTTTTTCTAAAACAGCAAGAGCATCACTGAATGTTCTGGGCTTCTATTTTGTGCTGCACTTTTCAAGTTTTACTATCTAGATTTTTGCGATGAGGTCCTTACTCGCATTGGTAGCATGACCGAGCGGTCTAAGGTGCTGGATTAAGGCTCCAGTCTCTTCGGAGGCGTGGGTTCGAATCCCACTGCTGCCATAGTGTTCTAGCGGCAAAGTTTTGTTTCTTCCATGCCTTACCAATAAATTGTAAGGGCTGCAGTGGAAATCAAATCTGTTATAGAATGTCTGTCAAGTCCAAACATGCAGGAAACCCATCAGGAGCAATTCTTCCAAACCACATTAGGCACGTGCTGTAAAGTCATTTACAACTTGCATGTTTTTCATGTCTTTTTGTTCATGGTCTCATCACTGACTGGTTAGTGGACTTTCCCACATGCCACTCAAGTGTGCTTCAAGTCCAGTCCACTCCCTTGTAATGTGCTTTTGAGCAGAACCTGCAACTGCTGGAGAATTGATTAAGGTGCTGCTATGTTGGTCTCACCAAGGCTGCAGAGTGACAAGAGTATCCTTGATTTCATGACAGTGGAGCAGTCCCATATGGTCTAGCGGCTAGAATGCCTGGTTCTAACCCAGCAGCACGAGCACGACAGTGGCGCATTACCAAACCAATCCCATATGGTCTAGCGGTTAAGATTCCTGGTTTTCACCCAGGCGACCCGGGTTCAACTCCCGGTATGGGAACATGTCTTTAATGTGCCCACAAGCCAATGTGTTCTTTGTGTTAATCCCACGATGGATTACATAGGGCAAAGTTGTTGGCTGAAGGCAAACATCAGGTAAGGCTAAGCACATGGCATAACGGTTCAGACCGGGACTGTACAGTCTTCAGTGATGAGGATGTACACAAGCAGGCCTGCAATTATGAGCGGCGAGTCAAGGTGGCTGTTTATGTGAAAATCAAATGAGCTTCTTTGAAACAAGGGTGGGTGCATTAAGGGTACGTCTCTTGCCATCTTACAATGCTGTGATTGGAACCCTTCCTTGACTCTCTGTGAATGGTGATCCTGCCTGTTGATCAGTGCTTATGACAAGTTGCATATGGACAATGATGAAACTGAGCCAAGAGCCCATTGTTAATCAGGGTTGATGAACAGGTTTTAACCAGGACAGGCAGATGTTTTTGTGTCCAAAAAGTATTAAACATGTTTTTCTACAACAGTAAGAGCATCACTGAATGTTCTGAGCTCCTATTTTGTGCTGCACTTTTTCAAGTTTTACTGTCTAGAGTTTTGCGATGAGGTCCTCACTCGCAATGGTAGCATGACCGAGCGGTCTAAGGTGCTGGATTTAGGCTCCAGTCTCTTCGGAGGCGTGGGTTCGAATCCCACTGCTGCCATAGTCTTCAGGTTCTTTTCGTGTTTCTTCCATCCCCTACCAATAAATTGTAAGGGCTGCAGTGGAACTCAAATCTGTTACAGAATGTCTGTCAAGTACAATCAAGCAGGAATCTCATCAAGAGCAATTCTTCCAAACCAGGGTGATAAGATAAGATAACCTTTATTAGTCCCACACGTGGGAAATTTGTTTTGTCACAGCAGGAAGTGGACAGTGCAAAAGTTATGAGGCAAAAATTAGAATACAATAAGAATAAATACAGTACACAACATAAAATAAAATAAATATACAATAAGATAAAAATAGAATACAAATACAAATACTATATACAACTGAGTAAAAATACAACGATGACAGAAGGATTATTGCACTTAGTATTATTGCATATGTATGGATGTGTGTGCTTGATCAGTTAAAGTCTTTATTATGGAGTCTGACAGCAGTGGGGAGGAAAGACCTGCGAAATCTCTCCGTCCCACACCGTGGGTGCCGCAGTCTCCCACTGAAGGAGCTGCTCAGTGCTGTCACAGTCTGCTGCATGGGGTGGGAGATGTTGTCCAACAGGGATGACAGCTTAGCCGCCGTTCTCCTGTCACTCACCACCTCCACTGGGTCCAGAGGGCATCCTAGAACAGAGCTGGCCCTTCGGATCACCCTGTTCAGTCTCTTCCTGTCCCCAGCAGAGATGCTGCCGCCCCAGCAGACCACGGCATAAAAGATAGCAGAAGCCACAACAGAGTCATAGAAGGTCTTCAGGAGTGGGCCCTCCACTCCAAACGACCTGAGTCTCCGCAGCAGGTACAGCCTGCTCTGCCCTTTCCTGTAGAGGGCGTCTGAGTTATGAGTCCAGTCCAGTCTATTGTTCAGATGAACACCAAGGTACCTGTAGCTGTCCACAGCCTCAATGTCCATACCTTGGATGTTCAGTGGTTGCAGTGGAGAATGCTTGTGCCTGCGGAAGTCTACCACCAGTTCCTTGGTTTTACTGGCGTTGATCTGGAGGTAGTTCAGCTGGCACCAGTCCACAAAGTCTTGGGTCAGACCTCTGTACTCCTTGTCGTCCCCATCAGTGATGAGGCCGACTATTGCAGAGTCATCAGAGAACTTCTGCAGGAAGCACTGGGTGGAATTGTGGGAGAAGTCTGCAGTGTAGATGGTGAAGAGGAACGGAGCCAGAACCGTTCCCTGTGGGGCCCCCGTACTGCAGACGACCCTGTCCGACACACAGCCCTGAGTCCTCACATACTGTGGTCGGTCGGTGAGGTAGTCCAGGATCCAGGTAGTGAGGTGATGGTCCACTCCAGAGTTCTCCAGCTTGTCCTTTAGAACCGAGGGAAGAATGGTGTTGAAGGCACTGGAGAAATCAAAGAACATGATTCTCACAGTGCTTCCAGCGGTCTCCATGATGTTAGGTGTTGTGCAAGTTTTCCATTCAATAAAGCCTCCAGACAAGCGGTCAGTGGTAGCTAACATTCTTTAATAATAACAAGAACAGAAGCCAAGCTTGGTGAAGGAATGCATCATTGCGGGGCAGACGATGGGCAGAGTCCCTAACTGAGTCTAGCATGGCCTTCAGTTACATACCTCTTACAGGAACTAAAGGCAGTACACAGCTGTTTTCACACCTTTGGTACCCCCACCCCCAAAGAAAGTTTCACACTCCCTTGCCACCTCTTACAGTGGAGAAGGAGACAAAAGACTCCTCCCCCCACTCTGGGTCCTTTATGTGTGAATGCTTCCCTCAAACATCCTGAGATACCATCTGTTACCAGTATGAGTGTAAGAGACATGCTGAAATCCAGTGGCACCAAGGTATTATACAACCACAAAGGGACCATGAGTATGTTAAGCTATTTTCAGATGTGCGCTGCTATTTAACCCTCCGCACCCCATGACAGCAACGGACAGCCAGGAGTTTTTGTAGGTGAATAACATCAACATTTGACAATAATATTGCTCGGTTATGATAGTGAGGTGAGCTGTTGAGGATATCTGTTGGTAGGTGCTGTTCCTGACAATGTAGCTGCTGTTAGCAGAAACTTCTATAAGCTTTGGAGGTAATGCCACCAGACTTGGTCAATTACCCAGAAAACTCTATTGCAATGTGTGACTATAATAAAACTTGGTGTTGCAATGTGTCATTGAGAATTATTTGGAGGAATTTGGAACATCCTAAAAGGATTCTCAGGAATCTGGAACATTCCAATAGAACTCTCAAAAATCCTAAAATAGCTCTTGTGAATTCGAAACATTCTAAAAGAATTCTCAGGAATCTGGAACAGTCTAAGAACGCTCAGGAATCTGGAACATTCTAATAGAACTCTCAAAAATCCTAAAATAGCTCTTGTGAATTCGAAACATTCTAAAAGAATTCTCAGGAATACAGGGTTAACTTTTGATACTTCTTTTTAAATACTCTCATTACTACCTTTCCCTAGCCCATCGTTGTAAATAGGAATATCTTTGTAATAACTTACTTGGTTACCTTGTGGTACAAATGTAACACGAGTGTGTGTTACATGAGACTATGCTCTTGCCCTAGTTCCATTTCAGTTAATATCTGTTGAATACAATTTACAGATGTTCAAGAAATAAAACTCTCAAGTCCAATCCACTTCAAGTCCAACTTCAATAGAAGAATCAGAGCCTTCCAGAGACGGTCTCACGTCTCTCATGGTCAGTCATTTTGACCTTTCACTAATGATGTTGAAGTACAGATAGGCAACAATAGCTTCGGCTTTTGTAAGGCATCAGTGGAGAAGAAGATTAACAGAAGAGTGAGCAGGATATTGTTTGTTTTTATAATAATGCGATTAATACATGAATAAAAGAAATTCTTTTGCAAAAGTCATTTACAATGTGCAGGTGTTTCATATATTTTTATTCACAGTGTCAACACTGACTGGTTAGTGGCTACTCAAGTGTGCTTCAAGTCCACCGCATTGTAAGGTGTTAGATTGTGTGGTCTAAGGATCTGGGTTAAGACTCCAGGCTCCTCACACATGTGGGTTGAAATCCTATTGCTGCAATAAGAGTTTAACCAGGGCAGGCAGATGCTATTGTATCCAAAAACATTCAGGCAAGTATTAAACATGTTTTTCTAAAACAGCAAGAGCATCACTGAATGTTCTGGGCTTCTATTTTGTGCTGCACTTTTCAAGTTTTACTATCTAGATTTTTGCGATGAGGTCCTTACTCGCATTGGTAGCATGACCGAGCGGTCTAAGGTGCTGGATTAAGGCTCCAGTCTCTTCGGAGGCGTGGGTTCGAATCCCACTGCTGCCATAGTGTTCTAGCGGCAAAGTTTTGTTTCTTCCATGCCTTACCAATAAATTGTAAGGGCTGCAGTGGAAATCAAATCTGTTATAGAATGTCTGTCAAGTCCAAACATGCAGGAAACCCATCAGGAGCAATTCTTCCAAACCACATTAGGCACGTGCTGTAAAGTCATTTACAACTTGCATGTTTTTCATGTCTTTTTGTTCATGGTCTCATGGTCAACACTGACTGGTTAGTGGCTACTCAAGTGTGCTTCAAGTCCACCGCATTGTAAGGTGTTAGTGGACTTTCCCACATGCCACTCAAGTGTGCTTCAAGTCCAGTCCACTCCCTTGTAATGTGCTTTTGAGCAGAACCTGCAACTGCTGGAGAATTGATTAAGGTGCTGCTATGTTGGTCTCACCAAGGCTGCAGAGTGACAAGAGTATCCTTGATTTCATGACAGTGGAGCAGTCCCATATGGTCTAGCGGCTAGAATGCCTGGTTCTAACCCAGCAGCACGAGCACGACAGTGGCGCATTACCAAACCAATCCCATATGGTCTAGCGGTTAAGATTCCTGGTTTTCACCCAGGCGACCCGGGTTCAACTCCCGGTATGGGAACATGTCTTTAATGTGCCTACAAGCCAATGTGTTCTTTGTGTTAATCCCACGATGGATTACATAGGGCAAAGTTGTTGGCTGAAGGCAAACATCAGGTAAGGCTAAGCACATGGCATAACGGTTCAGATCGGGACTGTACAGTCTTCAGTGATGAGGATGTACACAAGCAGGCCTGCAATTATGAGCGGCGAGTCAAGGTGGCTGTTTATGTGAAAATCAAATGAGCTTCTTTGAAACAAGGGTGGGTGCATTAAGGGTACGTCTCTTGCCATCTTACAATGCTGTGATTGGAACCCTTCCTTGACTCTCTGTGAATGGTGATCCTGCCTGTTGATCAGTGCTTATGACAAGTTGCATATGGACAATGATGAAACTGAGCCAAGAGCCCATTGTTAATCAGGGTTGATGAACAGGTTTTAACCAGGACAGGCAGATGTTTTTGTGTCCAAAAAGTATTAAACATGTTTTTCTACAACAGTAAGAGCATCACTGAATGTTCTGAGCTCCTATTTTGTGCTGCACTTTTTCAAGTTTTACTGTCTAGAGTTTTGCGATGAGGTCCTCACTCGCAATGGTAGCATGACCGAGCGGTCTAAGGTGCTGGATTTAGGCTCCAGTCTCTTCGGAGGCGTGGGTTCGAATCCCACTGCTGCCATAGTCTTCAGGTTCTTTTCGTGTTTCTTCCATCCCCTACCAATAAATTGTAAGGGCTGCAGTGGAACTCAAATCTGTTACAGAATGTCTGTCAAGTACAATCAAGCAGGAATCTCATCAAGAGCAATTCTTCCAAACCAGGGTGATAAGATAAGATAACCTTTATTAGTCCCACACGTGGGAAATTTGTTTTGTCACAGCAGGAAGTGGACAGTGCAAAAGTTATGAGGCAAAAATTAGAATACAATAAGAATAAATACAGTACACAACATAAAATAAAATAAATATACAATAAGATAAAAATAGAATACAAATACAAATACTATATACAACTGAGTAAAAATACAACGATGACAGAAGGATTATTGCACTTAGTATTATTGCATATGTATGGATGTGTGTGCTTGATCAGTTAAAGTCTTTATTATGGAGTCTGACAGCAGTGGGGAGGAAAGACCTGCGAAATCTCTCCGTCCCACACCGTGGGTGCCGCAGTCTCCCACTGAAGGAGCTGCTCAGTGCTGTCACAGTCTGCTGCATGGGGTGGGAGATGTTGTCCAACAGGGATGACAGCTTAGCCGCCGTTCTCCTGTCACTCACCACCTCCACTGGGTCCAGAGGGCATCCTAGAACAGAGCTGGCCCTTCGGATCACCCTGTTCAGTCTCTTCCTGTCCCCAGCAGAGATGCTGCCGCCCCAGCAGACCACGGCATAAAAGATAGCAGAAGCCACAACAGAGTCATAGAAGGTCTTCAGGAGTGGGCCCTCCACTCCAAACGACCTGAGTCTCCGCAGCAGGTACAGCCTGCTCTGCCCTTTCCTGTAGAGGGCGTCTGAGTTATGAGTCCAGTCCAGTCTATTGTTCAGATGAACACCAAGGTACCTGTAGCTGTCCACAGCCTCAATGTCCATACCTTGGATGTTCAGTGGTTGCAGTGGAGAATGCTTGTGCCTGCGGAAGTCTACCACCAGTTCCTTGGTTTTACTGGCGTTGATCTGGAGGTAGTTCAGCTGGCACCAGTCCACAAAGTCTTGGGTCAGACCTCTGTACTCCTTGTCGTCCCCATCAGTGATGAGGCCGACTATTGCAGAGTCATCAGAGAACTTCTGCAGGAAGCACTGGGTGGAATTGTGGGAGAAGTCTGCAGTGTAGATGGTGAAGAGGAACGGAGCCAGAACCGTTCCCTGTGGGGCCCCCGTACTGCAGACGACCCTGTCCGACACACAGCCCTGAGTCCTCACATACTGTGGTCGGTCGGTGAGGTAGTCCAGGATCCAGGTAGTGAGGTGATGGTCCACTCCAGAGTTCTCCAGCTTGTCCTTTAGAACCGAGGGAAGAATGGTGTTGAAGGCACTGGAGAAATCAAAGAACATGATTCTCACAGTGCTTCCAGCGGTCTCCATGATGTTAGGTGTTGTGCAAGTTTTCCATTCAATAAAGCCTCCAGACAAGCGGTCAGTGGTAGCTAACATTCTTTAATAATAACAAGAACAGAAGCCAAGCTTGGTGAAGGAATGCATCATTGCGGGGCAGACGATGGGCAGAGTCCCTAACTGAGTCTAGCATGGCCTTCAGTTACATACCTCTTACAGGAACTAAAGGCAGTACACAGCTGTTTTCAC
Organism: Rhamphochromis longiceps; assembly: GCF_057381845.1. NCBI lineage: Eukaryota > Metazoa > Chordata > Actinopteri > Cichliformes > Cichlidae > Rhamphochromis > Rhamphochromis longiceps. The sequence continues at coordinate 34,891,185 of NC_140559.1, read as the reverse complement.
ACCTTTGGTACCCCCACCCCCAAAGAAAGTTTCACACTCCCTTGCCACCTCTTACAGTGGAGAAGGAGACAAAAGACTCCTCCCCCCACTCTGGGTCCTTTATGTGTGAATGCTTCCCTCAAACATCCTGAGATACCATCTGTTACCAGTATGAGTGTGAGAGACATGCTGAAATCCAGTGGCACCAAGGTATTATACAACCACAAAGGGACCATGAGTATGTTAAGCTATTTTCAGATGTGCGCTGCTATTTAACCCTCCGCACCCCATGACAGCAACGGACAGCCAGGAGTTTTTGTAGGTGAATAACATCAACATTTGACAATAATATTGCTCGGTTATGATAGTGAGGTGAGCTGTTGAGGATATCTGTTGGTAGGTGCTGTTCCTGACAATGTAGCTGCTGTTAGCAGAAACTTCTATAAGCTTTGGAGGTAATGCCACCAGACTTGGTCAATTACCCAGAAAACTCTATTGCAATGTGTGACTATAATAAAACTTGGTGTTGCAATGTGTCATTGAGAATTATTTGGAGGAATTTGGAACATCCTAAAAGGATTCTCAGGAATCTGGAACATTCCAATAGAACTCTCAAAAATCCTAAAATAGCTCTTGTGAATTCGAAACATTCTAAAAGAATTCTCAGGAATCTGGAACAGTCTAAGAACGCTCAGGAATCTGGAACATTCTAATAGAACTCTCAAAAATCCTAAAATAGCTCTTGTGAATTCGAAACATTCTAAAAGAATTCTCAGGAATACAGGGTTAACTTTTGATACTTCTTTTTAAATACTCTCATTACTACCTTTCCCTAGCCCATCGTTGTAAATAGGAATATCTTTGTAATAACTTACTTGGTTACCTTGTGGTACAAATGTAACACGAGTGTGTGTTACATGAGACTATGCTCTTGCCCTAGTTCCATTTCAGTTAATATCTGTTGAATACAATTTACAGATGTTCAAGAAATAAAACTCTCAAGTCCAATCCACTTCAAGTCCAACTTCAATAGAAGAATCAGAGCCTTCCAGAGACGGTCTCACGTCTCTCATGGTCAGTGATTTTGACCTTTCACTAATGATGTTGAAGTACAGATAGGCAACAATAGCTTCGGCTTTTGTAAGGCATCAGTGGAGAAGAAGATTAACAGAAGAGTGAGCAGGATATTGTTTGTTTTTATAATAATGCGATTAATACATGAATAAAAGAAATTCTTTTGCAAAAGTCATTTACAATGTGCAGGTGTTTCATATATTTTTATTCACAGTGTCAACACTGACTGGTTAGTGGCTACTCAAGTGTGCTTCAAGTCCACCGCATTGTAAGGTGTTAGATTGTGTGGTCTAAGGATCTGGGTTAAGACTCCAGGCTCCTCACACATGTGGGTTGAAATCCTATTGCTGCAATAAGAGTTTAACCAGGGCAGGCAGATGCTATTGTATCCAAAAACATTCAGGCAAGTATTAAACATGTTTTTCTAAAACAGCAAGAGCATCACTGAATGTTCTGGGCTTCTATTTTGTGCTGCACTTTTCAAGTTTTACTATCTAGATTTTTGCGATGAGGTCCTTACTCGCATTGGTAGCATGACCGAGCGGTCTAAGGTGCTGGATTAAGGCTCCAGTCTCTTCGGAGGCGTGGGTTCGAATCCCACTGCTGCCATAGTGTTCTAGCGGCAAAGTTTTGTTTCTTCCATGCCTTACCAATAAATTGTAAGGGCTGCAGTGGAAATCAAATCTGTTATAGAATGTCTGTCAAGTCCAAACATGCAGGAAACCCATCAGGAGCAATTCTTCCAAACCACATTAGGCACGTGCTGTAAAGTCATTTACAACTTGCATGTTTTTCATGTCTTTTTGTTCATGGTCTCATGGTCAACACTGACTGGTTAGTGGCTACTCAAGTGTGCTTCAAGTCCACCGCATTGTAAGGTGTTAGTGGACTTTCCCACATGCCACTCAAGTGTGCTTCAAGTCCAGTCCACTCCCTTGTAATGTGCTTTTGAGCAGAACCTGCAACTGCTGGAGAATTGATTAAGGTGCTGCTATGTTGGTCTCACCAAGGCTGCAGAGTGACAAGAGTATCCTTGATTTCATGACAGTGGAGCAGTCCCATATGGTCTAGCGGCTAGAATGCCTGGTTCTAACCCAGCAGCACGAGCACGACAGTGGCGCATTACCAAACCAATCCCATATGGTCTAGCGGTTAAGATTCCTGGTTTTCACCCAGGCGACCCGGGTTCAACTCCCGGTATGGGAACATGTCTTTAATGTGCCTACAAGCCAATGTGTTCTTTGTGTTAATCCCACGATGGATTACATAGGGCAAAGTTGTTGGCTGAAGGCAAACATCAGGTAAGGCTAAGCACATGGCATAACGGTTCAGATCGGGACTGTACAGTCTTCAGTGATGAGGATGTACACAAGCAGGCCTGCAATTATGAGCGGCGAGTCAAGGTGGCTGTTTATGTGAAAATCAAATGAGCTTCTTTGAAACAAGGGTGGGTGCATTAAGGGTACGTCTCTTGCCATCTTACAATGCTGTGATTGGAACCCTTCCTTGACTCTCTGTGAATGGTGATCCTGCCTGTTGATCAGTGCTTATGACAAGTTGCATATGGACAATGATGAAACTGAGCCAAGAGCCCATTGTTAATCAGGGTTGATGAACAGGTTTTAACCAGGACAGGCAGATGTTTTTGTGTCCAAAAAGTATTAAACATGTTTTTCTACAACAGTAAGAGCATCACTGAATGTTCTGAGCTCCTATTTTGTGCTGCACTTTTTCAAGTTTTACTGTCTAGAGTTTTGCGATGAGGTCCTCACTCGCAATGGTAGCATGACCGAGCGGTCTAAGGTGCTGGATTTAGGCTCCAGTCTCTTCGGAGGCGTGGGTTCGAATCCCACTGCTGCCATAGTCTTCAGGTTCTTTTCGTGTTTCTTCCATCCCCTACCAATAAATTGTAAGGGCTGCAGTGGAACTCAAATCTGTTACAGAATGTCTGTCAAGTACAATCAAGCAGGAATCTCATCAAGAGCAATTCTTCCAAACCAGGGTGATAAGATAAGATAAGATAACCTTTATTAGTCCCACACGTGGGAAATTTGTTTTGTCACAGCAGGAAGTGGACAGTGCAAAAGTTATGAGGCAAAAATTAGAATACAATAAGAATAAATACAGTACACAACTGTACAGAATAGAATAAAATAAAATACTATATACAGTAGAATAAAATAAAATAAATATACAATAAGATAAAAATAGAATACAAATACAAATACTATATACAACTGAGTAAAAATACAACGATGACAGAAGGATTATTGCACTTAGTATTATTGCATATGTATGGATGTGTGTGCTTGATCAGTTAAAGTCTTTATTATGGAGTCTGACAGCAGTGGGGAGGAAAGACCTGCGAAATCTCTCCGTCCCACACCGTGGGTGCCGCAGTCTCCCACTGAAGGAGCTGCTCAGTGCTGTCACAGTCTGCTGCATGGGGTGGGAGATGTTGTCCAACAGGGATGACAGCTTAGCCGCCGTTCTCCTGTCACTCACCACCTCCACTGGGTCCAGAGGGCATCCTAGAACAGAGCTGGCCCTTCGGATCACCCTGTTCAGTCTCTTCCTGTCCCCAGCAGAGATGCTGCCGCCCCAGCAGACCACGCCATAAAAGATAGCAGAAGCCACAACAGAGTCATAGAAGGTCTTCAGGAGTGGGCCCTCCACTCCAAACGACCTGAGTCTCCGCAGCAGGTACAGCCTGCTCTGCCCTTTCCTGTAGAGGGCGTCTGAGTTATGAGTCCAGTCCAGTCTATTGTTCAGATGAACACCAAGGTACCTGTAGCTGTCCACAGCCTCAATGTCCATACCTTGGATGTTCAGTGGTTGCAGTGGAGAATGCTTGTGCCTGCGGAAGTCTACCACCAGTTCCTTGGTTTTACTGGCGTTGATCTGGAGGTAGTTCAGCTGGCACCAGTCCACAAAGTCTTGGGTCAGACCTCTGTACTCCTTGTCGTCCCCATCAGTGATGAGGCCGACTATTGCAGAGTCATCAGAGAACTTCTGCAGGAAGCACTGGGTGGAATTGTGGGAGAAGTCTGCAGTGTAGATGGTGAAGAGGAACGGAGCCAGAACCGTTCCCTGTGGGGCCCCCGTACTGCAGACGACCCTGTCCGACACACAGCCCTGAGTCCTCACATACTGTGGTCGGTCGGTGAGGTAGTCCAGGATCCAGGTAGTGAGGTGATGGTCCACTCCAGAGTTCTCCAGCTTGTCCTTTAGAACCGAGGGAAGAATGGTGTTGAAGGCACTGGAGAAATCAAAGAACATGATTCTCACAGTGCTTCCAGCGGTCTCCATGATGTTAGGTGTTGTGCAAGTTTTCCATTCAATAAAGCCTCCAGACAAGCGGTCAGTGGTAGCTAACATTCTTTAATAATAACAAGAACAGAAGCCAAGCTTGGTGAAGGAATGCATCATTGCGGGGCAGACGATGGGCAGAGTCCCTAACTGAGTCTAGCATGGCCTTCAGTTACATACCTCTTACAGGAACTAAAGGCAGTACACAGCTGTTTTCACACCTTTGGTACCCCCACCCCCAAAGAAAGTTTCACACTCCCTTGCCACCTCTTACAGTGGAGAAGGAGACAAAAGACTCCTCCCCCCACTCTGGGTCCTTTGTGTGTGAATGCTTCCCTCAAACATCCTGAGATACCATCTGTTACCAGTATGAGTGTGAGAGACATGCTGAAATCCAGTGGCACCAAGGTATTATACAACCACAAAGGGACCATGAGTATGTTAAGCTATTTTCAGATGTGCGCTGCTATTTAACCCTCCGCACCCCATGACAGCAACGGACAGCCAGGAGTTTTTGTAGGTGAATAACATCAACATTTGACAATAATATTGCTCGGTTATGATAGTGAGGTGAGCTGTTGAGGATATCTGTTGGTAGGTGCTGTTCCTGACAATGTAGCTGCTGTTAGCAGAAACTTCTATAAGCTTTGGAGGTAATGCCACCAGACTTGGTCAATTACCCAGAAAACTCTATTGCAATGTGTGACTATAATAAAACTTGGTGTTGCAATGTGTCATTGAGAATTATTTGGAGGAATTTGGAACATCCTAAAAGGATTCTCAGGAATCTGGAACATTCCAATAGAACTCTCAAAAATCCTAAAATAGCTCTTGTGAATTCGAAACATTCTAAAAGAATTCTCAGGAATCTGGAACAGTCTAAGAACGCTCAGGAATCTGGAACATTCTAATAGAACTCTCAAAAATCCTAAAATAGCTCTTGTGAATTCGAAACATTCTAAAAGAATTCTCAGGAATACAGGGTTAACTTTTGATACTTCTTTTTAAATACTCTCATTACTACCTTTCCCTAGCCCATCGTTGTAAATAGGAATATCTTTGTAATAACTTACTTGGTTACCTTGTGGTACAAATGTAACACGAGTGTGTGTTACATGAGACTATGCTCTTGCCCTAGTTCCATTTCAGTTAATATCTGTTGAATACAATTTACAGATGTTCAAGAAATAAAACTCTCAAGTCCAATCCACTTCAAGTCCAACTTCAATAGAAGAATCAGAGCCTTCCAGAGACGGTCTCACGTCTCTCATGGTCAGTGATTTTGACCTTTCACTAATGATGTTGAAGTACAGATAGGCAACAATAGCTTCGGCTTTTGTAAGGCATCAGTGGAGAAGAAGATTAACAGAAGAGTGAGCAGGATATTGTTTGTTTTTATAATAATGCGATTAATACATGAATAAAAGAAATTCTTTTGCAAAAGTAATTTACAATGTGCAGGTGTTTCATATATTTTTATTCACAGTGTCAACACTGACTGGTTAGTGGCTACTCAAGTGTGCTTCAAGTCCACCGCATTGTAAGGTGTTAGATTGTGTGGTCTAAGGATCTGGGTTAAGACTCCAGGCTCCTCACACATGTGGGTTGAAATCCTATTGCTGCAATAAGAGTTTAACCAGGGCAGGCAGATGCTATTGTATCCAAAAACATTCAGGCAAGTATTAAACATGTTTTTCTAAAACAGCAAGAGCATCACTGAATGTTCTGGGCTTCTATTTTGTGCTGCACTTTTCAAGTTTTACTATCTAGATTTTTGCGATGAGGTCCTTACTCGCATTGGTAGCATGACCGAGCGGTCTAAGGTGCTGGATTAAGGCTCCAGTCTCTTCGGAGGCGTGGGTTCGAATCCCACTGCTGCCATAGTGTTCTAGCGGCAAAGTTTTGTTTCTTCCATGCCTTACCAATAAATTGTAAGGGCTGCAGTGGAAATCAAATCTGTTATAGAATGTCTGTCAAGTCCAAACATGCAGGAAACCCATCAGGAGCAATTCTTCCAAACCACATTAGGCACGTGCTGTAAAGTCATTTACAACTTGCATGTTTTTCATGTCTTTTTGTTCATGGTCTCATGGTCAACACTGACTGGTTAGTGGCTACTCAAGTGTGCTTCAAGTCCAGTCCACTCCCTTGTAATGTGCTTTTGAGCAGAACCTGCAACTGCTGGAGAATTGATTAAGGTGCTGCTATGTTGGTCTCACCAAGGCTGCAGAGTGACAAGAGTATCCTTGATTTCATGACAGTGGAGCAGTCCCATATGGTCTAGCGGCTAGAATGCCTGGTTCTAACCCAGCAGCACGAGCACGACAGTGGCGCATTACCAAACCAATCCCATATGGTCTAGCGGTTAAGATTCCTGGTTTTCACCCAGGCGACCCGGGTTCAACTCCCGGTATGGGAACATGTCTTTAATGTGCCTACAAGCCAATGTGTTCTTTGTGTTAATCCCACGATGGATTACATAGGGCAAAGTTGTTGGCTGAAGGCAAACATCAGGTAAGGCTAAGCACATGGCATAACGGTTCAGATCGGGACTGTACAGTCTTCAGTGATGAGGATGTACACAAGCAGGCCTGCAATTATGAGCGGCGAGTCAAGGTGGCTGTTTATGTGAAAATCAAATGAGCTTCTTTGAAACAAGGGTGGGTGCATTAAGGGTACGTCTCTTGCCATCTTACAATGCTGTGATTGGAACCCTTCCTTGACTCTCTGTGAATGGTGATCCTGCCTGTTGATCAGTGCTTATGACAAGTTGCATATGGACAATGATGAAACTGAGCCAAGAGCCCATTGTTAATCAGGGTTGATGAACAGGTTTTAACCAGGACAGGCAGATGTTTTTGTGTCCAAAAAGTATTAAACATGTTTTTCTACAACAGTAAGAGCATCACTGAATGTTCTGAGCTCCTATTTTGTGCTGCACTTTTTCAAGTTTTACTGTCTAGAGTTTTGCGATGAGGTCCTCACTCGCAATGGTAGCATGACCGAGCGGTCTAAGGTGCTGGATTTAGGCTCCAGTCTCTTCGGAGGCGTGGGTTCGAATCCCACTGCTGCCATAGTCTTCAGGTTCTTTTCGTGTTTCTTCCATCCCCTACCAATAAATTGTAAGGGCTGCAGTGGAACTCAAATCTGTTACAGAATGTCTGTCAAGTACAGTCAAGCAGGAATCTCATCAAGAGCAATTCTTCCAAACCAGGGTGATAAGATAAGATAACCTTTATTAGTCCCACACGTGGGAAATTTGTTTTGTCACAGCAGGAAGTGGACAGTGCAAAAGTTATGAGGCAAAAATTAGAATACAATAAGAATAAATACAGTACACAACTGTACAGAATAGAATAAAATAAAATACTATATACAGTAGAATAAAATAAAATAAATATACAATAAGATAAAAATAGAATACAAATACAAATACTATATACAACTGAGTAAAAATACAACGATGACAGAAGGATTATTGCACTTAGTATTATTGCATATGTATGGATGTGTGTGCTTGATCAGTTAAAGTCTTTATTATGGAGTCTGACAGCAGTGGGGAGGAAAGACCTGCGAAATCTCTCCGTCCCACACCGTGGGTGCCGCAGTCTCCCACTGAAGGAGCTGCTCAGTGCTGTCACAGTCTGCTGCATGGGGTGGGAGATGTTGTCCAACAGGGATGACAGCTTAGCCGCCGTTCTCCTGTCACTCACCACCTCCACTGGGTCCAGAGGGCATCCTAGAACAGAGCTGGCCCTTCGGATCACCCTGTTCAGTCTCTTCCTGTCCCCAGCAGAGATGCTGCCGCCCCAGCAGACCACGGCATAAAAGATAGCAGAAGCCACAACAGAGTCATAGAAGGTCTTCAGGAGTGGGCCCTCCACTCCAAACGACCTGAGTCTCCGCAGCAGGTACAGCCTGCTCTGCCCTTTCCTGTAGAGGGCGTCTGAGTTATGAGTCCAGTCCAGTCTATTGTTCAGATGAACACCAAGGTACCTGTAGCTGTCCACAGCCTCAATGTCCATACCTTGGATGTTCAGTGGTTGCAGTGGAGAATGCTTGTGCCTGCGGAAGTCTACCACCAGTTCCTTGGTTTTACTGGCGTTGATCTGGAGGTAGTTCAGCTGGCACCAGTCCACAAAGTCTTGGGTCAGACCTCTGTACTCCTTGTCGTCCCCATCAGTGATGAGGCCGACTATTGCAGAGTCATCAGAGAACTTCTGCAGGAAGCACTGGGTGGAATTGTGGGAGAAGTCTGCAGTGTAGATGGTGAAGAGGAACGGAGCCAGAACCGTTCCCTGTGGGGCCCCCGTACTGCAGACGACCCTGTCCGACACACAGCCCTGAGTCCTCACATACTGTGGTCGGTCGGTGAGGTAGTCCAGGATCCAGGTAGTGAGGTGATGGTCCACTCCAGAGTTCTCCAGCTTGTCCTTTAGAACCGAGGGAAGAATGGTGTTGAAGGCACTGGAGAAATCAAAGAACATGATTCTCACAGTGCTTCCAGCGGTCTCCATGATGTTAGGTGTTGTGCAAGTTTTCCATTCAATAAAGCCTCCAGACAAGCGGTCAGTGGTAGCTAACATTCTTTAATAATAACAAGAACAGAAGCCAAGCTTGGTGAAGGAATGCATCATTGCGGGGCAGACGATGGGCAGAGTCCCTAACTGAGTCTAGCATGGCCTTCAGTTACATACCTCTTACAGGAACTAAAGGCAGTACACAGCTGTTTTCACACCTTTGGTACCCCCACCCCCAAAGAAAGTTTCACACTCCCTTGCCACCTCTTACAGTGGAGAAGGAGACAAAAGACTCCTCCCCCCACTCTGGGTCCTTTATGTGTGAATGCTTCCCTCAAACATCCTGAGATACCATCTGTTACCAGTATGAGTGTGAGAGACATGCTGAAATCCAGTGGCACCAAGGTATTATACAACCACAAAGGGACCATGAGTATGTTAAGCTATTTTCAGATGTGCGCTGCTATTTAACCCTCCGCACCCCATGACAGCAACGGACAGCCAGGAGTTTTTGTAGGTGAATAACATCAACATTTGACAATAATATTGCTCGGTTATGATAGTGAGGTGAGCTGTTGAGGATATCTGTTGGTAGGTGCTGTTCCTGACAATGTAGCTGCTGTTAGCAGAAACTTCTATAAGCTTTGGAGGTAATGCCACCAGACTTGGTCAATTACCCAGAAAACTCTATTGCAATGTGTGACTATAATAAAACTTGGTGTTGCAATGTGTCATTGAGAATTATTTGGAGGAATTTGGAACATCCTAAAAGGATTCTCAGGAATCTGGAACATTCCAATAGAACTCTCAAAAATCCTAAAATAGCTCTTGTGAATTCGAAACATTCTAAAAGAATTCTCAGGAATCTGGAACAGTCTAAGAACGCTCAGGAATCTGGAACATTCTAATAGAACTCTCAAAAATCCTAAAATAGCTCTTGTGAATTCGAAACATTCTAAAAGAACGCTCAGGAATCTGGAACATTCTAATAGAACTCTCAAAAATCCTAAAATAGCTCTTGTGAATTCGAAACATTCTAAAAGAATTCTCAGGAATACAGGGTTAACTTTTGATACTTCTTTTTAAATACTCTCATTACTACCTTTCCCTAGCTCATCGTTGTAAATAGGAATATCTTTGTAATAACTTACTTGGTTACCTTGTGGTACAAATGTAACACGAGTGTGTGTTACATGAGACTATGCTCTTGCCCTAGTTCCATTTCAGTTAATATCTGTTGAATACAATTTACAGATGTTCAAGAAATAAAACTCTCAAGTCCAATCCACTTCAAGTCCAACTTCAATAGAAGAATCAGAGCCTTCCAGAGACGGTCTCACGTCTCTCATGGTCAGTGATTTTGACCTTTCACTAATGATGTTGAAGTACAGATAGGCAACAATAGCTTCGGCTTTTGTAAGGCATCAGTGGAGAAGAAGATTAACAGAAGAGTGAGCAGGATATTGTTTGTTTTTATAATAATGCGATTAATACATGAATAAAAGAAATTCTTTTGCAAAAGTCATTTACAATGTGCAGGTGTTTCATATATTTTTATTCACAGTGTCAACACTGACTGGTTAGTGGCTACTCAAGTGTGCTTCAAGTCCACCGCATTGTAAGGTGTTAGATTGTGTGGTCTAAGGATCTGGGTTAAGACTCCAGGCTCCTCACACATGTGGGTTGAAATCCTATTGCTGCAATAAGAGTTTAACCAGGGCAGGCAGATGCTATTGTATCCAAAAACATTCAGGCAAGTATTAAACATGTTTTTCTAAAACAGCAAGAGCATCACTGAATGTTCTGGGCTTCTATTTTGTGCTGCACTTTTCAAGTTTTACTATCTAGATTTTTGCGATGAGGTCCTTACTCGCATTGGTAGCATGACCGAGCGGTCTAAGGTGCTGGATTAAGGCTCCAGTCTCTTCGGAGGCGTGGGTTCGAATCCCACTGCTGCCATAGTGTTCTAGCGGCAAAGTTTTGTTTCTTCCATGCCTTACCAATAAATTGTAAGGGCTGCAGTGGAAATCAAATCTGTTATAGAATGTCTGTCAAGTCCAAACATGCAGGAAACCCATCAGGAGCAATTCTTCCAAACCACATTAGGCACGTGCTGTAAAGTCATTTACAACTTGCATGTTTTTCATGTCTTTTTGTTCATGGTCTCATCACTGACTGGTTAGTGGACTTTCCCGCATGCCACTCAAGTGTGCTTCAAGTCCAGTCCACTCCCTTGTAATGTGCTTTTGAGCAGAACCTGCAACTGCTGGAGAATTGATTAAGGTGCTGCTATGTTGGTCTCACCAAGGCTGCAGAGTGACAAGAGTATCCTTGATTTCATGACAGTGGAGCAGTCCCATATGGTCTAGCGGCTAGAATGCCTGGTTCTAACCCAGCAGCACGAGCACGACAGTGGCGCATTACCAAACCAATCCCATATGGTCTAGCGGTTAAGATTCCTGGTTTTCACCCAGGCGACCCGGGTTCAACTCCCGGTATGGGAACATGTCTTTAATGTGCCCACAAGCCAATGTGTTCTTTGTGTTAATCCCACAATGGATTACATAGGGCAAAGTTGTTGGCTGAAGGCAAACATCAGGTAAGGCTAAGCACATGGCATAACGGTTCAGATCGGGACTGTACAGTCTTCAGTGATGAGGATGTACACAAGCAGGCCTGCAATTATGAGCGGCGAGTCAAGGTGGCTGTTTATGTGAAAATCAAATGAGCTTCTTTGAAACAAGGGTGGGTGCATTAAGGGTACGTCTCTTGCCATCTTACAATGCTGTGATTGGAACCCTTCCTTGACTCTCTGTGAATGGTGATCCTGCCTGTTGATCAGTGCTTATGACAAGTTGCATATGGACAATGATGAAACTGAGCCAAGAGCCCATTGTTAATCAGGGTTGATGAACAGGTTTTAACCAGGACAGGCAGATGTTTTTGTGTCCAAAAAGTATTAAACATGTTTTTCTACAACAGTAAGAGCATCACTGAATGTTCTGAGCTCCTATTTTGTGCTGCACTTTTTCAAGTTTTACTGTCTAGAGTTTTGCGATGAGGTCCTCACTCGCAATGGTAGCATGACCGAGCGGTCTAAGGTGCTGGATTTAGGCTCCAGTCTCTTCGGAGGCGTGGGTTCGAATCCCACTGCTGCCATAGTCTTCAGGTTCTTTTCGTGTTTCTTCCATCCCCTACCAATAAATTGTAAGGGCTGCAGTGGAACTCAAATCTGTTACAGAATGTCTGTCAAGTACAATCAAGCAGGAATCTCATCAAGAGCAATTCTTCCAAACCAGGGTGATAAGATAAGATAAGATAACCTTTATTAGTCCCACACGTGGGAAATTTGTTTTGTCACAGCAGGAAGTGGACAGTGCAAAAGTTATGAGGCAAAAATTAGAATACAATAAGAATAAATACAGTACACAACTGTACAGAATAGAATAAAATAAAATACTATATACAGTAGAATAAAATAAAATAAATATACAATAAGATAAAAATAGAATACAAATACAAATACTATATACAACTGAGTAAAAATACAACGATGACAGAAGGATTATTGCACTTAGTATTATTGCATATGTATGGATGTGTGTGCTTGATCAGTTAAAGTCTTTATTATGGAGTCTGACAGCAGTGGGGAGGAAAGACCTGCGAAATCTCTCCGTCCCACACCGTGGGTGCCGCAGTCTCCCACTGAAGGAGCTGCTCAGTGCTGTCACAGTCTGCTGCATGGGGTGGGAGATGTTGTCCAACAGGGATGACAGCTTAGCCGCCGTTCTCCTGTCACTCACCACCTCCACTGGGTCCAGAGGGCATCCTAGAACAGAGCTGGCCCTTCGGATCACCCTGTTCAGTCTCTTCCTGTCCCCAGCAGAGATGCTGCCGCCCCAGCAGACCACGGCATAAAAGATAGCAGAAGCCACAACAGAGTCATAGAAGGTCTTCAGGAGTGGGCCCTCCACTCCAAACGACCTGAGTCTCCGCAGCAGGTACAGCCTGCTCTGCCCTTTCCTGTAGAGGGCGTCTGAGTTATGAGTCCAGTCCAGTCTATTGTTCAGATGAACACCAAGGTACCTGTAGCTGTCCACAGCCTCAATGTCCATACCTTGGATGTTCAGTGGTTGCAGTGGAGAATGCTTGTGCCTGCGGAAGTCTACCACCAGTTCCTTGGTTTTACTGGCGTTGATCTGGAGGTAGTTCAGCTGGCACCAGTCCACAAAGTCTTGGGTCAGACCTCTGTACTCCTTGTCGTCCCCATCAGTGATGAGGCCGACTATTGCAGAGTCATCAGAGAACTTCTGCAGGAAGCACTGGGTGGAATTGTGGGAGAAGTCTGCAGTGTAGATGGTGAAGAGGAACGGAGCCAGAACCGTTCCCTGTGGGGCCCCCGTACTGCAGACGACCCTGTCCGACACACAGCCCTGAGTCCTCACATACTGTGGTCGGTCGGTGAGGTAGTCCAGGATCCAGGTAGTGAGGTGATGGTCCACTCCAGAGTTCTCCAGCTTATCCTTTAGAACCGAGGGAAGAATGGTGTTGAAGGCACTGGAGAAATCAAAGAACATGATTCTCACAGTGCTTCCAGCGGTCTCCATGATGTTAGGTGTTGTGCAAGTTTCCCATTCAATAAAGCCTCCAGACAAGCGGTCAGTGGTAGCTAACATTCTTTAATAATAACAAGAACAGAAGCCAAGCTTGGTGAAGGAATGCATCATTGCGGGGCAGACGATGGGCAGAGTCCCTAACTGAGTCTAGCATGGCCTTCAGTTACATACCTCTTACAGGAACTAAAGGCAGTACACAGCTGTTTTCACACCTTTGGTACCCCCACCCCCAAAGAAAGTTTCACACTCCCTTGCCACCTCTTACAGTGGAGAAGGAGACAAAAGACTCCTCCCCCCACTCTGGGTCCTTTATGTGTGAATGCTTCCCTCAAACATCCTGAGATACCATCTGTTACCAGTATGAGTGTGAGAGACATGCTGAAATCCAGTGGCACCAAGGTATTATACAACCACAAGGGGACCATGAGTATGTTAAGCTATTTTCAGATGTGCGCTGCTATTTAACCCTCCGCACCCCATGACAGCAACGGACAGCCAGGAGTTTTTGTAGGTGAATAACATCAACATTTGACAATAATATTGCTCGGTTATGATAGTGAGGTGAGCTGTTGAGGATATCTGTTGGTAGGTGCTGTTCCTGACAATGTAGCTGCTGTTAGCAGAAACTTCTATAAGCTTTGGAGGTAATGCCACCAGACTTGGTCAATTACCCAGAAAACTCTATTGCAATGTGTGACTATAATAAAACTTGGTGTTGCAATGTGTCATTGAGAATTATTTGGAGGAATTTGGAACATCCTAAAAGGATTCTCAGGAATCTGGAACATTCCAATAGAACTCTCAAAAATCCTAAAATAGCTCTTGTGAATTCGAAACATTCTAAAAGAATTCTCAGGAATCTGGAACAGTCTAAGAACGCTCAGGAATCTGGAACATTCTAATAGAACTCTCAAAAATCCTAAAATAGCTCTTGTGAATTCGAAACATTCTAAAAGAATTCTCAGGAATACAGGGTTAACTTTTGATACTTCTTTTTAAATACTCTCATTACTACCTTTCCCTAGCCCATCGTTGTAAATAGGAATATCTTTGTAATAACTTACTTGGTTACCTTGTGGTACAAATGTAACACGAGTGTGTGTTACATGAGACTATGCTCTTGCCCTAGTTCCATTTCAGTTAATATCTGTTGAATACAATTTACAGATGTTCAAGAAATAAAACTCTCAAGTCCAATCCACTTCAAGTCCAACTTCAATAGAAGAATCAGAGCCTTCCAGAGACGGTCTCACGTCTCTCATGGTCAGTGATTTTGACCTTTCACTAATGATGTTGAAGTACAGATAGGCAACAATAGCTTCGGCTTTTGTAAGGCATCAGTGGAGAAGAAGATTAACAGAAGAGTGAGCAGGATATTGTTTGTTTTTATAATAATGCGATTAATACATGAATAAAAGAAATTCTTTTGCAAAAGTCATTTACAATGTGCAGGTGTTTCATATATTTTTATTCACAGTGTCAACACTGACTGGTTAGTGGCTACTCAAGTGTGCTTCAAGTCCACCGCATTGTAAGGTGTTAGATTGTGTGGTCTAAGGATCTGGGTTAAGACTCCAGGCTCCTCACACATGTGGGTTGAAATCCTATTGCTGCAATAAGAGTTTAACCAGGGCAGGCAGATGCTATTGTATCCAAAAACATTCAGGCAAGTATTAAACATGTTTTTCTAAAACAGCAAGAGCATCACTGAATGTTCTGGGCTTCTATTTTGTGCTGCACTTTTCAAGTTTTACTATCTAGATTTTTGCGATGAGGTCCTTACTCGCATTGGTAGCATGACCGAGCGGTCTAAGGTGCTGGATTAAGGCTCCAGTCTCTTCGGAGGCGTGGGTTCGAATCCCACTGCTGCCATAGTGTTCTAGCGGCAAAGTTTTGTTTCTTCCATGCCTTACCAATAAATTGTAAGGGCTGCAGTGGAAATCAAATCTGTTATAGAATGTCTGTCAAGTCCAAACATGCAGGAAACCCATCAGGAGCAATTCTTCCAAACCACATTAGGCACGTGCTGTAAAGTCATTTACAACTTGCATGTTTTTCATGTCTTTTTGTTCATGGTCTCATCACTGACTGGTTAGTGGACTTTCCCACATGCCACTCAAGTGTGCTTCAAGTCCAGTCCACTCCCTTGTAATGTGCTTTTGAGCAGAACCTGCAACTGCTGGAGAATTGATTAAGGTGCTGCTATGTTGGTCTCACCAAGGCTGCAGAGTGACAAGAGTATCCTTGATTTCATGACAGTGGAGCAGTCCCATATGGTCTAGCGGCTAGAATGCCTGGTTCTAACCCAGCAGCACGAGCACGACAGTGGCGCATTACCAAACCAATCCCATATGGTCTAGCGGTTAAGATTCCTGGTTTTCACCCAGGCGACCCGGGTTCAACTCCCGGTATGGGAACATGTCTTTAATGTGCCCACAAGCCAATGTGTTCTTTGTGTTAATCCCACGATGGATTACATAGGGCAAAGTTGTTGGCTGAAGGCAAACATCAGGTAAGGCTAAGCACATGGCATAACGGTTCAGATCGGGACTGTACAGTCTTCAGTGATGAGGATGTACACAAGCAGGCCTGCAATTATGAGCGGCGAGTCAAGGTGGCTGTTTATGTGAAAATCAAATGAGCTTCTTTGAAACAAGGGTGGGTGCATTAAGGGTACGTCTCTTGCCATCTTACAATGCTGTGATTGGAACCCTTCCTTGACTCTCTGTGAATGGTGATCCTGCCTGTTGATCAGTGCTTATGACAAGTTGCATATGGACAATGATGAAACTGAGCCAAGAGCCCATTGTTAATCAGGGTTGATGAACAGGTTTTAACCAGGACAGGCAGATGTTTTTGTGTCCAAAAAGTATTAAACATGTTTTTCTACAACAGTAAGAGCATCACTGAATGTTCTGAGCTCCTATTTTGTGCTGCACTTTTTCAAGTTTTACTGTCTAGAGTTTTGCGATGAGGTCCTCACTCGCAATGGTAGCATGACCGAGCGGTCTAAGGTGCTGGATTTAGGCTCCAGTCTCTTCGGAGGCGTGGGTTCGAATCCCACTGCTGCCATAGTCTTCAGGTTCTTTTCGTGTTTCTTCCATCCCCTACCAATAAATTGTAAGGGCTGCAGTGGAACTCAAATCTGTTACAGAATGTCTGTCAAGTACAGTCAAGCAGGAATCTCATCAAGAGCAATTCTTCCAAACCAGGGTGATAAGATAAGATAAGATAACCTTTATTAGTCCCACACGTGGGAAATTTGTTTTGTCACAGCAGGAAGTGGACAGTGCAAAAGTTATGAGGCAAAAATTAGAATACAATAAGAATAAATACAGTACACAACTGTACAGAATAGAATAAAATAAAATACTATATACAGTAGAATAAAATAAAATAAATATACAATAAGATAAAAATAGAATACAAATACAAATACAAATACTATATACAACTGAGTAAAAATACAACGATGACAGAAGGATTATTGCACTTAGTATTATTGCATATGTATGGATGTGTGTGCTTGATCAGTTAAAGTCTTTATTATGGAGTCTGACAGCAGTGGGGAGGAAAGACCTGCGAAATCTCTCCGTCCCACACCGTGGGTGCCGCAGTCTCCCACTGAAGGAGCTGCTCAGTGCTGTCACAGTCTGCTGCATGGGGTGGGAGATGTTGTCCAACAGGGATGACAGCTTAGCCGCCGTTCTCCTGTCACTCACCACCTCCACTGGGTCCAGAGGGCATCCTAGAACAGAGCTGGCCCTTCGGATCACCCTGTTCAGTCTCTTCCTGTCCCCAGCAGAGATGCTGCCGCCCCAGCAGACCACGCCATAAAAGATAGCAGAAGCCACAACAGAGTCATAGAAGGTCTTCAGGAGTGGGCCCTCCACTCCAAACGACCTGAGTCTCCGCAGCAGGTACAGCCTGCTCTGCCCTTTCCTGTAGAGGGCGTCTGAGTTATGAGTCCAGTCCAGTCTATTGTTCAGATGAACACCAAGGTACCTGTAGCTGTCCACAGCCTCAATGTCCATACCTTGGATGTTCAGTGGTTGCAGTGGAGAATGCTTGTGCCTGCGGAAGTCTACCACCAGTTCCTTGGTTTTACTGGCGTTGATCTGGAGGTAGTTCAGCTGGCACCAGTCCACAAAGTCTTGGGTCAGACCTCTGTACTCCTTGTCGTCCCCATCAGTGATGAGGCCGACTATTGCAGAGTCATCAGAGAACTTCTGCAGGAAGCACTGGGTGGAATTGTGGGAGAAGTCTGCAGTGTAGATGGTGAAGAGGAACGGAGCCAGAACCGTTCCCTGTGGGGCCCCCGTACTGCAGACGACCCTGTCCGACACACAGCCCTGAGTCCTCACATACTGTGGTCGGTCGGTGAGGTAGTCCAGGATCCAGGTAGTGAGGTGATGGTCCACTCCAGAGTTCTCCAGCTTATCCTTTAGAACCGAGGGAAGAATGGTGTTGAAGGCACTGGAGAAATCAAAGAACATGATTCTCACAGTGCTTCCAGCGGTCTCCATGATGTTAGGTGTTGTGCAAGTTTTCCATTCAATAAAGCCTCCAGACAAGCGGTCAGTGGTAGCTAACATTCTTTAATAATAACAAGAACAGAAGCCAAGCTTGGTGAAGGAATGCATCATTGCGGGGCAGACGATGGGCAGAGTCCCTAACTGAGTCTAGCATGGCCTTCAGTTACATACCTCTTACAGGAACTAAAGGCAGTACACAGCTGTTTTCACACCTTTGGTACCCCCACCCCCAAAGAAAGTTTCACACTCCCTTGCCACCTCTTACAGTGGAGAAGGAGACAAAAGACTCCTCCCCCCACTCTGGGTCCTTTGTGTGTGAATGCTTCCCTCAAACATCCTGAGATACCATCTGTTACCAGTATGAGTGTGAGAGACATGCTGAAATCCAGTGGCACCAAGGTATTATACAACCACAAAGGGACCATGAGTATGTTAAGCTATTTTCAGATGTGCGCTGCTATTTAACCCTCCGCACCCCATGACAGCAACGGACAGCCAGGAGTTTTTGTAGGTGAATAACATCAACATTTGACAATAATATTGCTCGGTTATGATAGTGAGGTGAGCTGTTGAGGATATCTGTTGGTAGGTGCTGTTCCTGACAATGTAGCTGCTGTTAGCAGAAACTTCTATAAGCTTTGGAGGTAATGCCACCAGACTTGGTCAATTACCCAGAAAACTCTATTGCAATGTGTGACTATAATAAAACTTGGTGTTGCAATGTGTCATTGAGAATTATTTGGAGGAATTTGGAACATCCTAAAAGGATTCTCAGGAATCTGGAACATTCCAATAGAACTCTCAAAAATCCTAAAATAGCTCTTGTGAATTCGAAACATTCTAAAAGAATTCTCAGGAATCTGGAACAGTCTAAGAACGCTCAGGAATCTGGAACATTCTAATAGAACTCTCAAAAATCCTAAAATAGCTCTTGTGAATTCGAAACATTCTAAAAGAATTCTCAGGAATACAGGGTTAACTTTTGATACTTCTTTTTAAATACTCTCATTACTACCTTTCCCTAGCCCATCGTTGTAAATAGGAATATCTTTGTAATAACTTACTTGGTTACCTTGTGGTACAAATGTAACACGAGTGTGTGTTACATGAGACTATGCTCTTGCCCTAGTTCCATTTCAGTTAATATCTGTTGAATACAATTTACAGATGTTCAAGAAATAAAACTCTCAAGTCCAATCCACTTCAAGTCCAACTTCAATAGAAGAATCAGAGCCTTCCAGAGACGGTCTCACGTCTCTCATGGTCAGTGATTTTGACCTTTCACTAATGATGTTGAAGTACAGATAGGCAACAATAGCTTCGGCTTTTGTAAGGCATCAGTGGAGAAGAAGATTAACAGAAGAGTGAGCAGGATATTGTTTGTTTTTATAATAATGCGATTAATACATGAATAAAAGAAATTCTTTTGCAAAAGTCATTTACAATGTGCAGGTGTTTCATATATTTTTATTCACAGTGTCAACACTGACTGGTTAGTGGCTACTCAAGTGTGCTTCAAGTCCACCGCATTGTAAGGTGTTAGATTGTGTGGTCTAAGGATCTGGGTTAAGACTCCAGGCTCCTCACACATGTGGGTTGAAATCCTATTGCTGCAATAAGAGTTTAACCAGGGCAGGCAGATGCTATTGTATCCAAAAACATTCAGGCAAGTATTAAACATGTTTTTCTAAAACAGCAAGAGCATCACTGAATGTTCTGGGCTTCTATTTTGTGCTGCACTTTTCAAGTTTTACTATCTAGATTTTTGCGATGAGGTCCTTACTCGCATTGGTAGCATGACCGAGCGGTCTAAGGTGCTGGATTAAGGCTCCAGTCTCTTCGGAGGCGTGGGTTCGAATCCCACTGCTGCCATAGTGTTCTAGCGGCAAAGTTTTGTTTCTTCCATGCCTTACCAATAAATTGTAAGGGCTGCAGTGGAAATCAAATCTGTTATAGAATGTCTGTCAAGTCCAAACATGCAGGAAACCCATCAGGAGCAATTCTTCCAAACCACATTAGGCACGTGCTGTAAAGTCATTTACAACTTGCATGTTTTTCATGTCTTTTTGTTCATGGTCTCATCACTGACTGGTTAGTGGACTTTCCCACATGCCACTCAAGTGTGCTTCAAGTCCAGTCCACTCCCTTGTAATGTGCTTTTGAGCAGAACCTGCAACTGCTGGAGAATTGATTAAGGTGCTGCTATGTTGGTCTCACCAAGGCTGCAGAGTGACAAGAGTATCCTTGATTTCATGACAGTGGAGCAGTCCCATATGGTCTAGCGGCTAGAATGCCTGGTTCTAACCCAGCAGCACGAGCACGACAGTGGCGCATTACCAAACCAATCCCATATGGTCTAGCGGTTAAGATTCCTGGTTTTCACCCAGGCGACCCGGGTTCAACTCCCGGTATGGGAACATGTCTTTAATGTGCCCACAAGCCAATGTGTTCTTTGTGTTAATCCCACGATGGATTACATAGGGCAAAGTTGTTGGCTGAAGGCAAACATCAGGTAAGGCTAAGCACATGGCATAACGGTTCAGATCGGGACTGTACAGTCTTCAGTGATGAGGATGTACACAAGCAGGCCTGCAATTATGAGCGGCGAGTCAAGGTGGCTGTTTATGTGAAAATCAAATGAGCTTCTTTGAAACAAGGGTGGGTGCATTAAGGGTACGTCTCTTGCCATCTTACAATGCTGTGATTGGAACCCTTCCTTGACTCTCTGTGAATGGTGATCCTGCCTGTTGATCAGTGCTTATGACAAGTTGCATATGGACAATGATGAAACTGAGCCAAGAGCCCATTGTTAATCAGGGTTGATGAACAGGTTTTAACCAGGACAGGCAGATGTTTTTGTGTCCAAAAAGTATTAAACATGTTTTTCTACAACAGTAAGAGCATCACTGAATGTTCTGAGCTCCTATTTTGTGCTGCACTTTTTCAAGTTTTACTGTCTAGAGTTTTGCGATGAGGTCCTCACTCGCAATGGTAGCATGACCGAGCGGTCTAAGGTGCTGGATTTAGGCTCCAGTCTCTTCGGAGGCGTGGGTTCGAATCCCACTGCTGCCATAGTCTTCAGGTTCTTTTCGTGTTTCTTCCATCCCCTACCAATAAATTGTAAGGGCTGCAGTGGAACTCAAATCTGTTACAGAATGTCTGTCAAGTACAGTCAAGCAGGAATCTCATCAAGAGCAATTCTTCCAAACCAGGGTGATAAGATAAGATAAGATAACCTTTATTAGTCCCACACGTGGGAAATTTGTTTTGTCACAGCAGGAAGTGGACAGTGCAAAAGTTATGAGGCAAAAATTAGAATACAATAAGAATAAATACAGTACACAACTGTACAGAATAGAATAAAATAAAATACTATATACAGTAGAATAAAATAAAATAAATATACAATAAGATAAAAATAGAATACAAATACAAATACTATATACAACTGAGTAAAAATACAACGATGACAGAAGGATTATTGCACTTAGTATTATTGCATATGTATGGATGTGTGTGCTTGATCAGTTAAAGTCTTTATTATGGAGTCTGACAGCAGTGGGGAGGAAAGACCTGCGAAATCTCTCCGTCCCACACCGTGGGTGCCGCAGTCTCCCACTGAAGGAGCTGCTCAGTGCTGTCACAGTCTGCTGCATGGGGTGGGAGATGTTGTCCAACAGGGATGACAGCTTAGCCGCCGTTCTCCTGTCACTCACCACCTCCACTGGGTCCAGAGGGCATCCTAGAACAGAGCTGGCCCTTCGGATCACCCTGTTCAGTCTCTTCCTGTCCCCAGCAGAGATGCTGCCGCCCCAGCAGACCACGGCATAAAAGATAGCAGAAGCCACAACAGAGTCATAGAAGGTCTTCAGGAGTGGGCCCTCCACTCCAAACGACCTGAGTCTCCGCAGCAGGTACAGCCTGCTCTGCCCTTTCCTGTAGAGGGCGTCTGAGTTATGAGTCCAGTCCAGTCTATTGTTCAGATGAACACCAAGGTACCTGTAGCTGTCCACAGCCTCAATGTCCATACCTTGGATGTTCAGTGGTTGCAGTGGAGAATGCTTGTGCCTGCGGAAGTCTACCACCAGTTCCTTGGTTTTACTGGTGTTGATCTGGAGGTAGTTCAGCTGGCACCAGTCCACAAAGTCTTGGGTCAGACCTCTGTACTCCTTGTCGTCCCCATCAGTGATGAGGCCGACTATTGCAGAGTCATCAGAGAACTTCTGCAGGAAGCACTGGGTGGAATTGTGGGAGAAGTCTGCAGTGTAGATGGTGAAGAGGAACGGAGCCAGAACCGTTCCCTGTGGGGCCCCCGTACTGCAGACGACCCTGTCCGACACACAGCCCTGAGTCCTCACATACTGTGGTCGGTCGGTGAGGTAGTCCAGGATCCAGGTAGTGAGGTGATGGTCCACTCCAGAGTTCTCCAGCTTATCCTTTAGAACCGAGGGAAGAATGGTGTTGAAGGCACTGGAGAAATCAAAGAACATGATTCTCACAGTGCTTCCAGCGGTCTCCATGATGTTAGGTGTTGTGCAAGTTTTCCATTCAATAAAGCCTCCAGACAAGCGGTCAGTGGTAGCTAACATTCTTTAATAATAACAAGAACAGAAGCCAAGCTTGGTGAAGGAATGCATCATTGCGGGGCAGACGATGGGCAGAGTCCCTAACTGAGTCTAGCATGGCCTTCAGTTACATACCTCTTACAGGAACTAAAGGCAGTACACAGCTGTTTTCACACCTTTGGTACCCCCACCCCCAAAGAAAGTTTCACACTCCCTTGCCACCTCTTACAGTGGAGAAGGAGACAAAAGACTCCTCCCCCCACTCTGGGTCCTTTGTGTGTGAATGCTTCCCTCAAACATCCTGAGATACCATCTGTTACCAGTATGAGTGTGAGAGACATGCTGAAATCCAGTGGCACCAAGGTATTATACAACCACAAAGGGACCATGAGTATGTTAAGCTATTTTCAGATGTGCGCTGCTATTTAACCCTCCGCACCCCATGACAGCAACGGACAGCCAGGAGTTTTTGTAGGTGAATAACATCAACATTTGACAATAATATTGCTCGGTTATGATAGTGAGATGAGCTGTTGAGGATATCTGTTGGTAGGTGCTGTTCCTGACAATGTAGCTGCTGTTAGCAGAAACTTCTATAAGCTTTGGAGGTAATGCCACCAGACTTGGTCAATTACCCAGAAAACTCTATTGCAATGTGTGACTATAATAAAACTTGGTGTTGCAATGTGTCATTGAGAATTATTTGGAGGAATTTGGAACATCCTAAAAGGATTCTCAGGAATCTGGAACATTCCAATAGAACTCTCAAAAATCCTAAAATAGCTCTTGTGAATTCGAAACATTCTAAAAGAATTCTCAGGAATCTGGAACAGTCTAAGAACGCTCAGGAATCTGGAACATTCTAATAGAACTCTCAAAAATCCTAAAATAGCTCTTGTGAATTCGAAACATTCTAAAAGAATTCTCAGGAATACAGGGTTAACTTTTGATACTTCTTTTTAAATACTCTCATTACTACCTTTCCCTAGCCCATCGTTGTAAATAGGAATATCTTTGTAATAACTTACTTGGTTACCTTGTGGTACAAATGTAACACGAGTGTGTGTTACATGAGACTATGCTCTTGCCCTAGTTCCATTTCAGTTAATATCTGTTGAATACAATTTACAGATGTTCAAGAAATAAAACTCTCAAGTCCAATCCACTTCAAGTCCAACTTCAATAGAAGAATCAGAGCCTTCCAGAGACGGTCTCACGTCTCTCATGGTCAGTCATTTTGACCTTTCACTAATGATGTTGAAGTACAGATAGGCAACAATAGCTTCGGCTTTTGTAAGGCATCAGTGGAGAAGAAGATTAACAGAAGAGTGAGCAGGATATTGTTTGTTTTTATAATAATGCGATTAATACATGAATAAAAGAAATTCTTTTGCAAAAGTCATTTACAATGTGCAGGTGTTTCATATATTTTTATTCACAGTGTCAACACTGACTGGTTAGTGGCTACTCAAGTGTGCTTCAAGTCCACCGCATTGTAAGGTGTTAGATTGTGTGGTCTAAGGATCTGGGTTAAGACTCCAGGCTCCTCACACATGTGGGTTGAAATCCTATTGCTGCAATAAGAGTTTAACCAGGGCAGGCAGATGCTATTGTATCCAAAAACATTCAGGCAAGTATTAAACATGTTTTTCTAAAACAGCAAGAGCATCACTGAATGTTCTGGGCTTCTATTTTGTGCTGCACTTTTCAAGTTTTACTATCTAGATTTTTGCGATGAGGTCCTTACTCGCATTGGTAGCATGACCGAGCGGTCTAAGGTGCTGGATTAAGGCTCCAGTCTCTTCGGAGGCGTGGGTTCGAATCCCACTGCTGCCATAGTGTTCTAGCGGCAAAGTTTTGTTTCTTCCATGCCTTACCAATAAATTGTAAGGGCTGCAGTGGAAATCAAATCTGTTATAGAATGTCTGTCAAGTCCAAACATGCAGGAAACCCATCAGGAGCAATTCTTCCAAACCACATTAGGCACGTGCTGTAAAGTCATTTACAACTTGCATGTTTTTCATGTCTTTTTGTTCATGGTCTCATCACTGACTGGTTAGTGGACTTTCCCACATGCCACTCAAGTGTGCTTCAAGTCCAGTCCACTCCCTTGTAATGTGCTTTTGAGCAGAACCTGCAACTGCTGGAGAATTGATTAAGGTGCTGCTATGTTGGTCTCACCAAGGCTGCAGAGTGACAAGAGTATCCTTGATTTCATGACAGTGGAGCAGTCCCATATGGTCTAGCGGCTAGAATGCCTGGTTCTAACCCAGCAGCACGAGCACGACAGTGGCGCATTACCAAACCAATCCCATATGGTCTAGCGGTTAAGATTCCTGGTTTTCACCCAGGCGACCCGGGTTCAACTCCCGGTATGGGAACATGTCTTTAATGTGCCCACAAGCCAATGTGTTCTTTGTGTTAATCCCACGATGGATTACATAGGGCAAAGTTGTTGGCTGAAGGCAAACATCAGGTAAGGCTAAGCACATGGCATAACGGTTCAGATCGGGACTGTACAGTCTTCAGTGATGAGGATGTACACAAGCAGGCCTGCAATTATGAGCGGCGAGTCAAGGTGGCTGTTTATGTGAAAATCAAATGAGCTTCTTTGAAACAAGGGTGGGTGCATTAAGGGTACGTCTCTTGCCATCTTACAATGCTGTGATTGGAACCCTTCCTTGACTCTCTGTGAATGGTGATCCTGCCTGTTGATCAGTGCTTATGACAAGTTGCATATGGACAATGATGAAACTGAGCCAAGAGCCCATTGTTAATCAGGGTTGATGAACAGGTTTTAACCAGGACAGGCAGATGTTTTTGTGTCCAAAAAGTATTAAACATGTTTTTCTACAACAGTAAGAGCATCACTGAATGTTCTGAGCTCCTATTTTGTGCTGCACTTTTTCAAGTTTTACTGTCTAGAGTTTTGCGATGAGGTCCTCACTCGCAATGGTAGCATGACCGAGCGGTCTAAGGTGCTGGATTTAGGCTCCAGTCTCTTCGGAGGCGTGGGTTCGAATCCCACTGCTGCCATAGTCTTCAGGTTCTTTTCGTGTTTCTTCCATCCCCTACCAATAAATTGTAAGGGCTGCAGTGGAACTCAAATCTGTTACAGAATGTCTGTCAAGTACAGTCAAGCAGGAATCTCATCAAGAGCAATTCTTCCAAACCAGGGTGATAAGATAAGATAACCTTTATTAGTCCCACACGTGGGAAATTTGTTTTGTCACAGCAGGAAGTGGACAGTGCAAAAGTTATGAGGCAAAAATTAGAATACAATAAGAATAAATACAGTACACAACTGTACAGAATAGAATAAAATAAAATACTATATACAGTAGAATAAAATAAAATAAATATACAATAAGATAAAAATAGAATACAAATACAAATACTATATACAACTGAGTAAAAATACAACGATGACAGAAGGATTATTGCACTTAGTATTATTGCATATGTATGGATGTGTGTGCTTGATCAGTTAAAGTCTTTATTATGGAGTCTGACAGCAGTGGGGAGGAAAGACCTGCGAAATCTCTCCGTCCCACACCGTGGGTGCCGCAGTCTCCCACTGAAGGAGCTGCTCAGTGCTGTCACAGTCTGCTGCATGGGGTGGGAGATGTTGTCCAACAGGGATGACAGCTTAGCCGCCGTTCTCCTGTCACTCACCACCTCCACTGGGTCCAGAGGGCATCCTAGAACAGAGCTGGCCCTTCGGATCACCCTGTTCAGTCTCTTCCTGTCCCCAGCAGAGATGCTGCCGCCCCAGCAGACCACGGCATAAAAGATAGCAGAAGCCACAACAGAGTCATAGAAGGTCTTCAGGAGTGGGCCCTCCACTCCAAACGACCTGAGTCTCCGCAGCAGGTACAGCCTGCTCTGCCCTTTCCTGTAGAGGGCGTCTGAGTTATGAGTCCAGTCCAGTCTATTGTTCAGATGAACACCAAGGTACCTGTAGCTGTCCACAGCCTCAATGTCCATACCTTGGATGTTCAGTGGTTGCAGTGGAGAATGCTTGTGCCTGCGGAAGTCTACCACCAGTTCCTTGGTTTTACTGGCGTTGATCTGGAGGTAGTTCAGCTGGCACCAGTCCACAAAGTCTTGGGTCAGACCTCTGTACTCCTTGTCGTCCCCATCAGTGATGAGGCCGACTATTGCAGAGTCATCAGAGAACTTCTGCAGGAAGCACTGGGTGGAATTGTGGGAGAAGTCTGCAGTGTAGATGGTGAAGAGGAACGGAGCCAGAACCGTTCCCTGTGGGGCCCCCGTACTGCAGACGACCCTGTCCGACACACAGCCCTGAGTCCTCACATACTGTGGTCGGTCGGTGAGGTAGTCCAGGATCCAGGTAGTGAGGTGATGGTCCACTCCAGAGTTCTCCAGCTTGTCCTTTAGAACCGAGGGAAGAATGGTGTTGAAGGCACTGGAGAAATCAAAGAACATGATTCTCACAGTGCTTCCAGCGGTCTCCATGATGTTAGGTGTTGTGCAAGTTTTCCATTCAATAAAGCCTCCAGACAAGCGGTCAGTGGTAGCTAACATTCTTTAATAATAACAAGAACAGAAGCCAAGCTTGGTGAAGGAATGCATCATTGCGGGGCAGACGATGGGCAGAGTCCCTAACTGAGTCTAGCATGGCCTTCAGTTACATACCTCTTACAGGAACTAAAGGCAGTACACAGCTGTTTTCACACCTTTGGTACCCCCACCCCCAAAGAAAGTTTCACACTCCCTTGCCACCTCTTACAGTGGAGAAGGAGACAAAAGACTCCTCCCCCCACTCTGGGTCCTTTGTGTGTGAATGCTTCCCTCAAACATCCTGAGATACCATCTGTTACCAGTATGAGTGTGAGAGACATGCTGAAATCCAGTGGCACCAAGGTATTATACAACCACAAAGGGACCATGAGTATGTTAAGCTATTTTCAGATGTGCGCTGCTATTTAACCCTCCGCACCCCATGACAGCAACGGACAGCCAGGAGTTTTTGTAGGTGAATAACATCAACATTTGACAATAATATTGCTCGGTTATGATAGTGAGGTGAGCTGTTGAGGATATCTGTTGGTAGGTGCTGTTCCTGACAATGTAGCTGCTGTTAGCAGAAACTTCTATAAGCTTTGGAGGTAATGCCACCAGACTTGGTCAATTACCCAGAAAACTCTATTGCAATGTGTGACTATAATAAAACTTGGTGTTGCAATGTGTCATTGAGAATTATTTGGAGGAATTTGGAACATCCTAAAAGGATTCTCAGGAATCTGGAACATTCCAATAGAACTCTCAAAAATCCTAAAATAGCTCTTGTGAATTCGAAACATTCTAAAAGAATTCTCAGGAATCTGGAACAGTCTAAGAACGCTCAGGAATCTGGAACATTCTAATAGAACTCTCAAAAATCCTAAAATAGCTCTTGTGAATTCGAAACATTCTAAAAGAATTCTCAGGAATACAGGGTTAACTTTTGATACTTCTTTTTAAATACTCTCATTACTACCTTTCCCTAGCCCATCGTTGTAAATAGGAATATCTTTGTAATAACTTACTTGGTTACCTTGTGGTACAAATGTAACACGAGTGTGTGTTACATGAGACTATGCTCTTGCCCTAGTTCCATTTCAGTTAATATCTGTTGAATACAATTTACAGATGTTCAAGAAATAAAACTCTCAAGTCCAATCCACTTCAAGTCCAACTTCAATAGAAGAATCAGAGCCTTCCAGAGACGGTCTCACGTCTCTCATGGTCAGTCATTTTGACCTTTCACTAATGATGTTGAAGTACAGATAGGCAACAATAGCTTCGGCTTTTGTAAGGCATCAGTGGAGAAGAAGATTAACAGAAGAGTGAGCAGGATATTGTTTGTTTTTATAATAATGCGATTAATACATGAATAAAAGAAATTCTTTTGCAAAAGTCATTTACAATGTGCAGGTGTTTCATATATTTTTATTCACAGTGTCAACACTGACTGGTTAGTGGCTACTCAAGTGTGCTTCAAGTCCACCGCATTGTAAGGTGTTAGATTGTGTGGTCTAAGGATCTGGGTTAAGACTCCAGGCTCCTCACACATGTGGGTTGAAATCCTATTGCTGCAATAAGAGTTTAACCAGGGCAGGCAGATGCTATTGTATCCAAAAACATTCAGGCAAGTATTAAACATGTTTTTCTAAAACAGCAAGAGCATCACTGAATGTTCTGGGCTTCTATTTTGTGCTGCACTTTTCAAGTTTTACTATCTAGATTTTTGCGATGAGGTCCTTACTCACATTGGTAGCATGACCGAGCGGTCTAAGGTGCTGGATTAAGGCTCCAGTCTCTTCGGAGGCGTGGGTTCGAATCCCACTGCTGCCATAGTGTTCTAGCGGCAAAGTTTTGTTTCTTCCATGCCTTACCAATAAATTGTAAGGGCTGCAGTGGAAATCAAATCTGTTATAGAATGTCTGTCAAGTCCAAACATGCAGGAAACCCATCAGGAGCAATTCTTCCAAACCACATTAGGCACGTGCTGTAAAGTCATTTACAACTTGCATGTTTTTCATGTCTTTTTGTTCATGGTCTCATCACTGACTGGTTAGTGGACTTTCCCACATGCCACTCAAGTGTGCTTCAAGTCCAGTCCACTCCCTTGTAATGTGCTTTTGAGCAGAACCTGCAACTGCTGGAGAATTGATTAAGGTGCTGCTATGTTGGTCTCACCAAGGCTGCAGAGTGACAAGAGTATCCTTGATTTCATGACAGTGGAGCAGTCCCATATGGTCTAGCGGCTAGAATGCCTGGTTCTAACCCAGCAGCACGAGCACGACAGTGGCGCATTACCAAACCAATCCCATATGGTCTAGCGGTTAAGATTCCTGGTTTTCACCCAGGCGACCCGGGTTCAACTCCCGGTATCTTTAATGTGCCCACAAGCCAATGTGTTCTTTGTGTTAATCCCACGATGGATTACATAGGGCAAAGTTGTTGGCTGAAGGCAAACATCAGGTAAGGCTAAGCACATGGCATAACGGTTCAGACCGGGACTGTACAGTCTTCAGTGATGAGGATGTACACAAGCAGGCCTGCAATTATGAGCGGCGAGTCAAGGTGGCTGTTTATGTGAAAATCAAATGAGCTTCTTTGAAACAAGGGTGGGTGCATTAAGGGTACGTCTCTTGCCATCTTACAATGCTGTGATTGGAACCCTTCCTTGACTCTCTGTGAATGGTGATCCTGCCTGTTGATCAGTGCTTATGACAAGTTGCATATGGACAATGATGAAACTGAGCCAAGAGCCCATTGTTAATCAGGGTTGATGAACAGGTTTTAACCAGGACAGGCAGATGTTTTTGTGTCCAAAAAGTATTAAACATGTTTTTCTACAACAGTAAGAGCATCACTGAATGTTCTGAGCTCCTATTTTGTGCTGCACTTTTTCAAGTTTTACTGTCTAGAGTTTTGCGATGAGGTCCTCACTCGCAATGGTAGCATGACCGAGCGGTCTAAGGTGCTGGATTTAGGCTCCAGTCTCTTCGGAGGCGTGGGTTCGAATCCCACTGCTGCCATAGTCTTCAGGTTCTTTTCGTGTTTCTTCCATCCCCTACCAATAAATTGTAAGGGCTGCAGTGGAACTCAAATCTGTTACAGAATGTCTGTCAAGTACAATCAAGCAGGAATCTCATCAAGAGCAATTCTTCCAAACCAGGGTGATAAGATAAGATAACCTTTATTAGTCCCACACGTGGGAAATTTGTTTTGTCACAGCAGGAAGTGGACAGTGCAAAAGTTATGAGGCAAAAATTAGAATACAATAAGAATAAATACAGTACACAACTGTACAGAATAGAATAAAATAAAATACTATATACAGTAGAATAAAATAAAATAAATATACAATAAGATAAAAATAGAATACAAATACAAATACTATATACAACTGAGTAAAAATACAACGATGACAGAAGGATTATTGCACTTAGTATTATTGCATATGTATGGATGTGTGTGCTTGATCAGTTAAAGTCTTTATTATGGAGTCTGACAGCAGTGGGGAGGAAAGACCTGCGAAATCTCTCCGTCCCACACCGTGGGTGCCGCAGTCTCCCACTGAAGGAGCTGCTCAGTGCTGTCACAGTCTGCTGCATGGGGTGGGAGATGTTGTCCAACAGGGATGACAGCTTAGCCGCCGTTCTCCTGTCACTCACCACCTCCACTGGGTCCAGAGGGCATCCTAGAACAGAGCTGGCCCTTCGGATCACCCTGTTCAGTCTCTTCCTGTCCCCAGCAGAGATGCTGCCGCCCCAGCAGACCACGCCATAAAAGATAGCAGAAGCCACAACAGAGTCATAGAAGGTCTTCAGGAGTGGGCCCTCCACTCCAAACGACCTGAGTCTCCGCAGCAGGTACAGCCTGCTCTGCCCTTTCCTGTAGAGGGCGTCTGAGTTATGAGTCCAGTCCAGTCTATTGTTCAGATGAACACCAAGGTACCTGTAGCTGTCCACAGCCTCAATGTCCATACCTTGGATGTTCAGTGGTTGCAGTGGAGAATGCTTGTGCCTGCGGAAGTCTACCACCAGTTCCTTGGTTTTACTGGCGTTGATCTGGAGGTAGTTCAGCTGGCACCAGTCCACAAAGTCTTGGGTCAGACCTCTGTACTCCTTGTCGTCCCCATCAGTGATGAGGCCGACTATTGCAGAGTCATCAGAGAACTTCTGCAGGAAGCACTGGGTGGAATTGTGGGAGAAGTCTGCAGTGTAGATGGTGAAGAGGAACGGAGCCAGAACCGTTCCCTGTGGGGCCCCCGTACTGCAGACGACCCTGTCCGACACACAGCCCTGAGTCCTCACATACTGTGGTCGGTCGGTGAGGTAGTCCAGGATCCAGGTAGTGAGGTGATGGTCCACTCCAGAGTTCTCCAGCTTGTCCTTTAGAACCGAGGGAAGAATGGTGTTGAAGGCACTGGAGAAATCAAAGAACATGATTCTCACAGTGCTTCCAGCGGTCTCCATGATGTTAGGTGTTGTGCAAGTTTTCCATTCAATAAAGCCTCCAGACAAGCGGTCAGTGGTAGCTAACATTCTTTAATAATAACAAGAACAGAAGCCAAGCTTGGTGAAGGAATGCATCATTGCGGGGCAGACGATGGGCAGAGTCCCTAACTGAGTCTAGCATGGCCTTCAGTTACATACCTCTTACAGGAACTAAAGGCAGTACACAGCTGTTTTCACACCTTTGGTACCCCCACCCCCAAAGAAAGTTTCACACTCCCTTGCCACCTCTTACAGTGGAGAAGGAGACAAAAGACTCCTCCCCCCACTCTGGGTCCTTTATGTGTGAATGCTTCCCTCAAACATCCTGAGATACCATCTGTTACCAGTATGAGTGTGAGAGACATGCTGAAATCCAGTGGCACCAAGGTATTATACAACCACAAAGGGACCATGAGTATGTTAAGCTATTTTCAGATGTGCGCTGCTATTTAACCCTCCGCACCCCATGACAGCAACGGACAGCCAGGAGTTTTTGTAGGTGAATAACATCAACATTTGACAATAATATTGCTCGGTTATGATAGTGAGGTGAGCTGTTGAGGATATCTGTTGGTAGGTGCTGTTCCTGACAATGTAGCTGCTGTTAGCAGAAACTTCTATAAGCTTTGGAGGTAATGCCACCAGACTTGGTCAATTACCCAGAAAACTCTATTGCAATGTGTGACTATAATAAAACTTGGTGTTGCAATGTGTCATTGAGAATTATTTGGAGGAATTTGGAACATCCTAAAAGGATTCTCAGGAATCTGGAACATTCCAATAGAACTCTCAAAAATCCTAAAATAGCTCTTGTGAATTCGAAACATTCTAAAAGAATTCTCAGGAATCTGGAACAGTCTAAGAACGCTCAGGAATCTGGAACATTCTAATAGAACTCTCAAAAATCCTAAAATAGCTCTTGTGAATTCGAAACATTCTAAAAGAATTCTCAGGAATACAGGGTTAACTTTTGATACTTCTTTTTAAATACTCTCATTACTACCTTTCCCTAGCCCATCGTTGTAAATAGGAATATCTTTGTAATAACTTACTTGGTTACCTTGTGGTACAAATGTAACACGAGTGTGTGTTACATGAGACTATGCTCTTGCCCTAGTTCCATTTCAGTTAATATCTGTTGAATACAATTTACAGATGTTCAAGAAATAAAACTCTCAAGTCCAATCCACTTCAAGTCCAACTTCAATAGAAGAATCAGAGCCTTCCAGAGACGGTCTCACGTCTCTCATGGTCAGTCATTTTGACCTTTCACTAATGATGTTGAAGTACAGATAGGCAACAATAGCTTCGGCTTTTGTAAGGCATCAGTGGAGAAGAAGATTAACAGAAGAGTGAGCAGGATATTGTTTGTTTTTATAATAATGCGATTAATACATGAATAAAAGAAATTCTTTTGCAAAAGTCATTTACAATGTGCAGGTGTTTCATATATTTTTATTCACAGTGTCAACACTGACTGGTTAGTGGCTACTCAAGTGTGCTTCAAGTCCACCGCATTGTAAGGTGTTAGATTGTGTGGTCTAAGGATCTGGGTTAAGACTCCAGGCTCCTCACACATGTGGGTTGAAATCCTATTGCTGCAATAAGAGTTTAACCAGGGCAGGCAGATGCTATTGTATCCAAAAACATTCAGGCAAGTATTAAACATGTTTTTCTAAAACAGCAAGAGCATCACTGAATGTTCTGGGCTTCTATTTTGTGCTGCACTTTTCAAGTTTTACTATCTAGATTTTTGCGATGAGGTCCTTACTCACATTGGTAGCATGACCGAGCGGTCTAAGGTGCTGGATTAAGGCTCCAGTCTCTTCGGAGGCGTGGGTTCGAATCCCACTGCTGCCATAGTGTTCTAGCGGCAAAGTTTTGTTTCTTCCATGCCTTACCAATAAATTGTAAGGGCTGCAGTGGAAATCAAATCTGTTATAGAATGTCTGTCAAGTCCAAACATGCAGGAAACCCATCAGGAGCAATTCTTCCAAACCACATTAGGCACGTGCTGTAAAGTCATTTACAACTTGCATGTTTTTCATGTCTTTTTGTTCATGGTCTCATCACTGACTGGTTAGTGGACTTTCCCACATGCCACTCAAGTGTGCTTCAAGTCCAGTCCACTCCCTTGTAATGTGCTTTTGAGCAGAACCTGCAACTGCTGGAGAATTGATTAAGGTGCTGCTATGTTGGTCTCACCAAGGCTGCAGAGTGACAAGAGTATCCTTGATTTCATGACAGTGGAGCAGTCCCATATGGTCTAGCGGCTAGAATGCCTGGTTCTAACCCAGCAGCACGAGCACGACAGTGGCGCATTACCAAACCAATCCCATATGGTCTAGCGGTTAAGATTCCTGGTTTTCACCCAGGCGACCCGGGTTCAACTCCCGGTATCTTTAATGTGCCCACAAGCCAATGTGTTCTTTGTGTTAATCCCACGATGGATTACATAGGGCAAAGTTGTTGGCTGAAGGCAAACATCAGGTAAGGCTAAGCACATGGCATAACGGTTCAGACCGGGACTGTACAGTCTTCAGTGATGAGGATGTACACAAGCAGGCCTGCAATTATGAGCGGCGAGTCAAGGTGGCTGTTTATGTGAAAATCAAATGAGCTTCTTTGAAACAAGGGTGGGTGCATTAAGGGTACGTCTCTTGCCATCTTACAATGCTGTGATTGGAACCCTTCCTTGACTCTCTGTGAATGGTGATCCTGCCTGTTGATCAGTGCTTATGACAAGTTGCATATGGACAATGATGAAACTGAGCCAAGAGCCCATTGTTAATCAGGGTTGATGAACAGGTTTTAACCAGGACAGGCAGATGTTTTTGTGTCCAAAAAGTATTAAACATGTTTTTCTACAACAGTAAGAGCATCACTGAATGTTCTGAGCTCCTATTTTGTGCTGCACTTTTTCAAGTTTTACTGTCTAGAGTTTTGCGATGAGGTCCTCACTCGCAATGGTAGCATGACCGAGCGGTCTAAGGTGCTGGATTTAGGCTCCAGTCTCTTCGGAGGCGTGGGTTCGAATCCCACTGCTGCCATAGTCTTCAGGTTCTTTTCGTGTTTCTTCCATCCCCTACCAATAAATTGTAAGGGCTGCAGTGGAACTCAAATCTGTTACAGAATGTCTGTCAAGTACAATCAAGCAGGAATCTCATCAAGAGCAATTCTTCCAAACCAGGGTGATAAGATAAGATAACCTTTATTAGTCCCACACGTGGGAAATTTGTTTTGTCACAGCAGGAAGTGGACAGTGCAAAAGTTATGAGGCAAAAATTAGAATACAATAAGAATAAATACAGTACACAACTGTACAGAATAGAATAAAATAAAATACTATATACAGTAGAATAAAATAAAATAAATATACAATAAGATAAAAATAGAATACAAATACAAATACTATATACAACTGAGTAAAAATACAACGATGACAGAAGGATTATTGCACTTAGTATTATTGCATATGTATGGATGTGTGTGCTTGATCAGTTAAAGTCTTTATTATGGAGTCTGACAGCAGTGGGGAGGAAAGACCTGCGAAATCTCTCCGTCCCACACCGTGGGTGCCGCAGTCTCCCACTGAAGGAGCTGCTCAGTGCTGTCACAGTCTGCTGCATGGGGTGGGAGATGTTGTCCAACAGGGATGACAGCTTAGCCGCCGTTCTCCTGTCACTCACCACCTCCACTGGGTCCAGAGGGCATCCTAGAACAGAGCTGGCCCTTCGGATCACCCTGTTCAGTCTCTTCCTGTCCCCAGCAGAGATGCTGCCGCCCCAGCAGACCACGCCATAAAAGATAGCAGAAGCCACAACAGAGTCATAGAAGGTCTTCAGGAGTGGGCCCTCCACTCCAAACGACCTGAGTCTCCGCAGCAGGTACAGCCTGCTCTGCCCTTTCCTGTAGAGGGCGTCTGAGTTATGAGTCCAGTCCAGTCTATTGTTCAGATGAACACCAAGGTACCTGTAGCTGTCCACAGCCTCAATGTCCATACCTTGGATGTTCAGTGGTTGCAGTGGAGAATGCTTGTGCCTGCGGAAGTCTACCACCAGTTCCTTGGTTTTACTGGCATTGATCTGGAGGTAGTTCAGCTGGCACCAGTCCACAAAGTCTTGGGTCAGACCTCTGTACTCCTTGTCGTCCCCATCAGTGATGAGGCCGACTATTGCAGAGTCATCAGAGAACTTCTGCAGGAAGCACTGGGTGGAATTGTGGGAGAAGTCTGCAGTGTAGATGGTGAAGAGGAACGGAGCCAGAACCGTTCCCTGTGGGGCCCCCGTACTGCAGACGACCCTGTCCGACACACAGCCCTGAGTCCTCACATACTGTGGTCGGTCGGTGAGGTAGTCCAGGATCCAGGTAGTGAGGTGATGGTCCACTCCAGAGTTCTCCAGCTTATCCTTTAGAACCGAGGGAAGAATGGTGTTGAAGGCACTGGAGAAATCAAAGAACATGATTCTCACAGTGCTTCCAGCGGTCTCCATGATGTTAGGTGTTGTGCAAGTTTTCCATTCAATAAAGCCTCCAGACAAGCGGTCAGTGGTAGCTAACATTCTTTAATAATAACAAGAACAGAAGCCAAGCTTGGTGAAGGAATGCATCATTGCGGGGCAGACGATGGGCAGAGTCCCTAACTGAGTCTAGCATGGCCTTCAGTTACATACCTCTTACAGGAACTAAAGGCAGTACACAGCTGTTTTCACACCTTTGGTACCCCCACCCCCAAAGAAAGTTTCACACTCCCTTGCCACCTCTTACAGTGGAGAAGGAGACAAAAGACTCCTCCCCCCACTCTGGGTCCTTTATGTGTGAATGCTTCCCTCAAACATCCTGAGATACCATCTGTTACCAGTATGAGTGTGAGAGACATGCTGAAATCCAGTGGCACCAAGGTATTATACAACCACAAAGGGACCATGAGTATGTTAAGCTATTTTCAGATGTGCGCTGCTATTTAACCCTCCGCACCCCATGACAGCAACGGACAGCCAGGAGTTTTTGTAGGTGAATAACATCAACATTTGACAATAATATTGCTCGGTTATGATAGTGAGGTGAGCTGTTGAGGATATCTGTTGGTAGGTGCTGTTCCTGACAATGTAGCTGCTGTTAGCAGAAACTTCTATAAGCTTTGGAGGTAATGCCACCAGACTTGGTCAATTACCCAGAAAACTCTATTGCAATGTGTGACTATAATAAAACTTGGTGTTGCAATGTGTCATTGAGAATTATTTGGAGGAATTTGGAACATCCTAAAAGGATTCTCAGGAATCTGGAACATTCCAATAGAACTCTCAAAAATCCTAAAATAGCTCTTGTGAATTCGAAACATTCTAAAAGAATTCTCAGGAATCTGGAACAGTCTAAGAACGCTCAGGAATCTGGAACATTCTAATAGAACTCTCAAAAATCCTAAAATAGCTCTTGTGAATTCGAAACATTCTAAAAGAATTCTCAGGAATACAGGGTTAACTTTTGATACTTCTTTTTAAATACTCTCATTACTACCTTTCCCTAGCCCATCGTTGTAAATAGGAATATCTTTGTAATAACTTACTTGGTTACCTTGTGGTACAAATGTAACACGAGTGTGTGTTACATGAGACTATGCTCTTGCCCTAGTTCCATTTCAGTTAATATCTGTTGAATACAATTTACAGATGTTCAAGAAATAAAACTCTCAAGTCCAATCCACTTCAAGTCCAACTTCAATAGAAGAATCAGAGCCTTCCAGAGACGGTCTCACGTCTCTCATGGTCAGTCATTTTGACCTTTCACTAATGATGTTGAAGTACAGATAGGCAACAATAGCTTCGGCTTTTGTAAGGCATCAGTGGAGAAGAAGATTAACAGAAGAGTGAGCAGGATATTGTTTGTTTTTATAATAATGCGATTAATACATGAATAAAAGAAATTCTTTTGCAAAAGTCATTTACAATGTGCAGGTGTTTCATATATTTTTATTCACAGTGTCAACACTGACTGGTTAGTGGCTACTCAAGTGTGCTTCAAGTCCACCGCATTGTAAGGTGTTAGATTGTGTGGTCTAAGGATCTGGGTTAAGACTCCAGGCTCCTCACACATGTGGGTTGAAATCCTATTGCTGCAATAAGAGTTTAACCAGGGCAGGCAGATGCTATTGTATCCAAAAACATTCAGGCAAGTATTAAACATGTTTTTCTAAAACAGCAAGAGCATCACTGAATGTTCTGGGCTTCTATTTTGTGCTGCACTTTTCAAGTTTTACTATCTAGATTTTTGCGATGAGGTCCTTACTCGCATTGGTAGCATGACCGAGCGGTCTAAGGTGCTGGATTAAGGCTCCAGTCTCTTCGGAGGCGTGGGTTCGAATCCCACTGCTGCCATAGTGTTCTAGCGGCAAAGTTTTGTTTCTTC
The DNA here is from genome assembly GCF_057381845.1 of Rhamphochromis longiceps. Taxonomy (NCBI): domain Eukaryota; kingdom Metazoa; phylum Chordata; class Actinopteri; order Cichliformes; family Cichlidae; genus Rhamphochromis; species Rhamphochromis longiceps. The sequence goes on along the minus strand of NC_140559.1, from coordinate 34,853,168 downwards.
CATGCCTTACCAATAAATTGTAAGGGCTGCAGTGGAAATCAAATCTGTTATAGAATGTCTGTCAAGTCCAAACATGCAGGAAACCCATCAGGAGCAATTCTTCCAAACCACATTAGGCACGTGCTGTAAAGTCATTTACAACTTGCATGTTTTTCATGTCTTTTTGTTCATGGTCTCATCACTGACTGGTTAGTGGACTTTCCCACATGCCACTCAAGTGTGCTTCAAGTCCAGTCCACTCCCTTGTAATGTGCTTTTGAGCAGAACCTGCAACTGCTGGAGAATTGATTAAGGTGCTGCTATGTTGGTCTCACCAAGGCTGCAGAGTGACAAGAGTATCCTTGATTTCATGACAGTGGAGCAGTCCCATATGGTCTAGCGGCTAGAATGCCTGGTTCTAACCCAGCAGCACGAGCACGACAGTGGCGCATTACCAAACCAATCCCATATGGTCTAGCGGTTAAGATTCCTGGTTTTCACCCAGGCGACCCGGGTTCAACTCCCGGTATGGGAACATGTCTTTAATGTGCCCACAAGCCAATGTGTTCTTTGTGTTAATCCCACGATGGATTACATAGGGCAAAGTTGTTGGCTGAAGGCAAACATCAGGTAAGGCTAAGCACATGGCATAACGGTTCAGATCGGGACTGTACAGTCTTCAGTGATGAGGATGTACACAAGCAGGCCTGCAATTATGAGCGGCGAGTCAAGGTGGCTGTTTATGTGAAAATCAAATGAGCTTCTTTGAAACAAGGGTGGGTGCATTAAGGGTACGTCTCTTGCCATCTTACAATGCTGTGATTGGAACCCTTCCTTGACTCTCTGTGAATGGTGATCCTGCCTGTTGATCAGTGCTTATGACAAGTTGCATATGGACAATGATGAAACTGAGCCAAGAGCCCATTGTTAATCAGGGTTGATGAACAGGTTTTAACCAGGACAGGCAGATGTTTTTGTGTCCAAAAAGTATTAAACATGTTTTTCTACAACAGTAAGAGCATCACTGAATGTTCTGAGCTCCTATTTTGTGCTGCACTTTTTCAAGTTTTACTGTCTAGAGTTTTGCGATGAGGTCCTCACTCGCAATGGTAGCATGACCGAGCGGTCTAAGGTGCTGGATTTAGGCTCCAGTCTCTTTGGAGGCGTGGGTTCGAATCCCACTGCTGCCATAGTCTTCAGGTTCTTTTTGTGTTTCTTCCATCCCCTACCAATAAATTGTAAGGGCTGCAGTGGAACTCAAATCTGTTACAGAATGTCTGTCAAGTACAATCAAGCAGGAATCTCATCAAGAGCAATTCTTCCAAACCAGGGTGATAAGATAAGATAAGATAACCTTTATTAGTCCCACACGTGGGAAATTTGTTTTGTCACAGCAGGAAGTGGACAGTGCAAAAGTTATGAGGCAAAAATTAGAATACAATAAGAATAAATACAGTACACAACTGTACAGAATAGAATAAAATAAAATACTATATACAGTAGAATAAAATAAAATAAATATACAATAAGATAAAAATAGAATACAAATACAAATACTATATACAACTGAGTAAAAATACAACGATGACAGAAGGATTATTGCACTTAGTATTATTGCATATGTATGGATGTGTGTGCTTGATCAGTTAAAGTCTTTATTATGGAGTCTGACAGCAGTGGGGAGGAAAGACCTGCGAAATCTCTCCGTCCCACACCGTGGGTGCCGCAGTCTCCCACTGAAGGAGCTGCTCAGTGCTGTCACAGTCTGCTGCATGGGGTGGGAGATGTTGTCCAACAGGGATGACAGCTTAGCCGCCGTTCTCCTGTCACTCACCACCTCCACTGGGTCCAGAGGGCATCCTAGAACAGAGCTGGCCCTTCGGATCACCCTGTTCAGTCTCTTCCTGTCCCCAGCAGAGATGCTGCCGCCCCAGCAGACCACGGCATAAAAGATAGCAGAAGCCACAACAGAGTCATAGAAGGTCTTCAGGAGTGGGCCCTCCACTCCAAACGACCTGAGTCTCCGCAGCAGGTACAGCCTGCTCTGCCCTTTCCTGTAGAGGGCGTCTGAGTTATGAGTCCAGTCCAGTCTATTGTTCAGATGAACACCAAGGTACCTGTAGCTGTCCACAGCCTCAATGTCCATACCTTGGATGTTCAGTGGTTGCAGTGGAGAATGCTTGTGCCTGCGGAAGTCTACCACCAGTTCCTTGGTTTTACTGGCGTTGATCTGGAGGTAGTTCAGCTGGCACCAGTCCACAAAGTCTTGGGTCAGACCTCTGTACTCCTTGTCGTCCCCATCAGTGATGAGGCCGACTATTGCAGAGTCATCAGAGAACTTCTGCAGGAAGCACTGGGTGGAATTGTGGGAGAAGTCTGCAGTGTAGATGGTGAAGAGGAACGGAGCCAGAACCGTTCCCTGTGGGGCCCCCGTACTGCAGACGACCCTGTCCGACACACAGCCCTGAGTCCTCACATACTGTGGTCGGTCGGTGAGGTAGTCCAGGATCCAGGTAGTGAGGTGATGGTCCACTCCAGAGTTCTCCAGCTTGTCCTTTAGAACCGAGGGAAGAATGGTGTTGAAGGCACTGGAGAAATCAAAGAACATGATTCTCACAGTGCTTCCAGCGGTCTCCATGATGTTAGGTGTTGTGCAAGTTTTCCATTCAATAAAGCCTCCAGACAAGCGGTCAGTGGTAGCTAACATTCTTTAATAATAACAAGAACAGAAGCCAAGCTTGGTGAAGGAATGCATCATTGCGGGGCAGACGATGGGCAGAGTCCCTAACTGAGTCTAGCATGGCCTTCAGTTACATACCTCTTACAGGAACTAAAGGCAGTACACAGCTGTTTTCACACCTTTGGTACCCCCACCCCCAAAGAAAGTTTCACACTCCCTTGCCACCTCTTACAGTGGAGAAGGAGACAAAAGACTCCTCCCCCCACTCTGGGTCCTTTATGTGTGAATGCTTCCCTCAAACATCCTGAGATACCATCTGTTACCAGTATGAGTGTGAGAGACATGCTGAAATCCAGTGGCACCAAGGTATTATACAACCACAAAGGGACCATGAGTATGTTAAGCTATTTTCAGATGTGCGCTGCTATTTAACCCTCCGCACCCCATGACAGCAACGGACAGCCAGGAGTTTTTGTAGGTGAATAACATCAACATTTGACAATAATATTGCTCGGTTATGATAGTGAGGTGAGCTGTTGAGGATATCTGTTGGTAGGTGCTGTTCCTGACAATGTAGCTGCTGTTAGCAGAAACTTCTATAAGCTTTGGAGGTAATGCCACCAGACTTGGTCAATTACCCAGAAAACTCTATTGCAATGTGTGACTATAATAAAACTTGGTGTTGCAATGTGTCATTGAGAATTATTTGGAGGAATTTGGAACATCCTAAAAGGATTCTCAGGAATCTGGAACATTCCAATAGAACTCTCAAAAATCCTAAAATAGCTCTTGTGAATTCGAAACATTCTAAAAGAATTCTCAGGAATCTGGAACAGTCTAAGAACGCTCAGGAATCTGGAACATTCTAATAGAACTCTCAAAAATCCTAAAATAGCTCTTGTGAATTCGAAACATTCTAAAAGAATTCTCAGGAATACAGGGTTAACTTTTGATACTTCTTTTTAAATACTCTCATTACTACCTTTCCCTAGCCCATCGTTGTAAATAGGAATATCTTTGTAATAACTTACTTGGTTACCTTGTGGTACAAATGTAACACGAGTGTGTGTTACATGAGACTATGCTCTTGCCCTAGTTCCATTTCAGTTAATATCTGTTGAATACAATTTACAGATGTTCAAGAAATAAAACTCTCAAGTCCAATCCACTTCAAGTCCAACTTCAATAGAAGAATCAGAGCCTTCCAGAGACGGTCTCACGTCTCTCATGGTCAGTCATTTTGACCTTTCACTAATGATGTTGAAGTACAGATAGGCAACAATAGCTTCGGCTTTTGTAAGGCATCAGTGGAGAAGAAGATTAACAGAAGAGTGAGCAGGATATTGTTTGTTTTTATAATAATGCGATTAATACATGAATAAAAGAAATTCTTTTGCAAAAGTCATTTACAATGTGCAGGTGTTTCATATATTTTTATTCACAGTGTCAACACTGACTGGTTAGTGGCTACTCAAGTGTGCTTCAAGTCCACCGCATTGTAAGGTGTTAGATTGTGTGGTCTAAGGATCTGGGTTAAGACTCCAGGCTCCTCACACATGTGGGTTGAAATCCTATTGCTGCAATAAGAGTTTAACCAGGGCAGGCAGATGCTATTGTATCCAAAAACATTCAGGCAAGTATTAAACATGTTTTTCTAAAACAGCAAGAGCATCACTGAATGTTCTGGGCTTCTATTTTGTGCTGCACTTTTCAAGTTTTACTATCTAGATTTTTGCGATGAGGTCCTTACTCGCATTGGTAGCATGACCGAGCGGTCTAAGGTGCTGGATTAAGGCTCCAGTCTCTTCGGAGGCGTGGGTTCGAATCCCACTGCTGCCATAGTGTTCTAGCGGCAAAGTTTTGTTTCTTCCATGCCTTACCAATAAATTGTAAGGGCTGCAGTGGAAATCAAATCTGTTATAGAATGTCTGTCAAGTCCAAACATGCAGGAAACCCATCAGGAGCAATTCTTCCAAACCACATTAGGCACGTGCTGTAAAGTCATTTACAACTTGCATGTTTTTCATGTCTTTTTGTTCATGGTCTCATCACTGACTGGTTAGTGGACTTTCCCACATGCCACTCAAGTGTGCTTCAAGTCCAGTCCACTCCCTTGTAATGTGCTTTTGAGCAGAACCTGCAACTGCTGGAGAATTGATTAAGGTGCTGCTATGTTGGTCTCACCAAGGCTGCAGAGTGACAAGAGTATCCTTGATTTCATGACAGTGGAGCAGTCCCATATGGTCTAGCGGCTAGAATGCCTGGTTCTAACCCAGCAGCACGAGCACGACAGTGGCGCATTACCAAACCAATCCCATATGGTCTAGCGGTTAAGATTCCTGGTTTTCACCCAGGCGACCCGGGTTCAACTCCCGGTATCTTTAATGTGCCCACAAGCCAATGTGTTCTTTGTGTTAATCCCACGATGGATTACATAGGGCAAAGTTGTTGGCTGAAGGCAAACATCAGGTAAGGCTAAGCACATGGCATAACGGTTCAGACCGGGACTGTACAGTCTTCAGTGATGAGGATGTACACAAGCAGGCCTGCAATTATGAGCGGCGAGTCAAGGTGGCTGTTTATGTGAAAATCAAATGAGCTTCTTTGAAACAAGGGTGGGTGCATTAAGGGTACGTCTCTTGCCATCTTACAATGCTGTGATTGGAACCCTTCCTTGACTCTCTGTGAATGGTGATCCTGCCTGTTGATCAGTGCTTATGACAAGTTGCATATGGACAATGATGAAACTGAGCCAAGAGCCCATTGTTAATCAGGGTTGATGAACAGGTTTTAACCAGGACAGGCAGATGTTTTTGTGTCCAAAAAGTATTAAACATGTTTTTCTACAACAGTAAGAGCATCACTGAATGTTCTGAGCTCCTATTTTGTGCTGCACTTTTTCAAGTTTTACTGTCTAGAGTTTTGCGATGAGGTCCTCACTCGCAATGGTAGCATGACCGAGCGGTCTAAGGTGCTGGATTTAGGCTCCAGTCTCTTCGGAGGCGTGGGTTCGAATCCCACTGCTGCCATAGTCTTCAGGTTCTTTTCGTGTTTCTTCCATCCCCTACCAATAAATTGTAAGGGCTGCAGTGGAACTCAAATCTGTTACAGAATGTCTGTCAAGTACAATCAAGCAGGAATCTCATCAAGAGCAATTCTTCCAAACCAGGGTGATAAGATAAGATAAGATAACCTTTATTAGTCCCACACGTGGGAAATTTGTTTTGTCACAGCAGGAAGTGGACAGTGCAAAAGTTATGAGGCAAAAATTAGAATACAATAAGAATAAATACAGTACACAACTGTACAGAATAGAATAAAATAAAATACTATATACAGTAGAATAAAATAAAATAAATATACAATAAGATAAAAATAGAATACAAATACAAATACTATATACAACTGAGTAAAAATACAACGATGACAGAAGGATTATTGCACTTAGTATTATTGCATATGTATGGATGTGTGTGCTTGATCAGTTAAAGTCTTTATTATGGAGTCTGACAGCAGTGGGGAGGAAAGACCTGCGAAATCTCTCCGTCCCACACCGTGGGTGCCGCAGTCTCCCACTGAAGGAGCTGCTCAGTGCTGTCACAGTCTGCTGCATGGGGTGGGAGATGTTGTCCAACAGGGATGACAGCTTAGCCGCCGTTCTCCTGTCACTCACCACCTCCACTGGGTCCAGAGGGCATCCTAGAACAGAGCTGGCCCTTCGGATCACCCTGTTCAGTCTCTTCCTGTCCCCAGCAGAGATGCTGCCGCCCCAGCAGACCACGCCATAAAAGATAGCAGAAGCCACAACAGAGTCATAGAAGGTCTTCAGGAGTGGGCCCTCCACTCCAAACGACCTGAGTCTCCGCAGCAGGTACAGCCTGCTCTGCCCTTTCCTGTAGAGGGCGTCTGAGTTATGAGTCCAGTCCAGTCTATTGTTCAGATGAACACCAAGGTACCTGTAGCTGTCCACAGCCTCAATGTCCATACCTTGGATGTTCAGTGGTTGCAGTGGAGAATGCTTGTGCCTGCGGAAGTCTACCACCAGTTCCTTGGTTTTACTGGCGTTGATCTGGAGGTAGTTCAGCTGGCACCAGTCCACAAAGTCTTGGGTCAGACCTCTGTACTCCTTGTCGTCCCCATCAGTGATGAGGCCGACTATTGCAGAGTCATCAGAGAACTTCTGCAGGAAGCACTGGGTGGAATTGTGGGAGAAGTCTGCAGTGTAGATGGTGAAGAGGAACGGAGCCAGAACCGTTCCCTGTGGGGCCCCCGTACTGCAGACGACCCTGTCCGACACACAGCCCTGAGTCCTCACATACTGTGGTCGGTCGGTGAGGTAGTCCAGGATCCAGGTAGTGAGGTGATGGTCCACTCCAGAGTTCTCCAGCTTATCCTTTAGAACCGAGGGAAGAATGGTGTTGAAGGCACTGGAGAAATCAAAGAACATGATTCTCACAGTGCTTCCAGCGGTCTCCATGATGTTAGGTGTTGTGCAAGTTTTCCATTCAATAAAGCCTCCAGACAAGCGGTCAGTGGTAGCTAACATTCTTTAATAATAACAAGAACAGAAGCCAAGCTTGGTGAAGGAATGCATCATTGCGGGGCAGACGATGGGCAGAGTCCCTAACTGAGTCTAGCATGGCCTTCAGTTACATACCTCTTACAGGAACTAAAGGCAGTACACAGCTGTTTTCACACCTTTGGTACCCCCACCCCCAAAGAAAGTTTCACACTCCCTTGCCACCTCTTACAGTGGAGAAGGAGACAAAAGACTCCTCCCCCCACTCTGGGTCCTTTATGTGTGAATGCTTCCCTCAAACATCCTGAGATACCATCTGTTACCAGTATGAGTGTGAGAGACATGCTGAAATCCAGTGGCACCAAGGTATTATACAACCACAAAGGGACCATGAGTATGTTAAGCTATTTTCAGATGTGCGCTGCTATTTAACCCTCCGCACCCCATGACAGCAACGGACAGCCAGGAGTTTTTGTAGGTGAATAACATCAACATTTGACAATAATATTGCTCGGTTATGATAGTGAGGTGAGCTGTTGAGGATATCTGTTGGTAGGTGCTGTTCCTGACAATGTAGCTGCTGTTAGCAGAAACTTCTATAAGCTTTGGAGGTAATGCCACCAGACTTGGTCAATTACCCAGAAAACTCTATTGCAATGTGTGACTATAATAAAACTTGGTGTTGCAATGTGTCATTGAGAATTATTTGGAGGAATTTGGAACATCCTAAAAGGATTCTCAGGAATCTGGAACATTCCAATAGAACTCTCAAAAATCCTAAAATAGCTCTTGTGAATTCGAAACATTCTAAAAGAATTCTCAGGAATCTGGAACAGTCTAAGAACGCTCAGGAATCTGGAACATTCTAATAGAACTCTCAAAAATCCTAAAATAGCTCTTGTGAATTCGAAACATTCTAAAAGAATTCTCAGGAATACAGGGTTAACTTTTGATACTTCTTTTTAAATACTCTCATTACTACCTTTCCCTAGCCCATCGTTGTAAATAGGAATATCTTTGTAATAACTTACTTGGTTACCTTGTGGTACAAATGTAACACGAGTGTGTGTTACATGAGACTATGCTCTTGCCCTAGTTCCATTTCAGTTAATATCTGTTGAATACAATTTACAGATGTTCAAGAAATAAAACTCTCAAGTCCAATCCACTTCAAGTCCAACTTCAATAGAAGAATCAGAGCCTTCCAGAGACGGTCTCACGTCTCTCATGGTCAGTCATTTTGACCTTTCACTAATGATGTTGAAGTACAGATAGGCAACAATAGCTTCGGCTTTTGTAAGGCATCAGTGGAGAAGAAGATTAACAGAAGAGTGAGCAGGATATTGTTTGTTTTTATAATAATGCGATTAATACATGAATAAAAGAAATTCTTTTGCAAAAGTCATTTACAATGTGCAGGTGTTTCATATATTTTTATTCACAGTGTCAACACTGACTGGTTAGTGGCTACTCAAGTGTGCTTCAAGTCCACCGCATTGTAAGGTGTTAGATTGTGTGGTCTAAGGATCTGGGTTAAGACTCCAGGCTCCTCACACATGTGGGTTGAAATCCTATTGCTGCAATAAGAGTTTAACCAGGGCAGGCAGATGCTATTGTATCCAAAAACATTCAGGCAAGTATTAAACATGTTTTTCTAAAACAGCAAGAGCATCACTGAATGTTCTGGGCTTCTATTTTGTGCTGCACTTTTCAAGTTTTACTATCTAGATTTTTGCGATGAGGTCCTTACTCGCATTGGTAGCATGACCGAGCGGTCTAAGGTGCTGGATTAAGGCTCCAGTCTCTTCGGAGGCGTGGGTTCGAATCCCACTGCTGCCATAGTGTTCTAGCGGCAAAGTTTTGTTTCTTCCATGCCTTACCAATAAATTGTAAGGGCTGCAGTGGAAATCAAATCTGTTATAGAATGTCTGTCAAGTCCAAACATGCAGGAAACCCATCAGGAGCAATTCTTCCAAACCACATTAGGCACGTGCTGTAAAGTCATTTACAACTTGCATGTTTTTCATGTCTTTTTGTTCATGGTCTCATCACTGACTGGTTAGTGGACTTTCCCACATGCCACTCAAGTGTGCTTCAAGTCCAGTCCACTCCCTTGTAATGTGCTTTTGAGCAGAACCTGCAACTGCTGGAGAATTGATTAAGGTGCTGCTATGTTGGTCTCACCAAGGCTGCAGAGTGACAAGAGTATCCTTGATTTCATGACAGTGGAGCAGTCCCATATGGTCTAGCGGCTAGAATGCCTGGTTCTAACCCAGCAGCACGAGCACGACAGTGGCGCATTACCAAACCAATCCCATATGGTCTAGCGGTTAAGATTCCTGGTTTTCACCCAGGCGACCCGGGTTCAACTCCCGGTATGGGAACATGTCTTTAATGTGCCCACAAGCCAATGTGTTCTTTGTGTTAATCCCACGATGGATTACATAGGGCAAAGTTGTTGGCTGAAGGCAAACATCAGGTAAGGCTAAGCACATGGCATAACGGTTCAGATCGGGACTGTACAGTCTTCAGTGATGAGGATGTACACAAGCAGGCCTGCAATTATGAGCGGCGAGTCAAGGTGGCTGTTTATGTGAAAATCAAATGAGCTTCTTTGAAACAAGGGTGGGTGCATTAAGGGTACGTCTCTTGCCATCTTACAATGCTGTGATTGGAACCCTTCCTTGACTCTCTGTGAATGGTGATCCTGCCTGTTGATCAGTGCTTATGACAAGTTGCATATGGACAATGATGAAACTGAGCCAAGAGCCCATTGTTAATCAGGGTTGATGAACAGGTTTTAACCAGGACAGGCAGATGTTTTTGTGTCCAAAAAGTATTAAACATGTTTTTCTACAACAGTAAGAGCATCACTGAATGTTCTGAGCTCCTATTTTGTGCTGCACTTTTTCAAGTTTTACTGTCTAGAGTTTTGCGATGAGGTCCTCACTCGCAATGGTAGCATGACCGAGCGGTCTAAGGTGCTGGATTTAGGCTCCAGTCTCTTCGGAGGCGTGGGTTCGAATCCCACTGCTGCCATAGTCTTCAGGTTCTTTTCGTGTTTCTTCCATCCCCTACCAATAAATTGTAAGGGCTGCAGTGGAACTCAAATCTGTTACAGAATGTCTGTCAAGTACAATCAAGCAGGAATCTCATCAAGAGCAATTCTTCCAAACCAGGGTGATAAGATAAGATAAGATAACCTTTATTAGTCCCACACGTGGGAAATTTGTTTTGTCACAGCAGGAAGTGGACAGTGCAAAAGTTATGAGGCAAAAATTAGAATACAATAAGAATAAATACAGTACACAACTGTACAGAATAGAATAAAATAAAATACTATATACAGTAGAATAAAATAAAATAAATATACAATAAGATAAAAATAGAATACAAATACAAATACTATATACAACTGAGTAAAAATACAACGATGACAGAAGGATTATTGCACTTAGTATTATTGCATATGTATGGATGTGTGTGCTTGATCAGTTAAAGTCTTTATTATGGAGTCTGACAGCAGTGGGGAGGAAAGACCTGCGAAATCTCTCCGTCCCACACCGTGGGTGCCGCAGTCTCCCACTGAAGGAGCTGCTCAGTGCTGTCACAGTCTGCTGCATGGGGTGGGAGATGTTGTCCAACAGGGATGACAGCTTAGCCGCCGTTCTCCTGTCACTCACCACCTCCACTGGGTCCAGAGGGCATCCTAGAACAGAGCTGGCCCTTCGGATCACCCTGTTCAGTCTCTTCCTGTCCCCAGCAGAGATGCTGCCGCCCCAGCAGACCACGCCATAAAAGATAGCAGAAGCCACAACAGAGTCATAGAAGGTCTTCAGGAGTGGGCCCTCCACTCCAAACGACCTGAGTCTCCGCAGCAGGTACAGCCTGCTCTGCCCTTTCCTGTAGAGGGCGTCTGAGTTATGAGTCCAGTCCAGTCTATTGTTCAGATGAACACCAAGGTACCTGTAGCTGTCCACAGCCTCAATGTCCATACCTTGGATGTTCAGTGGTTGCAGTGGAGAATGCTTGTGCCTGCGGAAGTCTACCACCAGTTCCTTGGTTTTACTGGCGTTGATCTGGAGGTAGTTCAGCTGGCACCAGTCCACAAAGTCTTGGGTCAGACCTCTGTACTCCTTGTCGTCCCCATCAGTGATGAGGCCGACTATTGCAGAGTCATCAGAGAACTTCTGCAGGAAGCACTGGGTGGAATTGTGGGAGAAGTCTGCAGTGTAGATGGTGAAGAGGAACGGAGCCAGAACCGTTCCCTGTGGGGCCCCCGTACTGCAGACGACCCTGTCCGACACACAGCCCTGAGTCCTCACATACTGTGGTCGGTCGGTGAGGTAGTCCAGGATCCAGGTAGTGAGGTGATGGTCCACTCCAGAGTTCTCCAGCTTGTCCTTTAGAACCAAGGGAAGAATGGTGTTGAAGGCACTGGAGAAATCAAAGAACATGATTCTCACAGTGCTTCCAGCGGTCTCCATGATGTTAGGTGTTGTGCAAGTTTTCCATTCAATAAAGCCTCCAGACAAGCGGTCAGTGGTAGCTAACATTCTTTAATAATAACAAGAACAGAAGCCAAGCTTGGTGAAGGAATGCATCATTGCGGGGCAGACGATGGGCAGAGTCCCTAACTGAGTCTAGCATGGCCTTCAGTTACATACCTCTTACAGGAACTAAAGGCAGTACACAGCTGTTTTCACACCTTTGGTACCCCCACCCCCAAAGAAAGTTTCACACTCCCTTGCCACCTCTTACAGTGGAGAAGGAGACAAAAGACTCCTCCCCCCACTCTGGGTCCTTTATGTGTGAATGCTTCCCTCAAACATCCTGAGATACCATCTGTTACCAGTATGAGTGTGAGAGACATGCTGAAATCCAGTGGCACCAAGGTATTATACAACCACAAAGGGACCATGAGTATGTTAAGCTATTTTCAGATGTGCGCTGCTATTTAACCCTCCGCACCCCATGACAGCAACGGACAGCCAGGAGTTTTTGTAGGTGAATAACATCAACATTTGACAATAATATTGCTCGGTTATGATAGTGAGGTGAGCTGTTGAGGATATCTGTTGGTAGGTGCTGTTCCTGACAATGTAGCTGCTGTTAGCAGAAACTTCTATAAGCTTTGGAGGTAATGCCACCAGACTTGGTCAATTACCCAGAAAACTCTATTGCAATGTGTGACTATAATAAAACTTGGTGTTGCAATGTGTCATTGAGAATTATTTGGAGGAATTTGGAACATCCTAAAAGGATTCTCAGGAATCTGGAACATTCCAATAGAACTCTCAAAAATCCTAAAATAGCTCTTGTGAATTCGAAACATTCTAAAAGAATTCTCAGGAATCTGGAACAGTCTAAGAACGCTCAGGAATCTGGAACATTCTAATAGAACTCTCAAAAATCCTAAAATAGCTCTTGTGAATTCGAAACATTCTAAAAGAATTCTCAGGAATACAGGGTTAACTTTTGATACTTCTTTTTAAATACTCTCATTACTACCTTTCCCTAGCCCATCGTTGTAAATAGGAATATCTTTGTAATAACTTACTTGGTTACCTTGTGGTACAAATGTAACACGAGTGTGTGTTACATGAGACTATGCTCTTGCCCTAGTTCCATTTCAGTTAATATCTGTTGAATACAATTTACAGATGTTCAAGAAATAAAACTCTCAAGTCCAATCCACTTCAAGTCCAACTTCAATAGAAGAATCAGAGCCTTCCAGAGACGGTCTCACGTCTCTCATGGTCAGTCATTTTGACCTTTCACTAATGATGTTGAAGTACAGATAGGCAACAATAGCTTCGGCTTTTGTAAGGCATCAGTGGAGAAGAAGATTAACAGAAGAGTGAGCAGGATATTGTTTGTTTTTATAATAATGCGATTAATACATGAATAAAAGAAATTCTTTTGCAAAAGTCATTTACAATGTGCAGGTGTTTCATATATTTTTATTCACAGTGTCAACACTGACTGGTTAGTGGCTACTCAAGTGTGCTTCAAGTCCACCGCATTGTAAGGTGTTAGATTGTGTGGTCTAAGGATCTGGGTTAAGACTCCAGGCTCCTCACACATGTGGGTTGAAATCCTATTGCTGCAATAAGAGTTTAACCAGGGCAGGCAGATGCTATTGTATCCAAAAACATTCAGGCAAGTATTAAACATGTTTTTCTAAAACAGCAAGAGCATCACTGAATGTTCTGGGCTTCTATTTTGTGCTGCACTTTTCAAGTTTTACTATCTAGATTTTTGCGATGAGGTCCTTACTCGCATTGGTAGCATGACCGAGCGGTCTAAGGTGCTGGATTAAGGCTCCAGTCTCTTCGGAGGCGTGGGTTCGAATCCCACTGCTGCCATAGTGTTCTAGCGGCAAAGTTTTGTTTCTTCCATGCCTTACCAATAAATTGTAAGGGCTGCAGTGGAAATCAAATCTGTTATAGAATGTCTGTCAAGTCCAAACATGCAGGAAACCCATCAGGAGCAATTCTTCCAAACCACATTAGGCACGTGCTGTAAAGTCATTTACAACTTGCATGTTTTTCATGTCTTTTTGTTCATGGTCTCATCACTGACTGGTTAGTGGACTTTCCCACATGCCACTCAAGTGTGCTTCAAGTCCAGTCCACTCCCTTGTAATGTGCTTTTGAGCAGAACCTGCAACTGCTGGAGAATTGATTAAGGTGCTGCTATGTTGGTCTCACCAAGGCTGCAGAGTGACAAGAGTATCCTTGATTTCATGACAGTGGAGCAGTCCCATATGGTCTAGCGGCTAGAATGCCTGGTTCTAACCCAGCAGCACGAGCACGACAGTGGCGCATTACCAAACCAATCCCATATGGTCTAGCGGTTAAGATTCCTGGTTTTCACCCAGGCGACCCGGGTTCAACTCCCGGTATCTTTAATGTGCCCACAAGCCAATGTGTTCTTTGTGTTAATCCCACGATGGATTACATAGGGCAAAGTTGTTGGCTGAAGGCAAACATCAGGTAAGGCTAAGCACATGGCATAACGGTTCAGACCGGGACTGTACAGTCTTCAGTGATGAGGATGTACACAAGCAGGCCTGCAATTATGAGCGGCGAGTCAAGGTGGCTGTTTATGTGAAAATCAAATGAGCTTCTTTGAAACAAGGGTGGGTGCATTAAGGGTACGTCTCTTGCCATCTTACAATGCTGTGATTGGAACCCTTCCTTGACTCTCTGTGAATGTTGATCAGTGCTTATGACAAGTTGCATATGGACAATGATGAAACTGAGCCAAGAGCCCATTGTTAATCAGGGTTGATGAACAGGTTTTAACCAGGACAGGCAGATGTTTTTGTGTCCAAAAAGTATTAAACATGTTTTTCTACAACAGTAAGAGCATCACTGAATGTTCTGAGCTCCTATTTTGTGCTGCACTTTTTCAAGTTTTACTGTCTAGAGTTTTGCGATGAGGTCCTCACTCGCAATGGTAGCATGACCGAGCGGTCTAAGGTGCTGGATTTAGGCTCCAGTCTCTTCGGAGGCGTGGGTTCGAATCCCACTGCTGCCATAGTCTTCAGGTTCTTTTCGTGTTTCTTCCATCCCCTACCAATAAATTGTAAGGGCTGCAGTGGAACTCAAATCTGTTACAGAATGTCTGTCAAGTACAATCAAGCAGGAATCTCATCAAGAGCAATTCTTCCAAACCAGGGTGATAAGATAAGATAAGATAACCTTTATTAGTCCCACACGTGGGAAATTTGTTTTGTCACAGCAGGAAGTGGACAGTGCAAAAGTTATGAGGCAAAAATTAGAATACAATAAGAATAAATACAGTACACAACTGTACAGAATAGAATAAAATAAAATACTATATACAGTAGAATAAAATAAAATAAATATACAATAAGATAAAAATAGAATACAAATACAAATACTATATACAACTGAGTAAAAATACAACGATGACAGAAGGATTATTGCACTTAGTATTATTGCATATGTATGGATGTGTGTGCTTGATCAGTTAAAGTCTTTATTATGGAGTCTGACAGCAGTGGGGAGGAAAGACCTGCGAAATCTCTCCGTCCCACACCGTGGGTGCCGCAGTCTCCCACTGAAGGAGCTGCTCAGTGCTGTCACAGTCTGCTGCATGGGGTGGGAGATGTTGTCCAACAGGGATGACAGCTTAGCCGCCGTTCTCCTGTCACTCACCACCTCCACTGGGTCCAGAGGGCATCCTAGAACAGAGCTGGCCCTTCGGATCACCCTGTTCAGTCTCTTCCTGTCCCCAGCAGAGATGCTGCCGCCCCAGCAGACCACGCCATAAAAGATAGCAGAAGCCACAACAGAGTCATAGAAGGTCTTCAGGAGTGGGCCCTCCACTCCAAACGACCTGAGTCTCCGCAGCAGGTACAGCCTGCTCTGCCCTTTCCTGTAGAGGGCGTCTGAGTTATGAGTCCAGTCCAGTCTATTGTTCAGATGAACACCAAGGTACCTGTAGCTGTCCACAGCCTCAATGTCCATACCTTGGATGTTCAGTGGTTGCAGTGGAGAATGCTTGTGCCTGCGGAAGTCTACCACCAGTTCCTTGGTTTTACTGGCGTTGATCTGGAGGTAGTTCAGCTGGCACCAGTCCACAAAGTCTTGGGTCAGACCTCTGTACTCCTTGTCGTCCCCATCAGTGATGAGGCCGACTATTGCAGAGTCATCAGAGAACTTCTGCAGGAAGCACTGGGTGGAATTGTGGGAGAAGTCTGCAGTGTAGATGGTGAAGAGGAACGGAGCCAGAACCGTTCCCTGTGGGGCCCCCGTACTGCAGACGACCCTGTCCGACACACAGCCCTGAGTCCTCACATACTGTGGTCGGTCGGTGAGGTAGTCCAGGATCCAGGTAGTGAGGTGATGGTCCACTCCAGAGTTCTCCAGCTTATCCTTTAGAACCGAGGGAAGAATGGTGTTGAAGGCACTGGAGAAATCAAAGAACATGATTCTCACAGTGCTTCCAGCGGTCTCCATGATGTTAGGTGTTGTGCAAGTTTTCCATTCAATAAAGCCTCCAGACAAGCGGTCAGTGGTAGCTAACATTCTTTAATAATAACAAGAACAGAAGCCAAGCTTGGTGAAGGAATGCATCATTGCGGGGCAGACGATGGGCAGAGTCCCTAACTGAGTCTAGCATGGCCTTCAGTTACATACCTCTTACAGGAACTAAAGGCAGTACACAGCTGTTTTCACACCTTTGGTACCCCCACCCCCAAAGAAAGTTTCACACTCCCTTGCCACCTCTTACAGTGGAGAAGGAGACAAAAGACTCCTCCCCCCACTCTGGGTCCTTTATGTGTGAATGCTTCCCTCAAACATCCTGAGATACCATCTGTTACCAGTATGAGTGTGAGAGACATGCTGAAATCCAGTGGCACCAAGGTATTATACAACCACAAAGGGACCATGAGTATGTTAAGCTATTTTCAGATGTGCGCTGCTATTTAACCCTCCGCACCCCATGACAGCAACGGACAGCCAGGAGTTTTTGTAGGTGAATAACATCAACATTTGACAATAATATTGCTCGGTTATGATAGTGAGGTGAGCTGTTGAGGATATCTGTTGGTAGGTGCTGTTCCTGACAATGTAGCTGCTGTTAGCAGAAACTTCTATAAGCTTTGGAGGTAATGCCACCAGACTTGGTCAATTACCCAGAAAACTCTATTGCAATGTGTGACTATAATAAAACTTGGTGTTGCAATGTGTCATTGAGAATTATTTGGAGGAATTTGGAACATCCTAAAAGGATTCTCAGGAATCTGGAACATTCCAATAGAACTCTCAAAAATCCTAAAATAGCTCTTGTGAATTCGAAACATTCTAAAAGAATTCTCAGGAATCTGGAACAGTCTAAGAACGCTCAGGAATCTGGAACATTCTAATAGAACTCTCAAAAATCCTAAAATAGCTCTTGTGAATTCGAAACATTCTAAAAGAATTCTCAGGAATACAGGGTTAACTTTTGATACTTCTTTTTAAATACTCTCATTACTACCTTTCCCTAGCCCATCGTTGTAAATAGGAATATCTTTGTAATAACTTACTTGGTTACCTTGTGGTACAAATGTAACACGAGTGTGTGTTACATGAGACTATGCTCTTGCCCTAGTTCCATTTCAGTTAATATCTGTTGAATACAATTTACAGATGTTCAAGAAATAAAACTCTCAAGTCCAATCCACTTCAAGTCCAACTTCAATAGAAGAATCAGAGCCTTCCAGAGACGGTCTCACGTCTCTCATGGTCAGTCATTTTGACCTTTCACTAATGATGTTGAAGTACAGATAGGCAACAATAGCTTCGGCTTTTGTAAGGCATCAGTGGAGAAGAAGATTAACAGAAGAGTGAGCAGGATATTGTTTGTTTTTATAATAATGCGATTAATACATGAATAAAAGAAATTCTTTTGCAAAAGTCATTTACAATGTGCAGGTGTTTCATATATTTTTATTCACAGTGTCAACACTGACTGGTTAGTGGCTACTCAAGTGTGCTTCAAGTCCACCGCATTGTAAGGTGTTAGATTGTGTGGTCTAAGGATCTGGGTTAAGACTCCAGGCTCCTCACACATGTGGGTTGAAATCCTATTGCTGCAATAAGAGTTTAACCAGGGCAGGCAGATGCTATTGTATCCAAAAACATTCAGGCAAGTATTAAACATGTTTTTCTAAAACAGCAAGAGCATCACTGAATGTTCTGGGCTTCTATTTTGTGCTGCACTTTTCAAGTTTTACTATCTAGATTTTTGCGATGAGGTCCTTACTCGCATTGGTAGCATGACCGAGCGGTCTAAGGTGCTGGATTAAGGCTCCAGTCTCTTCGGAGGCGTGGGTTCGAATCCCACTGCTGCCATAGTGTTCTAGCGGCAAAGTTTTGTTTCTTCCATGCCTTACCAATAAATTGTAAGGGCTGCAGTGGAAATCAAATCTGTTATAGAATGTCTGTCAAGTCCAAACATGCAGGAAACCCATCAGGAGCAATTCTTCCAAACCACATTAGGCACGTGCTGTAAAGTCATTTACAACTTGCATGTTTTTCATGTCTTTTTGTTCATGGTCTCATCACTGACTGGTTAGTGGACTTTCCCACATGCCACTCAAGTGTGCTTCAAGTCCAGTCCACTCCCTTGTAATGTGCTTTTGAGCAGAACCTGCAACTGCTGGAGAATTGATTAAGGTGCTGCTATGTTGGTCTCACCAAGGCTGCAGAGTGACAAGAGTATCCTTGATTTCATGACAGTGGAGCAGTCCCATATGGTCTAGCGGCTAGAATGCCTGGTTCTAACCCAGCAGCACGAGCACGACAGTGGCGCATTACCAAACCAATCCCATATGGTCTAGCGGTTAAGATTCCTGGTTTTCACCCAGGCGACCCGGGTTCAACTCCCGGTATGGGAACATGTCTTTAATGTGCCCACAAGCCAATGTGTTCTTTGTGTTAATCCCACGATGGATTACATAGGGCAAAGTTGTTGGCTGAAGGCAAACATCAGGTAAGGCTAAGCACATGGCATAACGGTTCAGATCGGGACTGTACAGTCTTCAGTGATGAGGATGTACACAAGCAGGCCTGCAATTATGAGCGGCGAGTCAAGGTGGCTGTTTATGTGAAAATCAAATGAGCTTCTTTGAAACAAGGGTGGGTGCATTAAGGGTACGTCTCTTGCCATCTTACAATGCTGTGATTGGAACCCTTCCTTGACTCTCTGTGAATGGTGATCCTGCCTGTTGATCAGTGCTTATGACAAGTTGCATATGGACAATGATGAAACTGAGCCAAGAGCCCATTGTTAATCAGGGTTGATGAACAGGTTTTAACCAGGACAGGCAGATGTTTTTGTGTCCAAAAAGTATTAAACATGTTTTTCTACAACAGTAAGAGCATCACTGAATGTTCTGAGCTCCTATTTTGTGCTGCACTTTTTCAAGTTTTACTGTCTAGAGTTTTGCGATGAGGTCCTCACTCGCAATGGTAGCATGACCGAGCGGTCTAAGGTGCTGGATTTAGGCTCCAGTCTCTTTGGAGGCGTGGGTTCGAATCCCACTGCTGCCATAGTCTTCAGGTTCTTTTTGTGTTTCTTCCATCCCCTACCAATAAATTGTAAGGGCTGCAGTGGAACTCAAATCTGTTACAGAATGTCTGTCAAGTACAATCAAGCAGGAATCTCATCAAGAGCAATTCTTCCAAACCAGGGTGATAAGATAAGATAAGATAACCTTTATTAGTCCCACACGTGGGAAATTTGTTTTGTCACAGCAGGAAGTGGACAGTGCAAAAGTTATGAGGCAAAAATTAGAATACAATAAG
Source organism: Rhamphochromis longiceps (assembly GCF_057381845.1). Classification (NCBI taxonomy): domain Eukaryota; kingdom Metazoa; phylum Chordata; class Actinopteri; order Cichliformes; family Cichlidae; genus Rhamphochromis; species Rhamphochromis longiceps. Next base: position 34,833,661 of record NC_140559.1, on the reverse strand, counting down.
AATAAATACAGTACACAACTGTACAGAATAGAATAAAATAAAATACTATATACAGTAGAATAAAATAAAATAAATATACAATAAGATAAAAATAGAATACAAATACAAATACTATATACAACTGAGTAAAAATACAACGATGACAGAAGGATTATTGCACTTAGTATTATTGCATATGTATGGATGTGTGTGCTTGATCAGTTAAAGTCTTTATTATGGAGTCTGACAGCAGTGGGGAGGAAAGACCTGCGAAATCTCTCCGTCCCACACCGTGGGTGCCGCAGTCTCCCACTGAAGGAGCTGCTCAGTGCTGTCACAGTCTGCTGCATGGGGTGGGAGATGTTGTCCAACAGGGATGACAGCTTAGCCGCCGTTCTCCTGTCACTCACCACCTCCACTGGGTCCAGAGGGCATCCTAGAACAGAGCTGGCCCTTCGGATCACCCTGTTCAGTCTCTTCCTGTCCCCAGCAGAGATGCTGCCGCCCCAGCAGACCACGCCATAAAAGATAGCAGAAGCCACAACAGAGTCATAGAAGGTCTTCAGGAGTGGGCCCTCCACTCCAAACGACCTGAGTCTCCGCAGCAGGTACAGCCTGCTCTGCCCTTTCCTGTAGAGGGCGTCTGAGTTATGAGTCCAGTCCAGTCTATTGTTCAGATGAACACCAAGGTACCTGTAGCTGTCCACAGCCTCAATGTCCATACCTTGGATGTTCAGTGGTTGCAGTGGAGAATGCTTGTGCCTGCGGAAGTCTACCACCAGTTCCTTGGTTTTACTGGCGTTGATCTGGAGGTAGTTCAGCTGGCACCAGTCCACAAAGTCTTGGGTCAGACCTCTGTACTCCTTGTCGTCCCCATCAGTGATGAGGCCGACTATTGCAGAGTCATCAGAGAACTTCTGCAGGAAGCACTGGGTGGAATTGTGGGAGAAGTCTGCAGTGTAGATGGTGAAGAGGAACGGAGCCAGAACCGTTCCCTGTGGGGCCCCCGTACTGCAGACGACCCTGTCCGACACACAGCCCTGAGTCCTCACATACTGTGGTCGGTCGGTGAGGTAGTCCAGGATCCAGGTAGTGAGGTGATGGTCCACTCCAGAGTTCTCCAGCTTGTCCTTTAGAACCGAGGGAAGAATGGTGTTGAAGGCACTGGAGAAATCAAAGAACATGATTCTCACAGTGCTTCCAGCGGTCTCCATGATGTTAGGTGTTGTGCAAGTTTTCCATTCAATAAAGCCTCCAGACAAGCGGTCAGTGGTAGCTAACATTCTTTAATAATAACAAGAACAGAAGCCAAGCTTGGTGAAGGAATGCATCATTGCGGGGCAGACGATGGGCAGAGTCCCTAACTGAGTCTAGCATGGCCTTCAGTTACATACCTCTTACAGGAACTAAAGGCAGTACACAGCTGTTTTCACACCTTTGGTACCCCCACCCCCAAAGAAAGTTTCACACTCCCTTGCCACCTCTTACAGTGGAGAAGGAGACAAAAGACTCCTCCCCCCACTCTGGGTCCTTTATGTGTGAATGCTTCCCTCAAACATCCTGAGATACCATCTGTTACCAGTATGAGTGTGAGAGACATGCTGAAATCCAGTGGCACCAAGGTATTATACAACCACAAAGGGACCATGAGTATGTTAAGCTATTTTCAGATGTGCGCTGCTATTTAACCCTCCGCACCCCATGACAGCAACGGACAGCCAGGAGTTTTTGTAGGTGAATAACATCAACATTTGACAATAATATTGCTCGGTTATGATAGTGAGGTGAGCTGTTGAGGATATCTGTTGGTAGGTGCTGTTCCTGACAATGTAGCTGCTGTTAGCAGAAACTTCTATAAGCTTTGGAGGTAATGCCACCAGACTTGGTCAATTACCCAGAAAACTCTATTGCAATGTGTGACTATAATAAAACTTGGTGTTGCAATGTGTCATTGAGAATTATTTGGAGGAATTTGGAACATCCTAAAAGGATTCTCAGGAATCTGGAACATTCCAATAGAACTCTCAAAAATCCTAAAATAGCTCTTGTGAATTCGAAACATTCTAAAAGAATTCTCAGGAATCTGGAACAGTCTAAGAACGCTCAGGAATCTGGAACATTCTAATAGAACTCTCAAAAATCCTAAAATAGCTCTTGTGAATTCGAAACATTCTAAAAGAATTCTCAGGAATACAGGGTTAACTTTTGATACTTCTTTTTAAATACTCTCATTACTACCTTTCCCTAGCCCATCGTTGTAAATAGGAATATCTTTGTAATAACTTACTTGGTTACCTTGTGGTACAAATGTAACACGAGTGTGTGTTACATGAGACTATGCTCTTGCCCTAGTTCCATTTCAGTTAATATCTGTTGAATACAATTTACAGATGTTCAAGAAATAAAACTCTCAAGTCCAATCCACTTCAAGTCCAACTTCAATAGAAGAATCAGAGCCTTCCAGAGACGGTCTCACGTCTCTCATGGTCAGTGATTTTGACCTTTCACTAATGATGTTGAAGTACAGATAGGCAACAATAGCTTCGGCTTTTGTAAGGCATCAGTGGAGAAGAAGATTAACAGAAGAGTGAGCAGGATATTGTTTGTTTTTATAATAATGCGATTAATACATGAATAAAAGAAATTCTTTTGCAAAAGTAATTTACAATGTGCAGGTGTTTCATATATTTTTATTCACAGTGTCAACACTGACTGGTTAGTGGCTACTCAAGTGTGCTTCAAGTCCACCGCATTGTAAGGTGTTAGATTGTGTGGTCTAAGGATCTGGGTTAAGACTCCAGGCTCCTCACACATGTGGGTTGAAATCCTATTGCTGCAATAAGAGTTTAACCAGGGCAGGCAGATGCTATTGTATCCAAAAACATTCAGGCAAGTATTAAACATGTTTTTCTAAAACAGCAAGAGCATCACTGAATGTTCTGGGCTTCTATTTTGTGCTGCACTTTTCAAGTTTTACTATCTAGATTTTTGCGATGAGGTCCTTACTCGCATTGGTAGCATGACCGAGCGGTCTAAGGTGCTGGATTAAGGCTCCAGTCTCTTCGGAGGCGTGGGTTCGAATCCCACTGCTGCCATAGTGTTCTAGCGGCAAAGTTTTGTTTCTTCCATGCCTTACCAATAAATTGTAAGGGCTGCAGTGGAAATCAAATCTGTTATAGAATGTCTGTCAAGTCCAAACATGCAGGAAACCCATCAGGAGCAATTCTTCCAAACCACATTAGGCACGTGCTGTAAAGTCATTTACAACTTGCATGTTTTTCATGTCTTTTTGTTCATGGTCTCATCACTGACTGGTTAGTGGACTTTCCCACATGCCACTCAAGTGTGCTTCAAGTCCAGTCCACTCCCTTGTAATGTGCTTTTGAGCAGAACCTGCAACTGCTGGAGAATTGATTAAGGTGCTGCTATGTTGGTCTCACCAAGGCTGCAGAGTGACAAGAGTATCCTTGATTTCATGACAGTGGAGCAGTCCCATATGGTCTAGCGGCTAGAATGCCTGGTTCTAACCCAGCAGCACGAGCACGACAGTGGCGCATTACCAAACCAATCCCATATGGTCTAGCGGTTAAGATTCCTGGTTTTCACCCAGGCGACCCGGGTTCAACTCCCGGTATCTTTAATGTGCCCACAAGCCAATGTGTTCTTTGTGTTAATCCCACGATGGATTACATAGGGCAAAGTTGTTGGCTGAAGGCAAACATCAGGTAAGGCTAAGCACATGGCATAACGGTTCAGACCGGGACTGTACAGTCTTCAGTGATGAGGATGTACACAAGCAGGCCTGCAATTATGAGCGGCGAGTCAAGGTGGCTGTTTATGTGAAAATCAAATGAGCTTCTTTGAAACAAGGGTGGGTGCATTAAGGGTACGTCTCTTGCCATCTTACAATGCTGTGATTGGAACCCTTCCTTGACTCTCTGTGAATGGTGATCCTGCCTGTTGATCAGTGCTTATGACAAGTTGCATATGGACAATGATGAAACTGAGCCAAGAGCCCATTGTTAATCAGGGTTGATGAACAGGTTTTAACCAGGACAGGCAGATGTTTTTGTGTCCAAAAAGTATTAAACATGTTTTTCTACAACAGTAAGAGCATCACTGAATGTTCTGAGCTCCTATTTTGTGCTGCACTTTTTCAAGTTTTACTGTCTAGAGTTTTGCGATGAGGTCCTCACTCGCAATGGTAGCATGACCGAGCGGTCTAAGGTGCTGGATTCAGGCTCCAGTCTCTTCGGAGGCGTGGGTTCGAATCCCACTGCTGCCATAGTCTTCAGGTTCTTTTCGTGTTTCTTCCATCCCCTACCAATAAATTGTAAGGGCTGCAGTGGAACTCAAATCTGTTACAGAATGTCTGTCAAGTACAATCAAGCAGGAATCTCATCAAGAGCAATTCTTCCAAACCAGGGTGATAAGATAAGATAAGATAACCTTTATTAGTCCCACACGTGGGAAATTTGTTTTGTCACAGCAGGAAGTGGACAGTGCAAAAGTTATGAGGCAAAAATTAGAATACAATAAGAATAAATACAGTACACAACTGTACAGAATAGAATAAAATAAAATACTATATACAGTAGAATAAAATAAAATAAATATACAATAAGATAAAAATAGAATACAAATACAAATACTATATACAACTGAGTAAAAATACAACGATGACAGAAGGATTATTGCACTTAGTATTATTGCATATGTATGGATGTGTGTGCTTGATCAGTTAAAGTCTTTATTATGGAGTCTGACAGCAGTGGGGAGGAAAGACCTGCGAAATCTCTCCGTCCCACACCGTGGGTGCCGCAGTCTCCCACTGAAGGAGCTGCTCAGTGCTGTCACAGTCTGCTGCATGGGGTGGGAGATGTTGTCCAACAGGGATGACAGCTTAGCCGCCGTTCTCCTGTCACTCACCACCTCCACTGGGTCCAGAGGGCATCCTAGAACAGAGCTGGCCCTTCGGATCACCCTGTTCAGTCTCTTCCTGTCCCCAGCAGAGATGCTGCCGCCCCAGCAGACCACGGCATAAAAGATAGCAGAAGCCACAACAGAGTCATAGAAGGTCTTCAGGAGTGGGCCCTCCACTCCAAACGACCTGAGTCTCCGCAGCAGGTACAGCCTGCTCTGCCCTTTCCTGTAGAGGGCGTCTGAGTTATGAGTCCAGTCCAGTCTATTGTTCAGATGAACACCAAGGTACCTGTAGCTGTCCACAGCCTCAATGTCCATACCTTGGATGTTCAGTGGTTGCAGTGGAGAATGCTTGTGCCTGCGGAAGTCTACCACCAGTTCCTTGGTTTTACTGGCGTTGATCTGGAGGTAGTTCAGCTGGCACCAGTCCACAAAGTCTTGGGTCAGACCTCTGTACTCCTTGTCGTCCCCATCAGTGATGAGGCCGACTATTGCAGAGTCATCAGAGAACTTCTGCAGGAAGCACTGGGTGGAATTGTGGGAGAAGTCTGCAGTGTAGATGGTGAAGAGGAACGGAGCCAGAACCGTTCCCTGTGGGGCCCCCGTACTGCAGACGACCCTGTCCGACACACAGCCCTGAGTCCTCACATACTGTGGTCGGTCGGTGAGGTAGTCCAGGATCCAGGTAGTGAGGTGATGGTCCACTCCAGAGTTCTCCAGCTTGTCCTTTAGAACCGAGGGAAGAATGGTGTTGAAGGCACTGGAGAAATCAAAGAACATGATTCTCACAGTGCTTCCAGCGGTCTCCATGATGTTAGGTGTTGTGCAAGTTTTCCATTCAATAAAGCCTCCAGACAAGCGGTCAGTGGTAGCTAACATTCTTTAATAATAACAAGAACAGAAGCCAAGCTTGGTGAAGGAATGCATCATTGCGGGGCAGACGATGGGCAGAGTCCCTAACTGAGTCTAGCATGGCCTTCAGTTACATACCTCTTACAGGAACTAAAGGCAGTACACAGCTGTTTTCACACCTTTGGTACCCCCACCCCCAAAGAAAGTTTCACACTCCCTTGCCACCTCTTACAGTGGAGAAGGAGACAAAAGACTCCTCCCCCCACTCTGGGTCCTTTATGTGTGAATGCTTCCCTCAAACATCCTGAGATACCATCTGTTACCAGTATGAGTGTGAGAGACATGCTGAAATCCAGTGGCACCAAGGTATTATACAACCACAAAGGGACCATGAGTATGTTAAGCTATTTTCAGATGTGCGCTGCTATTTAACCCTCCGCACCCCATGACAGCAACGGACAGCCAGGAGTTTTTGTAGGTGAATAACATCAACATTTGACAATAATATTGCTCGGTTATGATAGTGAGGTGAGCTGTTGAGGATATCTGTTGGTAGGTGCTGTTCCTGACAATGTAGCTGCTGTTAGCAGAAACTTCTATAAGCTTTGGAGGTAATGCCACCAGACTTGGTCAATTACCCAGAAAACTCTATTGCAATGTGTGACTATAATAAAACTTGGTGTTGCAATGTGTCATTGAGAATTATTTGGAGGAATTTGGAACATCCTAAAAGGATTCTCAGGAATCTGGAACATTCCAATAGAACTCTCAAAAATCCTAAAATAGCTCTTGTGAATTCGAAACATTCTAAAAGAATTCTCAGGAATCTGGAACAGTCTAAGAACGCTCAGGAATCTGGAACATTCTAATAGAACTCTCAAAAATCCTAAAATAGCTCTTGTGAATTCGAAACATTCTAAAAGAATTCTCAGGAATACAGGGTTAACTTTTGATACTTCTTTTTAAATACTCTCATTACTACCTTTCCCTAGCCCATCGTTGTAAATAGGAATATCTTTGTAATAACTTACTTGGTTACCTTGTGGTACAAATGTAACACGAGTGTGTGTTACATGAGACTATGCTCTTGCCCTAGTTCCATTTCAGTTAATATCTGTTGAATACAATTTACAGATGTTCAAGAAATAAAACTCTCAAGTCCAATCCACTTCAAGTCCAACTTCAATAGAAGAATCAGAGCCTTCCAGAGACGGTCTCACGTCTCTCATGGTCAGTCATTTTGACCTTTCACTAATGATGTTGAAGTACAGATAGGCAACAATAGCTTCGGCTTTTGTAAGGCATCAGTGGAGAAGAAGATTAACAGAAGAGTGAGCAGGATATTGTTTGTTTTTATAATAATGCGATTAATACATGAATAAAAGAAATTCTTTTGCAAAAGTCATTTACAATGTGCAGGTGTTTCATATATTTTTATTCACAGTGTCAACACTGACTGGTTAGTGGCTACTCAAGTGTGCTTCAAGTCCACCGCATTGTAAGGTGTTAGATTGTGTGGTCTAAGGATCTGGGTTAAGACTCCAGGCTCCTCACACATGTGGGTTGAAATCCTATTGCTGCAATAAGAGTTTAACCAGGGCAGGCAGATGCTATTGTATCCAAAAACATTCAGGCAAGTATTAAACATGTTTTTCTAAAACAGCAAGAGCATCACTGAATGTTCTGGGCTTCTATTTTGTGCTGCACTTTTCAAGTTTTACTATCTAGATTTTTGCGATGAGGTCCTTACTCGCATTGGTAGCATGACCGAGCGGTCTAAGGTGCTGGATTAAGGCTCCAGTCTCTTCGGAGGCGTGGGTTCGAATCCCACTGCTGCCATAGTGTTCTAGCGGCAAAGTTTTGTTTCTTCCATGCCTTACCAATAAATTGTAAGGGCTGCAGTGGAAATCAAATCTGTTATAGAATGTCTGTCAAGTCCAAACATGCAGGAAACCCATCAGGAGCAATTCTTCCAAACCACATTAGGCACGTGCTGTAAAGTCATTTACAACTTGCATGTTTTTCATGTCTTTTTGTTCATGGTCTCATCACTGACTGGTTAGTGGACTTTCCCACATGCCACTCAAGTGTGCTTCAAGTCCAGTCCACTCCCTTGTAATGTGCTTTTGAGCAGAACCTGCAACTGCTGGAGAATTGATTAAGGTGCTGCTATGTTGGTCTCACCAAGGCTGCAGAGTGACAAGAGTATCCTTGATTTCATGACAGTGGAGCAGTCCCATATGGTCTAGCGGCTAGAATGCCTGGTTCTAACCCAGCAGCACGAGCACGACAGTGGCGCATTACCAAACCAATCCCATATGGTCTAGCGGTTAAGATTCCTGGTTTTCACCCAGGCGACCCGGGTTCAACTCCCGGTATCTTTAATGTGCCCACAAGCCAATGTGTTCTTTGTGTTAATCCCACGATGGATTACATAGGGCAAAGTTGTTGGCTGAAGGCAAACATCAGGTAAGGCTAAGCACATGGCATAACGGTTCAGACCGGGACTGTACAGTCTTCAGTGATGAGGATGTACACAAGCAGGCCTGCAATTATGAGCGGCGAGTCAAGGTGGCTGTTTATGTGAAAATCAAATGAGCTTCTTTGAAACAAGGGTGGGTGCATTAAGGGTACGTCTCTTGCCATCTTACAATGCTGTGATTGGAACCCTTCCTTGACTCTCTGTGAATGGTGATCCTGCCTGTTGATCAGTGCTTATGACAAGTTGCATATGGACAATGATGAAACTGAGCCAAGAGCCCATTGTTAATCAGGGTTGATGAACAGGTTTTAACCAGGACAGGCAGATGTTTTTGTGTCCAAAAAGTATTAAACATGTTTTTCTACAACAGTAAGAGCATCACTGAATGTTCTGAGCTCCTATTTTGTGCTGCACTTTTTCAAGTTTTACTGTCTAGAGTTTTGCGATGAGGTCCTCACTCGCAATGGTAGCATGACCGAGCGGTCTAAGGTGCTGGATTTAGGCTCCAGTCTCTTCGGAGGCGTGGGTTCGAATCCCACTGCTGCCATAGTCTTCAGGTTCTTTTCGTGTTTCTTCCATCCCCTACCAATAAATTGTAAGGGCTGCAGTGGAACTCAAATCTGTTACAGAATGTCTGTCAAGTACAATCAAGCAGGAATCTCATCAAGAGCAATTCTTCCAAACCAGGGTGATAAGATAAGATAAGATAACCTTTATTAGTCCCACACGTGGGAAATTTGTTTTGTCACAGCAGGAAGTGGACAGTGCAAAAGTTATGAGGCAAAAATTAGAATACAATAAGAATAAATACAGTACACAACTGTACAGAATAGAATAAAATAAAATACTATATACAGTAGAATAAAATAAAATAAATATACAATAAGATAAAAATAGAATACAAATACAAATACTATATACAACTGAGTAAAAATACAACGATGACAGAAGGATTATTGCACTTAGTATTATTGCATATGTATGGATGTGTGTGCTTGATCAGTTAAAGTCTTTATTATGGAGTCTGACAGCAGTGGGGAGGAAAGACCTGCGAAATCTCTCCGTCCCACACCGTGGGTGCCGCAGTCTCCCACTGAAGGAGCTGCTCAGTGCTGTCACAGTCTGCTGCATGGGGTGGGAGATGTTGTCCAACAGGGATGACAGCTTAGCCGCCGTTCTCCTGTCACTCACCACCTCCACTGGGTCCAGAGGGCATCCTAGAACAGAGCTGGCCCTTCGGATCACCCTGTTCAGTCTCTTCCTGTCCCCAGCAGAGATGCTGCCGCCCCAGCAGACCACGCCATAAAAGATAGCAGAAGCCACAACAGAGTCATAGAAGGTCTTCAGGAGTGGGCCCTCCACTCCAAACGACCTGAGTCTCCGCAGCAGGTACAGCCTGCTCTGCCCTTTCCTGTAGAGGGCGTCTGAGTTATGAGTCCAGTCCAGTCTATTGTTCAGATGAACACCAAGGTACCTGTAGCTGTCCACAGCCTCAATGTCCATACCTTGGATGTTCAGTGGTTGCAGTGGAGAATGCTTGTGCCTGCGGAAGTCTACCACCAGTTCCTTGGTTTTACTGGCGTTGATCTGGAGGTAGTTCAGCTGGCACCAGTCCACAAAGTCTTGGGTCAGACCTCTGTACTCCTTGTCGTCCCCATCAGTGATGAGGCCGACTATTGCAGAGTCATCAGAGAACTTCTGCAGGAAGCACTGGGTGGAATTGTGGGAGAAGTCTGCAGTGTAGATGGTGAAGAGGAACGGAGCCAGAACCGTTCCCTGTGGGGCCCCCGTACTGCAGACGACCCTGTCCGACACACAGCCCTGAGTCCTCACATACTGTGGTCGGTCGGTGAGGTAGTCCAGGATCCAGGTAGTGAGGTGATGGTCCACTCCAGAGTTCTCCAGCTTATCCTTTAGAACCGAGGGAAGAATGGTGTTGAAGGCACTGGAGAAATCAAAGAACATGATTCTCACAGTGCTTCCAGCGGTCTCCATGATGTTAGGTGTTGTGCAAGTTTTCCATTCAATAAAGCCTCCAGACAAGCGGTCAGTGGTAGCTAACATTCTTTAATAATAACAAGAACAGAAGCCAAGCTTGGTGAAGGAATGCATCATTGCGGGGCAGACGATGGGCAGAGTCCCTAACTGAGTCTAGCATGGCCTTCAGTTACATACCTCTTACAGGAACTAAAGGCAGTACACAGCTGTTTTCACACCTTTGGTACCCCCACCCCCAAAGAAAGTTTCACACTCCCTTGCCACCTCTTACAGTGGAGAAGGAGACAAAAGACTCCTCCCCCCACTCTGGGTCCTTTATGTGTGAATGCTTCCCTCAAACATCCTGAGATACCATCTGTTACCAGTATGAGTGTGAGAGACATGCTGAAATCCAGTGGCACCAAGGTATTATACAACCACAAAGGGACCATGAGTATGTTAAGCTATTTTCAGATGTGCGCTGCTATTTAACCCTCCGCACCCCATGACAGCAACGGACAGCCAGGAGTTTTTGTAGGTGAATAACATCAACATTTGACAATAATATTGCTCGGTTATGATAGTGAGGTGAGCTGTTGAGGATATCTGTTGGTAGGTGCTGTTCCTGACAATGTAGCTGCTGTTAGCAGAAACTTCTATAAGCTTTGGAGGTAATGCCACCAGACTTGGTCAATTACCCAGAAAACTCTATTGCAATGTGTGACTATAATAAAACTTGGTGTTGCAATGTGTCATTGAGAATTATTTGGAGGAATTTGGAACATCCTAAAAGGATTCTCAGGAATCTGGAACATTCCAATAGAACTCTCAAAAATCCTAAAATAGCTCTTGTGAATTCGAAACATTCTAAAAGAATTCTCAGGAATCTGGAACAGTCTAAGAACGCTCAGGAATCTGGAACATTCTAATAGAACTCTCAAAAATCCTAAAATAGTTCTTGTGAATTCGAAACATTCTAAAAGAATTCTCAGGAATACAGGGTTAACTTTTGATACTTCTTTTTAAATACTCTCATTACTACCTTTCCCTAGCCCATCGTTGTAAATAGGAATATCTTTGTAATAACTTACTTGGTTACCTTGTGGTACAAATGTAACACGAGTGTGTGTTACATGAGACTATGCTCTTGCCCTAGTTCCATTTCAGTTAATATCTGTTGAATACAATTTACAGATGTTCAAGAAATAAAACTCTCAAGTCCAATCCACTTCAAGTCCAACTTCAATAGAAGAATCAGAGCCTTCCAGAGACGGTCTCACGTCTCTCATGGTCAGTCATTTTGACCTTTCACTAATGATGTTGAAGTACAGATAGGCAACAATAGCTTCGGCTTTTGTAAGGCATCAGTGGAGAAGAAGATTAACAGAAGAGTGAGCAGGATATTGTTTGTTTTTATAATAATGCGATTAATACATGAATAAAAGAAATTCTTTTGCAAAAGTAATTTACAATGTGCAGGTGTTTCATATATTTTTATTCACAGTGTCAACACTGACTGGTTAGTGGCTACTCAAGTGTGCTTCAAGTCCACCGCATTGTAAGGTGTTAGATTGTGTGGTCTAAGGATCTGGGTTAAGACTCCAGGCTCCTCACACATGTGGGTTGAAATCCTATTGCTGCAATAAGAGTTTAACCAGGGCAGGCAGATGCTATTGTATCCAAAAACATTCAGGCAAGTATTAAACATGTTTTTCTAAAACAGCAAGAGCATCACTGAATGTTCTGGGCTTCTATTTTGTGCTGCACTTTTCAAGTTTTACTATCTAGATTTTTGCGATGAGGTCCTTACTCGCATTGGTAGCATGACCGAGCGGTCTAAGGTGCTGGATTAAGGCTCCAGTCTCTTCGGAGGCGTGGGTTCGAATCCCACTGCTGCCATAGTGTCTAGCGGCAAAGTTTTGTTTCTTCCATGCCTTACCAATAAATTGTAAGGGCTGCAGTGGAAATCAAATCTTTTATAGAATGTCTGTCAAGTCCAAACATGCAGGAAACCCATCAGGAGCAATTCTTCCAAACCACATTAGGCACGTGCTGTAAAGTCATTTACAACTTGCATGTTTTTCATGTCTTTTTGTTCATGGTCTCATGGTCAACACTGACTGGTTAGTGGCTACTCAAGTGTGCTTCAAGTCCACCGCATTGTAAGGTGTTAGTGGACTTTCCCACATGCCACTCAAGTGTGCTTCAAGTCCAGTCCACTCCCTTGTAATGTGCTTTTGAGCAGAACCTGCAACTGCTGGAGAATTGATTAAGGTGCTGCTATGTTGGTCTCACCAAGGCTGCAGAGTGACAAGAGTATCCTTGATTTCATGACAGTGGAGCAGTCCCATATGGTCTAGCGGCTAGAATGCCTGGTTCTAACCCAGCAGCACGAGCACGACAGTGGCGCATTACCAAACCAATCCCATATGGTCTAGCGGTTAAGATTCCTGGTTTTCACCCAGGCGACCCGGGTTCAACTCCCGGTATGGGAACATGTCTTTAATGTGCCCACAAGCCAATGTGTTCTTTGTGTTAATCCCACGATGGATTACATAGGGCAAAGTTGTTGGCTGAAGGCAAACATCAGGTAAGGCTAAGCACATGGCATAACGGTTCAGATCGGGACTGTACAGTCTTCAGTGATGAGGATGTACACAAGCAGGCCTGCAATTATGAGCGGCGAGTCAAGGTGGCTGTTTATGTGAAAATCAAATGAGCTTCTTTGAAACAAGGGTGGGTGCATTAAGGGTACGTCTCTTGCCATCTTACAATGCTGTGATTGGAACCCTTCCTTGACTCTCTGTGAATGGTGATCCTGCCTGTTGATCAGTGCTTATGACAAGTTGCATATGGACAATGATGAAACTGAGCCAAGAGCCCATTGTTAATCAGGGTTGATGAACAGGTTTTAACCAGGACAGGCAGATGTTTTTGTGTCCAAAAAGTATTAAACATGTTTTTCTACAACAGTAAGAGCATCACTGAATGTTCTGAGCTCCTATTTTGTGCTGCACTTTTTCAAGTTTTACTGTCTAGAGTTTTGCGATGAGGTCCTCACTCGCAATGGTAGCATGACCGAGCGGTCGAAGGTGCTGGATTTAGGCTCCAGTCTCTTCGGAGGCGTGGGTTCGAATCCCACTGCTGCCATAGTCTTCAGGTTCTTTTCGTGTTTCTTCCATCCCCTACCAATAAATTGTAAGGGCTGCAGTGGAACTCAAATCTGTTACAGAATGTCTGTCAAGTACAATCAAGCAGGAATCTCATCAAGAGCAATTCTTCCAAACCAGGGTGATAAGATAAGATAACCTTTATTAGTCCCACACGTGGGAAATTTGTTTTGTCACAGCAGGAAGTGGACAGTGCAAAAGTTATGAGGCAAAAATTAGAATACAATAAGAATAAATACAGTACACAACTGTACAGAATAGAATAAAATAAAATACTATATACAGTAGAATAAAATAAAATAAATATACAATAAGATAAAAATAGAATACAAATACAAATACTATATACAACTGAGTAAAAATACAACGATGACAGAAGGATTATTGCACTTAGTATTATTGCATATGTATGGATGTGTGTGCTTGATCAGTTAAAGTCTTTATTATGGAGTCTGACAGCAGTGGGGAGGAAAGACCTGCGAAATCTCTCCGTCCCACACCGTGGGTGCCGCAGTCTCCCACTGAAGGAGCTGCTCAGTGCTGTCACAGTCTGCTGCATGGGGTGGGAGATGTTGTCCAACAGGGATGACAGCTTAGCCGCCGTTCTCCTGTCACTCACCACCTCCACTGGGTCCAGAGGGCATCCTAGAACAGAGCTGGCCCTTCGGATCACCCTGTTCAGTCTCTTCCTGTCCCCAGCAGAGATGCTGCCGCCCCAGCAGACCACGCCATAAAAGATAGCAGAAGCCACAACAGAGTCATAGAAGGTCTTCAGGAGTGGGCCCTCCACTCCAAACGACCTGAGTCTCCGCAGCAGGTACAGCCTGCTCTGCCCTTTCCTGTAGAGGGCGTCTGAGTTATGAGTCCAGTCCAGTCTATTGTTCAGATGAACACCAAGGTACCTGTAGCTGTCCACAGCCTCAATGTCCATACCTTGGATGTTCAGTGGTTGCAGTGGAGAATGCTTGTGCCTGCGGAAGTCTACCACCAGTTCCTTGGTTTTACTGGCGTTGATCTGGAGGTAGTTCAGCTGGCACCAGTCCACAAAGTCTTGGGTCAGACCTCTGTACTCCTTGTCGTCCCCATCAGTGATGAGGCCGACTATTGCAGAGTCATCAGAGAACTTCTGCAGGAAGCACTGGGTGGAATTGTGGGAGAAGTCTGCAGTGTAGATGGTGAAGAGGAACGGAGCCAGAACCGTTCCCTGTGGGGCCCCCGTACTGCAGACGACCCTGTCCGACACACAGCCCTGAGTCCTCACATACTGTGGTCGGTCGGTGAGGTAGTCCAGGATCCAGGTAGTGAGGTGATGGTCCACTCCAGAGTTCTCCAGCTTGTCCTTTAGAACCGAGGGAAGAATGGTGTTGAAGGCACTGGAGAAATCAAAGAACATGATTCTCACAGTGCTTCCAGCGGTCTCCATGATGTTAGGTGTTGTGCAAGTTTTCCATTCAATAAAGCCTCCAGACAAGCGGTCAGTGGTAGCTAACATTCTTTAATAATAACAAGAACAGAAGCCAAGCTTGGTGAAGGAATGCATCATTGCGGGGCAGACGATGGGCAGAGTCCCTAACTGAGTCTCTTACAGGAACTAAAGGCAGTACACAGCTGTTTTCACACCTTTGGTACCCCCACCCCCAAAGAAAGTTTCACACTCCCTTGCCACCTCTTACAGTGGAGAAGGAGACAAAAGACTCCTCCCCCCACTCTGGGTCCTTTATGTGTGAATGCTTCCCTCAAACATCCTGAGATACCATCTGTTACCAGTATGAGTGTGAGAGACATGCTGAAATCCAGTGGCACCAAGGTATTATACAACCACAAAGGGACCATGAGTATGTTAAGCTATTTTCAGATGTGCGCTGCTATTTAACCCTCCGCACCCCATGACAGCAACGGACAGCCAGGAGTTTTTGTAGGTGAATAACATCAACATTTGACAATAATATTGCTCGGTTATGATAGTGAGGTGAGCTGTTGAGGATATCTGTTGGTAGGTGCTGTTCCTGACAATGTAGCTGCTGTTAGCAGAAACTTCTATAAGCTTTGGAGGTAATGCCACCAGACTTGGTCAATTACCCAGAAAACTCTATTGCAATGTGTGACTATAATAAAACTTGGTGTTGCAATGTGTCATTGAGAATTATTTGGAGGAATTTGGAACATCCTAAAAGGATTCTCAGGAATCTGGAACATTCCAATAGAACTCTCAAAAATCCTAAAATAGCTCTTGTGAATTCGAAACATTCTAAAAGAATTCTCAGGAATCTGGAACAGTCTAAGAACGCTCAGGAATCTGGAACATTCTAATAGAACTCTCAAAAATCCTAAAATAGCTCTTGTGAATTCGAAACATTCTAAAAGAATTCTCAGGAATACAGGGTTAACTTTTGATACTTCTTTTTAAATACTCTCATTACTACCTTTCCCTAGCCCATCGTTGTAAATAGGAATATCTTTGTAATAACTTACTTGGTTACCTTGTGGTACAAATGTAACACGAGTGTGTGTTACATGAGACTATGCTCTTGCCCTA
Source organism: Rhamphochromis longiceps (assembly GCF_057381845.1). Taxonomy (NCBI): domain Eukaryota; kingdom Metazoa; phylum Chordata; class Actinopteri; order Cichliformes; family Cichlidae; genus Rhamphochromis; species Rhamphochromis longiceps. The sequence continues at coordinate 34,817,742 of NC_140559.1, read as the reverse complement.
GTTCCATTTCAGTTAATATCTGTTGAATACAATTTACAGATGTTCAAGAAATAAAACTCTCAAGTCCAATCCACTTCAAGTCCAACTTCAATAGAAGAATCAGAGCCTTCCAGAGACGGTCTCACGTCTCTCATGGTCAGTGATTTTGACCTTTCACTAATGATGTTGAAGTACAGATAGGCAACAATAGCTTCGGCTTTTGTAAGGCATCAGTGGAGAAGAAGATTAACAGAAGAGTGAGCAGGATATTGTTTGTTTTTATAATAATGCGATTAATACATGAATAAAAGAAATTCTTTTGCAAAAGTCATTTACAATGTGCAGGTGTTTCATATATTTTTATTCACAGTGTCAACACTGACTGGTTAGTGGCTACTCAAGTGTGCTTCAAGTCCACCGCATTGTAAGGTGTTAGATTGTGTGGTCTAAGGATCTGGGTTAAGACTCCAGGCTCCTCACACATGTGGGTTGAAATCCTATTGCTGCAATAAGAGTTTAACCAGGGCAGGCAGATGCTATTGTATCCAAAAACATTCAGGCAAGTATTAAACATGTTTTTCTAAAACAGCAAGAGCATCACTGAATGTTCTGGGCTTCTATTTTGTGCTGCACTTTTCAAGTTTTACTATCTAGATTTTTGCGATGAGGTCCTTACTCGCATTGGTAGCATGACCGAGCGGTCTAAGGTGCTGGATTAAGGCTCCAGTCTCTTCGGAGGCGTGGGTTCGAATCCCACTGCTGCCATAGTGTTCTAGCGGCAAAGTTTTGTTTCTTCCATGCCTTACCAATAAATTGTAAGGGCTGCAGTGGAAATCAAATCTGTTATAGAATGTCTGTCAAGTCCAAACATGCAGGAAACCCATCAGGAGCAATTCTTCCAAACCACATTAGGCACGTGCTGTAAAGTCATTTACAACTTGCATGTTTTTCATGTCTTTTTGTTCATGGTCTCATGGTCAACACTGACTGGTTAGTGGCTACTCAAGTGTGCTTCAAGTCCACCGCATTGTAAGGTGTTAGTGGACTTTCCCACATGCCACTCAAGTGTGCTTCAAGTCCAGTCCACTCCCTTGTAATGTGCTTTTGAGCAGAACCTGCAACTGCTGGAGAATTGATTAAGGTGCTGCTATGTTGGTCTCACCAAGGCTGCAGAGTGACAAGAGTATCCTTGATTTCATGACAGTGGAGCAGTCCCATATGGTCTAGCGGCTAGAATGCCTGGTTCTAACCCAGCAGCACGAGCACGACAGTGGCGCATTACCAAACCAATCCCATATGGTCTAGCGGTTAAGATTCCTGGTTTTCACCCAGGCGACCCGGGTTCAACTCCCGGTATGGGAACATGTCTTTAATGTGCCTACAAGCCAATGTGTTCTTTGTGTTAATCCCACGATGGATTACATAGGGCAAAGTTGTTGGCTGAAGGCAAACATCAGGTAAGGCTAAGCACATGGCATAACGGTTCAGATCGGGACTGTACAGTCTTCAGTGATGAGGATGTACACAAGCAGGCCTGCAATTATGAGCGGCGAGTCAAGGTGGCTGTTTATGTGAAAATCAAATGAGCTTCTTTGAAACAAGGGTGGGTGCATTAAGGGTACGTCTCTTGCCATCTTACAATGCTGTGATTGGAACCCTTCCTTGACTCTCTGTGAATGGTGATCCTGCCTGTTGATCAGTGCTTATGACAAGTTGCATATGGACAATGATGAAACTGAGCCAAGAGCCCATTGTTAATCAGGGTTGATGAACAGGTTTTAACCAGGACAGGCAGATGTTTTTGTGTCCAAAAAGTATTAAACATGTTTTTCTACAACAGTAAGAGCATCACTGAATGTTCTGAGCTCCTATTTTGTGCTGCACTTTTTCAAGTTTTACTGTCTAGAGTTTTGCGATGAGGTCCTCACTCGCAATGGTAGCATGACCGAGCGGTCTAAGGTGCTGGATTTAGGCTCCAGTCTCTTCGGAGGCGTGGGTTCGAATCCCACTGCTGCCATAGTCTTCAGGTTCTTTTCGTGTTTCTTCCATCCCCTACCAATAAATTGTAAGGGCTGCAGTGGAACTCAAATCTGTTACAGAATGTCTGTCAAGTACAATCAAGCAGGAATCTCATCAAGAGCAATTCTTCCAAACCAGGGTGATAAGATAAGATAACCTTTATTAGTCCCACACGTGGGAAATTTGTTTTGTCACAGCAGGAAGTGGACAGTGCAAAAGTTATGAGGCAAAAATTAGAATACAATAAGAATAAATACAGTACACAACATAAAATAAAATAAATATACAATAAGATAAAAATAGAATACAAATACAAATACTATATACAACTGAGTAAAAATACAACGATGACAGAAGGATTATTGCACTTAGTATTATTGCATATGTATGGATGTGTGTGCTTGATCAGTTAAAGTCTTTATTATGGAGTCTGACAGCAGTGGGGAGGAAAGACCTGCGAAATCTCTCCGTCCCACACCGTGGGTGCCGCAGTCTCCCACTGAAGGAGCTGCTCAGTGCTGTCACAGTCTGCTGCATGGGGTGGGAGATGTTGTCCAACAGGGATGACAGCTTAGCCGCCGTTCTCCTGTCACTCACCACCTCCACTGGGTCCAGAGGGCATCCTAGAACAGAGCTGGCCCTTCGGATCACCCTGTTCAGTCTCTTCCTGTCCCCAGCAGAGATGCTGCCGCCCCAGCAGACCACGCCATAAAAGATAGCAGAAGCCACAACAGAGTCATAGAAGGTCTTCAGGAGTGGGCCCTCCACTCCAAACGACCTGAGTCTCCGCAGCAGGTACAGCCTGCTCTGCCCTTTCCTGTAGAGGGCGTCTGAGTTATGAGTCCAGTCCAGTCTATTGTTCAGATGAACACCAAGGTACCTGTAGCTGTCCACAGCCTCAATGTCCATACCTTGGATGTTCAGTGGTTGCAGTGGAGAATGCTTGTGCCTGCGGAAGTCTACCACCAGTTCCTTGGTTTTACTGGCGTTGATCTGGAGGTAGTTCAGCTGGCACCAGTCCACAAAGTCTTGGGTCAGACCTCTGTACTCCTTGTCGTCCCCATCAGTGATGAGGCCGACTATTGCAGAGTCATCAGAGAACTTCTGCAGGAAGCACTGGGTGGAATTGTGGGAGAAGTCTGCAGTGTAGATGGTGAAGAGGAACGGAGCCAGAACCGTTCCCTGTGGGGCCCCCGTACTGCAGACGACCCTGTCCGACACACAGCCCTGAGTCCTCACATACTGTGGTCGGTCGGTGAGGTAGTCCAGGATCCAGGTAGTGAGGTGATGGTCCACTCCAGAGTTCTCCAGCTTGTCCTTTAGAACCGAGGGAAGAATGGTGTTGAAGGCACTGGAGAAATCAAAGAACATGATTCTCACAGTGCTTCCAGCGGTCTCCATGATGTTAGGTGTTGTGCAAGTTTTCCATTCAATAAAGCCTCCAGACAAGCGGTCAGTGGTAGCTAACATTCTTTAATAATAACAAGAACAGAAGCCAAGCTTGGTGAAGGAATGCATCATTGCGGGGCAGACGATGGGCAGAGTCCCTAACTGAGTCTAGCATGGCCTTCAGTTACATACCTCTTACAGGAACTAAAGGCAGTACACAGCTGTTTTCACACCTTTGGTACCCCCACCCCCAAAGAAAGTTTCACACTCCCTTGCCACCTCTTACAGTGGAGAAGGAGACAAAAGACTCCTCCCCCCACTCTGGGTCCTTTATGTGTGAATGCTTCCCTCAAACATCCTGAGATACCATCTGTTACCAGTATGAGTGTGAGAGACATGCTGAAATCCAGTGGCACCAAGGTATTATACAACCACAAAGGGACCATGAGTATGTTAAGCTATTTTCAGATGTGCGCTGCTATTTAACCCTCCGCACCCCATGACAGCAACGGACAGCCAGGAGTTTTTGTAGGTGAATAACATCAACATTTGACAATAATATTTCTCGGTTATGATAGTGAGGTGAGCTGTTGAGGATATCTGTTGGTAGGTGCTGTTCCTGACAATGTAGCTGCTGTTAGCAGAAACTTCTATAAGCTTTGGAGGTAATGCCACCAGACTTGGTCAATTACCCAGAAAACTCTATTGCAATGTGTGACTATAATAAAACTTGGTGTTGCAATGTGTCATTGAGAATTATTTGGAGGAATTTGGAACATCCTAAAAGGATTCTCAGGAATCTGGAACATTCCAATAGAACTCTCAAAAATCCTAAAATAGCTCTTGTGAATTCGAAACATTCTAAAAGAATTCTCAGGAATCTGGAACAGTCTAAGAACGCTCAGGAATCTGGAACATTCTAATAGAACTCTCAAAAATCCTAAAATAGCTCTTGTGAATTCGAAACATTCTAAAAGAATTCTCAGGAATACAGGGTTAACTTTTGATACTTCTTTTTAAATACTCTCATTACTACCTTTCCCTAGCCCATCGTTGTAAATAGGAATATCTTTGTAATAACTTACTTGGTTACCTTGTGGTACAAATGTAACACGAGTGTGTGTTACATGAGACTATGCTCTTGCCCTAGTTCCATTTCAGTTAATATCTGTTGAATACAATTTACAGATGTTCAAGAAATAAAACTCTCAAGTCCAATCCACTTCAAGTCCAACTTCAATAGAAGAATCAGAGCCTTCCAGAGACGGTCTCACGTCTCTCATGGTCAGTCATTTTGACCTTTCACTAATGATGTTGAAGTACAGATAGGCAACAATAGCTTCGGCTTTTGTAAGGCATCAGTGGAGAAGAAGATTAACAGAAGAGTGAGCAGGATATTGTTTGTTTTTATAATAATGCGATTAATACATGAATAAAAGAAATTCTTTTGCAAAAGTCATTTACAATGTGCAGGTGTTTCATATATTTTTATTCACAGTGTCAACACTGACTGGTTAGTGGCTACTCAAGTGTGCTTCAAGTCCACCGCATTGTAAGGTGTTAGATTGTGTGGTCTAAGGATCTGGGTTAAGACTCCAGGCTCCTCACACATGTGGGTTGAAATCCTATTGCTGCAATAAGAGTTTAACCAGGGCAGGCAGATGCTATTGTATCCAAAAACATTCAGGCAAGTATTAAACATGTTTTTCTAAAACAGCAAGAGCATCACTGAATGTTCTGGGCTTCTATTTTGTGCTGCACTTTTCAAGTTTTACTATCTAGATTTTTGCGATGAGGTCCTTACTCGCATTGGTAGCATGACCGAGCGGTCTAAGGTGCTGGATTAAGGCTCCAGTCTCTTCGGAGGCGTGGGTTCGAATCCCACTGCTGCCATAGTGTTCTAGCGGCAAAGTTTTGTTTCTTCCATGCCTTACCAATAAATTGTAAGGGCTGCAGTGGAAATCAAATCTGTTATAGAATGTCTGTCAAGTCCAAACATGCAGGAAACCCATCAGGAGCAATTCTTCCAAACCACATTAGGCACGTGCTGTAAAGTCATTTACAACTTGCATGTTTTTCATGTCTTTTTGTTCATGGTCTCATGGTCAACACTGACTGGTTAGTGGCTACTCAAGTGTGCTTCAAGTCCACCGCATTGTAAGGTGTTAGTGGACTTTCCCACATGCCACTCAAGTGTGCTTCAAGTCCAGTCCACTCCCTTGTAATGTGCTTTTGAGCAGAACCTGCAACTGCTGGAGAATTGATTAAGGTGCTGCTATGTTGGTCTCACCAAGGCTGCAGAGTGACAAGAGTATCCTTGATTTCATGACAGTGGAGCAGTCCCATATGGTCTAGCGGCTAGAATGCCTGGTTCTAACCCAGCAGCACGAGCACGACAGTGGCGCATTACCAAACCAATCCCATATGGTCTAGCGGTTAAGATTCCTGGTTTTCACCCAGGCGACCCGGGTTCAACTCCCGGTATGGGAACATGTCTTTAATGTGCCTACAAGCCAATGTGTTCTTTGTGTTAATCCCACGATGGATTACATAGGGCAAAGTTGTTGGCTGAAGGCAAACATCAGGTAAGGCTAAGCACATGGCATAACGGTTCAGATCGGGACTGTACAGTCTTCAGTGATGAGGATGTACACAAGCAGGCCTGCAATTATGAGCGGCGAGTCAAGGTGGCTGTTTATGTGAAAATCAAATGAGCTTCTTTGAAACAAGGGTGGGTGCATTAAGGGTACGTCTCTTGCCATCTTACAATGCTGTGATTGGAACCCTTCCTTGACTCTCTGTGAATGGTGATCCTGCCTGTTGATCAGTGCTTATGACAAGTTGCATATGGACAATGATGAAACTGAGCCAAGAGCCCATTGTTAATCAGGGTTGATGAACAGGTTTTAACCAGGACAGGCAGATGTTTTTGTGTCCAAAAAGTATTAAACATGTTTTTCTACAACAGTAAGAGCATCACTGAATGTTCTGAGCTCCTATTTTGTGCTGCACTTTTTCAAGTTTTACTGTCTAGAGTTTTGCGATGAGGTCCTCACTCGCAATGGTAGCATGACCGAGCGGTCTAAGGTGCTGGATTTAGGCTCCAGTCTCTTCGGAGGCGTGGGTTCGAATCCCACTGCTGCCATAGTCTTCAGGTTCTTTTCGTGTTTCTTCCATCCCCTACCAATAAATTGTAAGGGCTGCAGTGGAACTCAAATCTGTTACAGAATGTCTGTCAAGTACAATCAAGCAGGAATCTCATCAAGAGCAATTCTTCCAAACCAGGGTGATAAGATAAGATAAGATAACCTTTATTAGTCCCACACGTGGGAAATTTGTTTTGTCACAGCAGGAAGTGGACAGTGCAAAAGTTATGAGGCAAAAATTAGAATACAATAAGAATAAATACAGTACACAACATAAAATAAAATAAATATACAATAAGATAAAAATAGAATACAAATACAAATACTATATACAACTGAGTAAAAATACAACGATGACAGAAGGATTATTGCACTTAGTATTATTGCATATGTATGGATGTGTGTGCTTGATCAGTTAAAGTCTTTATTATGGAGTCTGACAGCAGTGGGGAGGAAAGACCTGCGAAATCTCTCCGTCCCACACCGTGGGTGCCGCAGTCTCCCACTGAAGGAGCTGCTCAGTGCTGTCACAGTCTGCTGCATGGGGTGGGAGATGTTGTCCAACAGGGATGACAGCTTAGCCGCCGTTCTCCTGTCACTCACCACCTCCACTGGGTCCAGAGGGCATCCTAGAACAGAGCTGGCCCTTCGGATCACCCTGTTCAGTCTCTTCCTGTCCCCAGCAGAGATGCTGCCGCCCCAGCAGACCACGCCATAAAAGATAGCAGAAGCCACAACAGAGTCATAGAAGGTCTTCAGGAGTGGGCCCTCCACTCCAAACGACCTGAGTCTCCGCAGCAGGTACAGCCTGCTCTGCCCTTTCCTGTAGAGGGCGTCTGAGTTATGAGTCCAGTCCAGTCTATTGTTCAGATGAACACCAAGGTACCTGTAGCTGTCCACAGCCTCAATGTCCATACCTTGGATGTTCAGTGGTTGCAGTGGAGAATGCTTGTGCCTGCGGAAGTCTACCACCAGTTCCTTGGTTTTACTGGCGTTGATCTGGAGGTAGTTCAGCTGGCACCAGTCCACAAAGTCTTGGGTCAGACCTCTGTACTCCTTGTCGTCCCCATCAGTGATGAGGCCGACTATTGCAGAGTCATCAGAGAACTTCTGCAGGAAGCACTGGGTGGAATTGTGGGAGAAGTCTGCAGTGTAGATGGTGAAGAGGAACGGAGCCAGAACCGTTCCCTGTGGGGCCCCCGTACTGCAGACGACCCTGTCCGACACACAGCCCTGAGTCCTCACATACTGTGGTCGGTCGGTGAGGTAGTCCAGGATCCAGGTAGTGAGGTGATGGTCCACTCCAGAGTTCTCCAGCTTGTCCTTTAGAACCGAGGGAAGAATGGTGTTGAAGGCACTGGAGAAATCAAAGAACATGATTCTCACAGTGCTTCCAGCGGTCTCCATGATGTTAGGCGGTGTGCAAGTTTTCCATTCAATAAAGCCTCCAGACAAGCGGTCAGTGGTAGCTAACATTCTTTAATAATAACAAGAACAGAAGCCAAGCTTGGTGAAGGAATGCATCATTGCGGGGCAGACGATGGGCAGAGTCCCTAACTGAGTCTAGCATGGCCTTCAGTTACATACCTCTTACAGGAACTAAAGGCAGTACACAGCTGTTTTCACACCTTTGGTACCCCCACCCCCAAAGAAAGTTTCACACTCCCTTGCCACCTCTTACAGTGGAGAAGGAGACAAAAGACTCCTCCCCCCACTCTGGGTCCTTTATGTGTGAATGCTTCCCTCAAACATCCTGAGATACCATCTGTTACCAGTATGAGTGTGAGAGACATGCTGAAATCCAGTGGCACCAAGGTATTATACAACCACAAAGGGACCATGAGTATGTTAAGCTATTTTCAGATGTGCGCTGCTATTTAACCCTCCGCACCCCATGACAGCAACGGACAGCCAGGAGTTTTTGTAGGTGAATAACATCAACATTTGACAATAATATTGCTCGGTTATGATAGTGAGGTGAGCTGTTGAGGATATCTGTTGGTAGGTGCTGTTCCTGACAATGTAGCTGCTGTTAGCAGAAACTTCTATAAGCTTTGGAGGTAATGCCACCAGACTTGGTCAATTACCCAGAAAACTCTATTGCAATGTGTGACTATAATAAAACTTGGTGTTGCAATGTGTCATTGAGAATTATTTGGAGGAATTTGGAACATCCTAAAAGGATTCTCAGGAATCTGGAACATTCCAATAGAACTCTCAAAAATCCTAAAATAGCTCTTGTGAATTCGAAACATTCTAAAAGAATTCTCAGGAATCTGGAACAGTCTAAGAACGCTCAGGAATCTGGAACATTCTAATAGAACTCTCAAAAATCCTAAAATAGCTCTTGTGAATTCGAAACATTCTAAAAGAATTCTCAGGAATACAGGGTTAACTTTTGATACTTCTTTTTAAATACTCTCATTACTACCTTTCCCTAGCCCATCGTTGTAAATAGGAATATCTTTGTAATAACTTACTTGGTTACCTTGTGGTACAAATGTAACACGAGTGTGTGTTACATGAGACTATGCTCTTGCCCTAGTTCCATTTCAGTTAATATCTGTTGAATACAATTTACAGATGTTCAAGAAATAAAACTCTCAAGTCCAATCCACTTCAAGTCCAACTTCAATAGAAGAATCAGAGCCTTCCAGAGACGGTCTCACGTCTCTCATGGTCAGTCATTTTGACCTTTCACTAATGATGTTGAAGTACAGATAGGCAACAATAGCTTCGGCTTTTGTAAGGCATCAGTGGAGAAGAAGATTAACAGAAGAGTGAGCAGGATATTGTTTGTTTTTATAATAATGCGATTAATACATGAATAAAAGAAATTCTTTTGCAAAAGTCATTTACAATGTGCAGGTGTTTCATATATTTTTATTCACAGTGTCAACACTGACTGGTTAGTGGCTACTCAAGTGTGCTTCAAGTCCACCGCATTGTAAGGTGTTAGATTGTGTGGTCTAAGGATCTGGGTTAAGACTCCAGGCTCCTCACACATGTGGGTTGAAATCCTATTGCTGCAATAAGAGTTTAACCAGGGCAGGCAGATGCTATTGTATCCAAAAACATTCAGGCAAGTATTAAACATGTTTTTCTAAAACAGCAAGAGCATCACTGAATGTTCTGGGCTTCTATTTTGTGCTGCACTTTTCAAGTTTTACTATCTAGATTTTTGCGATGAGGTCCTTACTCGCATTGGTAGCATGACCGAGCGGTCTAAGGTGCTGGATTAAGGCTCCAGTCTCTTCGGAGGCGTGGGTTCGAATCCCACTGCTGCCATAGTGTTCTAGCGGCAAAGTTTTGTTTCTTCCATGCCTTACCAATAAATTGTAAGGGCTGCAGTGGAAATCAAATCTGTTATAGAATGTCTGTCAAGTCCAAACATGCAGGAAACCCATCAGGAGCAATTCTTCCAAACCACATTAGGCACGTGCTGTAAAGTCATTTACAACTTGCATGTTTTTCATGTCTTTTTGTTCATGGTCTCATGGTCAACACTGACTGGTTAGTGGCTACTCAAGTGTGCTTCAAGTCCACCGCATTGTAAGGTGTTAGTGGACTTTCCCACATGCCACTCAAGTGTGCTTCAAGTCCAGTCCACTCCCTTGTAATGTGCTTTTGAGCAGAACCTGCAACTGCTGGAGAATTGATTAAGGTGCTGCTATGTTGGTCTCACCAAGGCTGCAGAGTGACAAGAGTATCCTTGATTTCATGACAGTGGAGCAGTCCCATATGGTCTAGCGGCTAGAATGCCTGGTTCTAACCCAGCAGCACGAGCACGACAGTGGCGCATTACCAAACCAATCCCATATGGTCTAGCGGTTAAGATTCCTGGTTTTCACCCAGGCGACCCGGGTTCAACTCCCGGTATGGGAACATGTCTTTAATGTGCCTACAAGCCAATGTGTTCTTTGTGTTAATCCCACGATGGATTACATAGGGCAAAGTTGTTGGCTGAAGGCAAACATCAGGTAAGGCTAAGCACATGGCATAACGGTTCAGATCGGGACTGTACAGTCTTCAGTGATGAGGATGTACACAAGCAGGCCTGCAATTATGAGCGGCGAGTCAAGGTGGCTGTTTATGTGAAAATCAAATGAGCTTCTTTGAAACAAGGGTGGGTGCATTAAGGGTACGTCTCTTGCCATCTTACAATGCTGTGATTGGAACCCTTCCTTGACTCTCTGTGAATGGTGATCCTGCCTGTTGATCAGTGCTTATGACAAGTTGCATATGGACAATGATGAAACTGAGCCAAGAGCCCATTGTTAATCAGGGTTGATGAACAGGTTTTAACCAGGACAGGCAGATGTTTTTGTGTCCAAAAAGTATTAAACATGTTTTTCTACAACAGTAAGAGCATCACTGAATGTTCTGAGCTCCTATTTTGTGCTGCACTTTTTCAAGTTTTACTGTCTAGAGTTTTGCGATGAGGTCCTCACTCGCAATGGTAGCATGACCGAGCGGTCTAAGGTGCTGGATTTAGGCTCCAGTCTCTTCGGAGGCGTGGGTTCGAATCCCACTGCTGCCATAGTCTTCAGGTTCTTTTCGTGTTTCTTCCATCCCCTACCAATAAATTGTAAGGGCTGCAGTGGAACTCAAATCTGTTACAGAATGTCTGTCAAGTACAATCAAGCAGGAATCTCATCAAGAGCAATTCTTCCAAACCAGGGTGATAAGATAAGATAAGATAACCTTTATTAGTCCCACACGTGGGAAATTTGTTTTGTCACAGCAGGAAGTGGACAGTGCAAAAGTTATGAGGCAAAAATTAGAATACAATAAGAATAAATACAGTACACAACATAAAATAAAATAAATATACAATAAGATAAAAATAGAATACAAATACAAATACTATATACAACTGAGTAAAAATACAACGATGACAGAAGGATTATTGCACTTAGTATTATTGCATATGTATGGATGTGTGTGCTTGATCAGTTAAAGTCTTTATTATGGAGTCTGACAGCAGTGGGGAGGAAAGACCTGCGAAATCTCTCCGTCCCACACCGTGGGTGCCGCAGTCTCCCACTGAAGGAGCTGCTCAGTGCTGTCACAGTCTGCTGCATGGGGTGGGAGATGTTGTCCAACAGGGATGACAGCTTAGCCGCCGTTCTCCTGTCACTCACCACCTCCACTGGGTCCAGAGGGCATCCTAGAACAGAGCTGGCCCTTCGGATCACCCTGTTCAGTCTCTTCCTGTCCCCAGCAGAGATGCTGCCGCCCCAGCAGACCACGCCATAAAAGATAGCAGAAGCCACAACAGAGTCATAGAAGGTCTTCAGGAGTGGGCCCTCCACTCCAAACGACCTGAGTCTCCGCAGCAGGTACAGCCTGCTCTGCCCTTTCCTGTAGAGGGCGTCTGAGTTATGAGTCCAGTCCAGTCTATTGTTCAGATGAACACCAAGGTACCTGTAGCTGTCCACAGCCTCAATGTCCATACCTTGGATGTTCAGTGGTTGCAGTGGAGAATGCTTGTGCCTGCGGAAGTCTACCACCAGTTCCTTGGTTTTACTGGCGTTGATCTGGAGGTAGTTCAGCTGGCACCAGTCCACAAAGTCTTGGGTCAGACCTCTGTACTCCTTGTCGTCCCCATCAGTGATGAGGCCGACTATTGCAGAGTCATCAGAGAACTTCTGCAGGAAGCACTGGGTGGAATTGTGGGAGAAGTCTGCAGTGTAGATGGTGAAGAGGAACGGAGCCAGAACCGTTCCCTGTGGGGCCCCCGTACTGCAGACGACCCTGTCCGACACACAGCCCTGAGTCCTCACATACTGTGGTCGGTCGGTGAGGTAGTCCAGGATCCAGGTAGTGAGGTGATGGTCCACTCCAGAGTTCTCCAGCTTGTCCTTTAGAACCGAGGGAAGAATGGTGTTGAAGGCACTGGAGAAATCAAAGAACATGATTCTCACAGTGCTTCCAGCGGTCTCCATGATGTTAGGCGGTGTGCAAGTTTTCCATTCAATAAAGCCTCCAGACAAGCGGTCAGTGGTAGCTAACATTCTTTAATAATAACAAGAACAGAAGCCAAGCTTGGTGAAGGAATGCATCATTGCGGGGCAGACGATGGGCAGAGTCCCTAACTGAGTCTAGCATGGCCTTCAGTTACATACCTCTTACAGGAACTAAAGGCAGTACACAGCTGTTTTCACACCTTTGGTACCCCCACCCCCAAAGAAAGTTTCACACTCCCTTGCCACCTCTTACAGTGGAGAAGGAGACAAAAGACTCCTCCCCCCACTCTGGGTCCTTTATGTGTGAATGCTTCCCTCAAACATCCTGAGATACCATCTGTTACCAGTATGAGTGTGAGAGACATGCTGAAATCCAGTGGCACCAAGGTATTATACAACCACAAAGGGACCATGAGTATGTTAAGCTATTTTCAGATGTGCGCTGCTATTTAACCCTCCGCACCCCATGACAGCAACGGACAGCCAGGAGTTTTTGTAGGTGAATAACATCAACATTTGACAATAATATTGCTCGGTTATGATAGTGAGGTGAGCTGTTGAGGATATCTGTTGGTAGGTGCTGTTCCTGACAATGTAGCTGCTGTTAGCAGAAACTTCTATAAGCTTTGGAGGTAATGCCACCAGACTTGGTCAATTACCCAGAAAACTCTATTGCAATGTGTGACTATAATAAAACTTGGTGTTGCAATGTGTCATTGAGAATTATTTGGAGGAATTTGGAACATCCTAAAAGGATTCTCAGGAATCTGGAACATTCCAATAGAACTCTCAAAAATCCTAAAATAGCTCTTGTGAATTCGAAACATTCTAAAAGAATTCTCAGGAATCTGGAACAGTCTAAGAACGCTCAGGAATCTGGAACATTCTAATAGAACTCTCAAAAATCCTAAAATAGCTCTTGTGAATTCGAAACATTCTAAAAGAATTCTCAGGAATACAGGGTTAACTTTTGATACTTCTTTTTAAATACTCTCATTACTACCTTTCCCTAGCCCATCGTTGTAAATAGGAATATCTTTGTAATAACTTACTTGGTTACCTTGTGGTACAAATGTAACACGAGTGTGTGTTACATGAGACTATGCTCTTGCCCTAGTTCCATTTCAGTTAATATCTGTTGAATACAATTTACAGATGTTCAAGAAATAAAACTCTCAAGTCCAATCCACTTCAAGTCCAACTTCAATAGAAGAATCAGAGCCTTCCAGAGACGGTCTCACGTCTCTCATGGTCAGTGATTTTGACCTTTCACTAATGATGTTGAAGTACAGATAGGCAACAATAGCTTCGGCTTTTGTAAGGCATCAGTGGAGAAGAAGATTAACAGAAGAGTGAGCAGGATATTGTTTGTTTTTATAATAATGCGATTAATACATGAATAAAAGAAATTCTTTTGCAAAAGTAATTTACAATGTGCAGGTGTTTCATATATTTTTATTCACAGTGTCAACACTGACTGGTTAGTGGCTACTCAAGTGTGCTTCAAGTCCACCGCATTGTAAGGTGTTAGATTGTGTGGTCTAAGGATCTGGGTTAAGACTCCAGGCTCCTCACACATGTGGGTTGAAATCCTATTGCTGCAATAAGAGTTTAACCAGGGCAGGCAGATGCTATTGTATCCAAAAACATTCAGGCAAGTATTAAACATGTTTTTCTAAAACAGCAAGAGCATCACTGAATGTTCTGGGCTTCTATTTTGTGCTGCACTTTTCAAGTTTTACTATCTAGATTTTTGCGATGAGGTCCTTACTCGCATTGGTAGCATGACCGAGCGGTCTAAGGTGCTGGATTAAGGCTCCAGTCTCTTCGGAGGCGTGGGTTCGAATCCCACTGCTGCCATAGTGTTCTAGCGGCAAAGTTTTGTTTCTTCCATGCCTTACCAATAAATTGTAAGGGCTGCAGTGGAAATCAAATCTGTTATAGAATGTCTGTCAAGTCCAAACATGCAGGAAACCCATCAGGAGCAATTCTTCCAAACCACATTAGGCACGTGCTGTAAAGTCATTTACAACTTGCATGTTTTTCATGTCTTTTTGTTCATGGTCTCATGGTCAACACTGACTGGTTAGTGGCTACTCAAGTGTGCTTCAAGTCCACCGCATTGTAAGGTGTTAGTGGACTTTCCCACATGCCACTCAAGTGTGCTTCAAGTCCAGTCCACTCCCTTGTAATGTGCTTTTGAGCAGAACCTGCAACTGCTGGAGAATTGATTAAGGTGCTGCTATGTTGGTCTCACCAAGGCTGCAGAGTGACAAGAGTATCCTTGATTTCATGACAGTGGAGCAGTCCCATATGGTCTAGCGGCTAGAATGCCTGGTTCTAACCCAGCAGCACGAGCACGACAGTGGCGCATTACCAAACCAATCCCATATGGTCTAGCGGTTAAGATTCCTGGTTTTCACCCAGGCGACCCGGGTTCAACTCCCGGTATGGGAACATGTCTTTAATGTGCCTACAAGCCAATGTGTTCTTTGTGTTAATCCCACGATGGATTACATAGGGCAAAGTTGTTGGCTGAAGGCAAACATCAGGTAAGGCTAAGCACATGGCATAACGGTTCAGATCGGGACTGTACAGTCTTCAGTGATGAGGATGTACACAAGCAGGCCTGCAATTATGAGCGGCGAGTCAAGGTGGCTGTTTATGTGAAAATCAAATGAGCTTCTTTGAAACAAGGGTGGGTGCATTAAGGGTACGTCTCTTGCCATCTTACAATGCTGTGATTGGAACCCTTCCTTGACTCTCTGTGAATGGTGATCCTGCCTGTTGATCAGTGCTTATGACAAGTTGCATATGGACAATGATGAAACTGAGCCAAGAGCCCATTGTTAATCAGGGTTGATGAACAGGTTTTAACCAGGACAGGCAGATGTTTTTGTGTCCAAAAAGTATTAAACATGTTTTTCTACAACAGTAAGAGCATCACTGAATGTTCTGAGCTCCTATTTTGTGCTGCACTTTTTCAAGTTTTACTGTCTAGAGTTTTGCGATGAGGTCCTCACTCGCAATGGTAGCATGACCGAGCGGTCGAAGGTGCTGGATTTAGGCTCCAGTCTCTTCGGAGGCGTGGGTTCGAATCCCACTGCTGCCATAGTCTTCAGGTTCTTTTCGTGTTTCTTCCATCCCCTACCAATAAATTGTAAGGGCTGCAGTGGAACTCAAATCTGTTACAGAATGTCTGTCAAGTACAATCAAGCAGGAATCTCATCAAGAGCAATTCTTCCAAACCAGGGTGATAAGATAAGATAACCTTTATTAGTCCCACACGTGGGAAATTTGTTTTGTCACAGCAGGAAGTGGACAGTGCAAAAGTTATGAGGCAAAAATTAGAATACAATAAGAATAAATACAGTACACAACATAAAATAAAATAAATATACAATAAGATAAAAATAGAATACAAATACAAATACTATATACAACTGAGTAAAAATACAACGATGACAGAAGGATTATTGCACTTAGTATTATTGCATATGTATGGATGTGTGTGCTTGATCAGTTAAAGTCTTTATTATGGAGTCTGACAGCAGTGGGGAGGAAAGACCTGCGAAATCTCTCCGTCCCACACCGTGGGTGCCGCAGTCTCCCACTGAAGGAGCTGCTCAGTGCTGTCACAGTCTGCTGCATGGGGTGGGAGATGTTGTCCAACAGGGATGACAGCTTAGCCGCCGTTCTCCTGTCACTCACCACCTCCACTGGGTCCAGAGGGCATCCTAGAACAGAGCTGGCCCTTCGGATCACCCTGTTCAGTCTCTTCCTGTCCCCAGCAGAGATGCTGCCGCCCCAGCAGACCACGCCATAAAAGATAGCAGAAGCCACAACAGAGTCATAGAAGGTCTTCAGGAGTGGGCCCTCCACTCCAAACGACCTGAGTCTCCGCAGCAGGTACAGCCTGCTCTGCCCTTTCCTGTAGAGGGCGTCTGAGTTATGAGTCCAGTCCAGTCTATTGTTCAGATGAACACCAAGGTACCTGTAGCTGTCCACAGCCTCAATGTCCATACCTTGGATGTTCAGTGGTTGCAGTGGAGAATGCTTGTGCCTGCGGAAGTCTACCACCAGTTCCTTGGTTTTACTGGCGTTGATCTGGAGGTAGTTCAGCTGGCACCAGTCCACAAAGTCTTGGGTCAGACCTCTGTACTCCTTGTCGTCCCCATCAGTGATGAGGCCGACTATTGCAGAGTCATCAGAGAACTTCTGCAGGAAGCACTGGGTGGAATTGTGGGAGAAGTCTGCAGTGTAGATGGTGAAGAGGAACGGAGCCAGAACCGTTCCCTGTGGGGCCCCCGTACTGCAGACGACCCTGTCCGACACACAGCCCTGAGTCCTCACATACTGTGGTCGGTCGGTGAGGTAGTCCAGGATCCAGGTAGTGAGGTGATGGTCCACTCCAGAGTTCTCCAGCTTGTCCTTTAGAACCGAGGGAAGAATGGTGTTGAAGGCACTGGAGAAATCAAAGAACATGATTCTCACAGTGCTTCCAGCGGTCTCCATGATGTTAGGCGGTGTGCAAGTTTTCCATTCAATAAAGCCTCCAGACAAGCGGTCAGTGGTAGCTAACATTCTTTAATAATAACAAGAACAGAAGCCAAGCTTGGTGAAGGAATGCATCATTGCGGGGCAGACGATGGGCAGAGTCCCTAACTGAGTCTAGCATGGCCTTCAGTTACATACCTCTTACAGGAACTAAAGGCAGTACACAGCTGTTTTCACACCTTTGGTACCCCCACCCCCAAAGAAAGTTTCACACTCCCTTGCCACCTCTTACAGTGGAGAAGGAGACAAAAGACTCCTCCCCCCACTCTGGGTCCTTTATGTGTGAATGCTTCCCTCAAACATCCTGAGATACCATCTGTTACCAGTATGAGTGTGAGAGACATGCTGAAATCCAGTGGCACCAAGGTATTATACAACCACAAAGGGACCATGAGTATGTTAAGCTATTTTCAGATGTGCGCTGCTATTTAACCCTCCGCACCCCATGACAGCAACGGACAGCCAGGAGTTTTTGTAGGTGAATAACATCAACATTTGACAATAATATTGCTCGGTTATGATAGTGAGGTGAGCTGTTGAGGATATCTGTTGGTAGGTGCTGTTCCTGACAATGTAGCTGCTGTTAGCAGAAACTTCTATAAGCTTTGGAGGTAATGCCACCAGACTTGGTCAATTACCCAGAAAACTCTATTGCAATGTGTGACTATAATAAAACTTGGTGTTGCAATGTGTCATTGAGAATTATTTGGAGGAATTTGGAACATCCTAAAAGGATTCTCAGGAATCTGGAACATTCCAATAGAACTCTCAAAAATCCTAAAATAGCTCTTGTGAATTCGAAACATTCTAAAAGAATTCTCAGGAATCTGGAACAGTCTAAGAACGCTCAGGAATCTGGAACATTCTAATAGAACTCTCAAAAATCCTAAAATAGCTCTTGTGAATTCGAAACATTCTAAAAGAATTCTCAGGAATACAGGGTTAACTTTTGATACTTCTTTTTAAATACTCTCATTACTACCTTTCCCTAGCCCATCGTTGTAAATAGGAATATCTTTGTAATAACTTACTTGGTTACCTTGTGGTACAAATGTAACACGAGTGTGTGTTACATGAGACTATGCTCTTGCCCTAGTTCCATTTCAGTTAATATCTGTTGAATACAATTTACAGATGTTCAAGAAATAAAACTCTCAAGTCCAATCCACTTCAAGTCCAACTTCAATAGAAGAATCAGAGCCTTCCAGAGACGGTCTCACGTCTCTCATGGTCAGTGATTTTGACCTTTCACTAATGATGTTGAAGTACAGATAGGCAACAATAGCTTCGGCTTTTGTAAGGCATCAGTGGAGAAGAAGATTAACAGAAGAGTGAGCAGGATATTGTTTGTTTTTATAATAATGCGATTAATACATGAATAAAAGAAATTCTTTTGCAAAAGTCATTTACAATGTGCAGGTGTTTCATATATTTTTATTCACAGTGTCAACACTGACTGGTTAGTGGCTACTCAAGTGTGCTTCAAGTCCACCGCATTGTAAGGTGTTAGATTGTGTGGTCTAAGGATCTGGGTTAAGACTCCAGGCTCCTCACACATGTGGGTTGAAATCCTATTGCTGCAATAAGAGTTTAACCAGGGCAGGCAGATGCTATTGTATCCAAAAACATTCAGGCAAGTATTAAACATGTTTTTCTAAAACAGCAAGAGCATCACTGAATGTTCTGGGCTTCTATTTTGTGCTGCACTTTTCAAGTTTTACTATCTAGATTTTTGCGATGAGGTCCTTACTCGCATTGGTAGCATGACCGAGCGGTCTAAGGTGCTGGATTAAGGCTCCAGTCTCTTCGGAGGCGTGGGTTCGAATCCCACTGCTGCCATAGTGTTCTAGCGGCAAAGTTTTGTTTCTTCCATGCCTTACCAATAAATTGTAAGGGCTGCAGTGGAAATCAAATCTGTTATAGAATGTCTGTCAAGTCCAAACATGCAGGAAACCCATCAGGAGCAATTCTTCCAAACCACATTAGGCACGTGCTGTAAAGTCATTTACAACTTGCATGTTTTTCATGTCTTTTTGTTCATGGTCTCATGGTCAACACTGACTGGTTAGTGGCTACTCAAGTGTGCTTCAAGTCCACCGCATTGTAAGGTGTTAGTGGACTTTCCCACATGCCACTCAAGTGTGCTTCAAGTCCAGTCCACTCCCTTGTAATGTGCTTTTGAGCAGAACCTGCAACTGCTGGAGAATTGATTAAGGTGCTGCTATGTTGGTCTCACCAAGGCTGCAGAGTGACAAGAGTATCCTTGATTTCATGACAGTGGAGCAGTCCCATATGGTCTAGCGGCTAGAATGCCTGGTTCTAACCCAGCAGCACGAGCACGACAGTGGCGCATTACCAAACCAATCCCATATGGTCTAGCGGTTAAGATTCCTGGTTTTCACCCAGGCGACCCGGGTTCAACTCCCGGTATGGGAACATGTCTTTAATGTGCCTACAAGCCAATGTGTTCTTTGTGTTAATCCCACGATGGATTACATAGGGCAAAGTTGTTGGCTGAAGGCAAACATCAGGTAAGGCTAAGCACATGGCATAACGGTTCAGATCGGGACTGTACAGTCTTCAGTGATGAGGATGTACACAAGCAGGCCTGCAATTATGAGCGGCGAGTCAAGGTGGCTGTTTATGTGAAAATCAAATGAGCTTCTTTGAAACAAGGGTGGGTGCATTAAGGGTACGTCTCTTGCCATCTTACAATGCTGTGATTGGAACCCTTCCTTGACTCTCTGTGAATGGTGATCCTGCCTGTTGATCAGTGCTTATGACAAGTTGCATATGGACAATGATGAAACTGAGCCAAGAGCCCATTGTTAATCAGGGTTGATGAACAGGTTTTAACCAGGACAGGCAGATGTTTTTGTGTCCAAAAAGTATTAAACATGTTTTTCTACAACAGTAAGAGCATCACTGAATGTTCTGAGCTCCTATTTTGTGCTGCACTTTTTCAAGTTTTACTGTCTAGAGTTTTGCGATGAGGTCCTCACTCGCAATGGTAGCATGACCGAGCGGTCTAAGGTGCTGGATTTAGGCTCCAGTCTCTTCGGAGGCGTGGGTTCGAATCCCACTGCTGCCATAGTCTTCAGGTTCTTTTCGTGTTTCTTCCATCCCCTACCAATAAATTGTAAGGGCTGCAGTGGAACTCAAATCTGTTACAGAATGTCTGTCAAGTACAATCAAGCAGGAATCTCATCAAGAGCAATTCTTCCAAACCAGGGTGATAAGATAAGATAACCTTTATTAGTCCCACACGTGGGAAATTTGTTTTGTCACAGCAGGAAGTGGACAGTGCAAAAGTTATGAGGCAAAAATTAGAATACAATAAGAATAAATACAGTACACAACATAAAATAAAATAAATATACAATAAGATAAAAATAGAATACAAATACAAATACTATATACAACTGAGTAAAAATACAACGATGACAGAAGGATTATTGCACTTAGTATTATTGCATATGTATGGATGTGTGTGCTTGATCAGTTAAAGTCTTTATTATGGAGTCTGACAGCAGTGGGGAGGAAAGACCTGCGAAATCTCTCCGTCCCACACCGTGGGTGCCGCAGTCTCCCACTGAAGGAGCTGCTCAGTGCTGTCACAGTCTGCTGCATGGGGTGGGAGATGTTGTCCAACAGGGATGACAGCTTAGCCGCCGTTCTCCTGTCACTCACCACCTCCACTGGGTCCAGAGGGCATCCTAGAACAGAGCTGGCCCTTCGGATCACCCTGTTCAGTCTCTTCCTGTCCCCAGCAGAGATGCTGCCGCCCCAGCAGACCACGCCATAAAAGATAGCAGAAGCCACAACAGAGTCATAGAAGGTCTTCAGGAGTGGGCCCTCTACTCCAAACGACCTGAGTCTCCGCAGCAGGTACAGCCTGCTCTGCCCTTTCCTG
This sequence comes from Rhamphochromis longiceps, assembly GCF_057381845.1. Taxonomy (NCBI): domain Eukaryota; kingdom Metazoa; phylum Chordata; class Actinopteri; order Cichliformes; family Cichlidae; genus Rhamphochromis; species Rhamphochromis longiceps. Next base: position 34,796,770 of record NC_140559.1, on the reverse strand, counting down.
TAGAGGGCGTCTGAGTTATGAGTCCAGTCCAGTCTATTGTTCAGATGAACACCAAGGTACCTGTAGCTGTCCACAGCCTCAATGTCCATACCTTGGATGTTCAGTGGTTGCAGTGGAGAATGCTTGTGCCTGCGGAAGTCTACCACCAGTTCCTTGGTTTTACTGGCGTTGATCTGGAGGTAGTTCAGCTGGCACCAGTCCACAAAGTCTTGGGTCAGACCTCTGTACTCCTTGTCGTCCCCATCAGTGATGAGGCCGACTATTGCAGAGTCATCAGAGAACTTCTGCAGGAAGCACTGGGTGGAATTGTGGGAGAAGTCTGCAGTGTAGATGGTGAAGAGGAACGGAGCCAGAACCGTTCCCTGTGGGGCCCCCGTACTGCAGACGACCCTGTCCGACACACAGCCCTGAGTCCTCACATACTGTGGTCGGTCGGTGAGGTAGTCCAGGATCCAGGTAGTGAGGTGATGGTCCACTCCAGAGTTCTCCAGCTTGTCCTTTAGAACCGAGGGAAGAATGGTGTTGAAGGCACTGGAGAAATCAAAGAACATGATTCTCACAGTGCTTCCAGCGGTCTCCATGATGTTAGGTGTTGTGCAAGTTTTCCATTCAATAAAGCCTCCAGACAAGCGGTCAGTGGTAGCTAACATTCTTTAATAATAACAAGAACAGAAGCCAAGCTTGGTGAAGGAATGCATCATTGCGGGGCAGACGATGGGCAGAGTCCCTAACTGAGTCTAGCATGGCCTTCAGTTACATACCTCTTACAGGAACTAAAGGCAGTACACAGCTGTTTTCACACCTTTGGTACCCCCACCCCCAAAGAAAGTTTCACACTCCCTTGCCACCTCTTACAGTGGAGAAGGAGACAAAAGACTCCTCCCCCCACTCTGGGTCCTTTGTGTGTGAATGCTTCCCTCAAACATCCTGAGATACCATCTGTTACCAGTATGAGTGTGAGAGACATGCTGAAATCCAGTGGCACCAAGGTATTATACAACCACAAAGGGACCATGAGTATGTTAAGCTATTTTCAGATGTGCGCTGCTATTTAACCCTCCGCACCCCATGACAGCAACGGACAGCCAGGAGTTTTTGTAGGTGAATAACATCAACATTTGACAATAATATTGCTCGGTTATGATAGTGAGGTGAGCTGTTGAGGATATCTGTTGGTAGGTGCTGTTCCTGACAATGTAGCTGCTGTTAGCAGAAACTTCTATAAGCTTTGGAGGTAATGCCACCAGACTTGGTCAATTACCCAGAAAACTCTATTGCAATGTGTGACTATAATAAAACTTGGTGTTGCAATGTGTCATTGAGAATTATTTGGAGGAATTTGGAACATCCTAAAAGGATTCTCAGGAATCTGGAACATTCCAATAGAACTCTCAAAAATCCTAAAATAGCTCTTGTGAATTCGAAACATTCTAAAAGAATTCTCAGGAATCTGGAACAGTCTAAGAACGCTCAGGAATCTGGAACATTCTAATAGAACTCTCAAAAATCCTAAAATAGCTCTTGTGAATTCGAAACATTCTAAAAGAATTCTCAGGAATACAGGGTTAACTTTTGATACTTCTTTTTAAATACTCTCATTACTACCTTTCCCTAGCCCATCGTTGTAAATAGGAATATCTTTGTAATAACTTACTTGGTTACCTTGTGGTACAAATGTAACACGAGTGTGTGTTACATGAGACTATGCTCTTGCCCTAGTTCCATTTCAGTTAATATCTGTTGAATACAATTTACAGATGTTCAAGAAATAAAACTCTCAAGTCCAATCCACTTCAAGTCCAACTTCAATAGAAGAATCAGAGCCTTCCAGAGACGGTCTCACGTCTCTCATGGTCAGTGATTTTGACCTTTCACTAATGATGTTGAAGTACAGATAGGCAACAATAGCTTCGGCTTTTGTAAGGCATCAGTGGAGAAGAAGATTAACAGAAGAGTGAGCAGGATATTGTTTGTTTTTATAATAATGCGATTAATACATGAATAAAAGAAATTCTTTTGCAAAAGTAATTTACAATGTGCAGGTGTTTCATATATTTTTATTCACAGTGTCAACACTGACTGGTTAGTGGCTACTCAAGTGTGCTTCAAGTCCACCGCATTGTAAGGTGTTAGATTGTGTGGTCTAAGGATCTGGGTTAAGACTCCAGGCTCCTCACACATGTGGGTTGAAATCCTATTGCTGCAATAAGAGTTTAACCAGGGCAGGCAGATGCTATTGTATCCAAAAACATTCAGGCAAGTATTAAACATGTTTTTCTAAAACAGCAAGAGCATCACTGAATGTTCTGGGCTTCTATTTTGTGCTGCACTTTTCAAGTTTTACTATCTAGATTTTTGCGATGAGGTCCTTACTCGCATTGGTAGCATGACCGAGCGGTCTAAGGTGCTGGATTAAGGCTCCAGTCTCTTCGGAGGCGTGGGTTCGAATCCCACTGCTGCCATAGTGTTCTAGCGGCAAAGTTTTGTTTCTTCCATGCCTTACCAATAAATTGTAAGGGCTGCAGTGGAAATCAAATCTGTTATAGAATGTCTGTCAAGTCCAAACATGCAGGAAACCCATCAGGAGCAATTCTTCCAAACCACATTAGGCACGTGCTGTAAAGTCATTTACAACTTGCATGTTTTTCATGTCTTTTTGTTCATGGTCTCATGGTCAACACTGACTGGTTAGTGGCTACTCAAGTGTGCTTCAAGTCCACCGCATTGTAAGGTGTTAGTGGACTTTCCCACATGCCACTCAAGTGTGCTTCAAGTCCAGTCCACTCCCTTGTAATGTGCTTTTGAGCAGAACCTGCAACTGCTGGAGAATTGATTAAGGTGCTGCTATGTTGGTCTCACCAAGGCTGCAGAGTGACAAGAGTATCCTTGATTTCATGACAGTGGAGCAGTCCCATATGGTCTAGCGGCTAGAATGCCTGGTTCTAACCCAGCAGCACGAGCACGACAGTGGCGCATTACCAAACCAATCCCATATGGTCTAGCGGTTAAGATTCCTGGTTTTCACCCAGGCGACCCGGGTTCAACTCCCGGTATGGGAACATGTCTTTAATGTGCCTACAAGCCAATGTGTTCTTTGTGTTAATCCCACGATGGATTACATAGGGCAAAGTTGTTGGCTGAAGGCAAACATCAGGTAAGGCTAAGCACATGGCATAACGGTTCAGATCGGGACTGTACAGTCTTCAGTGATGAGGATGTACACAAGCAGGCCTGCAATTATGAGCGGCGAGTCAAGGTGGCTGTTTATGTGAAAATCAAATGAGCTTCTTTGAAACAAGGGTGGGTGCATTAAGGGTACGTCTCTTGCCATCTTACAATGCTGTGATTGGAACCCTTCCTTGACTCTCTGTGAATGGTGATCCTGCCTGTTGATCAGTGCTTATGACAAGTTGCATATGGACAATGATGAAACTGAGCCAAGAGCCCATTGTTAATCAGGGTTGATGAACAGGTTTTAACCAGGACAGGCAGATGTTTTTGTGTCCAAAAAGTATTAAACATGTTTTTCTACAACAGTAAGAGCATCACTGAATGTTCTGAGCTCCTATTTTGTGCTGCACTTTTTCAAGTTTTACTGTCTAGAGTTTTGCGATGAGGTCCTCACTCGCAATGGTAGCATGACCGAGCGGTCTAAGGTGCTGGATTTAGGCTCCAGTCTCTTCGGAGGCGTGGGTTCGAATCCCACTGCTGCCATAGTCTTCAGGTTCTTTTCGTGTTTCTTCCATCCCCTACCAATAAATTGTAAGGGCTGCAGTGGAACTCAAATCTGTTACAGAATGTCTGTCAAGTACAATCAAGCAGGAATCTCATCAAGAGCAATTCTTCCAAACCAGGGTGATAAGATAAGATAACCTTTATTAGTCCCACACGTGGGAAATTTGTTTTGTCACAGCAGGAAGTGGACAGTGCAAAAGTTATGAGGCAAAAATTAGAATACAATAAGAATAAATACAGTACACAACATAAAATAAAATAAATATACAATAAGATAAAAATAGAATACAAATACAAATACTATATACAACTGAGTAAAAATACAACGATGACAGAAGGATTATTGCACTTAGTATTATTGCATATGTATGGATGTGTGTGCTTGATCAGTTAAAGTCTTTATTATGGAGTCTGACAGCAGTGGGGAGGAAAGACCTGCGAAATCTCTCCGTCCCACACCGTGGGTGCCGCAGTCTCCCACTGAAGGAGCTGCTCAGTGCTGTCACAGTCTGCTGCATGGGGTGGGAGATGTTGTCCAACAGGGATGACAGCTTAGCCGCCGTTCTCCTGTCACTCACCACCTCCACTGGGTCCAGAGGGCATCCTAGAACAGAGCTGGCCCTTCGGATCACCCTGTTCAGTCTCTTCCTGTCCCCAGCAGAGATGCTGCCGCCCCAGCAGACCACGGCATAAAAGATAGCAGAAGCCACAACAGAGTCATAGAAGGTCTTCAGGAGTGGGCCCTCCACTCCAAACGACCTGAGTCTCCGCAGCAGGTACAGCCTGCTCTGCCCTTTCCTGTAGAGGGCGTCTGAGTTATGAGTCCAGTCCAGTCTATTGTTCAGATGAACACCAAGGTACCTGTAGCTGTCCACAGCCTCAATGTCCATACCTTGGATGTTCAGTGGTTGCAGTGGAGAATGCTTGTGCCTGCGGAAGTCTACCACCAGTTCCTTGGTTTTACTGGCGTTGATCTGGAGGTAGTTCAGCTGGCACCAGTCCACAAAGTCTTGGGTCAGACCTCTGTACTCCTTGTCGTCCCCATCAGTGATGAGGCCGACTATTGCAGAGTCATCAGAGAACTTCTGCAGGAAGCACTGGGTGGAATTGTGGGAGAAGTCTGCAGTGTAGATGGTGAAGAGGAACGGAGCCAGAACCGTTCCCTGTGGGGCCCCCGTACTGCAGACGACCCTGTCCGACACACAGCCCTGAGTCCTCACATACTGTGGTCGGTCGGTGAGGTAGTCCAGGATCCAGGTAGTGAGGTGATGGTCCACTCCAGAGTTCTCCAGCTTGTCCTTTAGAACCGAGGGAAGAATGGTGTTGAAGGCACTGGAGAAATCAAAGAACATGATTCTCACAGTGCTTCCAGCGGTCTCCATGATGTTAGGTGTTGTGCAAGTTTTCCATTCAATAAAGCCTCCAGACAAGCGGTCAGTGGTAGCTAACATTCTTTAATAATAACAAGAACAGAAGCCAAGCTTGGTGAAGGAATGCATCATTGCGGGGCAGACGATGGGCAGAGTCCCTAACTGAGTCTAGCATGGCCTTCAGTTACATACCTCTTACAGGAACTAAAGGCAGTACACAGCTGTTTTCACACCTTTGGTACCCCCACCCCCAAAGAAAGTTTCACACTCCCTTGCCACCTCTTACAGTGGAGAAGGAGACAAAAGACTCCTCCCCCCACTCTGGGTCCTTTGTGTGTGAATGCTTCCCTCAAACATCCTGAGATACCATCTGTTACCAGTATGAGTGTGAGAGACATGCTGAAATCCAGTGGCACCAAGGTATTATACAACCACAAAGGGACCATGAGTATGTTAAGCTATTTTCAGATGTGCGCTGCTATTTAACCCTCCGCACCCCATGACAGCAACGGACAGCCAGGAGTTTTTGTAGGTGAATAACATCAACATTTGACAATAATATTGCTCGGTTATGATAGTGAGGTGAGCTGTTGAGGATATCTGTTGGTAGGTGCTGTTCCTGACAATGTAGCTGCTGTTAGCAGAAACTTCTATAAGCTTTGGAGGTAATGCCACCAGACTTGGTCAATTACCCAGAAAACTCTATTGCAATGTGTGACTATAATAAAACTTGGTGTTGCAATGTGTCATTGAGAATTATTTGGAGGAATTTGGAACATCCTAAAAGGATTCTCAGGAATCTGGAACATTCCAATAGAACTCTCAAAAATCCTAAAATAGCTCTTGTGAATTCGAAACATTCTAAAAGAATTCTCAGGAATCTGGAACAGTCTAAGAACGCTCAGGAATCTGGAACATTCTAATAGAACTCTCAAAAATCCTAAAATAGCTCTTGTGAATTCGAAACATTCTAAAAGAATTCTCAGGAATACAGGGTTAACTTTTGATACTTCTTTTTAAATACTCTCATTACTACCTTTCCCTAGCCCATCGTTGTAAATAGGAATATCTTTGTAATAACTTACTTGGTTACCTTGTGGTACAAATGTAACACGAGTGTGTGTTACATGAGACTATGCTCTTGCCCTAGTTCCATTTCAGTTAATATCTGTTGAATACAATTTACAGATGTTCAAGAAATAAAACTCTCAAGTCCAATCCACTTCAAGTCCAACTTCAATAGAAGAATCAGAGCCTTCCAGAGACGGTCTCACGTCTCTCATGGTCAGTGATTTTGACCTTTCACTAATGATGTTGAAGTACAGATAGGCAACAATAGCTTCGGCTTTTGTAAGGCATCAGTGGAGAAGAAGATTAACAGAAGAGTGAGCAGGATATTGTTTGTTTTTATAATAATGCGATTAATACATGAATAAAAGAAATTCTTTTGCAAAAGTCATTTACAATGTGCAGGTGTTTCATATATTTTTATTCACAGTGTCAACACTGACTGGTTAGTGGCTACTCAAGTGTGCTTCAAGTCCACCGCATTGTAAGGTGTTAGATTGTGTGGTCTAAGGATCTGGGTTAAGACTCCAGGCTCCTCACACATGTGGGTTGAAATCCTATTGCTGCAATAAGAGTTTAACCAGGGCAGGCAGATGCTATTGTATCCAAAAACATTCAGGCAAGTATTAAACATGTTTTTCTAAAACAGCAAGAGCATCACTGAATGTTCTGGGCTTCTATTTTGTGCTGCACTTTTCAAGTTTTACTATCTAGATTTTTGCGATGAGGTCCTTACTCGCATTGGTAGCATGACCGAGCGGTCTAAGGTGCTGGATTAAGGCTCCAGTCTCTTCGGAGGCGTGGGTTCGAATCCCACTGCTGCCATAGTGTTCTAGCGGCAAAGTTTTGTTTCTTCCATGCCTTACCAATAAATTGTAAGGGCTGCAGTGGAAATCAAATCTGTTATAGAATGTCTGTCAAGTCCAAACATGCAGGAAACCCATCAGGAGCAATTCTTCCAAACCACATTAGGCACGTGCTGTAAAGTCATTTACAACTTGCATGTTTTTCATGTCTTTTTGTTCATGGTCTCATGGTCAACACTGACTGGTTAGTGGCTACTCAAGTGTGCTTCAAGTCCACCGCATTGTAAGGTGTTAGTGGACTTTCCCACATGCCACTCAAGTGTGCTTCAAGTCCAGTCCACTCCCTTGTAATGTGCTTTTGAGCAGAACCTGCAACTGCTGGAGAATTGATTAAGGTGCTGCTATGTTGGTCTCACCAAGGCTGCAGAGTGACAAGAGTATCCTTGATTTCATGACAGTGGAGCAGTCCCATATGGTCTAGCGGCTAGAATGCCTGGTTCTAACCCAGCAGCACGAGCACGACAGTGGCGCATTACCAAACCAATCCCATATGGTCTAGCGGTTAAGATTCCTGGTTTTCACCCAGGCGACCCGGGTTCAACTCCCGGTATGGGAACATGTCTTTAATGTGCCTACAAGCCAATGTGTTCCTTGTGTTAATCCCACGATGGATTACATAGGGCAAAGTTGTTGGCTGAAGGCAAACATCAGGTAAGGCTAAGCACATGGCATAACGGTTCAGATCGGGACTGTACAGTCTTCAGTGATGAGGATGTACACAAGCAGGCCTGCAATTATGAGCGGCGAGTCAAGGTGGCTGTTTATGTGAAAATCAAATGAGCTTCTTTGAAACAAGGGTGGGTGCATTAAGGGTACGTCTCTTGCCATCTTACAATGCTGTGATTGGAACCCTTCCTTGACTCTCTGTGAATGGTGATCCTGCCTGTTGATCAGTGCTTATGACAAGTTGCATATGGACAATGATGAAACTGAGCCAAGAGCCCATTGTTAATCAGGGTTGATGAACAGGTTTTAACCAGGACAGGCAGATGTTTTTGTGTCCAAAAAGTATTAAACATGTTTTTCTACAACAGTAAGAGCATCACTGAATGTTCTGAGCTCCTATTTTGTGCTGCACTTTTTCAAGTTTTACTGTCTAGAGTTTTGCGATGAGGTCCTCACTCGCAATGGTAGCATGACCGAGCGGTCTAAGGTGCTGGATTTAGGCTCCAGTCTCTTCGGAGGCGTGGGTTCGAATCCCACTGCTGCCATAGTCTTCAGGTTCTTTTCGTGTTTCTTCCATCCCCTACCAATAAATTGTAAGGGCTTCAGTGGAACTCAAATCTGTTACAGAATGTCTGTCAAGTACAATCAAGCAGGAATCTCATCAAGAGCAATTCTTCCAAACCAGGGTGATAAGATAAGATAACCTTTATTAGTCCCACACGTGGGAAATTTGTTTTGTCACAGCAGGAAGTGGACAGTGCAAAAGTTATGAGGCAAAAATTAGAATACAATAAGAATAAATACAGTACACAACATAAAATAAAATAAATATACAATAAGATAAAAATAGAATACAAATACAAATACTATATACAACTGAGTAAAAATACAACGATGACAGAAGGATTATTGCACTTAGTATTATTGCATATGTATGGATGTGTGTGCTTGATCAGTTAAAGTCTTTATTATGGAGTCTGACAGCAGTGGGGAGGAAAGACCTGCGAAATCTCTCCGTCCCACACCGTGGGTGCCGCAGTCTCCCACTGAAGGAGCTGCTCAGTGCTGTCACAGTCTGCTGCATGGGGTGGGAGATGTTGTCCAACAGGGATGACAGCTTAGCCGCCGTTCTCCTGTCACTCACCACCTCCACTGGGTCCAGAGGGCATCCTAGAACAGAGCTGGCCCTTCGGATCACCCTGTTCAGTCTCTTCCTGTCCCCAGCAGAGATGCTGCCGCCCCAGCAGACCACGGCATAAAAGATAGCAGAAGCCACAACAGAGTCATAGAAGGTCTTCAGGAGTGGGCCCTCCACTCCAAACGACCTGAGTCTCCGCAGCAGGTACAGCCTGCTCTGCCCTTTCCTGTAGAGGGCGTCTGAGTTATGAGTCCAGTCCAGTCTATTGTTCAGATGAACACCAAGGTACCTGTAGCTGTCCACAGCCTCAATGTCCATACCTTGGATGTTCAGTGGTTGCAGTGGAGAATGCTTGTGCCTGCGGAAGTCTACCACCAGTTCCTTGGTTTTACTGGCGTTGATCTGGAGGTAGTTCAGCTGGCACCAGTCCACAAAGTCTTGGGTCAGACCTCTGTACTCCTTGTCGTCCCCATCAGTGATGAGGCCGACTATTGCAGAGTCATCAGAGAACTTCTGCAGGAAGCACTGGGTGGAATTGTGGGAGAAGTCTGCAGTGTAGATGGTGAAGAGGAACGGAGCCAGAACCGTTCCCTGTGGGGCCCCCGTACTGCAGACGACCCTGTCCGACACACAGCCCTGAGTCCTCACATACTGTGGTCGGTCGGTGAGGTAGTCCAGGATCCAGGTAGTGAGGTGATGGTCCACTCCAGAGTTCTCCAGCTTGTCCTTTAGAACCGAGGGAAGAATGGTGTTGAAGGCACTGGAGAAATCAAAGAACATGATTCTCACAGTGCTTCCAGCGGTCTCCATGATGTTAGGTGTTGTGCAAGTTTTCCATTCAATAAAGCCTCCAGACAAGCGGTCAGTGGTAGCTAACATTCTTTAATAATAACAAGAACAGAAGCCAAGCTTGGTGAAGGAATGCATCATTGCGGGGCAGACGATGGGCAGAGTCCCTAACTGAGTCTAGCATGGCCTTCAGTTACATACCTCTTACAGGAACTAAAGGCAGTACACAGCTGTTTTCACACCTTTGGTACCCCCACCCCCAAAGAAAGTTTCACACTCCCTTGCCACCTCTTACAGTGGAGAAGGAGACAAAAGACTCCTCCCCCCACTCTGGGTCCTTTATGTGTGAATGCTTCCCTCAAACATCCTGAGATACCATCTGTTACCAGTATGAGTGTGAGAGACATGCTGAAATCCAGTGGCACCAAGGTATTATACAACCACAAAGGGACCATGAGTATGTTAAGCTATTTTCAGATGTGCGCTGCTATTTAACCCTCCGCACCCCATGACAGCAACGGACAGCCAGGAGTTTTTGTAGGTGAATAACATCAACATTTGACAATAATATTGCTCGGTTATGATAGTGAGGTGAGCTGTTGAGGATATCTGTTGGTAGGTGCTGTTCCTGACAATGTAGCTGCTGTTAGCAGAAACTTCTATAAGCTTTGGAGGTAATGCCACCAGACTTGGTCAATTACCCAGAAAACTCTATTGCAATGTGTGACTATAATAAAACTTGGTGTTGCAATGTGTCATTGAGAATTATTTGGAGGAATTTGGAACATCCTAAAAGGATTCTCAGGAATCTGGAACATTCCAATAGAACTCTCAAAAATCCTAAAATAGCTCTTGTGAATTCAAAACATTCTAAAAGAATTCTCAGGAATCTGGAACAGTCTAAGAACGCTCAGGAATCTGGAACATTCTAATAGAACTCTCAAAAATCCTAAAATAGCTCTTGTGAATTCGAAACATTCTAAAAGAACGCTCAGGAATCTGGAACATTCTAATAGAACTCTCAAAAATCCTAAAATAGCTCTTGTGAATTCGAAACATTCTAAAAGAATTCTCAGGAATACAGGGTTAACTTTTGATACTTCTTTTTAAATACTCTCATTACTACCTTTCCCTAGCTCATCGTTGTAAATAGGAATATCTTTGTAATAACTTACTTGGTTACCTTGTGGTACAAATGTAACACGAGTGTGTGTTACATGAGACTATGCTCTTGCCCTAGTTCCATTTCAGTTAATATCTGTTGAATACAATTTACAGATGTTCAAGAAATAAAACTCTCAAGTCCAATCCACTTCAAGTCCAACTTCAATAGAAGAATCAGAGCCTTCCAGAGACGGTCTCACGTCTCTCATGGTCAGTCATTTTGACCTTTCACTAATGATGTTGAAGTACAGATAGGCAACAATAGCTTCGGCTTTTGTAAGGCATCAGTGGAGAAGAAGATTAACAGAAGAGTGAGCAGGATATTGTTTGTTTTTATAATAATGCGATTAATACATGAATAAAAGAAATTCTTTTGCAAAAGTCATTTACAATGTGCAGGTGTTTCATATATTTTTATTCACAGTGTCAACACTGACTGGTTAGTGGCTACTCAAGTGTGCTTCAAGTCCACCGCATTGTAAGGTGTTAGATTGTGTGGTCTAAGGATCTGGGTTAAGACTCCAGGCTCCTCACACATGTGGGTTGAAATCCTATTGCTGCAATAAGAGTTTAACCAGGGCAGGCAGATGCTATTGTATCCAAAAACATTCAGGCAAGTATTAAACATGTTTTTCTAAAACAGCAAGAGCATCACTGAATGTTCTGGGCTTCTATTTTGTGCTGCACTTTTCAAGTTTTACTATCTAGATTTTTGCGATGAGGTCCTTACTCGCATTGGTAGCATGACCGAGCGGTCTAAGGTGCTGGATTAAGGCTCCAGTCTCTTCGGAGGCGTGGGTTCGAATCCCACTGCTGCCATAGTGTTCTAGCGGCAAAGTTTTGTTTCTTCCATGCCTTACCAATAAATTGTAAGGGCTGCAGTGGAAATCAAATCTGTTATAGAATGTCTGTCAAGTCCAAACATGCAGGAAATCCATCAGGAGCAATTCTTCCAAACCACATTAGGCACGTGCTGTAAAGTCATTTACAACTTGCATGTTTTTCATGTCTTTTTGTTCATGGTCTCATGGTCAACACTGACTGGTTAGTGGCTACTCAAGTGTGCTTCAAGTCCACCGCATTGTAAGGTGTTAGTGGACTTTCCCACATGCCACTCAAGTGTGCTTCAAGTCCAGTCCACTCCCTTGTAATGTGCTTTTGAGCAGAACCTGCAACTGCTGGAGAATTGATTAAGGTGCTGCTATGTTGGTCTCACCAAGGCTGCAGAGTGACAAGAGTATCCTTGATTTCATGACAGTGGAGCAGTCCCATATGGTCTAGCGGCTAGAATGCCTGGTTCTAACCCAGCAGCACGAGCACGACAGTGGCGCATTACCAAACCAATCCCATATGGTCTAGCGGTTAAGATTCCTGGTTTTCACCCAGGCGACCCGGGTTCAACTCCCGGTATGGGAACATGTCTTTAATGTGCCCACAAGCCAATGTGTTCTTTGTGTTAATCCCACGATGGATTACATAGGGCAAAGTTGTTGGCTGAAGGCAAACATCAGGTAAGGCTAAGCACATGGCATAACGGTTCAGATCGGGACTGTACAGTCTTCAGTGATGAGGATGTACACAAGCAGGCCTGCAATTATGAGCGGCGAGTCAAGGTGGCTGTTTATGTGAAAATCAAATGAGCTTCTTTGAAACAAGGGTGGGTGCATTAAGGGTACGTCTCTTGCCATCTTACAATGCTGTGATTGGAACCCTTCCTTGACTCTCTGTGAATGGTGATCCTGCCTGTTGATCAGTGCTTATGACAAGTTGCATATGGACAATGATGAAACTGAGCCAAGAGCCCATTGTTAATCAGGGTTGATGAACAGGTTTTAACCAGGACAGGCAGATGTTTTTGTGTCCAAAAAGTATTAAACATGTTTTTCTACAACAGTAAGAGCATCACTGAATGTTCTGAGCTCCTATTTTGTGCTGCACTTTTTCAAGTTTTACTGTCTAGAGTTTTGCGATGAGGTCCTCACTCGCAATGGTAGCATGACCGAGCGGTCTAAGGTGCTGGATTTAGGCTCCAGTCTCTTCGGAGGCGTGGGTTCGAATCCCACTGCTGCCATAGTCTTCAGATTCTTTTCGTGTTTCTTCCATCCCCTACCAATAAATTGTAAGGGCTGCAGTGGAACTCAAATCTGTTACAGAATGTCTGTCAAGTACAATCAAGCAGGAATCTCATCAAGAGCAATTCTTCCAAACCAGGGTGATAAGATAAGATAAGATAACCTTTATTAGTCCCACACGTGGGAAATTTGTTTTGTCACAGCAGGAAGTGGACAGTGCAAAAGTTATGAGGCAAAAATTAGAATACAATAAGAATAAATACAGTACACAACATAAAATAAAATAAATATACAATAAGATAAAAATAGAATACAAATACAAATACTATATACAACTGAGTAAAAATACAACGATGACAGAAGGATTATTGCACTTAGTATTATTGCATATGTATGGATGTGTGTGCTTGATCAGTTAAAGTCTTTATTATGGAGTCTGACAGCAGTGGGGAGGAAAGACCTGCGAAATCTCTCCGTCCCACACCGTGGGTGCCGCAGTCTCCCACTGAAGGAGCTGCTCAGTGCTGTCACAGTCTGCTGCATGGGGTGGGAGATGTTGTCCAACAGGGATGACAGCTTAGCCGCCGTTCTCCTGTCACTCACCACCTCCACTGGGTCCAGAGGGCATCCTAGAACAGAGCTGGCCCTTCGGATCACCCTGTTCAGTCTCTTCCTGTCCCCAGCAGAGATGCTGCCGCCCCAGCAGACCACGGCATAAAAGATAGCAGAAGCCACAACAGAGTCATAGAAGGTCTTCAGGAGTGGGCCCTCCACTCCAAACGACCTGAGTCTCCGCAGCAGGTACAGCCTGCTCTGCCCTTTCCTGTAGAGGGCGTCTGAGTTATGAGTCCAGTCCAGTCTATTGTTCAGATGAACACCAAGGTACCTGTAGCTGTCCACAGCCTCAATGTCCATACCTTGGATGTTCAGTGGTTGCAGTGGAGAATGCTTGTGCCTGCGGAAGTCTACCACCAGTTCCTTGGTTTTACTGGCGTTGATCTGGAGGTAGTTCAGCTGGCACCAGTCCACAAAGTCTTGGGTCAGACCTCTGTACTCCTTGTCGTCCCCATCAGTGATGAGGCCGACTATTGCAGAGTCATCAGAGAACTTCTGCAGGAAGCACTGGGTGGAATTGTGGGAGAAGTCTGCAGTGTAGATGGTGAAGAGGAACGGAGCCAGAACCGTTCCCTGTGGGGCCCCCGTACTGCAGACGACCCTGTCCGACACACAGCCCTGAGTCCTCACATACTGTGGTCGGTCGGTGAGGTAGTCCAGGATCCAGGTAGTGAGGTGATGGTCCACTCCAGAGTTCTCCAGCTTATCCTTTAGAACCGAGGGAAGAATGGTGTTGAAGGCACTGGAGAAATCAAAGAACATGATTCTCACAGTGCTTCCAGCGGTCTCCATGATGTTAGGTGTTGTGCAAGTTTTCCATTCAATAAAGCCTCCAGACAAGCGGTCAGTGGTAGCTAACATTCTTTAATAATAACAAGAACAGAAGCCAAGCTTGGTGAAGGAATGCATCATTGCGGGGCAGACGATGGGCAGAGTCCCTAACTGAGTCTAGCATGGCCTTCAGTTACATACCTCTTACAGGAACTAAAGGCAGTACACAGCTGTTTTCACACCTTTGGTACCCCCACCCCCAAAGAAAGTTTCACACTCCCTTGCCACCTCTTACAGTGGAGAAGGAGACAAAAGACTCCTCCCCCCACTCTGGGTCCTTTATGTGTGAATGCTTCCCTCAAACATCCTGAGATACCATCTGTTACCAGTATGAGTGTGAGAGACATGCTGAAATCCAGTGGCACCAAGGTATTATACAACCACAAAGGGACCATGAGTATGTTAAGCTATTTTCAGATGTGCGCTGCTATTTAACCCTCCGCACCCCATGACAGCAACGGACAGCCAGGAGTTTTTGTAGGTGAATAACATCAACATTTGACAATAATATTGCTCGGTTATGATAGTGAGGTGAGCTGTTGAGGATATCTGTTGGTAGGTGCTGTTCCTGACAATGTAGCTGCTGTTAGCAGAAACTTCTATAAGCTTTGGAGGTAATGCCACCAGACTTGGTCAATTACCCAGAAAACTCTATTGCAATGTGTGACTATAATAAAACTTGGTGTTGCAATGTGTCATTGAGAATTATTTGGAGGAATTTGGAACATCCTAAAAGGATTCTCAGGAATCTGGAACATTCCAATAGAACTCTCAAAAATCCTAAAATAGCTCTTGTGAATTCGAAACATTCTAAAAGAATTCTCAGGAATCTGGAACAGTCTAAGAACGCTCAGGAATCTGGAACATTCTAATAGAACTCTCAAAAATCCTAAAATAGCTCTTGTGAATTCGAAACATTCTAAAAGAATTCTCAGGAATACAGGGTTAACTTTTGATACTTCTTTTTAAATACTCTCATTACTACCTTTCCCTAGCCCATCGTTGTAAATAGGAATATCTTTGTAATAACTTACTTGGTTACCTTGTGGTACAAATGTAACACGAGTGTGTGTTACATGAGACTATGCTCTTGCCCTAGTTCCATTTCAGTTAATATCTGTTGAATACAATTTACAGATGTTCAAGAAATAAAACTCTCAAGTCCAATCCACTTCAAGTCCAACTTCAATAGAAGAATCAGAGCCTTCCAGAGACGGTCTCACGTCTCTCATGGTCAGTCATTTTGACCTTTCACTAATGATGTTGAAGTACAGATAGGCAACAATAGCTTCGGCTTTTGTAAGGCATCAGTGGAGAAGAAGATTAACAGAAGAGTGAGCAGGATATTGTTTGTTTTTATAATAATGCGATTAATACATGAATAAAAGAAATTCTTTTGCAAAAGTCATTTACAATGTGCAGGTGTTTCATATATTTTTATTCACAGTGTCAACACTGACTGGTTAGTGGCTACTCAAGTGTGCTTCAAGTCCACCGCATTGTAAGGTGTTAGATTGTGTGGTCTAAGGATCTGGGTTAAGACTCCAGGCTCCTCACACATGTGGGTTGAAATCCTATTGCTGCAATAAGAGTTTAACCAGGGCAGGCAGATGCTATTGTATCCAAAAACATTCAGGCAAGTATTAAACATGTTTTTCTAAAACAGCAAGAGCATCACTGAATGTTCTGGGCTTCTATTTTGTGCTGCACTTTTCAAGTTTTACTATCTAGATTTTTGCGATGAGGTCCTTACTCGCATTGGTAGCATGACCGAGCGGTCTAAGGTGCTGGATTAAGGCTCCAGTCTCTTCGGAGGCGTGGGTTCGAATCCCACTGCTGCCATAGTGTTCTAGCGGCAAAGTTTTGTTTCTTCCATGCCTTACCAATAAATTGTAAGGGCTGCAGTGGAAATCAAATCTGTTATAGAATGTCTGTCAAGTCCAAACATGCAGGAAACCCATCAGGAGCAATTCTTCCAAACCACATTAGGCACGTGCTGTAAAGTCATTTACAACTTGCATGTTTTTCATGTCTTTTTGTTCATGGTCTCATCACTGACTGGTTAGTGGACTTTCCCACATGCCACTCAAGTGTGCTTCAAGTCCAGTCCACTCCCTTGTAATGTGCTTTTGAGCAGAACCTGCAACTGCTGGAGAATTGATTAAGGTGCTGCTATGTTGGTCTCACCAAGGCTGCAGAGTGACAAGAGTATCCTTGATTTCATGACAGTGGAGCAGTCCCATATGGTCTAGCGGCTAGAATGCCTGGTTCTAACCCAGCAGCACGAGCACGACAGTGGCGCATTACCAAACCAATCCCATATGGTCTAGCGGTTAGGATTCCTGGTTTTCACCCAGGCGACCCGGGTTCAACTCCCGGTATGGGAACATGTCTTTAATGTGCCCACAAGCCAATGTGTTCTTTGTGTTAATCCCACGATGGATTACATAGGGCAAAGTTGTTGGCTGAAGGCAAACATCAGGTAAGGCTAAGCACATGGCATAACGGTTCAGATCGGGACTGTACAGTCTTCAGTGATGAGGATGTACACAAGCAGGCCTGCAATTATGAGCGGCGAGTCAAGGTGGCTGTTTATGTGAAAATCAAATGAGCTTCTTTGAAACAAGGGTGGGTGCATTAAGGGTACGTCTCTTGCCATCTTACAATGCTGTGATTGGAACCCTTCCTTGACTCTCTGTGAATGGTGATCCTGCCTGTTGATCAGTGCTTATGACAAGTTGCATATGGACAATGATGAAACTGAGCCAAGAGCCCATTGTTAATCAGGGTTGATGAACAGGTTTTAACCAGGACAGGCAGATGTTTTTGTGTCCAAAAAGTATTAAACATGTTTTTCTACAACAGTAAGAGCATCACTGAATGTTCTGAGCTCCTATTTTGTGCTGCACTTTTTCAGGTTTTACTGTCTAGAGTTTTGCGATGAGGTCCTCACTCGCAATGGTAGCATGACCGAGCGGTCTAAGGTGCTGGATTTAGGCTCCAGTCTCTTCGGAGGCGTGGGTTCGAATCCCACTGCTGCCATAGTCTTCAGGTTCTTTTCGTGTTTCTTCCATCCCCTACCAATAAATTGTAAGGGCTTCAGTGGAACTCAAATCTGTTACAGAATGTCTGTCAAGTACAATCAAGCAGGAATCTCATCAAGAGCAATTCTTCCAAACCAGGGTGATAAGATAAGATAACCTTTATTAGTCCCACACGTGGGAAATTTGTTTTGTCACAGCAGGAAGTGGACAGTGCAAAAGTTATGAGGCAAAAATTAGAATACAATAAGAATAAATACAGTACACAACTGTACAGAATAGAATAAAATAAAATACTATATACAGTAGAATAAAATAAAATAAATATACAATAAGATAAAAATAGAATACAAATACAAATACTATATACAACTGAGTAAAAATACAACGATGACAGAAGGATTATTGCACTTAGTATTATTGCATATGTATGGATGTGTGTGCTTGATCAGTTAAAGTCTTTATTATGGAGTCTGACAGCAGTGGGGAGGAAAGACCTGCGAAATCTCTCCGTCCCACACCGTGGGTGCCGCAGTCTCCCACTGAAGGAGCTGCTCAGTGCTGTCACAGTCTGCTGCATGGGGTGGGAGATGTTGTCCAACAGGGATGACAGCTTAGCCGCCGTTCTCCTGTCACTCACCACCTCCACTGGGTCCAGAGGGCATCCTAGAACAGAGCTGGCCCTTCGGATCACCCTGTTCAGTCTCTTCCTGTCCCCAGCAGAGATGCTGCCGCCCCAGCAGACCACGCCATAAAAGATAGCAGAAGCCACAACAGAGTCATAGAAGGTCTTCAGGAGTGGGCCCTCCACTCCAAACGATCTGAGTCTCCGCAGCAGGTACAGCCTGCTCTGCCCTTTCCTGTAGAGGGCGTCTGAGTTATGAGTCCAGTCCAGTCTATTGTTCAGATGAACACCAAGGTACCTGTAGCTGTCCACAGCCTCAATGTCCATACCTTGGATGTTCAGTGGTTGCAGTGGAGAATGCTTGTGCCTGCGGAAGTCTACCACCAGTTCCTTGGTTTTACTGGCGTTGATCTGGAGGTAGTTCAGCTGGCACCAGTCCACAAAGTCTTGGGTCAGACCTCTGTACTCCTTGTCGTCCCCATCAGTGATGAGGCCGACTATTGCAGAGTCATCAGAGAACTTCTGCAGGAAGCACTGGGTGGAATTGTGGGAGAAGTCTGCAGTGTAGATGGTGAAGAGGAACGGAGCCAGAACCGTTCCCTGTGGGGCCCCCGTACTGCAGACGACCCTGTCCGACACACAGCCCTGAGTCCTCACATACTGTGGTCGGTCGGTGAGGTAGTCCAGGATCCAGGTAGTGAGGTGATGGTCCACTCCAGAGTTCTCCAGCTTATCCTTTAGAACCGAGGGAAGAATGGTGTTGAAGGCACTGGAGAAATCAAAGAACATGATTCTCACAGTGCTTCCAGCGGTCTCCATGATGTTAGGTGTTGTGCAAGTTTTCCATTCAATAAAGCCTCCAGACAAGCGGTCAGTGGTAGCTAACATTCTTTAATAATAACAAGAACAGAAGCCAAGCTTGGTGAAGGAATGCATCATTGCGGGGCAGACGATGGGCAGAGTCCCTAACTGAGTCTAGCATGGCCTTCAGTTACATACCTCTTACAGGAACTAAAGGCAGTACACAGCTGTTTTCACACCTTTGGTACCCCCACCCCCAAAGAAAGTTTCACACTCCCTTGCCACCTCTTACAGTGGAGAAGGAGACAAAAGACTCCTCCCCCCACTCTGGGTCCTTTGTGTGTGAATGCTTCCCTCAAACATCCTGAGATACCATCTGTTACCAGTATGAGTGTGAGAGACATGCTGAAATCCAGTGGCACCAAGGTATTATACAACCACAAAGGGACCATGAGTATGTTAAGCTATTTTCAGATGTGCGCTGCTATTTAACCCTCCGCACCCCATGACAGCAACGGACAGCCAGGAGTTTTTGTAGGTGAATAACATCAACATTTGACAATAATATTGCTCGGTTATGATAGTGAGGTGAGCTGTTGAGGATATCTGTTGGTAGGTGCTGTTCCTGACAATGTAGCTGCTGTTAGCAGAAACTTCTATAAGCTTTGGAGGTAATGCCACCAGACTTGGTCAATTACCCAGAAAACTCTATTGCAATGTGTGACTATAATAAAACTTGGTGTTGCAATGTGTCATTGAGAATTATTTGGAGGAATTTGGAACATCCTAAAAGGATTCTCAGGAATCTGGAACATTCCAATAGAACTCTCAAAAATCCTAAAATAGCTCTTGTGAATTCGAAACATTCTAAAAGAATTCTCAGGAATACAGGGTTAACTTTTGATACTTCTTTTTAAATACTCTCATTACTACCTTTCCCTAGCCCATCGTTGTAAATAGGAATATCTTTGTAATAACTTACTTGGTTACCTTGTGGTACAAATGTAACACGAGTGTGTGTTACATGAGACTATGCTCTTGCCCTAGTTCCATTTCAGTTAATATCTGTTGAATACAATTTACAGATGTTCAAGAAATAAAACTCTCAAGTCCAATCCACTTCAAGTCCAACTTCAATAGAAGAATCAGAGCCTTCCAGAGACGGTCTCACGTCTCTCATGGTCAGTCATTTTGACCTTTCACTAATGATGTTGAAGTACAGATAGGCAACAATAGCTTCGGCTTTTGTAAGGCATCAGTGGAGAAGAAGATTAACAGAAGAGTGAGCAGGATATTGTTTGTTTTTATAATAATGCGATTAATACATGAATAAAAGAAATTCTTTTGCAAAAGTCATTTACAATGTGCAGGTGTTTCATATATTTTTATTCACAGTGTCAACACTGACTGGTTAGTGGCTACTCAAGTGTGCTTCAAGTCCACCGCATTGTAAGGTGTTAGATTGTGTGGTCTAAGGATCTGGGTTAAGACTCCAGGCTCCTCACACATGTGGGTTGAAATCCTATTGCTGCAATAAGAGTTTAACCAGGGCAGGCAGATGCTATTGTATCCAAAAACATTCAGGCAAGTATTAAACATGTTTTTCTAAAACAGCAAGAGCATCACTGAGTGTTCTGGGCTTCTATTTTGTGCTGCACTTTTCAAGTTTTACTATCTAGATTTTTGCGATGAGGTCGAGGTGGGAGGCGTAGCTGCTGTGCCGTGGCGAAGGTGGAGGTCCGGCGAATGAGGTGGCGGGTGTGTGAGCGAGGAGCGGAGCGGCGAGAGAGCGAGCGGCTGAAGCGCGGCGTGAAACGTCCACTCTCCGCGGCAAATGCGCTGGTGCAGGTGAGGCAGCAGTTGGTTGAACACGGCGTCTCCCAGAGCCAGGCGAGTCCCCTTGAAGACGTGCTCTCTCTCCGTAAAGAGCCGCTGTTTTTCCCTGAGCTCCTCTGCCCAACGGGAAAGCGCTGCCTCCCTCCACTCGTAGAAGTCCAAGTCCGCTGGGTTCCAATCGTGTCTTCGTGGCACGGGTCGTGTCATTCTGTCAGGCGTTGTGTGGAGGCGAGGAAGAAGGAACCCAAACGCAGGACTCGCGGGTGGGTGAAGACTGGTGAAGGTTTATTATAAGGAGTGGATGAACAGAACAGAGGTAGGAAATGGCTGGCTGGACGACGGACTGAATGACTGACTGAAAGACTGAATGGCTGACTGAATGGCTGGCTGAACGCAGGCGGAAACGACAACATAACATCAATGACACGACAAGGGCTGAAGGGAAGAGAGGGCAGGAAGTGGAACAGGCAGTGAACGTGAACTGAAAATACTGGGTCAACGACCCAGAAACCCTGACACAGACAAGAAAAAACTGTCACTGCTTCATACAAGTGTGTCATACATTTTTTGTTCCATAACCCCATCAACTTTTTTCTATATATTTCAATTATGCATGTGAAGTGGCTCAGGTCTGTTCCTGGCCTTGTTTTCAGTGTAACATACATTTATAAATAAGATCCCAAGCATGGGAACATCTCAGGATCCCCCAAGAAGATGTGGAGCATATAATTTGGCTTGAGGACTTCTGGAGTTGCTATGCCTTGTTTTCTGAGGCATATAATGAGAAGCACCAAGTCTACTGTAGAGGACATATTTTTGTTTTGTTTTTTTCTAATTCAGATTTCTTTTGTTTTGCCACATACTTTTTAGTTTTACTTGTCACTTGGTTAGATGTAGGACGAGATCATCATTGGGATTAAAAACATAGTTCATTAACAACACTCAGCATTTCTTTGTGCAACCAGCTCAACAAAAACTAAAAGCCATATTAGAATTAGTATCACAAGTGCAATAACATTTGTTGTGGCCTGGGCTCCTTCATCACAAAAACCACTGACATTGGGTTTTTTTGCCCTAAGCATCAATAAGCATCAATTTCTGCTGAAATGTTTAGAGTATTTGGTGTAAACACCATTAAAGGATGGAACCATCTTGCCTTGGATCAAAAGTTTGTTGTTGTTTATGTAACAGTGTGGGTGATTTTCCTTTTGACACCCTTGGTACCAATTGAACATCATGTAAAAACATCACAACCCACCTGATTACTACTGGAATGGAAGGATGATACACAATGATACATGTCACAAGACTCATCATTTCAAGACTGATCATTTCAAACTGGTTCCTTCAAGATGAAACCAGAGGATTCACATCATGGATGTGATTCTGAAGCAACTGTGTGATGCTCTCGTGTCAATATGGATCAAAATCTCTGAGGAATGTTTCCGGCACCTCTGTGAAATTGTACCATGAATAAGGTAGTTATGAAGGCAAAAACAGACTCATTTAAATAGTAGTAAGTCATAAATAAATCCAGTACACCGATAATTAAATGAGTATTAAAATCTATGCACTCACTTCAGTTATTCAGTTCAGTTCCTATAATGACTGCACAAAAATTCTTTAGAATGGCTTTAAAATTGCGCAACTTTATTTATGGTATTAATTCACTTTTTCACATCACCAAAGCAATCTTTCTATTCTGTTATAGACTTTGTCACATTCCATACAGACTGTAAAATAAGTCATTTTTGAAGACTGTACAAACCATTTTATATTATACAACTTTTTCAGGGTCAAACTCAAACACTTTTTAAGTATTTTAAAAGTCCATTTTAAAGCTTTTCCCAACACATTACCCAAAAAGAATGCATGTTTCACTTTGCATCACCTCAGTAAGACCATGTGAAAATTAAAACAAATCATCCTATGCACCACACAAAAATACTCCAAAAGGAAAAGGTTGCCTATAGTGTATAAACTCAAAACACACATTTCCCTTAAAAATTAAGATGTACAAATGTGAAAAAAACAACTTGTTAGAGGTATTCATCTCCTGATGAAAATAAAAAACAACCCCACAAAACAAGAAAACTGCACCAAATACCACAAAACAATACATGGTAAGTTCAAATTAATTTTTTATCGTTCTTTTATTGAGTCTGTTTTATCCTTTTGTTTGGTGGCATGGTTTGGTCAGACCTCTGTCACGGAGAAAAACTCTCTAAATCAGATAGTGAGATGGTCCAGTCGTCTGATAGGTGAACCACAGTCTTGTTTAGCCTCCCTGTACTCTAAGCAGGTACAGAGGATGGCTTTATCAATCCTTAAAAATGGTTCCCATCCTCTAAGGGGAGAATTTCAGCTTCTTCCCTCAGGACGGAGGTTTCTATTTCCGAGATGCAGGACAAAGCGTTATAAAAATAGCTTTATCCCCGTTGCTGTCACTGAATTAAATAAGAACTGTTTTTGATTCGAAATATTAAAATTACTATATATGTGCCACAGTGAGGTTTATATCTTTATTAGGTATGTGTGTTTTTGAAGGGATGCCAAATGCTATCATTTTTTCTGTAAAGCAAATTTACCTTGCCTATGGGTATAAATAAAGTTACCTTGACCTTGACATATAAGACTAACAATGCACAAGCATCTATCTAACACCTGTTTATTTAATCTATCATCTGTGATATTATTATGTAATTGTTCATTATAATGTATTGTTCGTTTCCCTTAAATAAACAGGCAGCCTTAAAGTATGAAATATTCATATATGAAAACACATATAAATTTGTATATTGTCTCAGTTGGTAATAGTGTCCCACAGGCCTCAATGTGAGTTTAAAGCCATTTCTAATGTTTAAGGTGTGCTCACGAGAACAGATTTTGAGGGAAAGTCAGGGAACCTCAGTAGCACAAAAAAGTGGCTGTTCTTTGTGCCCATATGGATCAGTCCCTCATATTACCATTATTATCGCCCCTAAGGTGTTGCCAAATGAACCAAGATAATATTTGAAAAAGCTGCAGAAATACACAAAAACATAAACTTTTAATTTTACTTGGTAACAACTTCGCTTTTAGCCTTTAATCAGAAAGCCTTAAGTTGGGTAGTTATATATAACAGTAACTCACATTACTGCTACTGCTATGTAATGTTAGTTCACAGCATATTTCATAAATTACCATACCATAACTAACTGCTTTACTAGCGTTGCAATATTGCATCACGCGCAATGCATTTCAATAGTTTATCCTGCGAGTTTGCTAGCTAGCAAAAAAGTAGTAATAATTATAAAAATTAGCATGTGTAACGTACACATAGTTGAAAATTATTTACTAGGACTTAAGCAAACTCCCCCATTCTGAAAAGGTACAAATCATTTTGCAGACCTTTCAGGTGAATTTGGTCGTTGTCTTATCCAAGATTTGTATTTGTCCTTTTCCAGCAAACGCTCATTAAAAACTGCAACCTCCAGGCTTGTTATTGCACTCATTCCTGACTGTTCGGGGCGGGTGTCACACACTGAAACAGACATGCAGAGGTGCAAGGCAGCCCAGGTGGAGAAATGTTGTTTTTAGAATTTGCGACTCATTTTATTTCTCTATCTGATAAAAAACAAACAAACGAACAAAGAACTATTCAATCAGACAGTCATTTGTTGTGAATGAAATAGAGTTACAGTTTCAAGCAGTTTTAAGCACCACATCTGAAATTCAAGCACTTTTCAAACCTTGAAAAGACAATATTAAAATCCAAGTATTTTCAATGATTTCAAGCACCCATACAAACCCTTGATATTACATCATAGAAAAAATATAACAAATAAAGGCAAAATCAGTTAAACAGTATTTTACTGTATATCATTTAATGTAGCAGTGGTTGAAATAAAATACCCCCCCCAAATCCACAGTCCAGCATAGAGCGGCTCAGTGAATGTCGTCTGGACTCTGTGTAGCAGGGCCATGGTGTCAGAGACGCTGTAGAAGCACAGAATACCTGCTCTGGGATTCAGATAGACTCCAATTTTAGAGGAAGAAGGACCTAAGAGGCGAGTTGTCGTGTTGTTGTGTCTGAATTTATAACTGTCCTTGTAACAATCTAATGCCCAAGAATTATTATTGCTTCCAAATGCAGTTTGATCCAGTTTATTCTCATTCTTATATGTTACGGCTACTGAAAGTCCTTTCCCTTTCCACTCCACTTCCCAGTAACAAGGTCCAGTCAGACTCTCTTTACTCAGGACCTGCTGCTCAATGGAAAACCTGTCTCTGTTCTTAAGACAGGAATTATCTGGATCTTGAAGCATGTCTGTAACTGTTCTGTTCTGATTAGACAGGAAGAGTTTTCTGTGAACTATATCTGGATCCAGCGTGAGTTGACATGAATGTTTTAAAAAGTCATCTCTGGTCTTAGGATCACTTTGTGGCAGCAAAACATCCACTGACCTCACTGTCAGAGTGATCTTCCACAGTTCATCACACAGAAATGCTTTGAGTTTATCTCTAGCTTCTGATATCACCATTTGAAGACTCTCAAAGTACTTAACCTGACAGATTTTAAAGCTTGGTGAATCTGTAGAGTCAATGAATACGGGCATTGTGGAGTAACTTAGTAGAAATTCGGTGTGGTCCTCTGTGCGTGAAAGCTGCTTCAGCTCCTCTTCTTTCCTCCTCAGCTCAGCGATCTCCTGCTCCAGCTTCTTCTGAAGCTCTTCGACTCGACTCGTTTCATCTTTCTGCTGGGATCTGATCTGCTGCTTTAAATTTGAGGCGTTTTCTTTGATGAAACTCACCAGCTCATCAACAGTCATCTCAATGTCCTTCACTGCTGTATCAGCAGACAGTTTGATCCCCTCTATCTCTTTCTCAAGTACTCCTCCTTCCTTCTTTCTGGTCTGGATTCTCCGCTGGACTTCTTTCAGAATTACCTCCAGGTCTTTCTCTTTGTCTGCCCTTTCTTTTTCAACTGGAACTGTTTCATGTCCTCTATGTTTATTTATCCAGCAGAGACAACAGACACACATTTGATCAGTGCGGCAAAACATCTTCATCACCTCATTGTGAACTGAACAGGTGTTTGCTTTCAACACCTTGTCTACCAGCTTGTGCTTTTCAAAAGCAGGGGAATCATGGATAGGCTGGAGGTATTTCATTTTCTCTACCAACTCTGCTAACATGGTGTTTTTCACCAGAATAGGCCTCGGTGTGAAAGCCTGTCTGCACTGAGGACAGCTGTGGATTCCTTTTACATTCTCTGCTTTCCAGTAGGTTTCAATACAGCTCATACAGTAGTTGTGTCCACAGGGAATAGTCACCGGATCCTTGAGTAGATCCAGACAGACAGCACAGCAGAATTGTCTGTCTTCCATCTTCTTTCCTTGTTGTGCAATTATGTGTGCAGAGGTGAATGCCAAAACTGTTTCACTGTCAGTGAAGAAGTGTGTATCAGGTTAGTCTTCATTTCAGAAAAAGGTGTAGTTTGTGAAACTCGTACCTACCAGTCTTAATAAATCTTTTTATTGTTGAGCAGCAAGAACGTAAAGTGAACTGTGGGAACAGGTAAGCTTTTAATGTAGATTTCTGTATTAAGAAATATTTACGAACATGAAAATAATAGACGCCACAATGAAGAGTGCAACAAGCTGTTACAGTTACTGCAGGAAATACTAAAAACAAATCCCAGTCACAAGAGCACCAAGACATATTGTGCAAATTAGAATGAGCAAATGCAACAGAGGTAAAGCTGCAGCTTACTGGAAATCTAAACCCAAAACAGCACAAGTATACTTGAGGAACAAGTACAGGGAATATGTCTCCTACTTTACCTTTTTTGGAATTACTTTGGTTGATATATGGTGTCTCCTTTAAGGTAGTGGAGCAAGAGATAGTCAGCTATGCAGTCAGATTCAGACAGAGAGGATGGTTGCTTTTCCTAAAGATGACATACACTGAGTCAGTGACGTGTTTCATCAACACAAAAACAAAGATGCAAGTTGAAAAGATCTCGAGTGCACCACAGCACCACAATTAAACAAACTAGACTTTGTTCCGAAGCCTCTCTTACCTGCCGACATGAGTCCACTCACCGTCCCAGACAAAGAGAACTTGTCTTCACACTTCACACTTCTTATATAAGGAGGAACAACATTCCTCCGCCCAGATTCCAACTGTCACTTGAAACGTGTCATCTTCACCACCAGTTTGGCAGAAAATGTTGCAGAGCAGCTCATGAAGAATAACAACATAGTTTTTAAGGGTAGTTGGCGCAGGTGAAATTTAATACCTCCACGGGTACGTCATCTGTACCAACTGCCTTTTCGGTCTTTATATATTTGGCAGTATTTACATATGGTTACATATTCGCCATGAGGACTAAGGTGGGGGTTGTCCTGTTAATTTACACTCATCAGGCACTTTATTAGGCATACCTTGGTAGTACATGATTTTTTACCCCGTTTTGTCTTCAGAGCTGTCTTTATTCTTCATGCCATAGATTCAAGCTGCTTGGAGTTTTTGGTCATATTGACATGATAACATTAGACAGTGGCTGAATATTTGACGCCTGCATTCATGTTGTCAGTCTGCTGTTCTACCACTTCCCAAAGGTGCTCTGTTAGATTGAGATCTGGTGACTGTGAAGGCTATTTGAGTACAGTGAACTCATCGTCATGTTCAAGAAACCAGCCCAAAATGTGCCAAGAAAATATCCACCATCCTGAACTGTTGATGCAGGGCAGGATGGATCCATGGTTCCATGTGGTTTACACAGGAATTATGACTCTACCATCTGAATTCTACAAGAGAAATTCTCAATGACTAATCAGACCAGGCGACAATTTCCTCCAGTCTTCTTTTGTTTAACTGTGGTGAGTAAAATCCATCTTTTTCCAAATGACTGTCAAAGATCAAGCCTCTTCTGTCCAAACACAACCTTAATACAGGCTTTTATAACCTCTAGTCTTGATTACTGCATGATTACTGCAATGCAATGCACTCTTTATCAGAATCAGGAAGGCCTCCATTGCTCGCCTACAGCTGATGCAAAACGTGACTGTCCAATTTTCATCTGGAAAGCAAAAGTACATCACTCCAATTTTAGCTTTCCTTCATTGGCTTCCAGTTCGTTTATCAATCCATTTTAAAATCCCTTTATTTGTCCTTAATAATTGTGCCCCATTTTATTTATTTATTTTATTTGTACAACGCATCCACTTAACACACTGTTTGCTGCTACAACTACACATGTTTCTTTTCCAAATATTTATTTATAAGTGACTTATGTATGTATGTATGTATATATATATATATATATATATATATATATATATATATATATATATATATATATATTGTACTATTCTTAGTTAGTGTATTGTCTGTCTTGTCTTAATGTTGGTTTAAAATGGAGCACTGTAACAAAAAATAATTTCCCCCAGGGATCAATAAAGTATTCTGATTCTGATTCTGATTTGTCTGAGCTGCTGCACCCATATGTGCCACCTTGTTCTCTCAGGCCAGTGGTATGGTAAATATATATATATGTACATACAATCCAATTTATTTACTTTACCGTCACTTGGCACTGACATCACAAACAGAAGGAGAAGTGAGGACTTGTAGATTGTAACTGCCAGCCGATCCCTTATTTTCTTTTACTTTTAAATCTAAATGATCCAGATTGGTGACTTATAAAGAAGTCACCCACTGTTCTTTCTTAGTCATAGTCATTTATGAAGGCAACACTTTGGACATAGTATTTATTTCAGTCTTAAAAGTTTATAACAACTTCCGGATAACATAAAATGGAAACAAAACAACAAAAAGAAAAAAAAAATGCACATTTTTTTTAATCGCACCCCAGGCTGACACAATTAGAATTCATAAAAGCAGATTTGAAAAAAAAAAACAAAACACACAAAACAAACAAACAATAAAAATCACAGGGAAATATTTCACCCTCCCCCAAACAGCTCGCATAGCTTTACAGTACATCAGGAATCTGTACGCTCAGACCTGTGTTACCACACCATGAAGCCTGAACACTTTATCCAATTTGGGATAGAAATTCAAGCCAGTAAAAGTGGATTTGAAAGTGTTGGGAACAAAGGCAGCCCCTTCAAACTACATCAGGATCTTTTTATAGAAAATTCCCAGCACCTGGAAATGTAAGAAACACAAAAAATGTCCCTGTTTTCTAATCAAATAAAGAAGAATTTATCTGAACTTTATTTTCTCCGTTTCCCGTGTTGATATTCGTAACAATTTCCAATCATTCAACTAGCTGAAAGCAAATCCCCTTTATTTCAGTGGAACAATACAAAAGGTTGAAGCATTGGCATTGTTAATATCACATAAGACTGTTATAGTTTCATGAAAATGTCTGTTTGCGTTCAGTAGTAAGCTTTATTTTTTCATGAAATGTAATGTATGACCGTTTCGTGGTTAAAAACAACAAACAAGCTCTCCACAGCCGAATAAAGTTTATATACTTTTTAATCCTCTTTTTTCAAATATATATTTATTATATATAAAATACTGTTTCATTCATAAAAGCCTTACTTTGTACAATATCTGAGTCAACGTGCGTTAAGTGAATGTGTGAGCTAAGAAGAACCTGGAAAATCGCCGTGCATAACAAACAGCTGGTAGTGATTCGAGCTAATACACTAAAAACAAAAGTGTTTTACACAATATACACATTGTATTACTTACAAAAACAAAAAAATAAGCAAAAGAAGGCGATATGGTTAGCAAAGAGTGGGAGACAGCAGGGTTATCACTACGAAATGTAACGTAAAACAGAAAAAATAAGAGCGAGAAAGAAAGGGTGATTGGTAATTTTTTTTAAAAAAGCAGTCATTCTCACTACAGAAAGCTCATCGTCAGTGCATCTGTCATCATGGATGTTCCGAAGTCAAAGTGCCGATTTGGTAACTGTGAAAACCATCAACTCCTTATCAAAAATAAAATAAAATCAAAAGTTACTCTGTCACATTTTTGCTGCACCAACGTGTCAAACGTAATTTTTGGGGGGAAAAGGGGGAAAGGGAACAAAGATCCTTCTGGGAAAGAAGGGAAAAGAAAGAAAAATGCAGTTTTGTTGTCACACATCCATCGTGGCACCATGAATTGAATATATTCTGCTTTCATTTTGAGGTACTTCTTAAGACAAACAAAGACTAAATGTAAGATTTGTTTACGTCAGTTTTTTTCTTTTTTTTGTCTTTTTCTTTTTTTTTTAAGCTGTGTTGCACAGTAGCACCATTGTTTTAGTTGTAGTTTGTTTTTCCGGAAGACAATGCACCATTGGAATTCCAACTCATCGTGACTGCCCCCACCCGCTGCCACACTTGTCTACTGTACGTCCAATCGTCTCTCGTCATCGATGGGCGTCTCTCCACCTCCTGGCAGTGGTGTGTTTGCTTGGTGGCATGCATGCCGTTACGTGCGCTTCATGCAGACTGCACAGCGGCTCACACGTGTCCGTAGGCTACCTGCCTTGTAGGTCTCAGACTGGGGCTTTCTGTAAGAGCCATAAGTATTAAGATGGTTAAGAGAGGGTTGATTTTAACGTGGGTCATGTAAGTACTGCATTATACACATTCATATATACATTCATTATACACATTATTAGGTACACATGTTCAGCTGCTCATTACTGCAAATATTTATTCAACAGCAACTAAAATTAGGGAAATAAACATGGCAAAGAAGAGTCGCAAAGAATTTCAAATTGAGCAAAACGGGGAAGAAATGTGATTTAAGCAACTTTGAACATAGCATGGTTGCTGGAGTCAAATGATCTGGTTCTAGAGTTTTAGAGACAGGTGAACTACTGAGATTTTCCTGCAAAACTCTAGTTTTTACAGAGAATGCTCTGAAAAAGGAAATATCTATTGAGCGTTCCTATCAGCTCAAACCCGTCTGGTTTTAAGCTGATAATAAGGCAAAGTTAACTCAAATAACAACTCATTGCATCCAAAGTTTGCAGAAGAACATCTCTGAATGAGCTCCAACGGCAGAAGACCACACCAGCCAGATGCCACTCGAGCCAGCTAAGAACAGGAAACTGAAGCTACAAGTCACATAAGCTCACCAAATTATTCAACAGAAGACTGGAAAAAATCTGCCTGTTCTAATGAGTCTTAATTTCTGCGTCACTATCCAGATTTTAGGGTCAGAAATTGGTGTAAATAACATAAAACCATGGATATATGGTGTGAGGATATTTTCTCATCAATAAACTTTCCCCTTTACAGACGTTTGCACATGAATCCACACCTGAACATCTCAGAAGTTTCCACGGTGGCCAGCCAGAAGCTGTAGGAGTTGGCATAGAAGTTACATGTCCCTCTGCCGTGGCACTCGATGAAAGGGGAGCTGCGGAACTCCTCCAGGCAGGAGCCGGGGGAGGCGAGCGCCTGACCGGAGCCCTCTGCACCCGCACTGGTGTGCTGTGGGGAGAGAAAGAAGAATTAGAATTGTAGAGAATTTGTTTTTTTAGTTTTCTTAATTAATGAACTCCTTCTGAAAGGGGAAAAAGGCAGAAGATGGGGGGTGCTGGTCACATGTGCTGTGCTGGTGTAGTTGCAGAGAGGTGTCTACCACCAACCCAAATCATAGCAGTCGACAGATTTTAGTCCCACAGGCCTAGTGACCTCCTGGCAACCACTGGTTGCTATGGAGGAATGTGTATTGCTTGCTTGGTCTCAAAGAGGTGCACAGTGCTGCACTATAAACTTGCATGCAATTGTTTGGGTTGCTACCAGACTGCAGCTGTTGCCTAGAATTTGAATAGACGTTTTTCACTTACTAAAGGTTGTCCTATCATGGCAATCAACTTTACTTCAAAATGTGCAAAAGGGACCATTTGGTAGCAAAATGGTCTCAATTTCAGTTTTATTTCTATAGTGCCAAATCACAACACGACGCTACTACTGCTACCACTCAGCGAGCAGCAGTGATACTTTTGCGACACAAATGGAAACAAACTGAAACTGAGTGTTATTACAGTGTGGCTCTCACTTTGTAAAATATGATTAAAATAGACAATAAGGAGGGTTTGTTATAGGACATGCCAACCATCTGACTGACTAGTCACTGCCATGTGAGAGTACAGCACGCTCAGTTTTTCAGTCTGATCCACCCACCGTTTGTCATGTCCAATCTCAAAAAAAGCAAGATTGTTGTCTTGATCTTTTAAAGACAGTTGATGAGGAAAACCAATTACTGTAATTTACCGGTACAGGCTCCTGTATTTTGAAAACAGAAATACACACTATGCTACTCAGCTTTTGTGTATCGGCAAAAGGATTTGGGGTTTTGGAAAGCAAGGTTCTGCTAGGAGATCCAGCCAGTGTGAGATTTTAGCCAAGGTGGGGATGGAAGTGTCTGAGTGTGTGTTTGTTTTTTTGCGTGTGTTATTTCCTACCATCATAAAGGAGTATCCAATCCACAGTACTTCCCAGTTTTCAGGGCAAGAAGGAATCTGGATAGTCTGACTGTGAATTGCAATCACCATGGCGGGAGCTTCACAGACTCTACATCTGGATGCACAAACATAGGAAAACACAAGATTTACACACTTCCCTGAATTCGACAGTACTGCCCTTCCCTCCTCCCGTCATACCTGCTGAC
The DNA here is from genome assembly GCF_057381845.1 of Rhamphochromis longiceps. Classification (NCBI taxonomy): domain Eukaryota; kingdom Metazoa; phylum Chordata; class Actinopteri; order Cichliformes; family Cichlidae; genus Rhamphochromis; species Rhamphochromis longiceps. The sequence continues at coordinate 34,764,516 of NC_140559.1, read as the reverse complement.
ATGAGGCCTGATATTCTCTCCCACGAAGGGGGCCATGTTTTCGGGCATGGGTCTGTCTGTTGACAGCCAGTAGGAGTAGTCGTTACGGGATGCGAAGTTGCAGACGTTGTTGATATTGCAGAACATGAAGGGCATGGTGCTAAATCTGCGCAGGCAGCTACCGGCTGTGCCTGAAAGAAGACGGTCAGTTATATGAACTGCTTTCTGACAGCTGTCTGATACAAAGCAACTTCTAGGTAAAGCCTACCAAGGTCCTGTCCGTGTGCCCGCTCGTTGCCCTGCACGTACAACAGAGAGTATCCGTTATAGATAAACTTAGTTCCAGTGGGGCACTCTGGGTCATCGGTGGTCTGGCTGTGGCGGGTGATGAGGAAACCGTGAGCAGCAGAAACTGATCCTGGGACACCGGGAGGACCTTGTGGGCCATCCGAACCACGGGGACCAGGGTTGCCAGGCTGACCTGTAATAAGGGGAATGTCTGTATTAGCAATGAGAAGCCTCAGGGCAGCAACAGTACCAGTATCCACAGAAACATCAAAATCTCAGCTAAAAGCTCACATAACCATTCCTATGACTTCCAAAGCAAAAACAACAAACAATTAAAAGAGCAGCTAAACAAAAAGGTGTAAACAAAAAGCAGAGATGCCCCCGTTCACCTGACAGCATGTACATGGACAAACAATGTCTCTGCTGAAAACAGACATCTCTCAGATACCAACACTGCAAACTCTCATCATGTTCCAACCAAACGTCACTAAACCAACAGCAAAAGAAGAACAAAATTACATTAATGTTTGAAAAACATTACCATGAATTCTGTCTAACCTTTAATCTCAAAACTTAAATCCATCGTGATAACAGCACATTTCCTCAATAACTCCATTTCCAAGTGTGCTTTGAGAGAAGTTTCCCATCAAAAATAACCACGTTCCACCTTATTAGCTTATTTATGCACAAACACATTACATGCAAGTTCACTACTGTGTACAATTGTAAACTCCAGCAGTTTTATCCTTCCACAGATAACATCCATATGTTGATTCATGGTTTTCTTGAGTTTCTGGTCTACTGCAGCATATTCTCAAAGGTGTAATAGAGAACAAAATAGGCCATATCAAATCCTTTGTATTTTTGTTCCATCCGAATTTCCTTATTAGCTTGTTCGCTTTATTTTGATACGTAGACATTTTCAAGCAGTAACATCACAAAGAACCCTGGGTCCTAATAGGTTAAACTTCTTCTTTTACCAGCTGCTCCCTTTAGGAGTCACCACAGCTGATCATTTGCCTCCAATTCCAGCCTATCTCTTGGACCGTCCTTTGTCACAACAACCCTCTGTGTATTCTTCTTCACTACATCCATGAAGCTTCTCTGTGGCCCTCCTCTTTTTCTTCAACCTCCATATTCATCCTTTGTCCAGTATATCCTTTTATATCCAGTAAATCTTTGATCAGCAAATAAATAAAACTTTTGGCCATGACAGTACATACACTACTAATAACGTTTACTCTTTGTTTAACCAGGGATAACATATAGAGTAGGTCAGTGATGAGACTCTCTGCCTTACTTACCAGGCTGACCTGCCGGACCAACGTCTCCCTTCCTGCCGGCAGGTCCGTTGAAGCCAGGAGGACCATCGCTCCCAGGTCCACCAGGGTCACCTTTGATGCCTGAGACCAGGAGGCAGGAGAGGCAATGACTCCATCAGTTTTTTCCACCTTAGATCATTTTACTCATCACGTTCACATTATATTAGCCCGCATATAAAATTGTCATGGTTTCTATATTGTACAGCACTTGTGTGAGAAGAGCCTGTGAAAAGGGTTGTATACTTTCTGAGTCAAAGATAATTCATGACAAAATGTGTGACTTACAAAGTATTGCTTTTACTTTTAAAATTCACTGTGTAATCTGTCCCCTAGCATTATGGAAAATGTTCAAAATATTCGGCCTCGCTATCAGAAGTAATAATAGTACAAAACCTTATTTTAGGATCACAGATGTGGCCAAAATTTACTCCGAGAAATCATATTGTCAGTATTTATGGAAATACAAAATCCCTATTTAATATGTATTAAATGCAAAAATTGAAAACCTCTTTCCTCAAAACTATAAATATCTGTAAAAGTACAGTATAGATAGCTTTGTAGGAAGTGCTTCCCCTTTGAGAAGAGCAGCATAATCATTTGATCCTGATCCTGTGTCTTTTATGTTATTTTTATCAGTTCCCATCATAGAAACTATATTTACTTACCTGAGCCTCCAGGTTGGCCAGGCAAACCAGGTGGTCCTGGAGAACCAGGTAGGCCCTGAAGACCTGGGGGTCCCCGTTCTCCCTTTAGCACAATGGGAGGCGAACCTTCACCGGGATCACCCGGAGTGCCTATTAACACGAGAAAATTCTCCTGTTAGCGCACTTGTCTGGGGGTGAGGCGGAGGGAGACAAAATAAAGCAGCAGCACAGATTTTTCTTTTGAAGGTAGTCTCACGTCTCTTCACTCTAGAAGAAAAGGATAACATGTTGACCTACCCCGTTCTCCAGGTAATCCACGATCTCCAGGAGGGCCACTGGGGCCAGGATATCCAAGATCACCCTTCAATCCTGATAAAAACAAATCTTTAGGCTCTGTTCACAATAAATGCTGAAGACTAAAATATGTTTTTGTTTAAAAAAAAAGAAGCACAAATAATGTTATTGTGAACAAACCAGGGAATCCAGGAACACCAGGCTGTCCTGAATCTCCCTTTATTCCAGCGGGGCCAGTAGGACCAGGTATGCCCTGAGAAGAAAGGGTTGTAGAGATATTGTGAGCTCAGCTAACGAAGGACAAAGAAATACAGATGTGCATTCTTTTGGAGAAGATAATGAAGTAAATCTAAAACAGGGTGTTACCGGATTTCCTGGAAAACCAGGATCTCCCTTCTGTCCGGGGATGCCAGGAATTCCAGGCATGCCAAGAGTACCCTTTTCTCCCTTAACGCCACCAGTTCCTGGGAGTCCACGAGGACCTTGTAGGCCAGGTGAACCTTCACACGCAGAGAATGAAAGGTCAGATGTGATAACATAAAAACAACACAACATTGTTGATTATGTGTTTTTTTTTCCCCACCAGGGTTTTGATCACATTTGGATTTTAATTAAGCAATTAAACAAAACATTTTTGGCTGATTTACTTTTATGCTTTCTTATGGGTCTTCTTCTGATGTGAAAAATTCTTTGCCCCCTTCCTGATTTCTACGTTTTTTGACACATCAAATTGTAATATCAGACAAAGATAATCTGAATAAATACAAAATGCAGTTTGTAAAGATTCGTTCAATTTCACTAGTCACACCTAGGCTGCTGAAATTACTTAAATCAGTCTGGAAAGGTTTACAAAGGCATTTCAAAGGCTTTGGGACTTCCCAGGGGTGGTCGACCTATCAAAATTAATCCAAGAGCGCATCAATGACTCATCCAGGGCGTCACAAAAGAACCCAAACAACATCTAAAGAATTGCAGGCCTCACAGTTCAGAGTTCATGATTCAACAACTGGGCAAAAATAGCATCCATGAGGGAGTTCAAGGAAAAGACCACTGACCAAGAAGAACAAAAGGCTCACACATTTACAAAAAGACATCTTGATGGACTTCAGTCAGATTGAGATGCTTTGGCATGAAGTCAAATAAGCTGTTCAAATTTTGTAAACTCTCCAATGTAGCTGAATTAAAACTTTACTCCAAAGAAGAGTGGGCCAAAGTTCCTCCACAGTGATGTGAAAGAGTCACTGGCAGACATCACAAATACTTGATTGCAGTTCTTGATTGAAATGTTTGGAAAATTAAATCATTATTTAAAAACTGCATTTTGTGTTTATTAAGATTATGGTAAATGGTAAATTTACCATTTACACGGGTGATGGCAGCTACGTTGTAGCCACAGCCACCCTGGGGTGCACTGACAGAGGCGATCTTTATTATTATCTTTGAAACATGTAAGTGTGAAAAATGTGAGAAAGTATTTGCGTGGTTCTTTCTTTAAATCCTTGGGGAAACCTTGCAGACACCAAACTGAAGAGTTTTATTTTCAGACTGTGTGTTACAGGTGTAGTAATGGTGAACCCTGAGACTGATTACTGGTTACTATGATTGCCTCATTTGACAGAACAGGATAAACACACATGTATGTTACTGGTAACTAAAAATCATGGTAGAGAAACATTTTAAGAAGATCTTCAGGTAAAAACAATCCCGAAAAACAGTAAACTTGCAACTTGACTGTGTGTAGGTTTTTATGGTTATAAGTCCTGGGCGAACTGTCCTGTGGGGTAAAGAAAGGATGAACTGAACACTCAATTTATAACATAAACCGTCACACAAATCCAGAGGTTAGGGCCGGGGTTAATTCATCTTCAGATCATTAACAGTTTTGTCATACAGTTCGGTCCCAATGTTTTTGGACTATTACACATTTTTGTACTCTTGCCTCTGCACAACAACACAGCTACTGTATTTTCCGCACTATAAGGGGCACTAAAAATCCTTTTATTTTCTCAAAAATCAACAGTGCGCCTTATAATCCAGTCTCAGATCAAGAGCTTTTTCTCTCTTATGTACTTTTTTCTTCCCATTACACTGGTACAAGATTTTTCCCCCCAGAGCTGTGCAGACACTTTTAGATGTTTTCTGGCAAACTCTAATCTTCTTATATTAGTATTCTTGACCTGGCTTAATGTTGTATTTGTCACAATATATGAAGGGAACAGGCCTCACGGTGCAATTGGACTGCTTTTCAGTCAATTGTTCAATTACTTTTGAGCCTCTGAAAAATTTGGGTCTGTGTATAAAAATGACTTCTGAGCAGTCATTGCAAAAAAATAAATAAATAAAAAAATTAAACCCATAGAGCTAAAGCTGAAAATCTGCACTTCGATTACATATTGATTATCTGATTCAAAACCCACTGTGGTGGTGCACAGAGGAAAAGTGAAGTGGATTCACACTTTTACATGCTTTGAACTGAGAGAAATTGATGTGAACTAACCCCGACCCAGCATGAAACTCAGTTTATATGGTTACATGTATCAAACCCATCAAACCACTGGAGTCTAACCTGGAGGACCTAGGGTTCCCAGAATTGCCAGGCAAACCGGAGCCGGGATAAAGGAATGGGGCAACAAAGAAGAGCAGGTTTAGACAGAGGTAGGCATCAGTACAGAAACACAGTCATACCTGACAAAGAAAGAGGTATTTCTCCTTTACTGAATAAACCATGGGGGCTATTCGGCTTGATTTAATTCATGCACAATGATGTGGTATGTTAGCGTAAATGCTAGTTGTCTGCTTTTAAATAAGTTGCTGTTAAGCTTTTACAAATGACACTGATATGTATTCATATTTGACATAATTTTTATAGTCAATCATTAACATGAGAACCAACAACAAACTAAGATAATGTTAACTGGCACCGTTAACCTTGTTTAAGTAACTCTTTGATAAGCGACAGCAGGATTACCATATGCCCTGTTTTTTAACCAGTGAGGTCTTCAACCAGTTATTGGTTTTGGGCTTTTTAACAGGTTTTGCAGGCAATAACAAAACTATAGCTAATAGCCTAACAGCCTTATCTTTCAAAGATAAAAAACAAAACCCCATTAAACTACAATATATACTCAATACATAATGCTTAAATATAATCATACACAATGTGAAAACGACTAAGGTGAGTTAGTTATATGATGTGTTTTTGTATTTAAATTCTGTGGTGCTGATACATTCTGAATTTGCTGCAGCACCTACATGTGACCCAGATCATCCACATGCTGATTTGTGTTGCGATTATCACGATCACACTTGAAGAAAAAGAAAATCTTTAATAGTGGCTTACTTGTAAAAAAAAGTGCATTATGCTACCATCAGAGTGCATGGAAAGTGAAAAGAGACAGTTGTTAGGAGGAAATACAGAGGAGATGCAGTGATTTATCATCAATTTGTTCCTAAACTGATCAGAGAGACGTTAAACTCGGTCAGTGCTGCTGTAGGAGACATGCAGGAGAAGTCTGGATGCTGTTGATCTGACCTGCAGGGCCTGTGACGCACAGATGCACGAGTTGTCACGCGAAGAGGGTCCGCCACACCAAAGCAGGTGGGACCAAACCACAGGAAACAGGAGTAACATGTAATAACATTGTGTCACCCTGACAACCCCCAAAACCTTTTCATGTAGCCTGATGCAGGGCTGGATAGCAGTTGGTTCTGACAATTGCTTTCAAAAGATGTGGCTTTTAAATAATGGGTGATTTCCAGTAAATATACACTCACTGCCGCTTATTAGTTACACCTTGCTAGTACTGGGTTGGACCCCTTTGAGCCTTCAGAGCTGCCTGAACTGTTGATAAAATCAGGATGAATCCATGGTTTCATGTTGCGTACTTTTTAAATCTGACCCTACCACCTGAAGTCTGCAGCAGAAATCAAGAGTCAAGAGCCAAGCAGTGTTTTTCTGATCTTCTGTTTTCCAATATTGGTGAATCTATCTGAACTGTAACCTCGGTTTTCCTGTTCTTATGTGACAGAAGTCACCCAGTATGGTCTTCTACTGCTGTAGACCATATTTTTCTTTTTCAGGAGAAACTGTAAACCCTGGAGATGGCAGTGTGGGAAAACCCCAGAAGTTTATCAGTTTCTTAAATACTTGTGTGGCACCAACCACCGTGCCACATTTAAAGTCATTTAAATTAAATTTCTTCCACATTCTGATGCATACTTTAAACTTTCAACTATGCCTACATGCTAAACGCATTGAGTTGCCGCCATCGGCTGATTAGTTGAATTAGTGTACCTAATAAAGCGGCTGATAAGTATAAATAAAACCTGCACATCTACTTTTATCTTTTTTTTACATAAAGAAAGATCACAATGCTACAAATTTGTTTCGGTTGCCTGTTATTACAGATGCTTCCATGAATTTGAGAATTTTTAAACCAAAAAGTATCTTTAAAAAATAGAAGAAATAGTTAAAAACAGGGATGTTTTTCTGAAAGGGTTTGTCAGGAGAGTCCACTCTGTCCAGCACTGTATGAGACTTGTTCTCAGTGTGTATAAACACACACACGCATGTGTGCTTTTGTCGGGATGAACAGTGTCCATGCAGATGGCTGATTGGTGAGACAAAACCAAAATATGGCAGCAAAGCCAGAAACAAACCAACGACAGCTCTTATCCAGAATCAAAGAGTTTTTGCTCTTTATGCTAACAGGGTAAATGAATTACTGCAACAGCAGTATTTTTGTCGTCATCGAAACATCTTTAATGACAGATTCTTGACTGAATCAGAGATTTTGGTTTGTGTCTGCTATACTTGTTTGAAGTTCTCTTTTTTTCAGAATGGTTCACAAACATACAAAGACACACACTGATCACAATGGTCACATTAGAGGACAAACACACACAAATACACACGATTCAGTGCTGTGGAGAGATGAATGGATTACAGCTTTGCTAATGACCAGATCAAGAGAAGAGGACAAGGGGTGAGGAGACATGAGGGCGTATTGGTTTGTGAATAAAAACATTTTTGGATGATGATGAAGACACAACAATGTGGCATAAACACATGCACTTTTTGGGACGTAGTCATAACCCCAGAGGCAAACAGTGATTGGTGTGTGATGAGGTGAAGGAGGAGAACACTAACATTTACTCATGAGGGTGGTGTTGACAATAATCGGACAGGTGTGTTGCTTCTCATACTGGTGGTTTGATTGGTGCAACAATCTCCCATGCAAATCAAGGAGATGGAAGCGTTCACGTTTAAAGTGGAGATTCTGCCATTTGCTGTCTGGTTTTCTGGTTCCCTACAGGATTGGGTTAGTGGTTCTGAACTGGGAACCACAGGCTGGTATGTCCAAACCATGTTGTCTAGTTTGTCTACATCGTAGCATTTCACCAGCAATCCATCAGTGTTTGGGCTATTTAAGCCCATATAAAGAAGTCGAAACACATTCTTCTTTTAACGTACTTGTCCCACAGCTTTTTATTTACAGGAAGTGGCCCATTGGTGTGACAAGACTTGTGGATGGTTGATTTCATTTCATAGTAATTTCTTCGTCTTACCTTTAAATCAAACATTTTACACTGAAGGGAAGCATTATTCAACAGAGATATCCAAAGAATCAAGTAATCTGCATGATGCCTATGGGGCAATTGGTTGTACAGCCATTTTCCTGCAAGTCTTGTGATGCAGTCAAATGCAGTGAGGCTGATTTTTCAAAGTTAACATTAGGTTTATGGGTAGGAACGGAAGAATCCTCTCTGTGGTCACTGATTACACAGTATAGTTATTATTAATACAATAATCATCTGAAAACCAGGCAGCAAATTCTAGTACTATATGTGGTGATAAATACTGTCCATGTCCCTTACCTGCTCTTCCAGGTAATCCAGGGGGTCCTGTGGCACCTTTAGGGCCTGGCAGAGACAGCCCAGCAGGCCCAGGAAAGCCAGGGGCACCTTGTTCACCAGGGCCACCAGGTGAGCCTGGGTCTCCTTTAGGGCCGGGAAAACCAGGGTTGCCGGGTACACCAGGAGGACCTGTGTCTCCCTTGATACCTTAGCACACAGAGACACAAATTAGAGAATGTTGAGAAAAAAATGTAACTAACCTGCAAAACCAGCAAAAAAATCAATAAAGAATACACAGGTATGAATATATATGTACTACAGGTGGTGGTAATTCACCTGGCAGTCCTGGACTTCCAGCAGGACCTGGACCACCGTAACCTGGAATTCCTGGAGGGAAAAGTAATGAAAATATTTATTTTTGAGTAAAACAACGGAAAGCAATTTAGAATGTACAGCAAAATTACAGTTCCTGTAGATGCCCTGTGACTCACCTGCTTCTCCTTTGACTCCAGCTGGTCCTGGAATCCCATCGCGACCTGCCTGACCTTTCTCTCCTGGTGGACCAGACTGTCCTTGTGGACCAGGTTCTCCTGGTCTACCTGGAGCTCCTGAGCTACCTGGGGTACCGGGCACACCGTCAAGACCCTTAGGACCGGGGATACCAGGAGGACCTGACAGGAGAGTAGAAAGAGAAGATCGACCCTTGCTTTGCTTCAATGAAAAGAAGTCCCATTAACACAAAAACTGATCATGATCGACATACGATACTGCCACCTCAAAGGGAATTCCTGGTAAAATAAAAAGTAATATTAGTAATAAATTATCGCAATAAAATTCCTTTTTCACTCTGATATAAAATACATGTGCCTGACCAACGTCTCTCATCCAAGGTTTAATTTTTCTAAATGCTTGAAATGGTAATGTGACAGACTCCTTCTCTAATTCCTTGAATTCTCAAAGTCGACTCCTTTTTTTAAATTTGTTTTGGTCCAGTGAAGGCAAAAACGTGTCACCCTCTCCAGATTTACCAGCCAGAACCATTAATTGTGTTGTATTTTAATGCTGTTTTTTTTTTCTTATTGCCTTAAAAAATTTATAATTGTATCTTTAATAGATAAAATACTGCCGGGTTCTCAAACTCCAGTCCTCGAGGGCCGGTGTCCTGAAACTCTTCCATGTGTTCCTGCTGCAACACACCTGAATACAATTAGTAGGTCATTAGCAAGACTCTTATAGAACTTGGCTGCATGCTGAGGTGGCAATTCAGCCATTTGATTCATGCTACAGCAGCTCATGAGTGAATGAACATGGTGCAATAAAAGTACTTTTAGAAGTACATGTTTCCAAATACTTTTGGAACATTTTACGGGTTAGGGTTTGACACTTCAGCATGCAGTCAAGTTCTATACTCTTGCTAATGCAATGCAGTTGCAGTTTAATATCAGCAACTTATTTCAGCTTTTCATTCTTCTTTTCTACATCTGTTATGATCAGACTTACCTTGGAATCCTGGGAGTCCGGGGTCACCTTTATCGCCTGGTCTTCCCGTCACACCTGTGGGACCTGGTAATCCCGGGTTTCCTTTTAGGCCTGGATTTCCTGGGTACCCTGGCAGGCCTGGATCACCCTACAAAGGATGTAACAAAAACTTTTAATGTGCACCAAAATATTATTTATAATAATAATATTTGCCTTTTTTACCAGGAAATCTGAGTGGTTGGATTATGCACCTTTTGTCCGGTTAGTCCAGGTGGTCCGACGCCAGCAGAACCTGGCTCACCTTTGGGTCCTTGGTTACCAGGTGGTCCTGGCTGTCCTGGGGATCCTGGTATACCCGACACTCCTGAAACACCTTTCAGCCCTGGTGGTCCTGTGTGTTCATTAAAGGGATAAGTAGCAAATAAAGTTTAACAAATGTTTTAAAAAAAGAATGTCATTAAGATACAGAATCAGGTATTCTCTTCCTTAGTAACACTAACCAACACACCAGTGCATCACTGGTTTGTGGGCAACCAATACAGGTTTTCAGAACTTTGGGCACCACCATCTTGCTTTGAAAGCCAGAGTGTATGAAAGTGGGACTAATAATACAAGGATACTATGTAAACACTATATTAAAAAAAACATAACCTGTTTCATTATTTGTCATTTGTGTGCTCTACATGAAATGATAGTTGAAAAGTCAAATAAAAATGATCATCGTGATATATCAAAAAAGAGTTTTCATTATAAATTTAGTAGGAAATATTTACTGAGTTATTAAATCAAGTGATAAGCGAGCACATTTTATTAAGACTTCAATTAAATTTAACTTATCGGCCAAACAAGTCACCTCCTGCTGGCAGTTAGAACGAATGCCGGTTTAAGTCTGTTGCTCTATAGCAAGTTACAACATTTAATAAACAAGGTGTAGACCTGAAGGATATTAATTTGTATAGGCATATTTCAACACACAACACTGGCCTTTAATTACTAACATCTACAGCAATAAGGACCAAAGTTTTGATAAAAAGCACCTGGGATTCCCATGTCTCCCATTTGGCCTTTAGGTCCTGGAGACCCAGGAATACCTGGACCTCCTGGGCGACCAGAATCTCCCTTAGAACCTGCAAAAAAAATGAAATAGCATGTTAAAAATCTGTTTCTGTCTGTATTTATGTATGTACTTAGTATGTATGCATTAGGGGTGAATTCATACCTGGAGGTCCAGGGCGGCCGGGACTGCCGTCTGTTCCTGGAAACCCAGGGTCACCAGGGAGACCAGTAGCACCTTTTGGACCCGGAAAACCTGTTCCACCTGTAGAAAACCAATATGTAAGATTTAACTCAAACTTTTTACTCTTTGAGGGCAGTGAAAATGTTTTCATCTCTACCTGAAGGTCCAGGATCTCCTTTTTGTCCCTTTAAGAGCTGCGATGGAACACTGGGTCCTGGCGGTCCCTGGAGGCCCATGTCTCCCCTCTCTCCTTTAGCACCAGGACCACCTGGTGCACCGTCTCTACCTGGAAATCCTGGTTCACCTGTGTAGATGCATCAGGCAGGCCCTTTCATGAGTAGCTGCATACTTTTAATCCAATTATACCAACAACAGAGGTCACAAGTTACTTGAAAATGATAAATTACTTCATATTCTTTATATTATTTTTTATAGCTTATGCAACCAGATTCCAGGTTTTTAATAGATTTTTTGCTGTAGGAAAAATATCATTCTGCATATGTCAATTTAAAACAATAAGTGTTATCATGCATGATTTTTGTGGTAAGTATGGAGTGTGTCAGTACCTTTAAATCCAGGAGCACCAGGTCCTCCTGGGGCTCCCGGTCCTCCAGAAGGTCCTGGAGGTCCATTGGGACCCATGTCTCCTTTCTGACCTGCAGCCAGGCCGGCATTGCAGAGGAGAGAAAGTTAGAATAATCAATAAACCAAAGTAAATATTTAATTATATACAAATAACATAAAAATGTCTATTATCATTTAGTCAACTGTTTCTAATTGCTGGTCTGATTTAGATTTTCTGATAACTTTGTGAGCTAACAACAATTAGCTAGCCTACAAGCTGCCTTTATACTAAGTTATGCAGACATTCAGCCAGTCTTTTTGTAGTTAGTAAATGCTCTAAATGATCGACTGCATAGAGTCATCATGACAGCTTTTTGTCCTTTGCTTTATCAACTTGTGACATATAATGCTTTTTATTGCTTTTCAAGATACCAATATAGCTAATGTTATTCATTTACAGCCATATTTCGATGATTGAAGAGTGACAGCTTACCTGGCAAGCCAGGCAAACCATCGCGACCAGGTCCTCCAGGTGGTCCTGGGGTTCCAATAGTACCTGGAAGACCTTGATAACCTGGAGCTCCTGGGTCTCCTGGTGGGCCTGGGATGTCTAGACCTGGAGGGCCAGGGTCTCCTTTTGGACCATCTGATCCTGGCAGCCCTGTAAAGATGATTATTATGACTGTCCTCTTTTCATTTAGGAACAACATTTGAACTGTCAGGTTAACAATAATTTGAACATTTTTACTCTCCACTCCCCTGGGCGGTCAAGATTTTGAGGGGTTGTCCTGGTTCCCACTTCTGCAATATTGGAAACAGTGCTTCTGGATTTGCAAAGTAGGAAGGAGTGGTTCAGCTCCAGGGTTTATATACATAGAGTTTGCTCTATGTGTGCTTTTGGGTATATGACCACACCCCTAACCTGTGGGAAGCATTTTGGAAGAATAAAGTATTGGCGCCCAATGTTACAAGCTATTCGGTCCCTTTGTTCTAATAATCAGGGTTTGGGTCATATTGTAAGTTAGACTTACAGTCCAACATTCTCCAGACTGGAGAATGTTGGATCCTCTGGGCACAGCCAAGGAGCAGAGTGTTTCTGATTCTATGGCTTCAGAAACACCACCGATCAGTGAACTCCATCTTGCACCAGAGTGATTTGTAATAGTGGCTAGGATGAGAATTATTTCTTTCAAGTCTGAGGCCATGTAGAACCTCAGCTGTACAGTAGATTCGCTACTTCTGGCTGGCAGTGAGTTACTGCTCCAAGTAAAGGGGTTCAAGAATTCTGGGTTACGTTCGAGAGTGGAGGAAACTCTAAGCTAAAGACTGACAGATAGACCAATGTGACATCCGGTTGTCAGAGCTGAGCCTGAAAGTGAAGTAGTCAAATTATAGAAATAGGGTTGAGCAATGTTCCTGCTCTTGTTATCTGCCTGGGATAACTACTAAAATCCACCTGGATGAGGTGTCTCCTGCATATCCTACTAGCAGGAGAGCCCAGAGACAGAGCCTAGAGATCAGATTATGTCTAACATCTTAAACTGCTGACGGTAGAATGGATATTCTGTAATGCTGAGTTTTCTCTTTTCAGTCAAACCTTATGTGACTTACCTGGTGGTCCCATTGGGCCCGGAGGTCCTGGGAGACCTGGTGGGCCCGTTCCACCAAAAGAGGGGGGTCCAGGGGGGCCACGAGATCCAGGTGTACCAGGTGTACCAGGCTCGCCTGCACAGACAGAGAATAAAGTATCAGCTCAAAGTTCTGGCCTGGTGTCATTTTGTTCTAAAACAATCACACAATCTAAAGAGTACCTTTGAATCCTGGAGCTCCATCAGCTCCAAGCCGTCCTGACAAACCGGGGTTACCAGGGAAACCAGGATCTCCCTTAGGCCCAGTGGAACCTTTAGGGCCCGGTGCACCCGTTAAACCAGGAGGACCAGGAAGTCCAAGACCAGGTTCACCCTGTCACACATATAACCAAAAAGAGCGTCAGGCACACAGGGAGGGACGAACAGTACAGTTTAGAACAGAACAAGAGGCATTTAATGAAAGCTATTAATGCATAACAAAATGTGTTGCTTAGAGAAAATTGCTTAATATAAAAAATCTGTCATTTTCAAATTGTAAGGATTATTTTATCCTTGTTATTTTAGCCTTCTACAGATAATAATGTTAGTAAAATTGGTATACACAACTATCCAAATATATTAAAACATATATATACACACACACCTTTGGTCCAGGAAATCCCAGCTCACCGGGACGTCCATCTATCCCTGGTCTTCCTGGTCCTCCAGGGGCTCCTGGTTGCCCGCCAACACCCGGGAATCCTGGAGGAGGAAAGAAGTGAGTGTGAGATGAAGAAGGTAACAATGACACAAAAAGCAGAGAGTATGTAGGGAAGTACTCAGAAGAAGTTGTTAAAGAGAAGAGAATGTAAATAGAAGTGGACAAAGGAAGACAAAACAGCAGAGGTAGAAAGAGCAAAGGAAGACAGATAGAGAACAGTTTATCGCTATCTTTGCCTTTTGGTCCTGGAGGTCCTGGCAGTCCAATGCCTGGGATTCCGGGTTCACCCTTCGCTCCCGATAAACCGGGAAAACCAGGCTGTCCAGGCTGACCTGGTATACCTAACAAAGGGAAATGACCAAATTAGGCAATCAGGCAGCATGTATGTTACTTTAGATACTGTGAATGGAAAGTATATTATTTTACAACAAAATAGTGACTCGTGTACCTGGTGAACCAGGCTGCCCAGGCTCGCCATCCCGACCTCTTTCTCCTTTGGCCCCTTTCTCTGTCATTGTCTGACCAGGTTCACCCTTAGTTCCTTCATGATGACAAAATGCACAGATAAAAGGTTGGACGCTTTCAGTGAGCAGACGGCAGGAAAATTGGACATGAAATGGATGTCAAATAGCCTGTGGGAAACATCTATGTCCATTCTATTTTGCTATGTTTTCTTTAAGGTAACTTAAGTAAAATCATTTTCAAAGTTCAGTATCAAGACCTCTGCAGGAGATTTTAGGCAAGTTGTGGAAAGAAAACTTTTTGATGCAATGAACAGTACATTCCAACTCAGGCTGTAGCTTGACGATATACTAAGCTTTAAAATTTTATAGCTAGAACCTCAGAGATAAATAATGTGAAAATATAAATTAGATCAACATATAATTTACTTTGCTGTATTATGAGACACAGCACTGGTCTAATTTGGTAAGGTACAGTGGGGGAGATAAGTATTTGATCCTCCTAGAAGTCAAACAGAATTCTGGCTCCTATGGTTGGGTGTGTGCCCATGTGCACACGGATTACAGTCAATAAATAAGATACAGCTGATCTGAGTTTTGTGTATAAAGCACACCTGTCCACAGAATCTAAATTTTCCATTCTGACCTTTCCATCACCATGAGCAAAACGAAACGACCATTAAAGGACGAATGGGCTAAAGTGTTATATTAATTGTTGGTGATTATTAGGAAATGGAGGAAATCAACCTCAGCCTGGAGCTCAATACAAGGGGTAAGGATGATTATAAGAACGGTGATTGATTACAGGACAGGAGGAGCTTGTTAATGATCTGAAGGCAGTTGGGGCCACAGTCACCAAACACCACTGGTAACCAGTGTTGGGCAAGTTACTTTGAAAAAGTAATTAATTATAGTTACTAGTTACTTCTTCAAAAAAAGTAACTGAGTTAGTAACTGAGTTACAATATTCTAAAAGTAATTAATTACTTGAAAAGTAACTATTGCATTACGTTTAACCCTCTGGGGTCCAGGGTATAACTGGCCATTTTAACTACTTTTGATTTTCCCCACATTTTACCTTTAAAAACTATTTTAAAGGTAAAAACTACTATATGATAACTTATGGCAAAGGGGTGGGATTAAATAAGTGTTTACTTCTTCCCACTCCCTTTCAACGTGTAAATGAATCAGAATGGTAGCAATATTGAAATGTACTGACTTTTGTATAGTATTTTTTCTCTCTTATTTTCTTTTCTAAATGTACCTGTATATTGTTTACATGGTTGAAATGAATTAACAATCAATCAATCTACTTTGCCTTGTTTGGTATCATCCTTTTCAGCACAACCTCACGTGTCTGAATTTACAGTTATGTTTTCATTTTGACATACTGTATTAATACAATTGATCTAAAATCAGAAAAAAAACATAAAATCAGTGTAGAAAAAGTTATTTTTTTACTGTAACAACCACAAACATGTTTAATGAATCATATTTAATAACTTTTAAATGCAAATATAAATTGTCAGTTTTAAAATCCTATGCACAAGTTTTGCAAACAACAAAGTTATTTGCATCCATTTACCTTTTACCTTGATTTAAAAAAACCATTTCAAACTATTTACAGAACAATCAGCTGTTCTGCATTCAATAAGATGCCACACAAATTATTTGTGCCACTCCAAAAAAATAATTTCTGTCCACTATAAAGGAGAACATCACAGCCTGATACCTGCAGGTCTGACAGCAGCAGGTGTATCACTCCTGTTTCTACCTGGAGACAGCAGCCGCCTCATTGCGCAGCTGCTTAAAGCTGTAGCGTCCAGATTACTTACAGCTACTTCCATGCAACTGATATAAGATGCGGTAAGCTGAACACAGTTTCAACCGTTTGTTTGTTGAAACATAGTAACGGACCGCATTTTCTTGTTAGTAACCGTAACGGCGTTGTAACGATACGAATAGTAATTAGTTAGATTACTCGTTGCTGAAAAAAGTAGCGCTGTTAGTAACGCCGTTACTTGTAACACCGTTATTCCCATCACTGCCTGTAACACACTGTGCTGTAATGGGTTGAAATTCTTGAGCAGGGAGACCCACAGGGGCCTATAATAATCGCTCCCCGGATATGCTACAGCACAACACATCAGGTAATTTTGTTTATTTTATTATGTATGACTAACTTGTATTTCATCACAATAGCTCTCATTGAATATCTATCTATATATATAAGGATAAACGTAAAATGATTTTTTTACCTGGTGCACCAACAGGTCCCGGTCTTCCTGAGACACCCTGGATACCTCTCTCTCCACGAGGTCCTGGATTTCCAAAGCCAGGAAGACCTGGGGGGCCCCTGTCTCCTGGATTACCAGGGAAACCTGGCTCACCGGGGAGGCCTCGTTCTCCTTTCACCAACAATGAGCCCTGTCACAGTTGCAAATACATTAGTTGGGGTTAGAGGGGTTTGGGTTAATTCAGATAAATAATGAACAGACTGAGTGGAAGTCACTCACAGGAGCTCCTTTAGGCCCTGGAGGCCCAGGGGCTCCGTCACGACCAGGCGCCCCGTCCAGACCGGGCAGACCAGGTGGTCCAGGGAAACCAGTGTCACCCTTCTCTCCACTCAAACCATTAACTCTGATGGGATCACCTGGATCTCCCTTCTCTCCATTTAGGCCGGGAGGACCTTGAGCACCAGGAGGACCCTGGAAAGGAAACAAGCAAGATGTCTTGATGCTCAATCATCCAGGTAAGGAAATCCCCCAAAATTGATTCAGTTTACCCAGACGTAGCCTTTGCAGTCGGAAAAACGTAAAACTCTACGTCCAGGTGAACAGAATCAATTTTTTGGGAAAGAAGCAAGAGCCAGGGAAGTCAAACAGAGAAATTAAATCAAAGAATACCAAAGAAATAATGGCGTTTATTATGAAATCTTATTTTTCTGATGAAAAAAAATCGTGAGCAACACATTAATTATATCAGTTCCACAATGATAATCACCACTTTTGGAAAGGAAAAGTAAGAATACTCACGCTGGGGCCGACAGAGCCAGGTGTTCCTGGAAAACCTCTGTCTCCCTTGAAACCTTGGGTGCCAGGAGGTCCTGATGAAGAAAACAAGAGGGACCATAAAAACATCTGTCCTGAGGTCTACTAAACTTCAGTGTCTTTATTGTCACATTTAATGTCATTACTGAATAGAATAGAATAGAATAGAATAGAATAGAATTCAACTTTATTGTCATTGCACATGCACAGGTACAGGGCAACGAAATGCAGTTTGCATCCATCCAGAAGTGCTTTAGTGATATAGATATATTACAATATATATTGGCAATAATATAGATATGTGAGTATATTACAGAAATGGGTCTATTATGGTATGTTATAATGTACACGGTATGAAGTATGTTGTGAATATTCTATAACTATAAGTATGTACAGGCTGTAGTGAGTACAAGCTATGTACAGGATATGAACAGGATATAAATATGAAAAACTATACAGAATATGAAATAAATAACTTTACAGAATCTGGGATATACAGCTATACAGAAATGGGAACTATGCAAGTTGTAAACAGTTGTAGGATTAAAGATTATCGAATGTACAGAATGATTATTTACACAGAGCTATACAGTAGTGCAGTTAAGATAAGTGAGGGTGTAGATAGTTTCTACAGAGGCTATATAAAGTGCTATAGTGGTTGTGAGTGGTGGTTCAGTCCATGTTATTATTGTGTTTGAGGGTACAGTTGTCCATTGTGGGTGTGTGTATGTTCAGTCCATGAGTTTAACATTGGTCAGATGTCAGGAGGCAGAGTTCAGGAGTCTGACAGCTGTGGGGAAGAAGCTGTTCCGGTACCTGGTGGTCTTAGTCCGGAGGCTCCTGTAGCGCCTCCCAGAGGGCAGGAGGGTGAAGAGTCCATGTGATGGGTGACTGGGGTCTTTGATGATTTTCCCAGCCCTTTTCAGACACCGCTTCCTGTAGATGTCTTTTATGGCAGGAAGTGGTGCTCCGGCGATGCGCTGGGCAGTTTTCACGACCCTCTGCAACGCCTTCCGGTCCGAGGCAGAGCAGTTCCCGTACCAGACTGTTATACAGTTGGTCAGGATGCTCTCGATGGTGCAGCGATAGAAGTTCACCAGGATGTCTGAGGACAGGTGGTTCTTCCTCAGAGTCCTCAAGAAGAAGAGGCGCTGGTGAGCCTTCTTGACCAGCTTGGAGCAGTTGGTCGTCCAGGTGAGATCCTCGGAGATGTGGACTCCCAGGAACTTGAAGCTGCTCACACGCTCCACAGCCGTCCCCTTAATGTGGATGGGTGGATGTGGGTCAGCATTCCTCCTGTAGTCCACGATGAGCTCCTTGGTCTTCTCGGTGTTAAGCAGCAGGTTGTTTCTGTCGCACCACTCAGCCAGACGATCCACCTCCTCCCTGTAGGCGGCCTCATCGTTGTCACTGATGAGGCCAATCACCGTGGTGTCATCTGCAAACTTAATGATGGTGTTGGAACCATCAGCAGGTCTGCAGTCGTGGGTGAAGAGGGAGTAGAGGAAAGGGCTCATCACACAGCCTTGTGGTACACCGGTGTTCATTGTGATGGTAGATGAGCAGCGGTTATCCAGCCGGACATGTTGGGGGCGGTTGGTCAGGAAGTCCAGTAACCATTTGCAGATGAGGGAACTGATACCCAGGTCTGTCAGTTTCCTGATGAGTTGTGAGGGGTGGATTGTATTGAACGCTGAACTGAAGTCTATAAACAGCATTCTGGCGTAGGTGTTGTTGTTGTCCAGGTGTGAGAGGACAGAGTGCATTGCGATGGAGACTGCATCCTCTGTGCTCCTGTTCCGGCGGTATGCGAATTGGTGGGGGTCCAGGGTGGGGGGGAGACAGGATTTGAAGTGTGCTAGGACCAGTCGCTCTAAGCACTTAGTGATGATGGGGGTGAGTGCTACTGGGCGGTAATCATTGAGGCAAGATGGGTTGGAGTTTTTGGGTATCGGGACGATGGAGGTGGATTTGAAGCAGGCCGGTACCACAGCGTGGGCCAAGGACAGATTGAATATGTCTGTGAGCACTCCTGCAAGCTCCCCAGAACACGCTCTGAGAACACGCCCGGGGATGCCATCAGGGCCTGCAGCCTTGTGGACATTGATCCTGCTCAGCACCGCTCCTACATCGGTGGGGGAGAGAGTCATAGGTTGGTGGTCTGGCGTCATGTCTGCTTTGGTTGTGGTTGTGGGGTTCCCTCGCTCAAAACGAGCATAAAAGTTGTTGAGCTCGTTGAGGAAGGAGACATCAGAGGATGCGGGGGAGGGTTTGGTGGTCCTGTAGTCTGTGATGGTCTGGAGTCCTTGCCACATGCGTCGGGGGTTGGAGTTGGAGAAGTGTTCTTCTACCTTCTTTTTGTAATGGTGTTTGGCTTTTTTGATGCCCTTCTTTAGATTAGCCCTGGCTGTACTGTAGGCGTGTGCATCTCCTGACCTAAAGGCAGTGTTGCGGGCCTTCAGGAGGAGACGAACATCCCGGTTCATCCAAGGCTTCTGGTTGGGGTACATGGTGATCCGTTTCTGGGTGGTGACACTGTCTGTGGTTTTGGAGATGTAATCCAGTACAGATGAGGCGTACTGGTCCAGGTCTGTGTGGGTGAACATATTCCAATCTGTGTTTTTAAATCTGTCCTGGAGCACTGCGTCTGAAGGACCACCAAGCAATTTTAATCTGCTACTGTGGATTCAGGAAAGTTTGTTAATATCACCTGACGGAAACAAAACTTTGGGGGAGGGGTCTTACCAGGAAATCCAGGAGGTCCTGGAGGTCCTTGAGGTCCAGGGATGGGGTTGACGCTTCCTATGCAGTTCACACAGGTGTCACCTTTCTCACCTAAAAACACGATCAGATCATTAATGTCACTTTTTTCTGCAAAAGGCTGCAGGGGGAGACCGTCTTATGCACTTTTTTGGGAGATTGGGTGATATTTCAGCAATCTGACAGGAGTTATTTATTTTGATTCTATCTTAGACATTTCCCCACCTTTCTGTCCTATCTCTCCAGGGAAACCTCTTCCTCCTTGTGCACCAGGAACCCCAGGAAGTCCTGGTATGCAGTCTTGACCTGAGGAAGTGCCTGGAAGTCCACGGGGCCCTGGCGGACCAGGGGATCCAGGAGACCCTGCACGACCTGGGGGGCCTGGCAGAAAGTTTCCTGGAGGGCCAATCTCTCCCTTCTGACCTCGCTCTCCTGGGAAACCTTGAGGTCCAGGAAAACCCCCACTACCGGTTCCTGTGAATCCCGGTTCTCCTGGAGGGCCTGTCAAACCTGGAGAAAGGAGGTTGACGTTTCAGTGTTATTTGGTTTGTTTTTTTGCGAAAGATAATCAAAAAGTAAATCTCAAAAAATGGTCTTATTCAGCCAAAAGCAAAGAAGGGCCATTAACTAATTTACATAATTAATAATTGTATCCCTTTATTTCCTTTTCAGTAACCATAAATTATTCAATTTATCCCAACCTTTCCCCTAAATGTATTATTGTATTTTTAATCTGTTATTCTAGACCTACACCAGTGCATTTAGGTTGCACCATCTCATCTATCATGTCTGTTTTGGAACTTAAATTTGGTACCCGGTATAAACTAGCTTTAAAAGTAATGCAAACAATAAGTATGCTTGTTATGTGCCTGTGTGTTTTCAGCTCACCTTGTACTCCTCTGTCTCCTTTGAGTCCAGGTGTTCCAGGTAAGCCAGGTTCACCTTTAGGCCCCACCTGATTCCCTATTGGCCCGCCAATCACCTGATGGGATGTTAAAAAGAATTAAGTAAATTCACAAGACTCACATGGACTAAACTATACAAAACTTTGCAAATATCCTTAAATCTTTTTTTGTAATATAATTTTTAAAATAAAAATATTTTAAAAACTACAACAGAATAAATATAAAATACAACAACAGACTATTGGACCTAAATCAAAGACTATGATAAATATTACCTCCTTATGGAAACTTTCCTCTTTTTTAAAACACTTCCTTATTTTAAGCTGTGTTTTTAAAAATGTAAAAAAAAGTCTCATAATTACAGTTTTCTCACGGTTAGCAGGACTAGTGGACTTTGTACACTGAATAGTCATCCTTAATGGTTCATTTTCCATTGGGAGTGGGTAATTCGTATCACACACACACAGTTTAAATGTTTTCCGTATTGCACAGTTGAAAATAGTGTTTCTTTTTGCCGGTAATAAAAAAAAAACAGTGGCTGAAAGCACTGTAAACAACAGTAGACTGGTGCATAACAAGCAAGCAAATAATGCAGAAAATAGAGATTTGAGACCGTTTTGACCGATCGGCTGTCATGGTCCTGGGCCATGTGGGCCCAGTATTCTTAGTTTCTTATATTTTTGTATTTCGTTCCTTATTTAGGTCATGTTTCCTAAGTTGTCCTGTTGTGTTGTTCCTTATTTGACTTCCCCTTGTGACTTTTATCCCCTGTGTGCCCCTCTATGTATCTGTGAGCCCTCATCTCCCCTCCTTGTTTCATTCCATGTTTCCCCAGCCCACTATGCCCGCGCTCTCTCTCTCCTCCTGTTTGCACCTGTGTACTTCCTGTTTTACTTTGACAGTCTCCCGTCAGTGTTGTTTACTCCTGCCATGTCTTGTTATGTTCATCTGTGTCAGCTGTGTTCCCATGTGTGGCCACTTCCCCTGATCATCCCTCTTGTGTATTTAGTCTCTGTGTTTCATGTAGTCTGTGTCGCGTCGTCTGTGTTACCACCCCCTGTGTTCCGGATCTCCAGCCATAGCTTTTCCTTAGTTTATGTCCAGTTTAGGTTTTCTGTTTGAACTATTACTCTTATGCTGCCCTCACTCTGTTTTGTTCCTTTCATCAGCCAGAATAAAAGGCTCGCTTTTGTTTAACTCCACTCCTGCATCCTCGCTTGTGTTCGCTCCTGGGTCCACCACACACATTTCCGCAGCCCGATTTTGGCCTTCATCGTGCGTCGTGCATCGTGTAGTATACGTGGGGTAACGAGACGCGATTAACACCTCACGACGAGCTCCCGATCATCAATCGCTTGGTCGCGAGGATTTCAAACAGCGACCGTCGTGAGGGTGTCACCGCAGTTTGTCACACTGCGCACGCGCAAACACAAATGTCAGCGAAAAAGACGGCGCAGCACGGCAGCGCAGCGTGTGATCTGGACACACAAGCGATGGAGGCACAACTTGTAGAACTTTGGAAAGCTCATCCGAGCCTTTTCCATGTGGCCTCACAAAATTATCACGAACACAACAACCGTGAAAATAGTTGGATCTACATTGCTGCTCAATCACAGCTGCCTGATCAATGTTTTTCATTAGCAGTTTAGCAAAGTTGATGGTGGTGGTGTGTCTGTGTGAGTGAAAGACAGAGAGAGCGAGTGACAGAATTTCTGTTATAACCTTCATTTTATGGACGCACAGTGTGAGCACTCAGGTCGCATCAGAGCATCGGGCGGTATAGTGTGAGACCCTGCATCGTGACCTACGAACTTCTAACCCCTGCGAGTCAATCGTGCAGTTTGAGCAGGAGCTGAATCGCGCGACTGACAAAATCGCACAGTGTGAGCGCGGCATAAGAGGGAATTCATGACGATGTTTATCAAATGTGAAGCTTATTTTTGATCTTCTTTGCTGCTGGCTCAGTTAATTTGGAGAGTGACAAAACCTGCAGCATCAGAATCTGTGAGATGTCGGCTTTCAGCTCCGACGGCGTGTCATTGGGTGAGAAAGCCAACATCTCACTGATTCTGATGCGTCGGGTCCGCGCTTTGTGTTTACGTCTTTGTGGAATCCGTTTACCTGCTCTCATTTACTGTTTTAGCTGTTTGGTGGTTGTTGAAATGAAAGCTTTAACCTGAGATTCTTAAGTTTCTGGCAAAATACATTTATATTTAAAAATCAATTCAGGATCAACCTAAAATCGATTTTAATTGGAAAATCAATAATTAAAACCCAGCCTTACTGTATAGTGACCATCAAGTATAGGTTGCCATGGAAATATTAAGCTGTCTGCATGTAATTCACTGTGAGTTTTTTTTCTCCCACACGCTGCGAATGCATCACTAACCCCGGAGATTCAGACTCGTCAGACCATTGCCCAAAAGGTGGCAGTGCTACGAATTTATTCCACCAGCTGAAAAGTCATCACTGCAAAATTAAGACCATCTTAAACTCCACATGCAAATGTCTCCTAACACACCAAAGAAAACTTCAAATAAACCAGCTGTGATACGAGCTACCAGCTATCAGCAAGACGAACAGAGAAAAACGGCACGATTCCATGTTATTGTTTATCGAACGTGAAACACATTTTCGGTCCTCTTTTGAATTTTGGTCGTGGTTTGGTTACATCAAGCTGAGTGACCTCATGGATTCTTGTTTGTGTTTAGGCACATTTTGTGAAATTATATAACTGTTCTTTTAATTGTTTTGTCGTTTTCATTGTGTTTAGTGGTTGTAGAGATGGTTTATATGAACTTCAGGTGAAATTCAGAGGTCTCATCCCTTTTGCCCCTAATACTGGGAGCGTTGGGGCTCAAGACATATCATGTATAGTGATACAGCCAAAAAATATTGTGATATTAGATTTTTCCTCATATCGTCCATCCTATTTTCCATTCCACTCCTGTGTCCTGTGATCATGCGTTTGGGTCCTTATCTTGCCTGCCACGCAGCCGACTCTGACAGCTATGCTTTTACTGCACTGACAGTGTGCTTGGGCTCACTAACAATGAATCAGTGGATCAAAGTCTGGTGGCACTTTTCAAAATGAACTACAAATAAGTGAATAAGCCTCAAATGTCCAAGGAAAAATGGTTAATTTCTTTATATTTTTGAAGCAAACTACAAAGAAATGAAGGATGGCTTGGGATATTTGCACAGCATTGTATTTATAAGTAGACAATGAAATGGTGCTAAGAGTTCAAGTGTAAGACAAATATTCCACAAATAATGAAATATAAATTCTCATTCACCTGCCCTGGTGGACCCGGGAATCCACGATCACCTTTTTGTCCCTGAAATGAGAAAGAGTGATATTTACACAGTTCGTGGCATTACTGTTTGACTCGTAGAATTCAAAATACTCAGAAGAAACTTACTGTCTCACCATCCCTCCCTGGAAGACCAGGCTGGCCTGTCTCTCCAGGGGGCCCCTGAATGTGACAAAAAGCAATACAAGAATGTTAGGAAAAGGTTATAAGACATTTTAGAAAAGGATTATAAATTGTGCAGTTTGTTGGCAGAACTCACTGGGTATCCTGGAGAACCAGGATCACCATCTTTGCCTGGTTTTCCCTGTAAAAGGGGGGAAAAACATGGTGATCAGGCTTTGCACCAACGGGGACATCTCCAGAGTTGAATATTGAAGCATTACAAAATTGGCAAAAACTGCACATCCTCCAGTGGCCACTAGAGGCTGACTCCCAAAGGGAGTCAAAAATTCTAAGATTGGCTCCCTTCTTAAAATGTCCAGTTTTACAATAATAAAAATTACATTCATACCTCTGTTAAGTATAAATATTTAACTCATTCACTTGAGTTAGGCCTGTGGTCAGGTTGACATCCCAACACATGCAACTGGAGTCAATAGGTGTCTGCAAGGTCTTGTTCATCATTTTAAAACGTTACACCGGACTTCATGACTGTGTGCACAGTAGAATAATGTGTATGCGTATTCACATCTATGAAGAGCTGTTTGAAGGTTTACCCGGAGTTTTGGGCTTATTGATAAGGTTTCAGTATGTCTTTAAAAGGCTTGGAGAACATATTCTACGAATACATACTGAACATACAATCTGGTAACAGTCAAATGAACCCTGCGTCATAGATCCCCTTTGGTCTCTTCTTACTGCTTCAACCCAGGAATTCAAGCTCTGTTGTGTCTTAGCAGTCTTGAAGGAATGACATGTACAAACTGAAATAATGGCAAATATGTTTGAGAGTTCCCTCTTTGCAGAAAGTTTCACACAAAAAAGCTGAGAGAAACCCTGTAAAATAGTCAGGTTGTTTGAGAAAGTTGGGCAACACCTTTCCTCTTTGCCTAAACCAAATGTCAGAGATGAGGTTCCAGACACTCTTGCACTTGTACACATGTTGAGGGCTTTAGAATTGAGTTTACCTTTGAGCAACAGACATATTTTAGCAGCATAGGGGCGATTACGTAAGTTTAGTGAAAGGATTTGCTTGAAATTCCAGAGCTGTACTTACTCGTTTTCCCAGCTCTCCTGGTTCTCCCTTTTCTCCTTTCTGCCCACCATAGGGACCCTACAGTGAGATAAAGAGACATATAAACACCACAGTCACCATCAAGAGCACTAGATACTCCACTTCTTCCAACTTGCAACTTAAATGTTTTGTCTGTTTTCTGGAGGGACTTTTAATGTGTGGAGGTAAATTTGGTTCAGGGGACCAGAGATACTTACAGGAGGTCCCGGTAAACCCGGATCACCTTTAGGGCCAGGAGGTCCTTGGTCACCCTGCAGAATAAAGAGAAAAAATCAGAATCAGTGCAGAACGAGTTTAGAGTTTGAACCAAATCTATTTGGCAAGTCAATTAGTCTACGTTCACACTGCAGGTCTTAATGCTCAATTCAGATTTTTTGATCAAATCCGATTTTTTTATCTGCTTGTTCACACTTCAACTAAAATGTGACAGCAAACGTGCTCCTGTGTGAACACTCAAAGTGACCCGCATGCGCAAAAGCAGACGTCACACACAACGCGCTCTTTTTAGACCCAGACCAAACAGTACTGTTTGACTGATGGCCCTTAATATAAATACTTGTTTCGGACTTTACGTTTCGCAATTTTGCTTTAAGTTATAAAGTTATTTTCTTATTTACATTTGGCCTAATAATTATCCTTATTGCTGTTTTAGAGGAGCGGTGCTTCAAAGGATAGTTGCAGATTTCTGTCAGAATCTGCAGATTATACAGTACAAATAAAATGTTCACGTTTCTCCAACATTGTCTTCCCAACAGTTTCACTAACATCTACACTGGATGGCCAGGAAGTGTTCACGATGTCTTATCGGGCGCTTCTCCAGAGCTGATAATTGCCGTCTGTCTTGTGTCAGTGACGTAAAAGACGGATTTAATGCGACATGACCGTTCAAACAGCAGTCGCTTTCTAAAACATCGGATATGTATCGGATTCAGTACCACATACGAATGTGACCCAGATCGGATTTGAAAATATCGGATTTGTGCCGTTCACACTGTCATACCATGATCGGATATGTGTCGCATAGGGTCAAAAAAGTCGGATTTGATGCGCTTTCGCCTGCTGTGTGAACGTAGCCTTAGTCCCTCTCCTCTTTAGTCTGGAGGCTGTGCTTCAGTCCAATTTAAATGAGCTTTGACTTAAAGAAGATGTCAGTGTTTGTGGATAGTGTTAAATATGGTTGCTTCTTTTTCTTTTTTACACAGTAGAGCTTCAACCTGCATTTGCAGCTGGCAAATTGAAATGTGTTCACAGATAGTGATTTCTGCGAGTGTTTCTGTGTTTTTCAGCCTTGACTTTTGCACACAGAGATTTCTCCAGATTCTCTGAATCATTTTAATATTATGTACGGTAGATAATGAGATATTCAAAGCTTTATTCTGAAATAAGCCCACCAGATGTAGTTTCAGATGTATTTTTTTGCATATAAACCCGCCCATCTGTCTGTCTAAGAGGCTCTTTTTATACCACATCATTTTACTGACCTCTTGTCAATCAGTGAGTCCAGTTAGTTGCAAAATGTTACTCCAGCTGTTGCTTTTTAATGCCACTTACTTTTCCAGCCTTTTGTTTCCCCTTCCCATAGTTTTTGCAATGTGTTGCTGCCATCAAATTCAAAATGAACTAATAATTTGTGTCATAATAATGTCTCAGTTTAAACATCTGGTACGTTGTTTACGCAATTTATTTACATTTTACACAATGCCCGCCTGGTGTTTTTTATTTCTTTACTGAATGAGATGACTAAATATAATTGGCAGGCATAGATACTCTCTGCTGCCATCATGTGGCTGTGATTTATTACTCTGGCGTAAACTGGTTTTTATATATGTTCACACACATTTAATACATTTTTATGAGCAATGATTAGGTACTGCCAAGATGAGGCATTTTGATACAATGTAAAATACATGCATTATGGAAAATATGAATGACCTTTTTCATATATATGGAAAATCTGTTAATAAAGCGAGTGACTGCCACCTGTCAGCAAGAGATACTGAGTTTTAAACTTGGTTTAAACAGCCTACGTTGTAAAATCTCTCTATTTAAAATCTAATTTTAGTCTCGTCAGTCCTCATTTCTGTGGCGAATGGAATACTTCACCACTTTCATGCCTTTAAAATAGTTATACCTTGTCTCCTCTCTGAATTTCAGTCTCAGCCGGCTTTGTCTGCTCCCCAACCTGTCCTGGAGGACCTGGAGGTCCTTGCAAACCTGGGGCACCCTATGGTCACGGCAGGGAAAGAGTGGCAGGTTTAGTAATTCAGTAAAAGCTCTGAGAAGACAAGCTTGAGGCAGAGACTGAACATAACTCTAGTAAAAAAAGTGACGATTATGGTACCTTTTCTCCTTTGGGTCCTTGGAAATTCAAACCCATATTCCCCTGTTGAGAAAAAACAGAGGGAGGCTGTCACTTCAGGCTCAGTGGAGTATATTTCATGACCAAGAATAGTTCAAAATGTATTATCATTTTGTCTTTATTTACTAAAGATCAGTTACAAAGTGTCTGATCTCACCTTAGGCCCGGGTGAACCAGGAGCACCTGGACGACCCTGAGAAACAAACCGAGAAACAGTTGGCCTTCAATCTGATGCTATTTGTGCAACTTTGATGAAAAAAGGTTTACGCTGTAGCAGCTTCTCTTTACCTCAAGGCCTCTGGGTCCTGGGGGACCTACCGGACCTTGTATACCTGGAGGTCCAGGTCGGCCCTGTGACATAAAAGGAAAAAGATGTACAGACAATTGGTAAAACATACAGTTTAAAAAACCTAAACATTTTCATCCTTTTGCTTCTGTTTGAGTCTGTGAGCATTTCTGTGAGTGTGTGAGAAATTACAGTCCTAGCTCTAAAAATGCTTCCATAAGCACCAACAAATAATGTCAATAATTATAAATACAGCAGACACCTTGATATGTGATGGCTTTATGTTTATAATATCAGTATTGGTCATATTTCAGCTTATAAATGATCAAAATTAAACAGATTTTCATTTGTCGCATTATTAAACAGACCGGTTTGACACCTAAAGCTCAAGTTCTGTTCATTCATTCATTTTGTTTTGTTTTTTATACACACATCATTCTGACTTACGTATTTGAAAAGTTTTGAATCTGCACGTGAATTTAATTAAATGTGTAAATTAGCTTTGGCAGCACAGTGTTTCTAAAAGGAGAATATTTCACTCACAGGACCTCCTGGCAAACCGGGTAAACCCACTGCTCCTTTCTCTCCGAAACGATTGGCGGAGATAACATCACCTGGGTCTCCCTGCAAAGAAAAGAGAAAGAGATGCTCAAATGTACATTTGTCTTCATAAAGGGAAAGAACCTGAGGGGAAAGAAGGAAATGTTGCTTCTGAATATCAAACAATGTAGAGAGCACCATCTAGTGGACAAATACAGCAAAAACTCAACTTGACATCAGTAAAAAAAAAAGTTTAAAAAAAATGATAGAAATTGATTTTTATAGAAACCTAAAGGAGAGGCAGTAGTAGAGCTTTCACATCTGTGTGTTTCACAGCAAACACTGACAAATAAATTAGCGAAACTCTTATTTGTTTGTTGTTGTGTTGTGTTTTTTGTTTACATGAATAAATAAAAAATAGTGATTTTTTAAAAATTATTTTCCATGGTTTCATTTTCAAAACAGAACTTTTTAAAAAAATGTGTAATGTTTATTTATTTGTAATTGGCTTCCTGGTCCTTTCCTTAGAAGCCCCGTCTTTGGCCTTTTAAACCTGGACGTGGTTTTAAACCTGGACGTGGATGTGTGGTTTTACAAACCACACATCCACACATGTATTTTTCTACATTTCCCCAGTTGTGAAGGGAATTTATATTTACTCCATTAAGTAAGAGTTAAATTAAGGTCTACCAGCCATAACAAGTTCAAAGCACAGTCAAGTCAACATTTCAAATTAGAGTCTGAGTTGTGTGGTGCTTGTAAAGCTGTGGATATATCAGCCTACAGTGAGATAGAAATCTGTATATTAGTGCAGAAATTGCTGACATATCATGTTTTTAATTCAGAACAATGAATGACAAGAATAACAAAGAAGTAGATTTAAAAGGATCTAAGATCTAAAATGATTATTTTACCTAAATGCAACAATTATTTTCATTGATTGTCATACAAATTATATTATAAATATGAGACAATAGGAAAGTAAGTGACAATCTGGTCTTCTTTTGTTTCTAGCTGGTGGAGGACATAACTTAAAAAATTGAATTCAAACCTTGAAAATTAAGTTATATTTTTTAAAATCAATTTTTAACATTAAGAGCATTAGTAACAAAGTTACAAAATGTGTGTGTGCTGATTTTTACCTTTTGTCCTGGCAGACCAGGTGGACCCTGTAAATGAGTAAAATAGAAAAGTTTGTATAAACAAAGCAAAACCAGACAGATCACTGTGATGCTTCATCCTGTAATGACTCACTTGAAGTCCTGGCTGCCCAGGGATTCCTGGACTTCCTGGGAAACCCCTGTCACCCTAAAAAAGGAAAAGGAAAAAAAAAATTGAAAGACAGATACGCTGAGTGTCAACATTCTTTTTTGGCTTTAAGAAATTTCTCTTCTACAACTTGCTTTATTGTTCATAGACATCTTTATTAGATACCTTTGTCCCATTGCAACCCGGCACTCCTCTTGGACCTGGAGGACCATCCTGCCCAGGTAGACCCTGATACACAGGAATTAAAACAGGAAGTTTAACCATAAATGCTGCATGATTTTAAGTTAGCTAGAATTATCTTAGCTCTTTAAATATCTCACTGGGAGTCCGGGTGTTCCTGGAAATCCTGGTGTTCCTGGAGGTCCCTGATAGAGAAGGGGGAAAAAAGAATGTGTCATTTAAAAGTTGAAATGTGAAAAAAAAGAATCCAGTGTTGAGTTTTTTCAGGACCTAGCTGACTGTTAAGGTACAATAAGGTAAAATGGGGGCACCTGCTGGCCAAAGTAGAGCATTACAACCCCAAATTATTCAGTGCTGAGAAAGCACTAAAAAGTCATCCTGTTTATTTAACCGGGGAAGAAAAAAACAGGTGAAATTTACCTACTTAAAAAAAATGTAACTACCTTTTATGTGTGTGTCTGTGTTTTTAAAAAAGCATAAACATCCATAAACTTCAATAAAAAAAAAATCAATAAAATTATGGAGCCATGTCTTATGTTTCTCAGTGTGGCAACGGCTCAAAATCCCTATGAAGTCTTTAGGAAAAATGGGGGAATTACTTACTCTAATTCCTTTTGGACCACCTGGTCCTTGAGGTCCATCACTTCCCTGAGAGAAAGAACAAATAAACAAACAAGAAAGCATTAATGATGAGCCTGATCATCTTTGACTCTACACTGTGAGCAGCATCAAAGACCAGTAACAGCCAAGTAATGAATCTACAGTAGTATTACTGTAGAAGTAATGGAAAACTTATTCATGTCCTTTACTTAAGTAAATATCCAAACAGGACTACTGTGAAAAACTAAACGTATAAAAGCTAATGTTCTCATGAAAATGTGCTTAAAGTTAACCATCAGAACCAGATTATACGCTAAAATCGATTCAACACTGCTCAGGATTTGTGTAAAGCTTTAGAAGTAAAAGCACTTAAATCGAGCCTTTACGGGATTACCACTGCGTGTGAGCAGCGTCGGCGACTGAAGGTTCTTATCTACGTCTGATATTATCCTACCTAGCAACCACCTAACAAAAGCCTAAAACTACCTATTTGTAGTGTTTATGGACCTGCAACACCTGAATGCTTTGTGTTACTTCAAATTTACAGTAACATCATATTTCATATTAACCAAGCTGAATTATACACAAGTATATTATAACATTATCACGTTACATGGCAACCACCTGGCAGTGGCAAGCCATTAGTTTAACACTTATGCATGTTAAAAAGCATTATATCACTTTCAACAGCGCAAAGACGCCGAAGTCTGTGGGATTTTCTGTTGTATTTGATGCTTTGACAAACAAAAATGTATCTTATACTTATCCAGGGGGATGTGCAGAAAACCTTTTGACTGCAGGAAACATGCTTAATGCAGGAAAACATCATCTATACATGTAATGACATAACTACCTAAATATTTAGCAATTATTCACATTATTGTCCTAATTATTTAGTCAGTTTGTTGACCGACAGTAGCTTATAAAAAATCATAAAAGTTACCCAGAGCCTTATGTTGGGGTTCTTGTATATGCACTGCCGCCATCCAAAGTCAGAAAATAACCCACGTCTCAAAAATTGATATATTCAGAGTTTCAATTCAAATCAGTTCCTTTTCTCTTCTCGTCTCCTTGCCCTACAAACCCACCTTCTCTCCTCTGGGCCCAATTGGTCCTTCTGGTCCAGGGAATCCTGGGACGCCTGGCTGTCCTGTCAAACCTGGGAAACCCCTTTCACCCTGCAAGCAATGACACAGTCAAACAATCATTTGTTTCATATTTAAAGACCAGATAAGTTTCAGATTTAATTTCAGTCTGGTCATAATAGAAAGGCAGAGTTATTTATAGCCTGTAGCTAGGGCTGCACGATTAATCGTTAGAAAATCGCGATCTCGATTCATACTTATGTGCGATCTCATTTCCAAATGACAACGATTTAAAAAAAAAAAAAAAGACGACGATTGTACCGCATTTTGATTCGGGACGTACTCTGCATGAAAACAAGCGCTCACTCTTCCTGCTCAACAAATGACAAGGGCGGAGCCTTATACCACGTGATACAGGAGCTGTGCCGTGTGATGCTAAAATTAGCAGGGAAAACACAACGGAGAGCACGTCAGGGATGACGAGAAAGTGACAGGAGAAAGTCCGTCCCGGTCAACCACCCAAACATCAATAACGGGAACCTTATACAGCGCTTCCCCATACCCATCGACCTCCCGCAGGCACAAAGAAATTACGGAGGCTATCACTTATCACCTGACCAAAGATATGGCTCCCATCAACACTGTGCAAAACGAGGGATTTAGGAAAATGATCAACACCCTAGACAAACATTACACAGTGCCGTCCCGCAACTATTTTTCTATTGTTGCACTACCTGCTCTATACACGCAGTGTCGAGCAACAGTGGAGACGGAATTTCAAGCAGTACAACATTTTGCAGCAACGACAAAACGTGAGACATTTGTTGTTTTTATGTTTATTTATTGTTTTTATGTTCAGTCTCAACTGTTACGAAGTTGATGTGCAGTTAATAAGTGCAATAAATATTTATACTGGAAAAGAGAATCGTGAGAGAATCGTGATCTCAATTCTAAGCAAAAAAATTGTGATTCTCATTTTATGCAAAATCGTGCAGCCCTACCTGTAGCACATTAAACAACAGATGGTTTAGAGAGATTCATATTTACATTACACGTCTCCAAAAACCACAAAATGCATCAAAATCTGAAAGGTGTGTTTTGTTGTATTAACTAATTATTATGGACCCAGTGATGTAGTGGTCATTAAAATGTGTTTGATTTAGTTAAATGAATGATTATTCATCTAATAAATCATGACACTGCTCTCCCCTCTACATAAGCTTCCTTTATGCGTTAAAAGTATCTGTATTAGAATCTGCAATACAAGCCTGTGTTTACTTGGTTTTGGATCCATACCAAAATCTGCAGTATTGGACTATTATTCATAGAAATGAGAGGAGATTAAAATGTACTGAGAAAGATTGAAAACATATTTCACAACATGAAATCTGCTGTCTTGAGTTCTTGAATGCTTTCTCTTGATTACTGAGGAGTCTTTGCACTTTGAGGTGACAGTTGTTGTAATTTGGCTCTATGTGAATAAAACTGAACTGAGTTGAATTAAACGTGTGAGTGTGTTCTCCAACAGCCGAGGTGTTTCTGCGTAAATGAGGTGAAAACTTTGCCCGTCTTGGTATCTTGTCAAACATCATCTCCTCCCGTCATCCAGCTCGTACAATCACAGGCAACAAAACACGGTGAAAGCCGGAAATAGAGCCAGGCTGCCTTTTAAAATATGTGTGAGCTTCAACAGCAAAATGTAAGATCCACAGAAACAAAATTCAAAAAAATCACAATTCATATTTCTGCTACTTTACTACATCTCTGTGTGTTATGATTCTGTGACATTATTTATTATTTAAAGACCCGTGTCCGTTATTTTGGCAACAGTGTTTCAGCCTGTGATAAGTCTGACTCAACTTAAATGCAGACTTCACTGTAAGACCGGCACTTGTCTGGTTATAGAGTAATAACAAAAAGAAGAAGATTTCATTAGTCATCCCAAGAAAAACTGTTCCCTGTGTGCGTGTTTTTTTTAAATATGTGTTGCTTTTAATTACGTGTAAGAAATCTATGAGAAATCGGGCCTTTGCTCCCTAACTCTGTGCCCTCAGTCGCAAGTTTCAGGTCAAAGTGAATATGTTCATTAATTGGACGGGAGTATTCAGGGTACACCCACTGGCTGTGGTGTCCAGAGATGGGCAGTAACGTGTTACTTGTAACGCATTACTGTAATCTGATTACTTTTTTCAAGTAACGAGTAAAGTAAGGGATTACTATTGCAAAAACGGTAATTAGATTACCGTTACTTTCCCGTAGGAACGCTGCGTTACTGCGTTACTAAAACCGTGATTTTTTTGCGAGAATGTCTCACGATAGTGACGTAAGCGAGTGCGCCGTTAGTGACAACAGCTGTGTGCAGATCAACAATGGATCACATATCGATTGTGAGAGAGTATGAGCGTGCAGCGTTTAAAGCGTGGAAGTACTGACCTTACTTTGAGTTTGATTCCATAAAAGTGACAAAAACATTAGCGTCCATCGTGCGTGGGAAGAAAACTTCTTTTTACAGCGAAAAAAAATCCTAAACTTCCGAGCAAGCACCGAGTGCGCTACCACGTAATGGGGAACTCACAGAGAAACTCGCGGATTCTTCCACTGACCGCGGCACACCTGCACCAGGGTGAACCTGCGCCTGCCGTACTCCTGCTTTACAGGTGAAAATAGAGCAACAGGACCGCTGAGTCTTTGACTTTATTTATGTTCTGCTGTGTTTTACTTGCATCTATTTGAAAGAGTGAGTGTAAACACAAAAAATATTTTATTTCATGTGCTGGAATGTGCAGAAAATAGGTTTAAATGTTAAACAAATTACTTCCAGTCAGAGAATGTTGCATATAATTACATTTTTGCTTGATGCATAAAGTTAAAAGATTAAAACTGATAAAACAAGTTAAAAAAGAGACTTTTCCATTTGATTACATTTTGTATGATGGATTATGTAGAAAAAGTAGAATTGGGCTGAAAGATCTATCGCTTTATCACCTATTCAGGTTGTAAATCGTGTTTTTAAAAAGTAACTAAGTAACTAAGTAATTAATTACTTTTGAAAATAAGTAATCAGTAAAGTAACGGGATTACTTTTTGGGGGAAGTAATCAGTAATTAGTTACTGATTACTTTTTTCAAGTAACTTGACCAACACTGGTGGTGTCCTCACATTCTCAACACGGTGGTTACTAGTAACACCCCACGTGTGATTGTGTGACACTGTGTTTACCTTTTCTCCTTTCACTCCACTGCAGTCACATTTGGATCCTGCACATCCATGGCAAGCCTGTTTAAAAAAACAAAACAAGAGAAAGACAAATGAGCGTCTTTGGACTTTTACTTAACCAAAAAAAAATCAGCGACATTTCCAACGATGAATAAAACTAGCAATTACATTCCAGTGTTCTGAAAATAGAGGCTCTAAAGTCACTTTTTCCAATTCCATAACAAGCGAAAGATTCCCAGGAACAGACACAAATACTTTGGAGGTTGCATCAGGAAGGGCATCCAGTGTAAGAGTCCACCAAATCAAACGTGTGGAGGAAGCAGGTAAAAGCTAGAAAGCAGCTTTCTGGGTTCTGAAAATGTGTCTGCCACGTCTCCTTTTTGTCCTAATTTCCTGCCAAATCTGCAGCCTCAGCCATGTAAAATCAGTCAAACTCCTTTCCAGAATTGTAAAACCAAACAGTAAATTTAGTAAACTTCAGCAAGTGCTTCAGCATGCCACCGGGGGGCGCTGCATAATTACACTTTGCACATTACAGCACATGTCTTCCCACAGAGGAACAGCAAGGTCAGCGGATTCACCTGCAGGTTTGTTTGCTGATGAGATCGCAGCTGCAAGGTCGGCGAGGCCAAACAGTACTCTAAACTCAAATCAAATAAAGCTTTTATCTCACAGAGAGCACGTTTATCTTCCAAAATATCTCACTTCTTCCCATCCGTTAGACTTTGGATTCACTTTTTGTGAAGGACTAAAGACTGAGAGAGTTAAGAAAAACTAGGAGGGAGGGAGGGATGGATGGATGGATGGATGGATGGGTGGAGTGGGAGTGCCAAGCTCCTGATTAACTTTTCCCATGCCTGTTGACACAGTGAATGCCAGACGGGCATCAATTGCACGCATGCCAGGCAGCCAGGCTGTGAGAAAGATGGAGAGGCAGAGAGCGCACGAGAGAGGACAGACGGGCGGACATTCTTCTGTGTCTGCAAAAACGTTTTCGTGTCCGTCTTTGAGCTGACGCTTTTCACGGTGTTCTCGTTTTACTGACACGGAGGGGACGCAGCAAACTCTGAGTGCATTTCCTGGTTCATCAGTTTATCATTAAGTCTAAGAAATCGGAAAGATTCTGGAATAAAAGGCAGTAAACATGCAAAATTGTCTTATTGTTATTGTTCTTAATTTAAACCTTCTTATTTGAATTTCTTCCCTGTAGGTTTTAGTCTTTGCAAGGAACTGAAGTAATGTCTTAAAAATGCACTGACATTTTGACTCATGTTAGCTGTTTAATAATGCAGATTTTGTGTCATTGTAAACTGATTTCATTCCTGTGATTTAGATTGTTGGCTTAAGAAAAACAGGCAATATGAGGTTGTGATATTTGTAACATTTTTTACTTTAAACTGATAAGGATCAGCTAATGTGTTGCCAACAGGGAAGTCACAGAATGCTATGCAACCCATATTATACTTGGTAGCTTGTTTAATTATCATTTACTGGCCATTACAAATTCAGATACCAAAAGGTTGACAAATAACTAATGCTGGGCGATAATATCGGCCCTGCCAATATATCGATCTGGCTGCAGTGCGATTGCACAGTCTTCCAAAGAGTATCGTGGGCCATGATGATCAGAAAAGCATCTGCCAATATGTGCAATCAAATACAACTGGAAATACAATATTCTAAGATCAAGTACCCACAATTAAGCCAACGTGGAACTGCAGCTCCTCTAATATCCACTCCATATGCGAGTGACTCCTCATAGACTCCAATAAAAACTAAACAGGTTTGATTTTTCTTTTTTTGAACAACTCTTTGATTTACTGTCTGTTACTGACCCTTTCCCCCCTTTTTTAACTCGACCTTTTTCACTTCCACAAAGTGAAAGGGCCTGGGGTCAAAAATCAAGGCTATAAAATTGAATTTCACAATTAATCTTTGGCACATTAAACCTCACACAGTTTACCGTTTGCATTTCTGTGTACACATTTAAAACAGTGCATACATGTTTACATTACATTTGCCGCTTTCCAGTGTGTGTGTGTGTGTGTGTGTGTGTGTGTGTGTGTGTGTGTGTGTGTATAGATAATATGCCCTTGGTTATATAAAAATCAAGACAGTCCTACTATCCTGAGCTGCATGAAGGCCAAAGCAAGGCATTTGCATGATTTTATCTCACAACTGGTGCAAAGTGCTGTCTGGGATCACAGAGGGATCACCAGTAGACACACACACACATGCCTAAATACATCTGTGTGTGTCTCTGTGTACGTGGGGGTGTTTTTACAAGCCTTGAATCTCCAAATTAGCCTCTGGTCTGCTTCAGCTCAATGCCGTCTGTTCTCCCACGCCCATGCCTGCAGCTCAGGCTCCATCCTTCTCTGCATCCATCTGTTTTTCTCCACACTCATCCCTCTTTTCTCCACTCTCATTTAACCAAAAAAGCATGACCGAGCTTGCTTGCTCTTAAAATAACTGAAACACTCAGCTACTCTCGAATAACCTGGAGATGTCCACTTAAACCAGCAACGGAGCTGATTTGGACTTGGTTTGTTCTTATAGTACTAGTATAAGTGGACTATAAGTGAACTTTCAAACTAAATGTTATTTGACCTGTATGTCCTGCCTAATAAAGCCTTTTCTCTTGTGCAGACTGAATTTGCAATTAATTATTAATGATTAATCTCTGTCTCTGTTCCACAGCATGTCTTTTGTCTTGCCTTCCTCCCCTCACCCTCAGACAGTGATGGCTGATGGCCGCCCCTCCCTGGTTCTGCTGGAGGTTTCTTCCTGATAAAAGGGAGTTTTTCTTTCCCACTGTCACCAAGTGCTTGCTTCTACGGGGTCATATGATTGTTGAGGCTTCTTTCTTATATTTTAGGGTCTTTACATTACAATATAAAGCACACTGAGCACACTACATAATTAACCATGTATCAAGATATCTGGGTATACTTCCACTACTCAGCCTTGTTGCTGTCTTTCCCAATGGTTGCTTCTAGTGTGCAACGAATGGACAGAAATTGCCTGCCACCAAAAATATTTTTCTTCTCATAGACCACCATTATACAAAAAAACCATTTACAAAACTGTCCAGCTAGGCTGCAAGGCTGCATATATATGTATATTTGCAAATAATAAAAACAAGCCTGGCAATCACTTGTGCAGTGATCCCTAAAAGAGTGGGCCACTTCCCCCAGCAGGGCTGTAAAAGTACAGCAGGTGGGTCAGGAGCAGTCATTTACAAAAATAAAAATGCTTTCATTTTAAATTTCATAATTACTTTTGAAATGATCATCTACCATTTATGATTCAGTATTTAACTAAAAACAATGTAAAACTAATTAATAAAAAGCTCTGATATTTATTTCTGATATTTATTTATCGCTCATTTGATCCAAAAGGTATCCAGTGACAAGATCAAAATGAATCAGAGAAAAGACAAAGAAAAGAAGTGCTTTAAATAAGTCTGGTGGGTTCATCAGAGTTTGGCACATAAAGTGTTCAATGTTCTTCAGAAAATGTTCAGATTTCAAATTTAACTGAAATGTTAATCCGGAAAAGGAAATTTGCCTTTCTCAGTGTAAAAGCTGTACAGGTGGCCGAGATCTTCTTCTACATCCACGATCATGATGTTTGATTTCAAGTAACAGGTGTGTCCGAACACCGTCTGCCACTCTGCTGCCAGAAATCTTCACTTTATCACACAGAGGATGCCACTTATAAAGGTGTTTACTTTACAGCAAATGTGGCTAAAAACAAAGGGTGAACTAAGAAGAAACCAGGTGGCTTAAAAAAAAATCGGACTAAACGCAGCGTTAAAAGATCCTTCTCCCTTTACATGCTGTTCACTCCCTCTCTCTTTGCCCCCACAGCACTGAGGGGGCGTGTAATCCACTTAGAAAGGTCAGTGAACTGCAGATATTTGCTCTAGTCTTTCTTTCTTTTAACTCTCTTTTAACCCAGCTTAATTTTTCCCCTCACGCCAACCAAGCAACCAGGCCTGAGCAGAGCTAAAGCTACTAGTGATCTCCACTGGAGGTCTGTATAGGACCAGAAAACTGCAGCGGTGCAGCTCCGACACTGAGAAGCAGGACTACCAGGAAACAGCACCAGACTGCAGTTAATGTAGCTCTTCCTAAAAGGAGACATAAAGGTCTATGAACAGTATTTACGACACATATTTTAACTGTGTTACGTATTCATAAATTCAGTATAAATGAAACGAATTGTGCTCTACTCTTTTGGAGCACTATGTGTGCTACTTTAATGCTTAAATTTGCCTATTTTCATGTGAATCTGCACATAAAGTTCCCAAAAAGTAAAAAAGTGAGTTAAAGTAGGTCAAACGTATTTATTCAGCACCTTTCAAGATAAACAACACAACGATTCTAAAAGTACATTCACAGGTGTGTACAAAGTGATGGACACACGATCCAGGTGAGATTGGGTGAGTTGACAAGGAGAAAGAGGAGGAGGAGGAAGGAAGGCACGTACCCGAGGATTAGACTGGCGAGACTGGAATTCCCCCCGACACTCATAAAAGAGTGACGATTAGACACGTATAGACGCTGCCCTGCCATGAGCACACACATATGCGTTAATGTAGCAGACAAACAGACACAAACACTCATAGACAGCACACACAGCTGCACAGACAGAAAGAGAGCAAGTCCTCGTTTTGAACATCGTTAAATGACGGCTGTTTTCTTACACCGATCACGGCACAAAGCGTGTTCGCTCCGGTCCGCTGGAAAGACGTGGGTGTCTAATCTGGTTCAATCGTCGCCATCCGAGCTAAACCAACCATCAAGAGCAACTTACTGTCCGATTATTTTTGATTATCTTGCTTCTTGAAAATTGAACTTTGTAAAAAGTTAGCTTGAATAACGCAACTGCAGCAAAGCGACACAAGATGGTACCTCTTTTCTTTTTAAGAGAGCTGAGCTGAGCTGATTTTTGACTGACATGATAGCCATTAACAATTCATGTTTGCACTTGAGGTGAACTGGACTCGGTGCAGTCGACTCTCGAATGACTGGCATCGCAACTCAGACGCAATCACCAAATCAGAGCTGGTATAGGGGGTAAAAAGGGGGTCCGTCAGAAAATCTCATCTCCTAGTTGCTGCAGCTTCTTCCTCCCAGATAAGATCCATGCCATCCATGTATTGATGTGTCACTGAAATGGCAGTAAAGAAAGACCAGCTTATTCATGCCTGTGAAAACAATAAATGACATCCAAGTATCGGTGTCATTTACAGGCTTCTGTCGTTCAGGAGCTAAAGCAGGTCAACTACCAGTCAGAAGGTGTTTTGAGCCCTTGTTCTAACATTCTGCATGTGGAGCGAGATGCTGAACCCTATACAAGTGTGTGAAAGTTAGGTTAAAAGTGCTTGTGTGAATGGATGAATGAGACTCGTGGTAAGAAACCACATGTGCAGGCAGAAGCACAACAAGAGTGAAGTCAATCAATGAAAAATTGGAGCGGCCCTGATAAATGATCCTACAAGATGTCGTCATCTGATCATTTAAGTGTCTCACTCAATGGTTGTTGGAGACGCATGAATACATCATTAGTGTTGCAGAAGCCTTAACATCTTTCCCCTCTTTTCTGTGCACCTTTTGAAGTAGCTGAAGTTGTGCTAGAAACCTCTGCTCATTTGAAAGATTTTGATACATCGCCCACCTTTGATGGTCAGTGGATTATAGAGCGAGAGTAAGACGGTGGATGCTTCCGTGTGTTCATTTCAAATAAGCAGTAAATAAATGACCACAAACATTAAAGGTTTTTGCCACATGTGAGCAAATCTGTGGCTTTATAGTTTCCTGATAGTCCAAATACGGAAAAAATAGCCACATCCTGTTACGGAGACTGGACAGACCATCTAACATGAAACGGTACCGCGATATTGTGAAGGTGCTGTTTCGTGTCTGAGCATACATCTGTCCCAGTCCATGTGTTGCGCCGCTGTGTGTGTGTGTTTACGGTGAATGGCAGTCCAGGCTCCGAACCGCTGATCCCTTTCATCACGGTTGGACTTTGACTACTTCAAGATGCCCTAAATGCGACGACCAAACTAAATATTTTGGATTTGACAAAAAATCCAGACGTGTGTGCTTTGACTCAGTGGCTCTCAGGAGGAGGAAGACCTCCCCGACCGATGAACGCAGCGTGTCAAACTCATTCGCGCACACATTACACGCCATCGTGCCACAGTGCCAGTCCTGGAATTCCATTGATATTCCTGGGAATTCCTCCTTTTTCCACCCCTCAACACAACTTTGGTTCCTTTCTTCTCTTTTCATTTGGCCTAACTAGTGTTGACCCCTGTGACCTCCTGCTGAGAGCTCCTTCAGGGCTGCTGACCACCATCCGTCCAGCCCTACCCACACTGTATGACCCTTTTACTGTGTGTTACATTTAGATACAAATACTTTCTTATTACCTCACCTAAAATCCTGTTTCAAATAAAAACGGGTTTTCCAACTGATCACTCTGCAGCTGAGCAAGTCAGAAATCTGTTTTTTCCTCATTTGAATCCAACAATAAAACTTTAAACATTACAAAGGATATCCAGTACAAGAGGATGTTAAATCTTACCTGCATGTGTGATGTTTCATTACAAACACATTAAAATGTATTAAGCCAATGAACAAATTGTATATATTTAAAGGAACCTTGAGTAGAACCTTTTATTTTCAGAATAGGATCCAACATGAGAACAACAGTGAACTCAGGAGACAAATACACAGCAAATAGTTGTAGTGATGTAGGACATGTAGAGCATTGCTGGGAATAGAAGAGGATGAGGTGCTGAGGGGAGCCCTAAAGGAAGCAGCCGAAAGAACAATATGAAAAAGAAGAGAAAGAAAATCAAACAACAATATCAACATGCTTTCCTTTTCCCATAGACTATGTTTTAATAAATAAATAGAGTTAAAATTTGGACATAAAGTTTATGTCCCAAAAAAATGTGTGACTTAAAAGATATTTTAAATCTTAAAAGATATTTCTAAATAGATTTACTGTTAAAAAAAATAAATTAAATAAAATAAGAAGAAAAGAACGAATCTTTAGCGCCCTCTGCTGGACAACCTGTGCTAGTCTGTTTCAGTGCTTTTGGCACAGTAGCCTACATGCTACAAACATTTGGAACTGATAAACCAACATTGGATCAACGTATCAAGCTCTGCTAAGTAACCCTAAACATCTGTTGCACATCATTTGAGAGACGCATTAATTAAAGTAGTTTCTACAGAACTGAAGCCTGCTGGGATCACACATAGAAACAACCCTTTATCCTTTACATCTGTAAAAACACACGTCACCCTCTGCTCCATGCTTTCATCTAGCAATGGGGTTTTTGTATTTAACTTGTACTGAACCAAAACAAAAAGACTGTTGTGGTGCTGCAGTGATTAAACAGATGGAGGAGGTGTTTTAGGCATGTTCATCATAGACGTTCCAGCGAGGCGGGTAATACTTAATAATAGTTTTTTGTTTTGCAGCAAACGGACTAAAATTTCCTTATCCTTCACAGTGGGTTTTTCACACAAGGGGAGTTTTTTTTTAATGTATCAATCAGACAGACTCTGCTGAGAAGGACGTGAGCGTATTCTCATAGACGTCCTGAAATCATGTCTGCTTTGGCCTCTGATATCAGGAAAATCTCAGTGCACATAAGCAGAAATGCTGAATGTACAGCAGATAGTGACGAGAATGAAAAACGACTGAGTCAAAAAGACACTGACAGTCTTTTTTGATACTATTCATGAGTCCAACTGAAATCCAAACTGAGCATAGTTTGAAGTGAGTTGATTGGAGTGAGTATAATGGACACCACTGGTACTAATTTCAAAGAGGAGATGCTATATTGAGGTCATGTATTGTAGTTAAGTGTCAGCAGAGGGCATTATCTATTTGTGAGCTCAGCGAGCTGTGAAACATGGCGACTGAAAGAAGCGTACAAAGTGTTTGGGAGTACTTTAGGTTTAGACCCACAGCCAAAATGAGCCAGAAACTGTGTGGTGTCTGAGCCTTTAACTAAATATGCTAATGCTTCAAAGTGCATTTGCGTTTAACATAAGTCCTCCAGCAATAATTGGCATATCAAGATTGAAAACCAATGTGAGACCCAGGCAGGCCAAGCCATGTGGAGCCTATAACAATGTTGCCCATTTGGAATGTGGGTACCCCACAGTGGATTGCCAACTGTGGGCCATGTAGTTCTGCCTGTAGTGCATCAAATGTTTTAACATAATACCTGAAGCA
Source organism: Rhamphochromis longiceps (assembly GCF_057381845.1). Taxonomy (NCBI): domain Eukaryota; kingdom Metazoa; phylum Chordata; class Actinopteri; order Cichliformes; family Cichlidae; genus Rhamphochromis; species Rhamphochromis longiceps. The sequence goes on along the minus strand of NC_140559.1, from coordinate 34,721,034 downwards.
TCATTACTATTTAATGCAGTATACAAGTGTGGAGTGTGAAATGTTACAAATAACTAACAAAATGTTGTAAATAATGAGAAATCATGAAAGGTACCTAATGCTATCTGTCCATCTTCATGGATTTGTGTGCTCATATAAGCACAGATCATTTAACAGTTGAATTTTAAGCTCTTATTACCGCTACATATTTATCAAAACTGGTGCACATCTACATGGCAAAGGAATATGCACCATTACGAATAAACTGGTAGCTTTTCTCAGTACTTACGCCATCAAATTCTTTCAATTACCTCATGTAAGCAGAAAGATTTGCAGTCTCTCCTCTTGGAGACAACCTGCCATAGTGCAACCAGGCCTGGCTGGGACTGGCCCTTTTATACAACAGGTTCAGACATGTCCGACTCCTCGCTCTACATACATCAACACTTGGCACGTTGTGATGTAGTTAGGGGCAACGAGAAATTAGAGAGGGGCGCGGCGGCTTGCCAGCTGAATACCTGGATATGTGTAGCCCGGGGATAGACTGAGAGCAGGCAGGTAAGAGAGGGTGGAGGAATGGCAGGAGACAGTCTGATGGAAATAAAGTGTTAAGTAAGATTACTGAAAACTGGCAGAGGGAGGGAAGGTTGTGATTTCACTTCACATTTGAATAAAATCAAGCATGGCTGATTATAAACAAACAAAACTGTGTGCTGCGGGCTCCAAGCTGTTAGTCTATAAGTCAAAAATTGCAAATATGTGCGGCCTCAAGGAGCATGTACAACAAAATGGGTCACGTTCCTCCTTGGACGAGTGCAGCTATCACTTGGACCAAAATTTGCAGGAAATGTACAGTGTTGTGCAAAAGTCTCGAGCCATTCCTAGTAAAGGGAAACGAGGAGAAACGCTGAGGATGGAGGAATTACACGACGACTGGACTGGAAAACATTGGCAACAGGTTTTATAGAGTGATGAATCCAATTATTTGGTTTAAATCATCATCAGTATGTCTAAGAAAGATGACGAGAGAGGAACAACTGGGAGTGTCTACAGATATCTGTAAATCATGGTGACTCCAAACACACTGCCAGTGCAGTTAAAGCATACATGGATTGAAAAACCCTGAACGAAACACTACCAGGCATGGATTGGCCTCCCCAGAGCGCAGGCCTCAACATTACTGAAGCAATGTGAGATTATCCAAAGACAGTTAACATCCAAAGAGCTCTGGATGTCATCAAGAGGTCTGGAGAACTAGAAAAGAAATTACAAGAAAGCTGCTAAAGAGAGTTCAGAGCACTGAAGAGTAAATGTGACCTACCCAAAACCTTTACCTAACAAATATCTGGTTCCTTTTCCGCTATTAAGGAATCTAACAGAAACACTCATCCAAATGAATCACAAGAAGCTATAATTTACCTCAAAGCTAAGCCAAATTTTACACGAAAGCATGAAAGTGTTCCTCCACACTCACATAAATGGAGTCAGTTTACCACTGCTAAACTGTTCCTGTGTGCCACAGCGAGAGCTTCATATTTAACCTGTAACTCCTGCTGCAGACAAAACAAGATCATACCGTCTGTTCTAATATCTGCGAGAATGTGAAACAGAGGGAAGGGACACAAACAGCTGTGCTCTGTTCACGATACTGTAAAACTTTTTTTTCCTTTTGGATTTCAGATGATAAGAGTTTATGATGCAAAGATTAGGGATTAGCAGCTGAGCCTTTTGCACTCATTCACCTGCTTCATGCTTCTGCTCTTTAAGGCCTGTTTTTGTGCACATCTAGGTTTATTTGGTTTACCATATTTTCTGAACGGCCCATTTTTGGCATTTTAAAGGATTTTATTGGTCTTACAGGCATGCCCCGCTGTGCACTGTGAGGCAGTTGTAACACTTTTTGTTGTAGTATCACTCAAACTGATTATGTGCCACTGCAGTACGATTTCCCCACATAAACACTACAAATAATAACAGAAAATGCTCCTTTAATGAGCTAAATTTGACCCTGTGCTCTAATTCAGACACGCTGCCTGCGATTTAGTGGCGTTTGTGTGCGAGTTACGTTTAAACTGTGAGCGCTGAGAGTGGTGCTTAGCAGCGGTTTGGTTCAGATCCCCTAACCTGGCTGAACATGCTCTCGCTTGCTTTTCAGACTTGAGTGATATGATTTTAAGCAAATGTGCAGGCAGGTCACAGCAGGTTCCTATCCTGCCCGTGTTTCTCCTAAATACACCCCAACCCCCTTTAAATGGCTTGTAATGAGAGCAGACAGTGAAAAGGCATAAGTGTCACAGCTGTACAGCTACCTGTTGGCATTAAGCCACATTAAAAAGGAGAAAAAGGAAAAAAAATTGTTTAAAAGGAAAAAGCTGAAAATTTAAATAGTTAAAAGTTGAAATGTGAATAGTTGGTTTTAGTATTATATGATTCATTTATTACATTTTATGTGGAGTGAATAAATAAAAGTATATTTACGGTGGCCCCTAGAGACAAAGCACGTACAAACTTCAAAACACGTAAAAACTCCAAAACATTTAAAAACTCAGACTCGCGTAAAAACTCAGAAGCACGTAAAAGAGCCGGCTCTTTTTAGTGAGCCGAGCCGAAAGAGCCGGTTCTCTAAAAAGAGCCGGAAATCCCATCACTAGTCTGTGCTGTGATAAACATCTGATATCTCAGTTGTTTTGACCTGAGAGGGTCTGTTTGTCCAGATGAGACAAAGAATGCTGCGCATTCAATGTTGATATGCTGTTACGGTCGCTGACCTCTAGTGGCTCTCCCTCTGTAGAAGAGTTGTTTTTCTCCTTTTCTTGTGTTGCAGGTCTGCCTCATGAGCCGCAGCTGAGGTGTGTTCCAGCTCGTCAGCCACGGCATATAGTCTGCCATCCTAAACTGCCACACCCCCTGCCATTTTCCCCATGTTTGCCAGAGCTGTGAGCTGTAGAGTTTTGGGCAGCGGGCCTTAGTGTGTATGTGTGTGAGAACTTACCCTCTGTGAACTTTGGTTTTTCTTTCTTTTATTGTAAGCAAAGGTGTACCCTTATTGTGTTAATTAGTTTGTCATTGTGGAAGCAGGTAGGGGTTCTCTGCCATTTTTGTTTCAACTGTTTTCTCCTGGTTTGGTTAGACAGGGAGCTCAGCCATTGTATTTTGTTTTGGTTAGTGAGTACTTGGTTTTGATTTCTAGCTAAAGTGGGGTGTTTTGTTTATTGTTTTGGCCTTGGAGACCCTGAAGAAAAGAGCTTCCCTGTGCTTGTTTTACTGTAGTAGTTTTAGGCAATAAATCTTGTATACTGACATCTATTTCTCCAGTAGTTCATGTGTTCCCTTTCACTTTGTGTTACCCCTCGCTCCAGTCGACACTTCGTTCTTAAGTGGGGCGTAACATAAGTGGGGGCTCGTCCGGGATTATTTGGGTTGTGGCGCAGTTTAGCCTGGGTGATTTTATAGCTAGGCCTGCATTGGTCCAGCTTGATGCATGTCGGAAGGAGGATTTGTGTGCTGTTGCCGCGCATTATGAAATCCTTGTGGCCAAGTCCATGAAGAAGAGCGAGTTAAAGACTCTTGTTGTCAGTGGGTTGGTTGGGAAAGGCGTGTTCCCCTTAGAGGTGGTCTCGGGGGATGCCGCGTCACTCCTCGAAACCTCTGGTCATCCTCAGGTTTGTGCTGAGGAGGGGGCGGGGACACCTACGGTGGTCAAACCAGGTGAGGGAAAGCCACCAACCTCTCTTCCACGGTTTGAGCCCTTCTCTGTCGAATCTAGTAATCCCAGTGTTAGTGCACGCGTAAAGGTACGTTTAGTTCGTCTTGAACTTGAGGCCAAAGAAAGGGGACGTAAGGATGAGCTTGAGTTCAAGTTAAAGTGTCGGGAGCTAGAAGCTGAGACATCTATTAGGTTGCGTCAACTGGTGTTCCGCTGCTCAAACATTCCTTGAGTTCGCAAGGGAAAAAGGGACACTATTTGATAGGTGGTGTCACCTATCAAATAGTGTCTTACCAGGTCGCAAGCTCGGAAGCTGGAGGAAGTGAACCTGAGTGAGACTGTTCTTGGATCTGTTCTAACTGGGGACAGAGAGCCAGCTGCTAGCCCTTCTAAACCAGCGCTCGATGAACAGGGTCTGGCTACTCTGTCTGAGGTTCTTCCTTTGCCGGTCTCACGTGAGTGTTTGAGCCAGGCTCAGGAAAAGGATGAGTCGCTCGCTAACTGTTTTAAAGAGGTAAGCGGGTTAGCAAACAATAAAAAGGCACACAGGTTTTATCTTGAGGATGGGTTACTGCTAAGAAAATGGGTCTCAAGACCTGCACTACAGCAGGAAGGAGGTGATGAGGGTTGGGGGGTGGTACGCCAAATAGTCATTCCTAGGGATTACCGGGGTGGCATATTGCAGCTTGCGCATGAACACCCATGGTCAGGTCATTTAGGTATTACTAAAACCTATGACCGCGTTCTTCAGCACTTTTTCTGGCCAGGTCTGAAGAAAGACGTTGCCAAGTTCTGCAAAACATGCCAGGTTTGCCAAATTGTGGGTAAACCTAATCAGGCGGTGCCACCTGCTCCTCTTAAACCCATCCCGGTAGTTGGGGAGCCTTTTGAGCGTGTTTTAGTGGACTGTGTGGGTCCTCTACCCAGAACAAAAACGGGTAATCAGTTTCTCTTGACAATCATGTGTGCCACAACCCGTTTTCCTGAAGCCATACCACTTCGAAAAATCACCGCTCCCACTGTGATTAAGGCTCTACTTAAATTCTTTTCAACATTTGGTCTGCCTAGAATTGTTCAGACCGACCAAGGCAGCAATTTCCAGTCAAAACTGTTCAAGCAGACATTACAATCACTTGGTATCAGACACATCCCTTCCAGCCCTTACCATCCCCAGTCACAAGGTGCACTAGAAAGATGGCACCAGACCATAAAGTTGATGATGCGAAAATATTGTCTGGTGACTGACAAGAACTGGGATGAGGGACTGCCATTCCTACTGTTTGCAGCTCGTGAAGCAAAACAGGAGTCCCTTGGTTTCAGCCCTGCTGAATTAGTTTTTGGGCACAGTGTGAGAGGGCCTCTAAAAGCCCTGAAAGAACAGTTTTTGTCTGATGTGCAGCCGCAATCAAATGTGCTTGAGTTTGTCACGCAGTGTCGGGAACGTTTGTACCATGCTTGTGCAATAGCTAAGAAGTCTCTGTCAGCAGCCCAAGGGAAAATGAAGCGGCAGTATAACCGGAAGGCAGTGCAGCGTTCTTTTAAACCTGGTGATCAGGTACTCGTGTTGGTGCCCACATCTGGTCCGTCTCTGTCAGCCCAATTTGCGGGACCATATGTGGTAGAGAGCAAAGTCAATGACACAGACTACATCGTTCGCACTCCGGATAGGAGGCGTAAAACACGGCTCTGCCATATAAACATGCTGAAACTGTTTCACTCTAGGGAAGACGATCGCGAGGGCTCCATCTCACTCATTTCTGTGCCCATAAACCATGATGATGGTTTGGTGAAGGGTAGTGAAGGTCAGCAGAGCGGCAGGCTTGCAAACTCAGAGGTTCTTGGTGCCTTAGACACGTACCTCTCCTATCTTCCTCATGACGAGAGAGACGATGTGAAAGATCTGATCCAAGCGCACCCTAGTCTGTTTGGGGATGTACCGTCTAAAACCCCAGTGTTAAAGCACGACATTGACGTGGGTGATGCGTGCTCTATTAAGCAACACGCATACCGGTGCCCCCCACTCAAGAGGGAATTAATGAAAAACGAGGTACAGTACCTGCTTGGAAATGGTTTGGCGATACCTAGCCATAGCTCTTGGAGCTCTCCATGTCTGCTGACACCAAAGTCAGATGGTTCTCCTCGTTTTTGTACTGATTTTAGGAGAGTAAATGCAGTCACAGTCCCTGACTCATACCCATTGCCTCGCATGGAAGACTGCATAGACAGTATTGGAGCCGCCACCTACATAACAAAGCTAGATCTGTTAAAAGGGTACTGGCAGGTTCCTCTAACTAGCAGAGCCTCTGATATTTCAGCATTTGTTACTCCAGACTATTTCTTGCAGTACACAGTGATGGCGTTTGGCATGCGGAATGCACCAGCCACTTTCCAACGACTTATGAACCTTGTGTTAGCAGACATTCACAGTTGTAATGTGTATTTGGATGACATTGTGGTATATTCTTCTTGCTGGACTGATCACGTGAGTACTCTGAGGGATGTTTTTGCTCGTTTAACCCAGGCTTCCCTAACTCTGAACCTGGCAAAGTGTGAATTTGCCAAGGCGGTAGTGACATACCTCGGAAAACAAGTGGGACATGGCCAGGTGCGCCCCGTGAATGCAAAGGTGGAGGCCGTACTGAGCTACCCGGTGCCCACCACCAGACGGGAGCTCAGACGCTTCTTGGGTCTGGTGGGCTACTACAGATGTTTCTGCCGGAACTTTTCAACAGTGGTGGCTCCCCTGACTCGTCTGTGCAGTCCAAAGGAACCCTTCGTATGGACTGCTGAGTGCCAACATGCATTTGACTGTGCCAAGTCTCTCCTTTGCAGTGCCCCTGTACTGGCTGCTCCCGACTTCAGCAAGGCCTTCAAGCTGGAAGTGGATGCAAGCGCTACGGGCGCTGGAGCAGTACTGTTGCAGGATGGAGTTGATGGCATCAGTCACCTGGTTTCCTACTTCTCAGCTAAGTTCAAGCCTCATCAACTCAACTATTCCACCATTGAGAAGGAAACCCTGGCCATGTTGCTTGCTCTGCAGCATTTCGACGTGTACGTGGGGTCAACCACCACCCCTGTCATGGTTTATACTGACCATAACCCTCTGGTATTCCTAAAGCACATGTACAATCATAACCAAAGATTGATGAGATGGGCGTTGCTTGCTCAGGAGTATAACATAGACATCCGACATCAGAGAGGTGTGGACAACGTGGTGGCTGACGCACTGTCCAGGACCCAGTATTAACCCCTTAACCCCAGTAACGGACCTGGTGGCAGTTGTTAAAGGTGTCTGTTTACTGTATGTGATATTTTATGTGGGGGGGTGTTACGGTCGCTGACCTCTAGTGGCTCTCCCTCTGTAGAAGAGTTGTTTTTCTCCTTTTCTTGTGTTGCAGGTCTGCCTCATGAGCCGCAGCTGAGGTGTGTTCCAGCTCGTCAGCCACGGCATATAGTCTGCCATCCTAAACTGCCACACCCCCTGCCATTTTCCCCATGTTTGCCAGAGCTGTGAGCTGTAGAGTTTTGGGCAGCGGGCCTTAGTGTGTATGTGTGTGAGAACTTACCCTCTGTGAACTTTGGTTTTTCTTTCTTTTATTGTAAGCAAAGGTGTACCCTTATTGTGTTAATTAGTTTGTCATTGTGGAAGCAGGTAGGGGTTCTCTGCCATTTTTGTTTCAACTGTTTTCTCCTGGTTTGGTTAGACAGGGAGCTCAGCCATTGTATTTTGTTTTGGTTAGTGAGTACTTGGTTTTGATTTCTAGCTAAAGTGGGGTGTTTTGTTTATTGTTTTGGCCTTGGAGACCCTGAAGAAAAGAGCTTCCCTGTGCTTGTTTTACTGTAGTAGTTTTAGGCAATAAATCTTGTATACTGACATCTATTTCTCCAGTAGTTCATGTGTTCCCTTTCACTTTGTGTTACCCCTCGCTCCAGTCGACACTTCGTTCTTAAGTGGGGCGTAACATATGCACAAAGACAAATTCCTGCAGACAGAAAACAAAAATGCTCCCCTCAAATTTCATTCTGTGTTGCAATATATTGGCAATAAAGGTGGAAAAACATCCGTCTCACCACCTTTCACACAATAACACACGTCTGTTACTGTGGACTGTCTGAAACAAGAGCTAAACATTGCCTAACAGACCAGCCGGAGGAAAAGTCCTCCTACATCAACAGAATAAAAATCCAGATTTAACCTGAAGGGAGGAGGAAAAATAAGTGAGAGAGAGCGAAATCTTAAATTACAGCCTTCTGTTATTACTACTCTACTACATACAGACTGCTAAACAAAATTAGAGTCAAAGCTAAAAAACAGTTGAACACCTGGAGATTTGTTGGGCTTCACGCCACTTTCATCGTTATACCAGACGAGGAAGTCCTAAGCGCTCGAGTTAAAGGCAGCTTCTTTAAGAAGTTTCACCTCTCGTGTGAAAGGCTTCTGATGGGAAGCCCCAGACATTTAAACTCTAGTGAGGTTATCACCTCAGACATCGCCCTAGGAGTCGCACCCATCTTTTAGTACTGAAGAAGCCTTTTGGATGAGCGGTGAAACATCTTCAGGAGCCTAAAAAAGAAGTCTAGTTAAGACGACCAAGATCTGGAACTGAAAATGCACACAGATACTGCTAGCCTTGAACCTCCCCTAATTTCTTTATCATTTGCTTCTGAGGAGCCAGACTTCCTTGTAGTGGTCTCAAGCAACGGTTCTCCAGGTTGTCTAAAGGTTTTTCACTCGTTTTCACTTGTGCCTGACATTTTCAGTTTGTTAAGCCACTGAACACTCAACTATAAATCATTCAAAGACATAAAAGGGACCAACCTTAAGAGATAATTCAGTGTTGTGTTTACACATACCAGACAAGTTAGCAAAGAACCAAATTTAAATGTTATCTTTAGGCCCTTTGTTATTAGCAGACTGTCACAAAAAAACATTTGAGATGACATAAAAATAGCATTTTTTGCACCAATTCCACCGATTCCCAAAAACTATTAGCTGAAAACTTGGCATACTGACCCAGTATGAACCTTCCCTCAGGTCATCTGGATCCGGTTTTTTATCAGTTCCCAGAGTCAGAACCAGACACGGAGAAGCTGCATTCAGCTTTTATGCTCCTTATATCTGGAACAAACTCCCAGAAAGCCTCAGATCAGCTGAAACACTCAGTTTATTTAAATCCAGGTTGAAGACTCACCTATTCTCAGCTGCATTTGAATAAAGCACCAAATCCACACTTTTAAGCTTAAATTTCAAAACTTATATTTTAACTACTGATTTTATCTACTGTTCTGATTTTATCTACTGTTTTTTTGTTGTTGTTGTATTTTTTAATCAATTTTAAATCATGCTTTTTATTGTTTTTGTTTTTTAATGTCTCTGTAAAGCACTTTGAATCACCTTGTTGTTGAATTGTGCTATATAAATAAACTAGCCTTGGCTTGCCATATCTCAGCATGGTGTGCACTGTGTCCTTAAAACAGTGAGAGAAATTTGAGGAAGAGGGGTATACGCATAAATTAATGAATGCATTACTAAGCAGTGGATCCTGTGATTTTATGCCCTGCCTCTCTGCTATATCACTCAGCGATGTGAAAAATGCTCAGACACAGCAACATGTTGAACATTATCCTGCGACTGCTTACTAAAGGCTTAGCTGCATACCAGCCGGCACACTGAACTGAGATTAACTAAGACAGGCTGTCCTGAGCCTGCTGCCCTAAACTGAATGATTACAACCAAACATTAACCTGAACTAGTCCCAACACGAAGACTATAACAAAGTCTCAACCTTCAAGCAGCTCTTTACAAGGTGTTTCCCCAAACTGTACTAAACTTCTTACAAGTCCAAACACACGCACACTAAAACACAGCAGCCTACATCTCAGTGTAAAGTACAAACAGTATGTGTTTATCAGGATTTTATATGACTCTAGTGTAATACGGGTTAAAAAACACAGATATATTAAAAGAGTGAGATCTTTTGCGTCCAGACTGGATACAAATAATCTGAACTGTGGCGATGCTGTCAGCTAACTCCCCACCACACCAAAGTTTAGCTAAGAAGTAGTATAGTAGGCTTTGAGCTCAAAGGTCTCAATAAAGAGTGAGAAAAACAAATCATGGCTGACTTCAGTTTTTCATTTCTGGACTCTGCTAGAGCAGCTCTGAATGAGTCACAGTTAGAAATAATCCTGTTTTATTTCTATACTGGGCCTCTGTTCAGCCCTGCCAATCACTCTCAGGTTGAAAAAGGCCATTTTAGCACCTCAGTCTTTCAGACAACTTTCTTCTGATTTGTTGCCCCTCATAAACAGGTTTAAGCAGCAGGTGGGTGGGTTTCTGTACTCATAGGCAGAGATTTGTGTCTGCAATGACCGCACTGGGGACATCCCCATTCAATGACATCATAAAGAGCCAAAGGCAGAAAAAACTCTTTTAGCTCAACTAGGATCACTTTCACAAAGACCAGGTGTCGACAACCCTCAACATCAAAAGAGCCATTTTAGCTCCTCCTACTGTAATTTAATTGAGAGAGGTTAAATTAAAACATACAGTATATTCATTAATAGGTTTATGCTCTTTATTTTATGTAATACAGTGGTCCCTCTTTTATCGCGGTAGTTATGTTCTAAAAAATAATCCGCAATAGGTGAAATCCGCAAAGTAGCTAAAATGTTTTTTTTTTAAATTATTATAGATTTTTTTATGTCTGTAAAACCCCTCACTACACACTTTATACACTTTTCTCAGACAGGTATGAACATTTCCTCACTTTTCTCTCTTGTTTAAACACTAAAAGTTCAAACCTTCGTAGAAAAATATACAGAATAAAACCAAAGGTGCCCGCGGTTGCCTTTGAACTTCAGAGTCACACTGTTAGCGGGTCAATTTGACAAGCTTAACACTTTCTGTACTGTACGGGAGACACGGCACGAGATTGATTGACAATGGTCTACAGCCAATTAGAACGCAGAACACAATGTGTTGTATAAAAAATAAAAAGCTTGCAAAATTGCACAAAAAAAATCTGCGAAACAGGTGAAAGGTGAACCGCTGTATTTAAGTATACCTTACAAACTGTTATGTATATTTAACATGTGAGTCATTATCATTTTCAAATTTCTCTTGATGTTCATACGAGTGCAATGTTACGTTCTCCATCTGCATTGTGTCACACTGAATAGGAAAGCATCACCAGCCTATATTTTTCTGTTATAAATGACCACCTCTGCAGTTCTGCTTTGGTGTCTTTCAGCTAAGTGTTTTAAATTTAGAACTTCAAGCTGTAGTATTTTGACTTTCTTTCTTCTCATCATCCAAATTTCCAGCCGTGAAGTCTAGTATACTCATTTCACAAGATAATTCGATGTAATGTTTATAGCTTTCTCTGCTGTTGCCGAGTGGCATAAAATCCAAGCAGAGCATGTATGCATGCAACCACCTCCTAAAAGAAATTAAAGCTGTAATAACATCACACTACCTCTCACACTGCTCATGAGAGACAAGAGACGTAATTCTCACAGCCACACAAGGTCCTCGTCAGGACTTTCTAAACAAACCGCAATCATTTCATGCGGGGGCTGAAACAGACGAGTGGGTCTCTTAGATTTTGTCCTTTGCCCTAAAACGGCTCCGTCTGGACGGGTTTATAAAAGATAATAAAGTAACTGTATACTCTGAAATATGTAAAGAAACAGACACACAAAGGCTGCTAGCTCCCCTTTTTTCTCTATGTGGTCGTCAGGGAAGCCCTGTTTCTTCCACAGCAGCATGATGAAAGAAACAGGTGCTCATATTTGGGGAGTGTGGGAGAGAGAGAGAGAGAGAGAGAGAGCACTGGAAATAGTGAGGGAGAGAAAAGTAGAAGAAGAGAGAACCAGACACATCCCACGCTACTATTTTTCTATGCAGGCACAGACTCACTAAGCTGTGTGCTCTGTTATACTACAGCACTGTGAATACCTGTGTCTTATCACTCCTTGGCTTTGCTCGCTCTCATGCAGTCCTGTTGTTGTTGTGGCAACTCATGTGAGATAAAAAACAAAACGAGTTGATGGTAAAGTGATGAGTCTCTTTGTTAATCAGCATAACAATATTCTTCTTCTATAGTGAAAATGGCTGTGGACGGCTGCAACCCTTCTTTGTGTTATTGTGGCTCTACAAGCAGGATGTGTGCATCAGGTTAGATTAGGAAAAGGCTGTGAAGAGTTCAGTGCTGCTGTGAATCAAAATCAGTGTCCTGTGTATTGGACTATAATGATCACAGTGTGATCGGTAGTGAGAGTACGGAGAGGTGAAGGTGTGATCTGGAGTGAAGAGGAGTGAAAGTGAGGAGAGGTGAGACAGGACGTGTGAATGAGAAGCAGACGGACGTAACAGTGAAGCTGCGAGGAGCAGAGGCATATACAAGGGTTCACCCAGAGGTGGGCAATATGAGTAACAGCTAATATCACAATATGATTTTGCTATATCACAATACAATATATATATCACAATATATTTAAATAACATCTAAAACAAATGTTGTTTTAACCATTCAGTGCTTAAAATTGCCCTTTTTTATTTTGCTAACTGCTCACTTCTGCAGCAATAGTTTTACAGCATGTTTTGCAAATTACCGTGTTTTGTTCGACATCCTCCTTGTGAAATCCTTGCTCAGCGCTGTATGCCAGGTAGAACGTTTTTCCGGCTGGGAGGGGGGATTAATGATGCATTCGCAGAGTGTGGGAGAAAAAACCCTCACAGTGAATTACATGCAGACAGCTTAATATTGTCATGGCAAACTTATACTCAATGAAAGCCTAAATAAAGCCATTTTAACCATCGTATGTGGAAAAACTCATGATACAGCGAGTATATTCGATATATCGCCCACCCCTAGGTTCAACCATCCAAAGCAACAGTGCAAAAGAGAGGCGAAGAAGAGGGGCAAGCAGGGTAAGGAAGAGTGTAAGGGAAGGTTTAAAAATGTCATGTATGGCTGGAGACGGGGGCGCTGACAAAAAGACTTGAAGCTGAGCTGAAGGCATTAGGATTTTCAAGGGGAGTGACCAGAATGGACAGGATTAGAAATGAGTACATCAGAGGGAAAGCTCAGGTTGATCGTTTTGGAGACAACGTTAGAGAGGCGAGGCTGCAGACCTTACAATTTAAAATGCCTTTTATCTGAAATTGAATTGATTTCAGGAGTGGTTTCAGATGTGCCTAAGGGTCACCCACATTAATCTTCCAATGACCTTCAGCTGTTGCCAGACTGTAGGCTATGCTGATATACTTGTCAGTCAGTCTAGTTACAGCCTCTCCTCCTTCCCATTCCACTTTCTGGCCGACCTGGCCCTCCGCCCTCCGAACTGCACTAGCTTTAAAAGACTTCTTTGTCATGACTTGGACACCACCCTGATCCACCAACTTTTCTGGGTCTCCTGACTCCCCTTTTTGCTCAGCCTGGTAATGATTACCCACTCAGCTCCTCAAGCACTGTTAGGATTAAAGACTTTAAGATACTCCCTAATATCTTTCTTGGTCAATAAAACTGCTTTAGTCATGTCCTGGTTTCTTCTCTGCATCTATGTTTAGCCTGTTCTGGACATTCGGTCCCTTCTCTTTGGTGATTTTATGGGTACTGAGCCGCTCACCCACCTCTTTGGGTCCTGCGAGCTAAACAAACTAATATCTGGGTGCTAACTGTCACTGCATCATTGTTACTGTCCATACATACAAGCATAAATAGATAAAACTGAGGAACATGTAATAGTTAGGGTTGGTGAAGACTTTAATTTCATTAATTGAGTGCAAAGTTTTACAGCAAAGTTCATCATCAGTGTTGAATGACAACAAAGAAACATGAAAAAGAGAAAGCTGACATGCCAGCAGAGCTGAAAACAAGCTGAGCGCAGTTTAGAGAGGGAAGTTTTTACCTCAGTCTCAAACTTTAAAAGCCCAGTTGACAAAGTAACAATGACAACAAAAGAAACAAGACGTTATGACAGGACGAGATGGCAGTAAAGAGGTGCTTAGTAATATGAGGCCAGTCTGCTCAAGTGAAATGTTTGTTGTGTGCTCAGCTCAGAGCTGAAAGAGTGAAAGGGAAGGGAAAGGTAGAAATCTGATCAAACGAAGCCACTGATCACAGACAGATTAAACTTCACAAGCTTCTATTCTTCTCACAAACAAAATATGCAAAACAAATGAGTGGAGAAACGTGATGTTTTTAACCATACATCTCTCTTCTTTTTTGCCCAGTAACTTCTCTTTATTGGTGCTTTTTAGTTTATTGTTGTTTTGCTTTCCATATGAAACACTTTAACAGATTTTTCTCATGCGTCTTAAAATCGAACTTATTTTTCCCCACTAAGCAGCAGTTCGAGCTTCCTCTGGGCGGCAAAATTCCCTTTTATTCGGAGAAAAGGAGCAACACAGGACAAAGATGATGTCCTTTCAGAAAAGGAGGTCAGCAAAACAAGAAGAAAAGATAAGTAGGGGTCTGAGGGGGACAGCATGTAGGTGGATTTGTCAGGTAGCCCGCTGAATCACAGCCACACACTCCATTCAGACACAGGGGGGAAAAAATCCCACAAGATTCCCACATAAACAGTTTCATCGTAAGTTCTGTTACATATATCTGAAATTTCCATCAGCGCAAAACATAACTGGCTGCCAAAAAAACTAAAAAATCAATAAAACACAAATCCCAGGTCTGAATCATCACCAAAAGGTCATCACATGATCGAAACCTTAATCTCTCCACCAAACCTTCAATCCTCTTAAAAGCACAACCTCCTTCCATTTAAAGAGAGATCTCCTTCCCACTTTAATGTTTTCAGTGATGTTGCTAGGATACTGAGAAGTGCGAACAGATCAAAGAACAGGTATGACTAGACTAGAAGTACAAGATGAAATGGATAAGACACTGAAGCCCTTATGATGGCAGCTTACATCTATAGCAGTAACGTGCATCTCCACGTAGGTACCCTCAACTTTAACCTGACTGAAATCTTACAGTAGTGAGAACTGGGAATGCAATGACACCAGAAATTTCGTAGTCTGTACCAATACCAGACCTCAATACCAAAACAAAACATCCACCACCCCTGAGCCCTCATAAGGAAAAGAGGAGGAGAATGGATGGATGCTTTAAAACAATGATGTGGTGGCAGATCGTTTATTTAAAATGTTAATTTTATACTTAGTACCCTATCATGACTGGCAGTATTTCACTGGAAAATAAGGATTTATTTACTTTACACTAACAAATGCAAACTGCAATCATCTGTATTTTTTGTTCAATATAATTTTCGCAAATTTCAGAATCACAACGTATTCTGATCAAGAAATATTGCGATGTAATTTTGAGGCTATATCGCCCACCCCTGCTCTATAGGTAACATTGCTGGTTTTATCCATATGAAATAGTTATAGCATCCATTCAGCTCTCAGTATTAGCTTGTTGTTGGCTGCATTAGGTTACGTCTACATGCATGTATTTTGGTCAATTTAGCTTTTTCTATGCGTTTTTGGACATTCGTCCACACGTAAACGACATTTTGGTTCACTGAAAATTAGGGATGGGTACCGGTATCCGGTGCCATGATGGCACCGGTTCTGACATAAACGGTAGTAACCAGACCGAAAAGCAGCGCACATTTCGGTGCTTTATTTCGGTGCTTTTTTTTCCTGAGCTGTGATACACTTCTAGCCAATCATTTTACGTTTCCGAGGATAGTAGGCGGGTCCAGGTACGTACGTTCTTTTAGAGCAGAGCTACAGATTAAAAATGCCCAAGGCGAAGCGGTCAAAAGTCTGGCTGTACTTCACAGCAAAATATGCAAACAAGTCTGCAACAAGTGCTTTAAGCTGATACTGTGATACTGTCAAAGGAGGTAACACCTCAAATCCGATGAAACACCTGGCGACGCATAGCGGGGTTTTTTTTAAAGCTGAGAAATGCGCCGTATTTGATAGCTTGCTGCGAGACCTCACACCGAGCGCATCTACTGCGGGTGGGTTGCCTGTTATCGGACCCGGATTTAGCAACATCCCCCACAAACCCAAAGAGGAGAGTCCTGGCCCCTAGCCCTGCCAGTGTAGCAGAAATGATGACGGATGATGATGCAGCAGCAGCCGTTCTTCTCTGCGTGAGTAGCTTAATGTTGCTCGTGTGTAATTTACGTTGAGTAGGCTAACCACGTTATTACATTAATGCATGTAAGGTGAGCTAGCAAACATCATCATAGCTACATGCGGCTGTCTTGTTGTTTGATGGCAGATACTCCCTTCACCCTGGCCAAAAAGGCTAAAATGACCAAAGAAAAAGTGGAAAACAGTTAAACATGAGAGGTTTTGGACAAAGTTTGTGTTTTTTTCCATTGTTTAAGCGCTGCTTCCAGCCAAGAGTGATACCATAAATCCCCTATAGCTGCAGAAAAGGCTAACATTGTTATCTTTTTACAAAAAAACAGCTGAACATGAGAGGTTTTTGGACCAATTTTGTGTTCTCCATTCTTTAAGCACCGGTTTGAGCACCGGCACCGTTTCAAAAGTACCGATTTGGCACCGGTATCGGATAAAACCTAAACGATACCCATCCCTACTGAAAATGGAGCGTTACAGACACTCTTGCCAGGGTGGAGATTTTGAAGCACTCAGCTTCAAAGCTGAGCTTTTGATTGGCCAACATTTCTTCACGGTTAAGGTTATATCACCACCTGTTGCTTTGGCATGGTATTGACATTGCTTCAGATCGGTTATTTCGCATTTTCATGTGGATAAATTTTTTTTTTAAAGAGATGAAAAAAATTCCCATTTTGAAAAGTACTTGTGTACATTAGGCTGCAGCCTTCATGATTACTTGCTGATTTCAGGGTTAGGGTTAGATTCTACTACTACTAACCCTGCTGTTGCAAAAATGACAAAAAGCATTTAAATATCACTTTTATTTCAATATCATGTGTTCTTCTACTGTTGTTGCTCATGCTAGAGCTGCTACTACTGCTACACCTACTGTAATGTAAGTTCAGGTACAACTTCTCCTTCTAAAACTACAACTACTACTGTTCTGGTTGATCTTTTACTGCCAATATAATCAAACCCGCTACTACTGCCACTACAGCCCCTACAAGCCATCAATTGATGGTGCACTTCAAGTAGACACTGATATCATCCACCTGTAACTCCCTGATCAGCCATCCTTTGGGGGTAAAGTCCTTATTTGTGACTTTAACAGCTCTACTATCACCTATCTCTAGTGTGGTTGCTCAGTGAAGTGAGATTTTCTGCTTATAGCTATTTGAAGCCAACAAGAAAACCATCCTCACGTCCTTCCAGTGGCTTCCTGTTCATTTCTGTATGACCTTCAAAAGCCTTTAAAATATCCAAGTCTATCCAAAGTCTGATCCCTGCACACATAACTTCTCACCTCTTAAAGCACCACCAGAAAAAGCTGGTATGATTATTTGGCATTATTAAATTCTGTCTACTAGAGTCATTTACCTTTTGCCAGTTTCCCTGGTTTTGCTCCTAGTATACACTAGGGACGGCTTTTAAGACGTATCATACGTACTTTTTTTATTCTCTGCATTAAATTTTTTTCAAAATGTCAAATAAATGAATACACCTGGTAACACAACATACATCACTGTGGTCTCTACTTCTACTGCTTCTACTACACCAATGTAAGTAAGTAAGTAAGTAAAATTTATTTATATAGCGCTTTTCACAGATAAAAATCACAAAGTGCTTTACAACACAGAAAATGGGAATATAAAACAATATAACAGTAAATAAAACAATGTAAAACAATAAAACTATAAAAACAGCATAAGAAGAAATTAATCAAATGCTTTTCTAAATAAAAATGTCTTCAGCTGTGAGTACACCAAAGATGTCCATGTAAATCTGATGTCCACACTAGCCTGACATTTAAAGACCCATGAAGAGGAGGCAACAGGGAAATGACTGGATGCTGTTTCAGTCTGAATTAGCAGAAAATGAAACTCATGGAAAATCGTGATGCAGACACCCACGTCTGCGACCTGTTTGGGTCTTATTAGTCACAACATATTGCTCTTATCACGTAACAATTTATTTACCAGATGGAAATAAAAACGCAAGCCTTGACTAGCAAATTGTTGAGGAGGTGTTTGAATTCCACAACAAGGAGAATGAAACTGAAAATTGTGGGTTTAGGTGAAGCTTTGCAATTGATGCAAGTGCTCTGCTATTACTACTGCAGATATATTAGAACAGTGTTTCCCAACCATTATGTGCCGCGAGAAAGGATGAGGTGTGCTGTGGAAGATTATTTAGTTCCACCTGATTGGTACTCTTAGGCGATCGGCATGAGTCGCGGGCAGAACAATTGCATTCTCTTCCACTAGAGGGCAGTACAACTACCTGCTCTAATTAAATAGGTTGCAAACTGCCAGTAAAACAGAAGAAGATGAAGAAGAAATGCTATAATAGTCATGCTGTGAGAGGACACAGCGCGTGATAGCAATAGAAAAAAATGTTTTAAAGAAAAAGTAGTAAATCTAGCCCTAGCATCAGTAGTGTTCAGAAGAAAGCAAAAAAGGTATACTGGGGACAAACTGAGCCAATTCCGGTCTACCAGGTGAACAAAATGCTTTTTGTGTCATTTTTGTTTGGTGGTGTGCCATGTAATTTTTCTAACTATGTGCCGTGGCTCCAAAAGATTGGGAAACACTGTATTAGAGTACTACTATTACTATACTATACTACTGGTATCCAGTAGTATAGGGCTACAGCTAAATCTGTCATTGTTGCATCTTTGGCTATTTTCACTTTGGTTTCTACATCAGGTCTGCTTCTTCATGCAAAGAGAATAAATGACAAAGCAGCAAAGGACGGGGGAAGAGAAATGTCTGTACTCAATCCGGGTAATTAGCTTTTTAGCTTTTGGTTTTGCTCCCATTGACCACCTGTTAATCCTAACGGCATCCGAAGGTCATTGACACCACTGTGTAAGTTCTGCCACAAATACACAGAGACTGAAGGATGAGCAGGTTAGCAACAAATTAGAATAATGGAGGTTTGTCAAAGTATGTTTAGGTGACATTACGGTGCCTCGAATAGATTCATAAGAGTAAGAGAAATGTTAATGTTAGATAGAAGTATTGAACACGTAGCATTATATAAGTACCACACCATTTACACTATCTTGATACTAGAATTTCATATCGAATACCATTTTTAATACCACGGGAGTGGAGGGGTAAGGTTGGGGTGGGGTATGACAACAATTTTAGGTAGTGCCAAACAAACAAAACAACGATAAGTATGTGAGGTAGTTCTGTGAGCAAACAGGGTTGATGAAGTTGGCGGCTGCCATTTTTGCCTGGTTGCTGGTAGAATTTTCTTAGCTTCAGAGTTGGAGTTTGACACAAATAATTGTGTTATACTTTTAAATTAGTCTATTATAATGTTACAGAACGTTTTATTATTAGGCATGACCACTAGCTGCTACCTTAATGATAACTAAACAGAAACTATCTGATAAAGGAGGGGGGGGCAATTCATTTACCCGAGGGGCCACATGAGAAACTGGGGTTGTTGTGGAGGGCCACAACAATAAGCTGAACTCAGTTCTGCTCAGTATTAATTTTATCTCTTTATGAGATTATTGGTGTTGCAATCCAAAACAATCCCAGCTTCTCATGTGCCCCTTGAGTAAATACCCACCCCTTTGATAAATCTACTTCCAACTGGGGTTGCAGCTGTGGATGGATCGAGATTTTTGATTGGCCAAAGATATTATACAAGATGCACATTATGACACAACACCACAACCCCAAATATATAGCCAAAGTCATTAAGAACTATTGTCAGCATAAAGAAGAACAAGAATTACTGGAAATGACGTTATGGCCCCCACAGAGCCCTGATCTCAGCATCATGGAGTGTGTCTGGGATTACATGAAGAGACAGAAGGATATGAGGAAGCTTATGTCCACAGAAGATCTGTGGTTAGTTCTCCAAGATGTTTGGAGCAACCAGGCGAGAGCCTTTAAAAACTGTGTTCAAGTGTTCCTGGAAGAATTTATGCTGCCTTAAAGGCAAAGGGTGGTCACACCAAATATTGATTTGATTTAGATTTCTCTTTTTGTTCATTCACTGCATTTTGGTGATTGATGAAAATAAATTATTAACACTTCCACTTTTGAAAGCATTCTTTGTTTACAGCATTTTTCTCACCTGCCTAAAACTTTTGGACAGTACTGTGTGCACGCCCACAAGCTTTACAATACTCCAGCATTGTTGAAACCTGACTTCCTGAAATTCTCCAAACTGTTGAGGGTTGTGAACATCAACTGCTTGAGTTGCTAATGAGGGGGAAGGGCTTTCTGACTGCATCACTGCTGTGTGAAGCTGTTTATTGACTAGAGGAGGCAAAGACGGAACTGTTGATGCTGTTGAGTATTAATTCAAATGCTAATTGAATAATAAAATGAATCTTTTGACAAACCTGCAGGGTACACGTATAGTTGATTCTAATATTCAAATATATATCCATCCATGGAAGTCTTTGGAGAGTTGCTCCCTCCACTGCTGCTTGCTTATGGAGCCTTAAGCTAGATAAAAATGGAATTTGCATTCAAGGACAGACACAAAGGTGGAGCAGTGGGAGGCAGATACAGAAGGTGAAAGGAGAAGGAGAAGGTAAACAGGTGAAACGTTTCCACTAATGTGGTGCTGACACACTCAAGAACTGAAGAGTGCCGGTGCCAGAAGCCTAGTACCAAAAAAGGGTTTAATGAAAGTCAGAGCCAGGGGAATTTTGGCAAGAAATTGACCAGGTTCTGTCCATGTTTGATTTTTTTCTGAACGTTACCATTTCTGCTAGTGAGAAGGAGTTCCAAGAGCGAATTTGTTTTGTTGAACTTGCATGATGCACAGGCTGATTTATGGTGGTTATAAATGTGATTATTATTAGACAGAGGATTGATTGAATGATCAGTACATCTTGCATCTGGAAAATTCCTGCCAAGACTGATTATTGTCATCGTCATCATCATGGCGCTACATGAGGGAACGAGACCGAGTGCAGTGGATGGGGGGAGACCGATTAAAGAAGAGTTGACAAAAGACAGAAGATCCTAGGAAACAAATCGGGGGACAAAAATGAGACCAAACACCAAAGAAGAAGAAGACATCGTGGAAGCTGCAGCTCTGATGTGTTAGCTGATACTCCTCTGCCGATCTCCAAATCTCCGCAATGTCAGGATGTTTTGACTATAACTCTCACCACAAACACACACATACATGCAGACAGATCCGCCCCTGCACAGACTCCACCTGAGATGTGGGTCACGTGTAGGGCGAGCGGGTGTATATAGGTGTGCGCCTCCCTTGCTGCGCAAAAAGCATGCATCAAATTAAGTGTGTGTTTGTGGTTTGCACTGCATGACGGGTTCAAAGGAAAACCTCCAGGTATACATTACCGCTGAACCCCCTCACCTGGCTGAATGGAGATTGATATCTGTGAGGATTAATACACACAGAGAGAGAGAGCAATAAAAATGACTTATGACGCTCTCTCCTTCAAACTTAATGAGAAACTCTCCGCACATACACCAGTCTGTTTGTTTTAAACCTGAAAACAATGTCAGCTTAAGTTACAGGAACATAGCTGCTTTGTCTTTGATTTTAGGGGGGTTTTTATCCCGCAAGTTTGGAAATTTAGACAAAGACATGCCATAAAAGATCATTTCTTTCAATCTCTTGTGCTAGCAGTGACATCAGGGCAGACTGTCTCCACTAGGGGGACTCAATGAGCGCTTTAATGGAGAAAGGGGAACTTTGATTCCCTAAAGAGTCTTCTTTCACACTAAATTAAAGGAATGCTCCAAAACACACAGCTAATTTACTATTATCTATTGAGACATTAATGACCATTTGTGAAAGTTCAGTGACTTTTTTGTGTATCATTACGCTTAAATGTCAAAAAACCGTTAATATAGCAAGTAACTATCTTAATTAAAGTTATACGTTTTTTAGTTCATTTTCTCTTTTTTCCACCCTTTTAACAGTTTACTTCAAGGTCCTTGATAAACTTTTATGGCCTTGGTGAAATATTGCAGTAAACTTAATCTCTGTCATACCGAGACAACTTCCAAGCAAAGCAGGGAAGAGGTCAAACCATAGTTTTGACATATTACAGCTGAAGGAGAGGAAAGAGCTTCTATCTGTTGATTTATTCTTCATCTCTAATCACTTTATAAACTCTGAGCAGACAACTCTCAACTCTCAAATGCTGATTTTTTAGTCTTAGACCTGATCCTGTGCTGTTTTTGTTATTTCACAGGATGCTCATACTCTGTTCAGTGTTCCAGTTGCCATCAAAACACTGAATCTAATCCATAAAATCTTCAAACACACAAATGTCTCCTGCATAATTTAAAAAACATGAAAAACCCCACTAGAGGACTTACAGAACGGCAAACAGACCTGATTGGCAGACCTGATTGGACACGCCTGGTGTGTGGTGGGCGTGCAGCCACGACTCATTAATAATTAATGACGAGGGAATATTCATGAAATATTATATGAGGAGCCTGAGTGAGAGACACTTGCACTGATTTGGTGATGCATCGGCATCCCGACATGTTAGAGATCTACAGCTGAGGATGAGGAGGCACTAGTTTAAACAGATGTGGAGGGCGAAGAGAGGAAAAGTGCGAGCGCGCTCATACACTTCCCCACCTGTGTTGCTGTTTCTGAATCATCTCTCAAATGCAAAGACTAATCAGCTGCACTAAATATGGGTTTCATTTCTCTACACTTCAGTGTGAGTCTGAAAGCAGCTGCTGTCAACTTAAAGCACACCTGCACACACCTGGAGAGAAAAACGCACAGTTCCCTCTTTCAGGACACCAAAACAAAATTACGCACAAAAGACTGAACAGCAGCCCCGCTGTTCGAGGTTCAATCCGAACACAAGCGGGCTCTTAAGGGAAGCATCGGCGCGCCGCTTTCCCTCCACACGCCGAGTTTAGAATCCGTCCGAGTTCTTGACGCGAGAATAGGAACAAAATACAGACACAGGGCGGAAAAAAAATAACCGCAGGTACGCGAAACGCGAAGATGCGCACGAAGGGGGCAGGACAGAAACTTCGTCCGATCTCCCACCAAGAAAATCTGCAGGTCCTGCGAAGGTGATCCTAGCAGTCAAAAAGCCATGAAAGCTGAGCGCAGAGGTGTATCATTGGTGTAATTACATGGTTTTTATTTGCAAGTAAAACGGAAACGGCAACCGGGATCATTATTATTAGAGCAGAAGCACTTGTTATAAAGCAGACTCTCTATTTTAGAAACTTTACTCGCTCGCTGAGGGAGCCGGTGGGTCTCTGCAGGTTCTCCTGCAGCGGGGGAAAAATCAGTGCAAGGAACTGGAAGCGTACTTACCGCAGAGTCGGATCGCTGCACCCCGGCGAACAGGACTAGTAGCAGAGTCGCACCGAGCTGTCGCAGGCACTTTGAGTCTTTACTCATCTTTTGGGGAGAATAAAACAAAGATCCGCCTGCGTTAGCACTGTACTTTGGGGCTCTTTATACGCGTGTCATAGCCCTGCTCCCCCCACGCACACTGTGGAAAAGAAATAAAGAAACTCGTTCTTCTTCTCGGCGTGTCGGCGATTGTTGCGCTTGCAGAGACTCCCAGTGGTCCTGGCTCTGGCACCGTGCGTCTCTGCAGTTCCCTCTCTCTCACTTTTTCTGAACTCGTAAACCTGCCCACCGGATCTACTTTCCACAAGCGGTGCGCAGTGATATCAGGGATGTGCACCTTCCCCAAGACAGATAATTAATTAAAAATAAATTTGGGGTGATTTGCGAAACAAGATCTGGTCGTAAGTGTGAGCCACGAAGGTCCAAATGCCCAAAAGTGTATCGCGTGTTAAAGTATGCTGTAAATAATCATTATGTTTGAACCTCGCGGATGGATATTCTTTCTCCTGACTCCAGACCACCGCTCGAGGCTGTGAGTTTGACTTTAAACCTTTTCTTTTCTTTTCCTTAGGCCCCGGCACGTTACATTCCTGCCACTTTATTACAGGTCACTTTCTCCCAACGAAGGAAAGCTGCTAGTAGAATAGTACAGAATAAAACCTCCGTCCTATAAAAACGTACCTGTTGTCTCGTTTCACACGCGCCTTCCTCTAAATGTGGTGTGAAGCATAAAGACTGTTGCATGAACTTATATGAACACATGCTGCTGAAGTTACTGTGTGATCAAACTGTATGTGCCCACACTGGGACTGATAAGCACACATAATCACAGTAAGCAATCATCTCAGCATCCAACCTTTGCAATATTACACTATCTATGTTACAATCACTGGAGTGAAAGAAACCAGAATCAAGACCTGCAGTGGAATAATTTAAAGGTGCACTTTTTGGGAGGATTTTATTGTGAATTTTTAAAGCATCACAGTTGAAGTGATTCTTGCATTTTTGTATTATTTAAAAGTCATCTAATCACAAGTTGGACTTAACATTTTCTCATCTTAAAACATGAAATACGTTGTGTAACTTTCTAAAAACTTTGAAAGCTCTACTGGGTTTATGGTTAGGATTGAAATTGGGACAGTAGAAAATAAACATATGAATAAAAACTATATAGCAAGTCCAAAACTGAAGAGGACCTAGTTAGGATCCTGTGGTGCTAAACAAGCTGCAGAAAAGTCTATGCCAGAAACACAAGACACAAAAATTTAAGATAATGCACTGTAATAAAGGATTTTATAGCCCCTCTAGGGAGAACACGGTGTTGCAAAGCTTAAAGAGTACTCTGCTTAATTCAAGAAGTTTTATGCATTAGCAGAGATCAGGGCAAAGTACACGTGATCCCTAACACTGATCTGCGGTTAAAGTTTTTAAATGTATCATAAGGAGGGTGTTTGGGTGAAGGGTATGAAAACACAGTTATGAATTTTAAGATCCATCATGTTGATTCTTTGGGGACTAATTTTGCATAAAGTGTCCTAAGGTCATTTTAAACTTCAGTAACCACCTGAGCGCTAACAACGGTGGGGTTTTGTTTTTATGTGGAATAAAAGTCTTTGTAGTCTCTGAAAGAACTTCTTTCAGAGACAATGTTGTTGCTTTTTCACTGATTAAAACCTGGACTGCAGACTTGCTTTACACCGCTGTGCCTCCTTTGCTGGTCCGAACCGTACTTGGTATGTGGGGGTACCTCGGTGGCAGTCAGAGGCATGGAGGCATGTGCTGGCCCCTCCTCTTCGCTGAGGCTGCTGAGTTGAAGCGCACCAGTACGAAGTGCGCAGCAGCGACTGCACCGCTGAAACTTGGGTGAGTTGGACAAGCTCTGATTTTTATGAAAGAAATCGCCAACAAAACGTGTGATTTCAACGCTGGCTGGCTGTTAATGCTTGGAGCTTTATGTGTTAAAATCGGGGTCAGTAGGACTGCTTCTCTCTCTCTGTCTCCGGTAGATGACGGGGTTTTTTTGAAGCCGTCGATGAGCGCGTTTGAAGCGGTGCCTTTTTGGTGAAGATAAGGGGATCGAGCTCTACCTGTGGTCCCCGCCTTCCGCCAGTCGGATCAATATGAAAGTCCTGTAAGGGTTTATTTTTTGATTTCTTTTTAAAACGGCTCTGTAAACGTATTTCTGCAAAGTTAATTTTCGGCTTTGCAGGCTGCCTCTGCCGCTGCTGTACCTGTCGACTAATAAGTTCGGAGGGAAATAACTAAAAGACTTATTTTTGTTTTGCAGGATTTGTGTGATCGCGCTGACCTTCGCGGCGAGGTCTGCACTCGGAGTAAGTCCCTTTCGTTTACTGTGCCACTTCCTCAGGTGGAGAGGATCCCCGCTTGGTTTATTTAGCGCAGATGAAACTCTTAAACACCCGATTTAGATGGAGCTGTGTTTCGTGAAAGAGCAGCTGAGCTGTGACCAAAATGGGGTTCTTGGTGTCTCGTTAAAAACAAGTGTGATAGCTGCTTGACTTACAGTGTTACAAAGTTACTGTCATACATCGCCGACACGCAGGTCATCAATGCTGTGCATGGCCTCTGCCTGAGGCATATGGTGATACTTTTATACATTTCTATTATATTTTCTCTAAAAAACTGTATTTATTAAATAGAGTCAGTCTTTCAGTGCTATTTGTTATTGTCATTTAAAGTAAATAACATTTGCAGACGAGCTTGTTGCACCGTTTGTGCCAGACACTGCACGGTATGTGGGTCCCTTTTTTAAGCTTTGAGCTGGAGTCCACATTTTTGCATCGAAAAAAAAACCCCAGTTCATATTTGAGTGGGCCCGCTCGCAGTTATTTGCAATTCAAAGCCCGCCCCGCTGATGAATATTAAGAATTAGGAGGATATCAGCCCTGCGTGCCTTTCCAAGCCACACCTTTCTGCTCACTTGATGAGGTTCTGCAGAGGGGATTGAAAATAGTGGAGGGCTTTGGTACTTCAGGCCCACTTTGTTTCTGTTTATTAATCATTTCAGTTGCACTTTATAATAAGGTTCGCAAAATAGGGTGCAATTCCTCTAGAGGAGAATGGAAAATTATATTCAAGATTCAAAGATTCAAAGTGTTTATTGTCACGTGTCACAAGAGAAAAGGCTTTTCTTTGTGCAATGAAATTCTTTCTTTGCTGTCCACCAACAGATGCCGGTTAATGTATACAATAGAAATATAACATATAAATACAAATAGTACAAATAAATAGCTGAAGTGCATTTTATCTGAAACTGCAGTGTGTGTGTGTGTGTGTGTGTGGGGGGGGGGGGGGGGGGGGGTATTTTCTAATCTTTTAACCTTGCCTTTTTACATTTACTTATGCATTAAATTTCTGTGCATCATTAATGCTTCACTATTCAGTTGTCCTCTTATATTAAATATAAAAATGTGATGAGGACAGCTCTCTCTCTTTTCTGCTTACAAGAAAAATTAAACAGCAAAAACTGCAGGCTTTGGGCCCAAGTGATCTTATAACACATCGTTCCACGCCCTGTCAAACATCCATGGTGCACACCTATTTAATGCATAATAAAAGTGTAAAAAAAAAACAAACCCAAGGTTAATCCACTACATGGTATGGCCCGCACCCCTAAAACTACAGCATACCTACAACGTACGATGTAAAGGTTTTTTTGTTACTCTACTAAGTTATGCACTATTTAAAATTTGATTTGTATCTCCTGTAAAATACCTAAAGTTACAAACGTCTTAAAAATACTTCTAGTATAATTATTTTTGTGTTCAGTATTGTGCAGTATTTAGGACTGCATCTCTACTGCGTTCGTTTACTGTTTTAAAATTAGATTATGGTGTGCACTTATCCATACAGTTATGTTTATCTGGTGTGTGGTGGAAATGTTGTGGGGGCTAAAAGTTCAAAGACAGGTGAAGAGCTTATAGACGTCAAAATAGCTGTTTCGTTGTTGTCCTCTTGCTACAGAAAGGAACACATACTGTACCAAACAGGATTAACAGCAAAATAAAACAACACAATGCTGCTTTAAATATCAAGATATGTAAACATTTAACAATCAGTGTATCTCTATGATTTATCAGCAGTTTTACAGATGTGTTTTGCATTTTTGTAACACATGAAGTGATATCAACACAGATAAAAACCATAATAACCTTCCAGTTGCATCATATTGTTTAAACAACTAGATATTAAACATTTAGAACTTCTTATAAATGGAGGAAATGTGGGAAGAAGTTGTATCCTTCATAAGGTGAGATAATTTTCTTATCTCACAGCTGCATAAACCTGTTAAAAACCAGTTGGAAATCCTTAGAAATTCGTTGGTCTAAAGCTGGATACAGGGCTGTATGTCCTACAGGAGTAAATGAGAAGTTGGGGTCTTGCATTCCTTAATTCCATCTTCTTGACATTGGTGGAAAAGCAAACAATCAAATGAACAGAAGTGGAAATGATAGTTTACTCAGGTTCACACCAGTCATCTGTAAAGAAGCTGATTAAGCTGTGAATGAAGCGCCGAAACCATTACAATAAAAATTAGAATAAGAAAGAGCAGCGGCGTTGTTTGATGATGTCAGAGGTCAAAATTGGTCTTTTCTCTGGGGAAGCCATTGAAAATACAGCACATAGTCTCCACAACTGACAAAATATCAGATCATTGTGTAGATATCGCTGGGCAGGAGCATTTAAAATGTGTTTGACTTTGTCATGCTGGAGAGGATCAGGCTGGCCTCTAAAGGTTTGCTCACTGTCTTTAGTAGAAGGACGAAGTAAAAAAGGAAAAAAGTGCTATAACGCAGTAATTACATGCAGTTTGATCTTGAGCTCTCCCAGCTGAGGGAGTCGCAGGAAATGCCGCTCAGGTTGTGCTTCAGCAAAGACCGACTGACATTAAAGTGATTCAGCGGCAGAAAGCCTCCTGTATCCCAACAGGAATCAGCTGATGGAGCTGCACTGACTTTGAATTGACTCCTCCACCCACTTCCCGCCTCCCTGTTGTTTTGTGTTGTGTATGTGTGTGTGTGTGAGTTGGTGACTGAGTGAGTGACAGATGACTTCATTGGGTGGTCTTGCCTTTCATAACCATGGTAGCTAAGTCTACCGCTGTGGTAGTGCGTGCTAAAGTTTGTTTTGGGATGAATTAAAATATGAAGTTCATTCCTGTCTCTGCACCACTGAGTGCAGGAAGGTGTTTGTCAGGTGATGTCAGCGTCATCAGATAAAAGCAAACACTTGTTTATCTCTCAATGGCACAGAGCGAGAAGATAGCCCAAGTTTAGGGTGAATGCATTACTTGCAGAAGCCCAACTCTTAGTTATTTGGAATCTTATCTGGGCATATGTAGTACTAGTATAAGTTAGCATGTTGTAGTTGTATAATATAGTAGCAGTAGATATTCTGAAAGGAAAAATAACAAGTGCAAAGGATTTGATGCAACACAAGATTCGCATCAAGGTAGAATACAAACAAGGCTACAGCTTCTGTGTGATCCTACTCACCATATAGTGAGTTGGCCATTTTGAAGTGCTGTCCAAACTTTTAGCAAGTGTTGCTTTAACCTATAGTGCACTTAAAGGTGTCGTTAACTTGGTATAGTATTTATGACAAAAGTTCATGTCGGCATTCATTTACTTATCTGACTTATCACTGTGTGTCTGCAATGATAAAACCAACAGTGCCAAGAAAATGAATCCTGTCTGAAATTTTAAATATTTTGCAAATGAAGTCATGAGTGAATTATTTCAGGCACGGCCGATGTTAACCATAATTATGCTTTAGCCACCTAAAGTTAAACTTAAGGGGGATTTTAGCTGTTGTCACACATTCTGACATGTTTTTGAGGCACACTCAGCTCGAGGCTTCAAAAGGACACTTCACTAACCAATGGGTGATTGGTCACGGTGTCTACACCTGTCCGTTATGCTGTCAGTCAAAAGAAGTACGTCTGGTAGCGGCTTGAGTTGTAACATTGGTTTTGGTTTGCTAGCTTATGTAGTTTAAGTAGACTGGTTGGTGTATTTATAAATTATTTTACCACTTAGTGAACACATAGAGAGAGAAGGACCTTCTGTTGGAGCTTCTGCATGGTTTCTGGTTTGTAAGAACTGACGCTACTGTTGGCACAAGGGAAACATCCCACAGGAGTGAGGAAGAATGGTGAGGAGAGGGGAGGCGTTATGATGGGACTGAAAGCAGGGAGTCCAGAAAAACTAGAGCAAGTGATTTGGAAATCATCGAGAAATCAACTCTTTAGATTTGTTTTGACCCAGCTGAGCACATTTGTATGGACCACTGAGTCTCAGCCTGCTGACAGATGAGATGATGAAACTCTTAGGTGTTGTTAAATTTACAATTTAATGTATTTATTCTGGCATAAAGAACATTTTTGACTTTGGTGATCTGAGTCATGCTTGAAAGAAAACGTTTTACTTACTGAAGAATTCTGAGTAAAAGCATTTTTGGGTCGTGAAGTTTTTTTTCTGAATTTTGAGAAAAGTCAGAAGTCTGACTCCTCATTGTTCTTACTGTCCTCCAGAATTTTTATTTAAATTTCAGAATTCTGGACGAAAACTTGAAAATTACAGTGTTTTCTCTCAGAATTACGACTTTTGTTTCTAAATTTTTAACTTAAATCATATTCCGATTCAAACTCAGAATTCAGATTTTTTTTCTCCGAAAAAAGCTCATCATTCTCAAACAAAAACCCAACGCCGACACCCACACACGAAAAATTAAACAACGTTTTTGTCATTTGGTCGAATCCAGTTCCATAGGTTCCAATTTATAATGTCGATAAATTAGGATTTGTTAATAACTTTTGTGAGTTCTGGTTGCAGTTGCAGAAGTATAAGGTTTGTGCTCATGAAATGATCTGGAATAACAGGAAAATGCACTGACTTCTGTCAAATAAACCCAAAGAATCTTTGCCTGCCACTTGACCACTCACTCTTACATCTACGAGTACTCAGTGTCGCCGTATTATTTAGTCTAATCAGATAGTTTGCCCTATTTTATCAGATATTTACTTTCCATATTTCATAATTAATTTTAATCTGATTACCAGCTGATGCAGAAAATAGCCACCTCCTCTACCCTCCCTCCCTCCCCCCTTGAATTCCTGCAGTGCTTGGCAGGACTTGTTTCCCGCTCCCTGCAGGTGCTAGAGTGGAACATTCCAGAGACGCTGAGTGAAGGGACCAATCACTGCTTGATTTGTGGGTTCTAGACCCTACACAACACAACAGTCCTCCCCCCCACCTCCTTTTTTCTTTCCCTCCTGCCCTCCTCCTCGCCTTTCTTCACCCAATCATTACCCCCCTCCACACCCAGTTTTCCTATCACTTTTTGCCCTCTCTGTTTCCATAAGTCAAGCAATCCATTACCAGTTGATTTGTGGTGTGAATAGTAGTTCCCCACAACCTTTGCCTTTTTTCATTCTTTCTTTAAAAAAAGCTAAAGTGTGGTTGATTACTAAAGTAGTGCTCTCCTGTTTAATCATTATTTAGATGCATTTAGGTTGTTCAGTTTATCAAAACAGTTATTATGATAATTGGCGGATAAATTTAGTCAATTTCAAATTAAAAGTATGAAGATTCTTCTGAGTTTTTGGCTCTTGCTCAAATAAAGGAGATACAACATTTTGCTCAGAGAAATGTAAATGGCAATTTTTCACCATTTTCTTATACTTTAGGATCAAGCAATTAATTGATTAATGAGTCATCTGTTTGGGTTAACAGGAGTTATGGCTATATGTTACAGAAACGTCCACACTTTCTTCCCTGATAATTTATTCAGTTAGAAGGTTTTAAAAATGTGCCTTCAGGGCTTAAGCAAGAATTTTTTTGTCGAGTTCAATGTCACGGTGAGGTCATACTGTATAATTCTCACTTTTCAAGGACCTGTTGTATAACCTATGTGAATTATGTAAGAAAGAGGACAGGGTGCAGATTATGACAGATTTTCCTCATACAGTAAATTCTTAAATCAGCCTTATGTCGACAAATCATAATTAAGGGGAACCTGTTAAAAACGTTGCTGTATTTAAGACAGAAAACAAAGATGGTGGCATACAGCCATACTGGGAAAATGTAGTGAAATGAAAGCTGTTCGATCTAATTAAAATGATTTAGGACTTTTCGTCAGGTTGAAATACTTCAGGGGTTGCATATGGGTTTTAGTTTATACGTGCCACAAGTGGCAGTGGGAACGATCGAGACCATAGTGTAGTTTCCTCATGGGAAGAAGGCTTGGGACAGGATGAGATTAGTCAAGTTTATGAAAAAGTTCTGTTGTTGTTTTGAAATGTGATAAAGAGCCACCTGGTCAATCTGGAGCGTGACGTTTGATGTGACCGGGTCGTGCTGCGCTCTCTCAGTTCTCTCAGGCAGACGCCTCTTCTGTCTCTGCTATTTTAACTCTCTCATCTTCTTCATGACGGCCTGCCATTCCTTTTTTTGTTAAATCAGTTTTTACTCACTCGTGCCATTTTTCTGGTTTCTGCTTATGACTTCAAAGCTGGAATCCCCCCCCCCTCAGGTTTACTTAAAATAGGTAACTAAGTACCTTAGGAACACTAAACCAAACATAGCAGCTTTAATATGTTGTAGAAAAGCCTAGACCATTCCTCTCCCACACCCACTGATAAGACTCTACTACCTGTGTGGTGCTTGCAAGCACTGGTGCATGTTTCCCCATAAAATCATTCACATCCGCTTAGGTCCACTGCAGGTGGGATGAAAGACACCCTGAGCCTTTTTTTTTTTGTTACCGGGAAATACCCTCATCTAATTATGTAAAAGGAAATGCTGGCTTCTCATGATGTTACAGGTACCATGTACACACATTTCTAATCTCATGTGATGGGAGAGCCAAGAGTCAAAAACCAGACAGAGAAGGTCTGAATGAAACTTCACATAAAATAATTGCGCTGAGTGGTAGCAGAGCACAGTGGTAATGTATATGCTGAGAAACTGTCCATTGCATTCTCTACGTCTAAGTTGGTTTACCTTCAGATTACCTTCAGTTATATTGGCCTGATCAAATCAATCAGATGAAAAGCTGTATAATTTATATTTTCAGGTTTGATTGATCTTCTTCATTTGCTTCTCTCATCGCCTTCGCCTTATTATGTTATAATTCAGAAACACTGAACTGGAAAGTTTCTGCCAGGAACTGGTTATGTTGATTCCTAATAATGGCACATAATGAAACAAGAAGCATGTTTCATCTTTGGGGAACTATGTTTGTGTTACTCCTGTACAGAAAATATTATGGAATGGTAAATTATCACGAGACAGTCTATATACAGCCAAATCTCTTGATTTAACTTGTAGATTTTAAGGTTTTAATACGTTCTGTTTCGGCTTCAGTAGTGGTGGTTATGGGCAAATATGCTGGAGACGTTAGCACTGTTCAAACTTCAGGATCTGAACCTATCATTGCTCTGGTTTCTGTAGGTGCAAAAGACCAAGTAATTACCAATAACAGGCAAGCGTGAAGACATCTGCACTAACCGTCTGATGATGGACTTTGAATCAAAGCGGACTTGCTGAGGCAAAAAGTATAATCCAAACGTAATGACATAGTATAATGAGTAAAATGTACTTATACATAAGCGTATAGTCATGTCATTGAGAGTTCGAGAATGAAGGTACAAACCACACTGGACTACAAAGAAGTAATACCTCTCAAGGGTGCAGTAACATTACCCTTGAGTGTACAGGCCCGCTGACAAGCTGTTGTTTCCCTAAAGGTACAATAAGATACTTTATTTTACTTGGTAGTCTACAGTGAGGGACCCAGCATAGATCCACTTGCATCTATGCAGAAAAATAAATGGTTCAGTTGGATGGATTAATTGAAAATTAATAGAAACTTGAGTTGGAAGAAGTTTTTTTTTGCTGGAAATAATGTCAACACTGTCAGACACCAGGTCTTTTTCTTCTTTGAATCCTTATTTAACAGAGATTTTGTAACACTGTTTCTGTTATGCAATCCAGCTAAAAGCCCTGATTGTCATGTTTTTGCATTGATCCATGTTTGATTTCATTGCTGTGAAAGTGAACATTGTGAATATTATGTTTTCTTAAAACAGTTTAAAAGCTATGGTTAGAAGCCATGAAACATCTTTTATTGGGTGCGGATCGTGTTCAGGACAGTTGATAAAGATGATTGAAAGTTTGTCTTTTATGTGTTACAGAAGGTGTGAAGATCGTTATCAGACCTGCCGCTGGGATTTGCCAATATTGAACCCGTTCACTACTGGCGCAAACTGGAACGACTGTGTTTTTGTCTGTCAACTGTTGGTTTTAGCGTCACGGTTGAACTCATGTTATGGCAGTTATGGCAACATTCCCCTCCATTTGCCAATTCTTGGCACAGCTACTTTCACATATCAGGTCTGCCTCATTTTCTTTTGATCAAGCACATGCTGTCAGGTTGTCCCACGATTGGCCGCGGTAAACTCAGAGGTCAGAGTTCGTCTGAGCACAACAAAGGCAGCGGGGGTTTGTGGCTGCAGCAACAGCTTAACATTCCTCCGCCCACTCTCTCCAGATTTGTTTATTGCACTTTGTCCTTTGGTTTTTTGCCTTTCATGAAAGGAAGATGAGCAAATTCACTGCAGATACAGCTAGAGCATATAGTGATATAAAGAAAAGAAAGGAGTGGGGAAGGAAAGGGGTGTGGGGTGTGTGATGATGTCTTAGCTTGTTTGATGGTATCTTCTTTTATCCTGAAACAACATATTCCCCCACCTATGTTAGTTTGTGGTATTTCATTATTTTTAATAAATTGTGGTTCTCTGGCAGAAATTGGCTGAGTGCCCTCTCCAGTTGATGCCAGACAAGTTGATGTCCCAAGTGGAGGAGTATAAGTATCTGAGGTCTCGTTCATGATTATGGGTAGATTGGCAAACGGATTGGTGCGACTACGACAGTGACGCACCAATCCGAATGCTATACCAATATGCTGAAAAGAGAGCTGAGCATGAAAGTGGAGCTTTCAATTTACCTGCCAGTCTATGTTCCTGTCCATGTCTACGGCCACTAGCTCTGGTGACCAAAAGAACGAGGCTGCAGATAGAAGTGTCTTAAATTAGCTTAATTTGAACGGTTGCTTCAAACAGGAGCACAGGGTAAAGAACCTGGCCATTTGGGAAAGTCTCAGAGTAGAGCTACTACTTGTCCACATGGAAAAGAGCCAATTGAGGTAGTTTGGGTCCTACCGAGAGGAAACCCTGAGGCAGAATGTCTCTTACGTTGGGCTTGGGAAAACCTCAGTATCCTGATGAATGAGCTGAAGGAGGTGGCTGGGAAGAGGGAGAACTGGACCTCTATTCTTGGAACCCCGACGCTGAATAGTAGCAAACAAAAAAACAACCAAAAAACGATGGATGGATGGATGGATAAAGTGATGGAGGAAAACTAAGAGCTTCATCACCTCGCTTTGTATATCTGAGCCTTTTACTGTCTTAATCTTGTAGTTTCCTCACACCAGTCTTGTCATCCCTCTTCAGGCTAGCATTAGCTTTAAGATTAGCTTGGCAAAACCTCTTCATTTAGCATAAAAAGATAACAGCTAACAGGTAAAATGAATGATTTAGCAGGTGAAAGAACCACGCATTTCTTTAAGGAGTCGGAGGAGTCTCCGAGCTAAAAGAGGAGTAAATACTTGATATATCTATTGCAAATAAATGCTAATAATACTCCAAGAATTCAGGATGTGTAAATAGAGGCGACATTGTTAGCATTTTAGCCGTAAGAAGCTTAAATTCCAATTAAAAAAAAAACTTAGTCTAGCATTTCTTTTTCTAATCTACAACTGCTGTCAGGCTATTTAAAGAATGCTACTCTGTTGACAGCTGTAATATTTAAAGAGCTAAGAGTGAACTAAAATGCATCACAATAGTAGTTTATTTTTTAAATTATGATCAAATCGTGACCAAATGTTCACCCCTGTTGTTAAAAAGAATGACCAACATTAAGACATAATGATCTCATAATGATCTATGAGTTGCTTATAGGCCAAACTATAAGCAACTTTCTATATAAAATCATCATATTACAGTTTTTCTCAAATGCTAAAACACATGTCACAAACGTTACCACCAGGTCCCCCAATGTCCAAACACAACACCCTTCTCTAAAGCTACATAAACACAACCACACCTTCCCACTGCAAAACTCAAACTCCCACACCAAGAGAGCAGCTCGAAGCTGTCAAAACTGTAAACACTATACACAGCATTACACACTACAGCAAAACAACTGAAAACACAATGCTCAATTTGTGAGAAGGTTCTTTGGTTCATAACTGCCAATGCATATTTTTATAAACTGTACAGTAACGGATCGTCATAGAACCCTGCAGAGGATTAGGCATTTAGATTTGTGAGTTTCACATGAAGACTATAAATCTATAAAAACATCCTGCATGTACGTACACTACTGTAACACAACTCAATGCAAAAACAGAATCTATCGCACACAACAGTACTCTCGGAAACATGATCAGGGTGTGAAGTCTTTTTTATTGTCTACACGGTCTTTTTACAGTATTACACACAGTCACTGTGCGGCATCATGTCGCCGAGCTGCATTGGGCCACATCACCTCATCCACATCACAGGCTATATTGTCCCTTGCTAGGCACCGCGGGAAAAACGCCCTGGAAGGCCTCCACTGGGATGTCAGCACAGGCCAGCTCCATTGCCCGTACGAGGTTCTCTCTTGTGTATGGCTGTCTGTCATACACCTTCCATCTCCATGATGAGAAGAACTCCTCTATAGGGTTCAGGAAAGGGGAGTAGGGTGGCAGACAGACGTTTAAAAAGTGGTCACTGTTGGTGGTGAACCACTCTCTGATTTGGTGTGTTTTGTGGAAGCGGACGTTGTCCCAAATGATCACATACATGTGATGTGCTAGCCTAGGATGGTGTTGTTGATGGTCCAGGAGGATGTCTTTTAGCTCCTCTAGGAAGGTGAGGAGACGTTGGGTGTTGTAAGACCCAAGGACAGCATGCCGGTGGACAAGCCCCTCCATACCCATAGCTGCACAAAGAGTAATATTACCCCCCCGTTGGCCAGGAACCTCAGTGATGGCTCTTTGGCCAATGATGTTACGGCCTCTTCGCCTTCGTTTCTGGAGGTTGAAGCCAGCCTCATCCAGGAAGAGGTACTCATGGGGTCTGGCCATCGCGTCCAACTGCATTATCCTCTGTGAACATGGAAAAGCGTACAGGTGTTCAGAACGGTCAATCAGGTAGCACAGTATTGTCCAGAAGTAATGTAGGCCACTAAGCAACACAGTATGTCCACTAACTGTGGACATGGATGTATACGTACTTGCACATACTCGTAACATTGTTCTATGTGTCGCGCAGAGTTGCGCTCAAAGGGAACCCTGTAGACCTGTTTCATCCTCACCTGTTGGCGCCGGAGAACTCGGTCTATTGTGGACACGCTGACAGCATCAATGTTCTCAAAGTTTACATTATCTGCAATGACTTTGTCTCTGATCTCTCGGAGTCTAATGCAGCTGTTCTCACGGACCATATCTGCAATGAGGGTTTCTTGTGCCGCTGTGAATATGGCAACCCTCCCACCTCTATGTGGCATTCTTTCAGCTCTAAAGAAAGAAACATGTGTTGTCAATTGACTGATTTATATGTAAAACTACATGTAAAGTAACAGACCACTTTCACAGGCCTGTAAAACTGTAGTGTGACAAAGAAAGCAATAGCGTACTATACCTGTTGTGTTGTCTAAATGCCTTGATAATGGTGGCCACGGTGAACCTACTCAGGTTTGGATGTACTCTTCGTCCCGCTTCAGCCATGCCATGGACAATGACATGATCAATTACTGTTGCTCGCATATCATCTGTTATGATGGTGCGAGGTTGTCTTCTTCTCCCACCTGGACCTTCTCCTCTCTCTTGTTGGCCTCCTTCTCTTCCTCCTCTACTCCGAACTCCTCTTCTTCTTAGGCCTTCACCTCTTCCTCCTCTGATCTCAACCCCTCTTCCTCTTTGGCCTGCAGCTCTTCTCCTTCCGCACGCTCGAATGCCTTCATCCATTGTGATTGTTTGGCATCTTCACCAAACTATGCTTTTATAGGTGGGGTCACATCATTAGCAACAGGTGTCTTCAATTTTGAGTCTTTGTGTGTAGTGACTGACGCCAGGTGTGTTCCCTGTGTTCAAAGATTGGTGACTGTGGCAAGCATTTTGCATCACATGGGCTTTCATTTGAGAATATGAGCAGAGTTGTTTTGCAACATGTGTTTTAGCAAGGAAAAATGTGTTTAGATTTATGAGTACAGAGGGTTGTGTTTTGTGAATTGTGTCTTCATGTGACATGTGTTTATGGTACTGGAATATGGTGGCTACATTTAGTAAATGTGTTTAGACTACTGGTCATTTGGGTTACAGGATTGGCTTTTGTGTTTTAACATTTTAGAAAAACTGTAGTGAAGGAAACCCTTAAACCTTGCATGTTGTACTGGCTGACATTTCACCTCTTTATTGTGGACTATACCGCATTTGTATCATAGACATAGCTAAAACTGTGGCCGATACTTTCCACTTTTTTGTTTTGTGGCTTCCTTTTTATTGATTTTACAGTTTTTTACAGACGCTAGGACACATTTCCCAATACTTAGGTCACTTCTGCAAAACACTTCACACAACCCTCCTAACTGACCGTCAGCTTGGCAAAGCAGTTCATTTCACATTCAAAATGCACTACAACTACCAAAACACTTTATTCAGGTCTCAAATAAACTCATTCTTCCAGAACACTAGCAAAGGTTGACAGCCGACAAACACACTTTGTCACCCACAAAACAATGACCTAAAAAACACTAACAACATGTAGCATTACACAGTGTTTTCTTGTGTAAAACAAGGACACATCTCTGTTTATAATTTCAATATATGTTACTGGAATGAATCAGACATCATGCAGAATTTGTTAATATTTGTTTATGTATTTTTATTTTTTTGCACTAAGTAATCCCAAAATACAAGAATTTGTATACACACCATCCACTGATACACATACAATAGTAATGCTATTCTACTCCGTCTCCTCCATTTGGCCACAGGTTCTCATCCACATCACATCTTATGTCATCTAGGGCAATACACCTAGGAAAGAATCTTCTGGCATGCCAGAATTGAAGGAGTTGAAAAATTGAAGGAGCAACACCTGTGTAGATGTTCATCTACAATGAGAATAAGCTGTGGCTGGTTAAACTGCATTTTTAGATTTAAAATATGTTTCAATAAAATATTGCTGTTGCATTTTGCTGTCTTTTTAAGTTTTGCATTGTGTTATTGTTTTGGCCATAAGTTTAACAGTTTTGAAAACAGTATGTAAGCACATGCAAAATGTCCTGTCCGTACAAAGATTTTTGGCAGTTGTTGTGTCTGAGTGAGAAGATAATTCATGAAATTTGAGAGATGTAGTCATTGAATGCATTTTGTGCCAAAACAATGATAACTGGTCCTCAGTTTAGCCCACATAGACTTCTGTTGTGCTCACTGTGTGAGGAGTTTTGCAAACGTGACCTAAGTATTGAGAAATGTGTCCTAGCGTCTGTAAAAAACTGTAAAGCAGAAACTATAGCAATTTAACCTCCCATCCTCTGTAGACTTTCAGTTTCCTTTACCTTGATGCTCAGTTTTTCCCCCCACGACACCTTTACTTTGGCATACTGATGCATGCCTGTGCAGGAGAAACACATCTTCTTTTGTTTGTCAGTATACTGTGGTGGTGGTCTGGAAAATGCCCCTGTGGAGACAAGGTGTGTGTGTGTGTGTGTGTGTGTGTGTGTGTGTGTGTGTGTGTGTGTGTGTGTGTGTGTGTGTGTGTGTGTGTGTGTGTGTGTGTGTGTGTGTGTGTGAAGAGAGGCTTTGTCATTACTGCTAATGTTCTTTAATCGACTCATTATTTACCCACTGGAGTCCACAGTAATGCTGCTGTTGTGAGTAGTAATGGTGCAGGTTGCTGGTTTTGTTTAGGGTGATGTATCTGGCTGGCAGCTAATGTAAACTGAACCAAAACAAATGTGTGCACAGCTCTAATATCCTGTTTAACTTTACCTTTAGCAGGTTGGTGTTAACTGCTGGTTTAAAGAGGGAAAGCTCAACTGAAGCAGTCCTGTTTGTCTTTCTTTGCTTTAAGTTAATTTGCCAGCTCAAATGAAGTTTATCAAATCGCTAAAAGGAGGAATTATAAATGCAGACAGCATTTTCAGTCATTGTTTTCTTGTTGTTTTGCAGCTTTTGAAGCGTTTTTATCACAGATGGAGAAAGCAACCCCTTAAAGCAACAAATGTGCGTTTGTGAAGCTGAAATAAATTCTTTATTATAGGAACACAAACATTATGGTAAATAAAAGACACATTTACACTATGACCAGGAAGTTTTTCCCTATAAAATACTCTATTTTTATTCTAAACTTTAGTGTCATATCTCATAAATTCTTCATATTTTTGTTAATTTATTGTGAAGATGCATGAAGTTCATGAATGAAAACAACGTTTTTTCCTTCCAGAATCAATTCCAGAATTTTTCCCTTCCTATCCCTTGTATACTCCTTGGTTATTGTAACTGCGGCGAGGTAAACCTGGCGACAGCCCCACTATGACAGGAACACTATCATTCGCACGTCAGATGTGTCACGCATTGTGTGCTATTACCGCCTCAGACTCAGGCTGTCCCTGTAATTACAAATACTTCCGCTCTTGTTTTTCCACCTCTTTGTCTCACACTCATCCTTCACTCCCTCCTTTGTGCCAGCCAGGTAATCCAGGCATCCAGGTAACCACCTCAGCCCCACCCGCTTCTGCTCCCGCCTTTCTTCTTTTCCTCTACTTCCTATGAATGTCACAACTTTGGTGGACTGCCCCGACCTTTGTCTTTCTTCTTCCTTTTTTTTAATTTCACCCGTTACGCTTCCCTGTCTCCCTTTCTCTTGGTTCCCTCTTTTGTTATGACTTCACTGGAGGCAGCTTCCAAAGTTAATGATGCCACTGCTTTGCTTTGAGGAAAACACCGCCTGCAGGCAGGGAAGTGCCACAGCTTATTGCTGTATGTCAGTCAGACACTTCAATGAAGGCAGTAACTTGCAGATATAATACTTGTTTTATGGAGCTGACTTCATGTCTGACCACAGTTCCTGCTCTGTCATGTTGCCTGCAGAATAAATTGACTAGTGAACTCACTTTTAGAGATCATGCATTGCTCTCTTTCCCTAGACATGATTTGCTCTCACAGTTCCCTACATTTGTAACTCTGCTAAAACGCTATCTGTGCTTTTCTCTTTGAACTTGCTACATAACAAACATTACTCCCATTTTTGTTTGATGTAGGCCAGGAAAACGAAAGTAAGTGGTTTAATTATAGGATAGATTAACAGTTTATTACCCAGGTCACATGCTTAACTCAAACATGGGAAACAGAACAGAGGCTTGAAATCCAATGAACTTAAGAGTAAGATGCAGAAATTTCAAAATAAAACAGGAAATGACTACATGGAGCATCAACATTATGACAGTTACACTAAGCACACCTTAAAATCACAGCTTAAATCTGTCAGCCACTGCTTTGCGGCAATCAAACAGTGAAATGTATTGTAATTCTTACTTAACTGCATCTGTAATTAATTTTTATGTGTTTTTTTCTATTAAATGTCACATCAATCGGCACTCTGTGGGGTTTAAGGTCCTAGCGTGGTGGTGAAAAGAAGTGAAGGATGGGCTCACTCAGTAACCTTTGTCAACCGGCGGGGTTTTGTGAGCCACCATAAATTAGAAAGACTTCCCAATTTGTCTCTTAGGCCTATCCAGAGGGGGAAATACCACATGACTCAGGTGTAATTTACTGTGCTTTGTAGATGAAAATGAAGTTACCATCCATGCCCGGCAGTTGAACCCAATCAGCACTGTTCATCATCTGTGCAGCAACCCCTCTTTACTTTTTTGCAGCTAAGTGTGGTTTTCTTGAAATATGAGCTATATCAAGTAACTTGTCTTGTAAATTCTTTCAGTTTATCAGTCTTCATCTACTGTCAGCCTTTAACGTTTTCTAGCAACGCATGAAAATTCAGAGACCTCATCATGGTTCAGGTTTTTCATGAGCGTATCTTCTAGAGTTGTTTACAAGCCAGTCTCTGCTGCGGTTGAAGTCCTTGGAGAGGATATTTTCAGGGACTGGGTCACTGCGTTCTCTGGCACGCGCCCCAAAACCTGACCTACTGTCGGCAAGGACTCCGTCTACACTTGCAAACCCCGACCCAGTTTCTCATGTGCTTACTCATACCTGACTGCATGACTGTGAGGAAGTGTAAGACAGCTTTTGGCAGGTGTAAAGTTGAAAGTCGCATGCAACAAAGGACCTAGTTTCTGTTTCTAGTTCAAAGAATTTCTACTGACAACATAAACAAAAATTATAGTGTACTATTGTGACAACATGACTAATAAAATACATTTTATCGCAGTAATAAATAGCCTTAAACCAAACCTAGTTTTGCAAAGCTGCTCCTCGTGTGTCTTTCTTACCTAAAAACATCAGTTTATCCATTTAATGAAGATTTTCAGGACTTTCACACAAGTGGGCGCTGACTGGCACTGTTGGCTTTGGCTTCAACCCTGAGTTTTAAACTATTAGCTTTAACTGCACTTATTATGGGGTGATGGGCCTCCGCTAGTCCTCTGGCTCAGTTCCCTGTTACCCGCTATGGCCCCAAACAGTCACTAATGAGGGGAGGTAAGGGGTCGGGGGGAGACAACAGCTGATAACTGTGATCATTTATGATCTCAATTTACATTTGAACATTTTAAAATATCCCTCGTCTGTGGTGCTGAGGTGGTCGTAAGCTTCCTAAAGCTGGGGTGTGTTTGTCAACACAGCGCAGTTGCCACTCATATTTATTTAGCCGGCTTGTTCCTAAAATAGCAACTCACTCACTGGCCTAGCTTCATCTGCGTGTCCGTGTGTGTGCCCAGTGAAAGGGCGTGAGCGAGGAGTTCATTATTTCTGAGCGGTGAGTGAGAAAGTGAGTGGGCGCATGTGACAGAGGGGACACAAAGACACTATTAACTCGTACAAGTTCTGTTTCTGTTATAAAGGTGTTGCACGTTGGTCTACAAATATGAAACAAATGGCTAAAAATCTGTCGACCATGACTTCATCAGACAGTGAATTAATTTGACTTAAATCAGTCATGATTGACTCTATTAAAGCAACAACAGTTTCTGACTCATGCTCTGTTTTTGTCCAAAATATAGCAAAGTCAGCAAAAAATCTGGTGTAAAACAGCCATCAGGTCACTTTGGTTAATAAGTTACAAATGTTTGGGCCTCAAATGGGACTAACTCGCTGTCGTCCAAGTACCAGTCCATTTACTCAACTTTAACACTGTAAATATATCTGATAAAACCACCTGCGCGAACATCCTCTGTGGTTATATTCTGTGAGCCAACAGTAACGTGCTGCACAGCATGCTGTGTATATG
This sequence comes from Rhamphochromis longiceps, assembly GCF_057381845.1. NCBI lineage: Eukaryota > Metazoa > Chordata > Actinopteri > Cichliformes > Cichlidae > Rhamphochromis > Rhamphochromis longiceps. The sequence goes on along the minus strand of NC_140559.1, from coordinate 34,678,353 downwards.
TACACTTCAAACAGCAACAACATGTAATAATTTGCTTCAGCATATTTCCATGAACATATGATTGATATTGATTTGGACAGTTCACAAAGCTTTATCTACTCCCTATATATTTGCATTACTACCATGATCAAAGATTATAGCAGGGAAGGAAGATAACATCACTTCCACTCAGTAGCACACCATACATGCTTCATCTATTAGTTAATACACTTTCTGCCTTCCATGATCTCATCGACTCTCCAAGCAGAGCCTGTTTTAAATCTTTCCAGCCGAATTAGCTGTTTGACATCGCTTAAAGGTTTATGACTTGCAGCCTGCCGTTTGAACATAAAGGTCTTGAAGTGATATTGAGGTCGACACACCAGTTCGATAAGCCATACCCGAACCTGCAGGTGCAAACACACTTAAAAGAAATGGTGCCTTTCTTTGTTTCCGTAGGGCAGAAGATGAAGTGATACAAAATTTGACTGACATAAGTCTTCTGATAATTTTACAGGCCTGTAGCAGCATGAGTGTGAGGAGTGAGGTTAGCATGGGGGGGAAAAGCCTGTAAGGACCCAGATTTTACAGCCCGGGCTCGAAAAAACCTTATCGAGTGTAAATTTCAGTCCTTTTGTATACTTGAGGTGAACTGAAGGTTTGCAGATTCCTGTTTCTGTTCACGTCTTTGTCTTCATATTTGTCTTATTCACGACAGGAGCTCTTTCAAACAGTGGCACCAATAATGTACATAGAGTAACCTTCCAGCCTGTGCAAGTGGAATGACGAGGTATTTGAAATATTTTGTACACAGTATAAGCTTATTAGCTGTGTACTTCAAAACAACCTCTGCCTAAGCTAAAAAAGCTCCTCGTGTACACACTGACCTTGTGAACGTGTCCTTGCTCAGCTTGGTTAAGAATGAACTGACGCTTTAAAAAAAAAATCTCAACAATATATTCATTTAGATCATTTAGTAATGTTGCTTGAATCACTGGCTCTCTTCCACAGTGTTTCTTCCTGTTAAAAGGGAGTTTTTCCTTCCCACTGTTGCTTTTTCAACGAGGGTTATTAAACGTTTTATAGACCAAGCAGTGCATCGATTAATTATTGCAGCTCTTGTCTTTTTGAAATTATGACAAGCACATACTTTCCTTAAATAATCGAGGGTGATAAAATGTAACTGAATGACTACCAACAGGTTGGTGTAAGAGAGTCTCACATGTTTTCGTTCATCAGTGCATCTCACCAGATAACTTTTAGTCCATTGTGACACACAGCGGGGACAGGTCTGGGCTTGGGACTCGTCAGTCTGTGAGACCTAATAGCTAATGAACCATTGCCATGGGCAACATGCGCATTCCATGTCATCGCCATAGCTACTACCACCCCTCACCCCTCCGTTTCAGCCTATACCTCCCACTCCTGCTGCCCTACAGCCCCTCGAAGAGGTCACACACCTGTCTGCACCTCGTCTTTCTTCTACTTCAACTTCTTCTTCTCTTCTCCCCTCATCTCACATTCTCTCTCCTATATTTTTTTCTTTTTTTTCCCATACTTTGGACAGTTTAACCTGAATAAGAGCGACCAACCAAGGTCTGAATGATGGAACAATAAAAGTAATCCTGTAACTTTTGGAGAGCAGAAGGTTAGAATAAGCACAATATTTTTGCCACAATCACCTGTTTTATACTAGAACATATACATATCCTTACAACTCTCAGTTGAAATACTACTGCTACTATTATTGCCTAAATCTAGCCAAGTAGTTTTTAAACGGAATCATCCAGTGAATGAAACTCCCTAACACTATAGTCAGACAAGGTAAAAGATTCATTGGCTACTGCTTCAAAACCAAAATTATTGTGACAGGATAGTAACCAGGTCTGTCACCACTCGCAGTTACCATCTTCAAAGCAACTTTGGTGCGTCAAGATGGCAATAAGGCGGAGTCAGTCTTCTATCAGTTTGTGACTGAATGGACTCAAGTTGGCAATGAGATGCAATGTGTTTATAATGATATGGCAAACTTTGTCAAAAATACCAAATATTTTTGTTGGTCACCACAGCTATTGGGTTTCGGTTTTCAGCAGCAAAAAAATTGAATGCAGTCAGTGGGCAACCACCAGTTTTACCTAGTTGCAAGAAGTTTGCCGTCTTATTTTTATTCTAGTGTGACTGAGCCATTACAGGACATGAAATGTGGTATCCTAGCTGCCAAACCTATAGTCCACCACTATTTGTTCAGCCTCCAAAAGCAACTCAAAAGCAAGCAAAACAAAAGAAACTCATCAATTAAATCTTAATTTAGTTTTAACCGGTGAGAATTTTTGGTTTTATTATAATTTTCAATCAAATTTGATCATGCAGAGACCTGATGTGTACAGATAGAATAGCTCCAACAATATATTAGTGATATCATAAAACAAGTATATTATAAAATGTGTTAAGGATGTTAATACAACATGCTTAAAACTCAGTCAGCTCTCATCTTCAAAGCAACTTTGGTGTATCGTGCCAAAAATGTACTTAAAAAGAGAGGATGACACGTTCACTTTGAGCCTGCTTGGCTTATGGAGTTTCTTCTAGAAGAACAGTGACTCATAGCTATCATTTAAAATTTAACCCCATATATGTAGTCATAGTTAGTGGGAACTCATCCATCTTTTAAAGCTGTCGTGTGCCAGAGGTCTCTCTATTTGTTTAGTCTGAAAGTTGTTTTGTCTCACGAGGATCTCCTTCAAACAGAAAAAACACTTGTAAAATCACACATGAGTCACAAAACCTTTAAGTCACATTCCAGCTGTGTTTGACAGTTTAAGTAAAATAATATATGCAGACTGTCGTGTGACAACAGTTAAAGCTTAAGCCACAGTCCACAGTTAGAGCTTTCATTTTGCATTATTCTCTGCACAGCACAAAAAGGTTTCTGCTGCCACTTAAATCAACTTTATATTTTGCTTGTTGAACTTCCATCTAGTCTGTTTATGTTTTTTCCCGATGTGAGGTGTTGTTGATGTAGATGTAGGTGATAGCAGAATGGAACCACCATTTTGGTTTCATGACCAAAGATATCACCACGATTCCATCAAGTTGGTCGTCTTTTGCCTGGGACAGCCCAAAGTTTGTTCATCTTTATTTCTATCCTTTTCCATGTAGTCTGCTTCATCATCTATAACTCTGAGCAGACTGTTGTTTCCACGCTACTTCCTCTCCTGTGATGAGCCTGATGCAAACAAGCTTCTGCTACTTCATCTTGATTAGATATTTGGTTGTTTGTTGAAATACTAAAAGTCTAGTTTTGTTTGGCATGGTTTATCTCCATGTGTTTGGCTTTGGTTAGTTAGTTTTTTGGTTGATTTGGCCATGATCAAAGATTCTTTCATTCATCATGTTGCGTCTGGGATAGTCCAGTGTTTCATTAGGCTTTGTGTATTTTTTTCCTGTGAGAAGGTGGTCACAAATACACAGGTTAATTCTTTCCAAAAGACTACAATACCTATAAATCAGTCCATTGGAGAAACCTAATTCTTGGATCACTCCGAAAAGCTGTGAGGGGTCATGGGGGCTGCTGGAGGTAAGAGGTGACTGAGTGCCAGCAGGCACACTGTGTGGTAATACTGCACAAGGGTCACTGTTAAAAGGGCAGAAGTCATAATGTTACATTGAGGAATTAGCTAGCAGGAGAGGAGAGTCAAGAGCACAAGTGGGATCATCATCACGCTATGTGATAAAGGTAAACAGCCTCTTTTGGTGACCTTCAGTGACCTTAAAGTTTAATCTGTTTACTGACTTGGAAGTGTGTTTTCTCTGGGTTGTAGCTGATAAGAGGAGAGATGACTGATGGATTTGCAGGTTAGTCAGCTCGGTGCAGCAGGATGTGACCACAGATTCACCTGCTGTCCGGACAGGTGAGAGACAAACTAGAGATTTTCTAGCTGAATCCAGGAGGAGAAGGCATTTGGATTTATCAGTCCAGCAGTTGGAAGTTTCACCATAAACTATGGTTATTTAGCATGTAGCTATAATGTATCCTAACTGTAATGCTACCCAGTTCAGTTGGTGACTATGAAGGTCCACTTGAGCATCCACCATTGTGATGGTATCTACATGAGAGAGTAGAAGAGAAAAGACAAAACAGGTCCCCCCTCATTATTTTTAAACTATGGTTGAACTTTAACTTTGGAATGGGATAATTCTTGCCCAGCCGCTTTTGCTCAAGCCATGGCCTGAGAAAGATTACACCAAAAATAAAAGTAAAGATAATGCAAGATAATAAATGCCTCAAATGACTGAAGAAAAGTTGGATGACCTCAAAACAGAGGGAAAAATGAGGCCAAGATACTGATGGACTGATGTAGACCTCAGCTGGTGATATGGAGATAATGTCAGTCAATCATAAGAGTAATGAGTCTTTGGAATTGATGAGGTCAGTCAAGGCTCTCAAAGTCGAATCATCTTTCTGGGCAGCTGACTCACAATCTAAGAAGAAATGGCTTTGGGGGTGAAACTGTTGGTCTTTTGATGGTATTGGTCTGAAAATACCTTTTAAATCAGCCTTATTCTGATGAGCCACCAAGTTGCTGTTTAAGATGAACTTTGTCTGATCTTTATGTGTTAACTGGAATCCATTCCAGGTTACATCCATCTTAGACTTTGCCCAAAAGCTAAGATTTTATGTGACAAAGATGGATTCTCAAAAACACAGGAGGTATGTAAAAAGGTGAAGTCAGCTGGTACAACTTCAAGAGATGAAGGAAAATAAAAGGCAAAAAAATACTTACTTGAGTTACTTTCTAACTCAAAGTAAACCAATGCTACGTCTCCCCTTACCTTAACAAGCCTTCCCACCACTCTTTTTCTTACCATGTAGGTCATTGTTTATGCGTCAGCAATAACTTTAGCTGTGCACTCTCAGTGTTTAACCATTAGTATGGGCATTTGGTTTCCCTGTTTATGTTGAATCTGCTATCATTCAAGGACTTAAAATACTGTTTGGATCACAAGATTCTCTTATTTGTAACTATATGAAAAAGTTTACACAGTTTAGTTTAGTTTAAAACTGGGCTCAAATATATATGTAAGACCAGGTCAGAGCTGAAATTGACACCGTTGTGGAGGATCTCTCCAATAAGCTGAACTAAGTTGTGCTTAATATTAGTCTTTTCCCTTTATAAGCCAATTCGACTAGACTAAACAGCAGTCCCAGTTTCTCATGTGGTCCCTTGGGATAATTAATTGATTACCCCTGTTATAGAAGGACATTGGTTAATGGTAACAGGGCAACCCGTGTTTTTTTTTTTGTTTTTTTTTTACTTTGCTGTTGGAAAGTTAATTTTGGAGAGGCAAACCGTAAAAATGGACAAATCTTTGCACAGGAAAGAGTTTGGTTTTCTTTGAAGCACATAAGCTGTGGTACAAGGCATTAAAAAGTAGAGGTGGGAATCACCATATATCCCACGATACGAAATTATCACGATACTTAACGCACGATACGATATTATTGCCATTTTTAAAAATATTTTGCGATATTCAGATTCTGTACATAAAGGTAAACTTTATCAATATTCATTTTATCTAATATCAAAGTCTCACACTCAGTCTCTCTCATTTCAGTCAGTTTTATTGTTGACAAACTGAACGGTTTGTATTACAGTCTAGTCCAACTTAACTGAATGCAACCATCTGGTACAATTATAGCTATTCTGAACTATGCAATTTATGAAAACTATGCAGCCCCTTCAGCAACTGAAGAATTTGACAGTAAATTAAAACAAAATATAATTTTACATTAAATAAAAAAGTTTTAAACTTAATTAAAATAAAACATGTCTTAAATTTAAAAAAGTAAACTGTCATGTTTATTGCTGCCAAAAAACAAGTTAAACACATTTGGACAGTGAAGGAATGTCAGGATTCTTGTTCAGAAAAAGGAGCTGATCAACATGCTCTGAAGTCAGAGTTCCAGTCCACAAAAACTTTTTTTGTAACAAAATATCGATTTGTGCTGTCTCTGTATCGATACATTATTAGCAAACAAAATATCACGATACTACACAGTATCGATTTTTTCCCCCACCCCTATTAAAAAGGTGGTTAAGAGAGTTGTCATGTTATGTTTTTGGTTTTGATGCTGAACTGTCTGTCCCTTATATGGAACCTCTTACTGGTACATGTTAATCCATGTTAGATATTAATCCAAAACTGGGTTTATGTTTGTTTATAGATAGGGAAAATGCCCCCTCTAGTGTTGATTCTTTCTTTGATGAATAACATGTTAAACACGCAAAGCAATTTGATACACGGTAGTTTGAATTCAGCGGTGTTGGAAGCATTAACTTTGACCAGAGTTTATCCTTCGGCGGAGCAGATTGGTATGCGAGATGCACAGAGCCGTAGTTGTACATTTACCTGCCCGGACTATTCCTCCCTTTATTGAGCTGATGTCAAACGGACACCGAGAATTCCATTCCCTCCACTCGTCTCAGCCACTCCACAGATAAGGTCAGAGGTCAAGCAGAAGAAGAGAGGGGAGTGGAGGGGTGTTGGTGGTTTGCAATGAGTGTCCTTTATTATCCCTGACTGTTGTGTTAGTTGGCAGGTTCCTCTGTATGTCGCTGGGTAAGGGCGAGGGAGGCAAAAAGAAAATAAAAAACTGCAGAGAGATAGAAAGGGGGAGAAGGAGGGAAGGATGTTTTTCTTTTTGGGAATTCCTCAGGGATTGCTTAATTGGCCGTTAAGCCAAACAGGTTGATGCCTTAGTGACTGCATCATGATCATGATTTCGGTCTGATCAGCACAGACTGTATTCCAGAAACACATTTATGTCGGCTCAGGCTTCACAATATCGCAAAGTCTTGTCTTTTTGTGACTTACAGACATATCAGACTGTGTGCTGCCTTCCAAATCATTCATATTTGTGACCCTTTTTTTTAATGGCGAGCACAAAACACTTCCATTGTAAAGATTTTTTTTATAGGAAAACGTTCTGTTTTTCTGGATCTGTTTCTTTTATCTTTGACCAAATAAACACTTTCTTGGTGATGCTATGAGGTAATCTTTAAATTATGTCTCTATTAGTGACCAGAGAGACTGCAATGTAGGGCATGTGTGATTGCTAAGTTACTAACCAGCAGGTTTCCAATGCCCCTTATAATAATGGATTGGATTTATATAGCGCTTTTCAAGGCACCCAAAGCGCTTTACAATGCCACTATTCATTCACTCTCACATTCATACACTGGTGGAAGCAAGCTACAGTTGTAGCCACAGCTGCCCTGGGGCAGACTGACAGAAGCGAGGCTGCCATATCGCGCCATCGGCCCCTCTGGCCAACACCAGTAGACTTCCTAGTTGGATCCATGCCTTGCTTGTCACATCTCACGTCTCCAAACAGCAAGATGGCAACAGTGAAAGTGCTTCATTCGAAGCCTCACAGCAGGAATTAGCTAACCAGTAGGTGTACAGCCTATGCACTCTGTGACTGTACGCAGGTGAGTGGGGGGTTTTCACAGATGAGTCATCAGTTTTCGTCCATTATGGCAAAAGATTTGCACAACACGGCTACAGACTGGGTTTTCATGCCCAAACTGTAGCTAGGTTTCTCAATTGGGCCATAATTGCTTTGATATCATGTAGTCTGTAACCAAACCTGTAAAAAAGTTTTTGTCTTCATTTTCTATACTCAGCAGGATCAAACAGCTTCTCATACATCCACCTTGATCATCAGCCTATACTTTTTTATTTAAGTATGGCTAACTTTCTTACATCATTTCTTATATCAATGATTATATCATTTTAGCGTGGTTTGATCCAAAATTACGCTTTCTATTGCCTTTGTTGTTTTTGACTCTCCCTCAATCCCCTTGTATTCATTAGAAGAGTGGTGTCTTACTTGTGTAAAAATGAAGTAGAGAGGCTGACAGCAGGCAGCTTGTTCAGGCAGGACTTCTGTATTGTGCGAACCTGTGATGCCAGCCAGGTGTGTAAAGCTCAGCTAAGTCCCTGCACTGCTTTTAAAGAATGGCTTTCATTTCACAAAGCAAACAGTGTCCATCATTCACCCATCTTTTTTAATGTTCGCTGCAGTGTCACTTGTTTCAAGAACGTTCTTAAAGAAAGTGATGATTTCTTGTTTTTGAAGCACATCACTCCACCCAGCTCCTGGTGCTGAATCTATGTAATAATGTACTTTTCAGGAGATTGTTTAAACAAGTGGGTTTGCAGGAAGTTGGATACAGTTGTATACACAGTGGTCTTCCAATTAAATTATAGATAAAGAGCATTTCCAAACACCTGAGGTACTATAGCCACGGTTGGGTGCCCTTCAATGCAGGGAGGTGATCCAATATTTATAGTATGTGCAATGTGTGCATATACACATGCACAAAAAAATGAAAAAGATATAAAGGAAAAAGAAAGGTTTCGAGGAGTTTAGGAGTACTAAGATTTTACAGTATTAGAGCAGCACTCACTGTTTATATCTTAAACATACTGTATTTTGCATTAGTGACTAATCGCATTAAAAAATTTTATTCACACTTACAATGGAAAGAAGCTGGCTACTGTTGGCACACATAAACTCCCATGTTAAAATCCCTAATTTAAAAACAACTATACAAAGTGTGAACGTTTTTATAACTCACCTATTTCAGTTGTGCTTAAGTTTGCTTTCCTAAGGGGGCTGTTGCTGACTAGCATATGTTGCCGCAAGTAGCTGGTACCTGTAAGCTAGATTTCCTGCCAGCCTTACAGCTCTGTGCTGCGTTTTTTAATGAATGAAAATCTAGTATTTTATTTGTATTTTTAACACTAAAGCAGGTATCTTTGTCTTTAGAATGCATCCACATAGTTTGAATACGCAGCTTGCTAACCAAACTTGCTACTGTTAGCAAAAAACGTAGCATCCCGCTGTCTAAACATGGTCACTTCTGTCTTCAAAAATGAGGCTCTATAACTAAAACTGTGGCTGTAAAGCCCAATGTGTGATGTAACTTTTTCTGTTTCACCAGGAAACAGAAAGTATTTTTAGCAGAAGCTCCACACCATGTGTTTGTACCTGTTACACTGACATGTGCGTCTTTTGGCTCTTCTGTTCCCTCTTGTTTTCTAGTTGTACTCTTTACTCATGACTGCCATATGTTTACCATCCTCATACCGTACATTCTGCCCCTGATATTTCCATTACAACTATCTGTTTACATACAAACCATTAAGCTGGCGCTGTAAGTCTGTAAAGATACACACTGTCACTTCCTGCCTTTCAGAAACTGCTTTAAACTTTTAGCATTTCACTAAACTCTGCTGCAGTGTGAGAATGCACATGTTTATTAAAGACCACCAAAAGTATTGCAGCTCACACGCACTTCATTCTTGGTTTAGCATGTCTGCGCGAGCAGAAGCTGAGTGCTCAGGTAGCTCAGTGTCCTTAAGGAATGTGTAGTGTGTTCTAGGAGTTCGTCTGCTATGCTTTGTTTGACTCTGGCCTCTGATTTTCCTTTGAGAGAAGACAAATTAACGCACTTTGAAGCAGAACTGAATCAGTGTTGCTTAAGGGAGGGTTGTGCAAAATGCTGCAGCTAGGTTGTTGACAAAATCCTCCAAGTATTCACATGTGACACCATTGCTTTTTCAGCTACACTGGCTTCCTGTTGAATTTAAGGTGCACTTTAAGATCCTGGTCTTGACATTTAGAGCCCTGCATGGACTGGCACCAGCCTACATATTTGATCTGCTACAGCCCTATGTCCCTAGCAGGTCCCTGAGGTCGTCTGATCAGGGCTTACTTGCTATAAAACAGACTAAGATTAGAACTAAGGGTGACAGAGCTTTTGCCACTGTGGCCCCGAGACTGTGGAGCTCTCTCCCTCATACATTAAGAACTGTGGACTCTGTAGTTGTCTTTAAAAAAACAACTCAAAACTCACCTTTTTAAAACTGTTTTTGGTTAAATTTCTGCCTGTTTTATATTGTCTGTTTTACCCTTTTATTATTTGTTATCTTATGTGCAGCACTTTGTGATTCTGTCTAGAAAGGTGCTAAATAAAATTTTATTTTTTAAATTTATTTATTTTTTGATGATGCTTTTTAAATATCTCTTGTTTTGTCTTAGAGACAAAGGCAGGCAATCTCTAAATCCCTGTCATTTTTGACTTGCCTTAGTTTTAAAGCACTCTAACTTAAGTTCTCTTTGTGAGCTCTCAATCATCCTTATGTTATGTTGATTTTCACTGGAAGTGTTGACTTGAGAGCAATGGTAGTAAACTATCAGTTGTTTTTTTATATATATAGTTTTTTCAATCTCTGTTTCAGTTCATTGTTAGATCTGGATGACAGCCATATCAGCATATTTACAACAGTTTCTTCTGTGGATGTTATATTTGATTGTGTAAGATAAAATCTTCACTTCGTCAGACATCTCTTAAAGATAGTGGCTCATCTTCTGTGGTTGAGTGACTCATCATTATACTCCGCGTCACTTTCTTCTCCATACTGATACTGATGTTTTCCCTGACTTTCATCATCAAGCGCAATCACATTTTTCTTAAACTATTTGAAATGTTTTTAGCATATTTAGGTGGTTTTATCATACAGTTCTTTACATGGGACATCGCAGTTATGAAAAGCAAGATGTACAGTCATGTTGAAATAGCAGGTTTTCACATCCATACCTGGGAATATTACAGACTGGAAAATGTCCAACACTTGCGCTTTTATACAGGTGTTCACACTCAGTGCTGATCAGTGCAGTCGATTTGCAGCACCTGCCTGTGACTTACCCTCTTAATTCTTATGAAGCCAGTAAGGATATATGTAGTTTTTCAGAAGATTGGACAGAGTCCTATGGATGGTATGTCAGTCTTTAGACATAATACAGTGGACTGGTTAAAGTGTAACCTTCCTATAACCCAACAGCATGACCACAACCATGATGTTGTTTGAGTAATCATTAACAGATTGTGTAAAGTTTAAAAAATGTTGGAAGCTCCGTGAATGAATGGAAGTTATATATTGTTGTGTTATCCTGTGGGTTGAACAGTTGATACCATCATCTAAAATTAACCTTTTGATATCACAGCCATGAGGATGTGGATTTAGAAAATCCACCAACTAAGCATATTTTACCACAATAACCTATTAACTTGTTTTTGTCAAACATACAGTTTGGTTGGTATATTTCACTGAGAAGTCAAAGGGTTGCTATTATGGTGATTTCTAGAATTACATTCTTGTTGTTAGACTTTACTATGATACTTGTAAACTGGCCATTGATGGTCTTTGACTGTAGGTGCAGGCGACTGTAAAAACAGCATATTTAGAGGGGTGAAATTCGTTAAATGTTTTGTTGACAGAAAAAAGGCATGGCTATGGTCTAGAAAAATTAGCTTAAGGCATAGAGAAACGGGTATGTGTGTGTGTGTGTGTGTGTGTGTGTGTGTGTGTGTGTGTGTGTGTGTGTGTGTGTGTGTGTGTGTGTGTGTGTGTGTGTGTGTGTGTGTTTGAAAAGCTGAAGAATACAACCAGTGTGTTTGCAGATCAATTCGCAACTTGTCCCTTGGTTCAAAAGCACTGGGATAGATGGAGGGGGCAATGTAGTGAAAGCAGGGGTGACAAGGAATCAAGGGAGAAAAAAGGGAGCACGTCCATACTTGAAACTTGAGTAATTACTACGTATTGCTAAGTAATATACTAAGATACTAAACCGGAAAATAACCATTGATGCATGAGTTTGTCCATTGTAGACAAAAGTAAGCCCACAGAATAAAGAGTTTAGCATAAATGGGTGAATGTGGTTTTAATTGTTCTTTGTGTACTCAAAATTCTGTAAATAGAGATATCTAATAAAGACATAGCTAGGCAGATATATAGAGGAGCTGCTGAGTCCAAAGTTGATGAGATTCTCCCTGAGATGCTAAAAGCTCTGCAGTGTTGGGCTGTCTCAGTTGACATTCCAACATGTCCATTGAAGGACAGTGCCTGTGAACTGGCAGACCTGGGTAGTAGTTTTCATTTTTACAAAGAGGGACATGGTAATTCTGTGCATGGTAAATGTTCAGGTATGGATGGATTTGTTTGACTGGTACATCTTTAAGGGGCATCCACTTCCACACAGGAAGTGATTTGTCACAAAGTGGTGACAAGAAACCGTAGAAAATCAATGACAACTGGCAATGCGAAGTTGATGGGTCCAGAGTCCAGGTCTGATTACTAATAAGAGTGAAGAGTGTCGTTGACTGACATGTGACTGGGTGGCAAATACATTAATAGAGTTACCTAGGCAACTGGACCAACTGAATGTCCAATAGGGACTTACTATTAGTGACAAAGTGATGCTTGAGGTGCAAGTCACTTCCTGTGTTTACACACCTGAAGTGTTAAAAAACATTTGCAATGCCAGACTTAATTACCAGATCCAGATACAGAGACCTGCTTTTACATTTGCAGCAGTCCATTAATGAAGTCATCAGAATAAACGTTCTTGTTCATGCCAATGTCACACCTGTGAGGGGTTTTTATGCTTTCTAGTAACATATTTTTGCTCTGTTTAATGGAAAGAAAATTGCTTTTTCTTCATGCTGCAGCAGCCCCCTCATGTCATGGATTATTTGGTGGTCTATATCTAACTCAGTGAGACAAATGAGAAATATCTCTGTGGATTAAATGGATCACAACACAGGGGTACTCCGTAGCCGATCTGTTAGTTGTGTGTTTGAGTGTGTGTGCTGTGTATCATCTGTCTGATTTGCTCCTGTTTTAATACCTTTTGGCCCAGGAATTAGGCCTGTAGTGCATACCTGTCTGATGGCTTCTTGGCACAGCGTGTGCTTGTGTGAGGGCATCCACAGCGCTGAAAAAAAGGAGTGTCTGTATTGTGTGTTTGGGGACAGATCTGAACAAAAAGGGCTCTGTTTGTTGAATTATGAGGAAGTTTGCAACAACTGGTGAAATCAGAGCTTATGTGACAAAAACAATAAATATTCACAGTGTCAAAGTTTAAGCTACCGAAGAATAGCGACACTTTTTTTGCCAGCTTTAAGCAAATCTTAAACTGTCATTTTCAGTTCGGTCATTCTTCCGCGCAGTCACCCAGGGAACTTGTGGTCTCCGTTTCACTTTCAGTAAATCTGACCTCTCTGCGAGGTTATGTTAGCCAAACGTCACCCTACCTTTATGTACGCGGTTGTTATGAGTGCCCAGCTCAAGGTGAAAAAGCAGAGCTGAAGTTTGATAGAGAGATTCCCAGCAGCTGCCTGACGTGCACACTCACACGCTGCAATGCATGCATTCATTCAGTGAAGGACACCTACTGCCTTCTCCGCCAGTGTCTCCGTGTCACTCGGCCTCTTCCTTGACAAGCTGCTGTGACATTGCTGTGGCTTTTCATGTCCCGCCTTCGCACTCTGCGGCCAGCTTCCACAGCACATAGCTCAGTGACTGTGCCACAGAGTAAGATGAACAAGAATCCACTGAGTTCGCTGAAACAAAATCGGGGAAGAAGCATCAAGAATGCTAAAAAGTTGACAAACAAAAACCTATGGCACAGATATTTTATATGATTACGAGAATATCCTCCCAAACAGTGTAACAAAATGCAGTAAACATAATTTTTGGCCAGTTATCTTTTCTTTGTGAATGCAAATGAGTGTGTCACATGCTGTAAATGCAGTGATTGTTGTGGACAAAAACAATATATATGTATTGATCAATACTTAGACTTTTAGTGATTAATCACATCTGCCTGTGATTATCAGTGTTAAGGGGCGTCCACACTTTGAAGCTGAGGATGATGGTGGACATTCCAGGTTGTCTAGGTAACTCAGTGATTTATTTGTCACCCTGTCATATGTCAAACAGCAGTATCCTTTGTCCTGGGGTCTACATGTCGTTCTCCTCCTGTTAGGACATGCCTGGAACACCTCATCCAGGAGGCATCTTAGTCCACCTCAGCTGGCTGCTCTAGAGGTGCAAGATGCGACCAATCAGAAAAAAAGTTGAATGGCACTAATGGTATTCAGTCAGAGGATGAACTGCGCAGAAGCTCATTTTGAGATAAATACAGATTATTTTGAGCTGTAAACCATGTAAACCTGTAGAAGTGGGCATAATAATGAAGTCAAATACATCTATCATCATCTCTGCAACCTGTTCTAGTTGGGAAGCTTTTATTTCCTAGGATATGTTGGTTTTACAAGATTTGTGTGTGTCAATGTATATAGAAATAAGTGCTGACTGAGCTCATCACACTCTTGCGTTACTTACCTACGCTTATTTTGAAACAGCACATGTACATTAAATTAAATCTAAGCACGCTGCTCAGAGTACATGTCAGAGACGTATAAACACAGGTGTTTATGGTTCATGTCAGCTGATGTTGGTGGTCCAGTCTTCCTCACAGACATATTTGCTTTATGTTGATATGGAGGCTCTACGTGAAAAAGACTGCTGTGGTCACACAGAGTTGTTTAAAGATTATACAAACCCGCGAGAGAGGCAAATGGATGGAGAGGCAAAGATGGAATGAGTTGTAATATGGTGATAGTTTACCTGAGATTTGCAGTGTTGTGAAGTTTTGTGTCTGTGGAATGCCTTTATGTATGTGCTGATGGATGGCTTGTAAACAGAAGTGTACAAACATAGCTGCACTGAAGCCATCTGGAGGACTGAGGGAGGCCATTTTTCTTCAACCAGGTGTTTTGCAGCAGCGTTTATTTTCATGCTCGAGGATGTCAGTTTCTGAACACAAATAGTTAAATTTCTTAAGTTTGTGTCATTCTCTCCTTTGATTTGTGCAACTGCCTTTTTCTGAACTTACACATTTGTGGTCATGTAGTTGATGCTTTTCTTCTCTTTCAATTACAACTTACTTGTTTCTTCCGAATCCTCTCAGTCGTGCACCTCTCTTCAGTCTCCGTTTTTCACAGTAGCACAGAGGAGTGTGGGTTTCCATCCTTGTCCTCACCTGGGGCTGCAAATTGACAGCTGTACTGACTTGCGATTGGAGGAATGTGCAGAGGACAAAAGTAAAGAGGACGATGATGGGGAGGTAGGGAAGGGGGCTGTGTAGAAAGTAGAGCAATGTGCATTTGGGATGTGCTCCCTCTTTTCTCCCACAATTCCTTGTCATACCTCCTTTCACTTCCACCCCCACCCACCCCACTCCTCTCTATGCATCCCAATCATTTTGAACCACAAGACAAGTTGTGGATTGATATGCCCTGTACACTGCAAACACACTGGTTGCATTCCTTAGCTTTCAAACACACATGCCTGTTCATCCATGCCCTAACCTAGTGATTGTCCTGAAGTTTAGCCATGCTTTTTTCCTGACAACAAAAGATGTTAGATGAATTTCACCCCTTCCTTTCAGAGATAAACACGCTGTTTTTACAGTTCTCTGTGATGCTAGTCAAAGGCTTCCACCCGAGACAGGAATTTCTGGGAAGAATGAACAAGGAGAAGAGGGGTGGAAGGTACAGACAAAAAATTGAATGAGGTAGTTCAAGCAAACAACGAGGTAACAGAGGTTAAAACTGATCATCTGTAAGAGAGGTGATGGAGTGATAAGAGAAGCTAAAACACCTTGTTTCAGACAGAGCTTGAGAGCTTGCATGAAGGGCCAGTAGAAGATAAAGACCGAAACATCTGGCTTGTTGATGTAAAGCAATTCTAGTAAAGCCTAAGAATGAAAATGTGAATCTAGAAATGATCGTAATGGCTGCCCCTTATCTTATCAGTAAAATGTACCAAAACAAATAGGATATCTGACCGGCGATCCTTACCTTACATAATAAAGCACCTTGAGGCAGCTGTTGTGATTTGGCTCTATGTAAATAAAACTGAGTTGACTTGAACTAAATTGAAGCCAACCAACCAAAGCTCCAGTGTGAGCTGAAGGCCACCACCTCACAAAGTCAGTGGAACCACATCATCTGCAAATAGCAGAGATGAGATCCGGAGTTTACTTGGTTTCCTCCTAGAAAGTCTCTAGAAATTCCAATTTTGTCCATCTTTTTCTACATATCCAAATCACACTGATTGTGGTGAGTGGTGGGATGCACCCTGGACAGGTTGCCAGCCTCTTGCAAATAAAATTGAGTTCTGAAAACATTAAGCATCAGCATCAAGCTTGTCTGGTGTGAGGGTTTGTAGAGTTCCTGTCTTTAAAATCAATAAAAATGAATCGCCCTTTTTAAGCTTGAAGTTAAAGAAAATTAAATCCCAATGTGATGTATTCAGAAGTAACATCTGTTTAACATCTGTACATATTTCTGCCCATAGTTCATTAGACCTTTGTCGGACAAACACAGTCGTAGGACATATTTTGCTCATCTTGTCATGCAGGAGCAGAGGCAGAAGGAGCCTCATGACTCTGGTAAGCCATGCTGTAGTTTAAGAAACAGACAGCTCTATTAAATAGGGATTTTTAAAAGCACACTATATTTAATGTATTAGTGTGTATCATTGTGTAAGCTTTGCAAACAATTTGCAATTGCTTGCATTTCTGTCTCTGATTGTTGCACCACACTGCCTCCCGTGAACAGAGGCACCTGAATATTTTTGGCACCCCCACCCCGTCTGTGCTGCGCCCCTGACTCTGGGTCACTCAGACAGATAGGTTGATAATCTGACACTCCTCTCTCTCTGGAGCCGACCGTCATTCCGTCCTGGTTATTTTGAACTGAGAGCAGCAATTACACAAAGGGTGGTCTTGGTAACCATTAAAATAGTACTTCCTTAAGTTCGTGTGTTTATTGGATCTAAATAATCTACATGCCTGATCCTTTCAGCGCCTGTCACTTGTTGTCTCCTGATGGATGCTATTTCAGTGCATCACCTGGACCCTGTTCTGTGAATATGGTGTCAATAATCCAAACTAATGTACTGTTTTTGTTTGCTTTGGGTTGATTTTTTTGCGTCACATGTTTTAGCTCATTTTTCAATTCTATTTGGGGTTTTGAGATGACCTGGAAGCAGAAACTGGGCTTGTGCTGAACAAGTATATGCTTGTGACAGATTGTAATACGGCTGCACAGTACTTAGTTTAAGCCTGATAATTCACCTTAAACCTTCTTCGATCAAGAGAATACTAAAAAGACACCATGACAGATGAGTGTCTTCATCGAATCAGAGATCTTTGACTGAAGCTTTGAAGCTTGAAGGTTTTTTTTATCCAGACACTACAGATTTAATCTCAGTCTGGCTGTGTGTGACACTGAAATAACTTCTATTTAAATATGAAAAAAGACTGGAATATGCTCAATAAAATGGCAATAGCACCAAACTCAATGAGGTAGGTGGATAATGATGTGGGTACTCATTTCCAATCTTGTCCATTCTGGATAACACTGACAAAAAGCTTTGCATCTTTAACTCTGCCACCTCCATCTCAGCCTCCTGTCTGTGTCAATGCCACTGCTATGACGTAAATCACAGCAACTATCACTAACATCTTGCAAGCCTTCCTTTTCACTGTTTCCCCTAAACTGATAAATATTGACATGATAGCATGAAATTCTAGTTTTGTGTAGCGTTAGTGAGGGCCAGCCAATCAGAATGAAGTTTTCTTGTTAATCTGGAAGACTTCTCTCTGTGATGAGGTTTCAAGTCCTTTTTAATGTTTGAAAGAATCCAAATGAAGTAAGACAGATAAAAAAAGGGCAGCTAAATAATGTGAGCTCCTGCGGGATCCATAGAAATATGAAGTTGCTGAAAGGGCAGTTACATTAAACGGGACACACATCCACACACCCTATATATGCACATTAAGATAAGATAAGATAAGATAAGATAAGATAACCTTTATTAGTCCCACACGTGGGAAATTTGTTTTGTCACAGCAGGAAGTGGACAGTGCAAAAGTTATGAGGCAAAAATTAGAATACAATAAGAATAAATACAGTACACAACTGTACAGAATAGAATAAAATAAAATACTATATACAGTAGAATAAAATAAAATAAATATACAATAAGATAAAAATAGAATACAAATACAAATACTATATACAACTGAGTAAAAATACAACGATGACAGAAGGATTATTGCACTTAGTATTATTGCATATGTATGGATGTGTGTGCTTGATCAGTTAAAGTCTTTATTATGGAGTCTGACAGCAGTGGGGAGGAAAGACCTGCGAAATCTCTCCGTCCCACACCGTGGGTGCCGCAGTCTCCCACTGAAGGAGCTGCTCAGTGCTGTCACAGTCTGCTGCATGGGGTGGGAGATGTTGTCCAACAGGGATGACAGCTTAGCCGCCGTTCTCCTGTCACTCACCACCTCCACTGGGTCCAGAGGGCATCCTAGAACAGAGCTGGCCCTTCGGATCACCCTGTTCAGTCTCTTCCTGTCCCCAGCAGAGATGCTGCCGCCCCAGCAGACCACGCCATAAAAGATAGCAGAAGCCACAACAGAGTCATAGAATTTCTTCAGGAGTGGGCCCTCCACTCCAAACGACCTGAGTCTCCGCAGCAGGTACAGCCTGCTCTGCCCTTTCCTGTAGAGGGCATCTGAGTTATGAGTCCAGTCCAGTCTATTGTTCAGATGAACACCAAGGTACCTGTAGCTGTCCACAGCCTCAATGTCCATACCTTGGATGTTCAGTGGTTGCAGTGGAGAATGCTTGTGCCTGCGGAAGTCTACCACCAGTTCCTTGGTTTTACTGGCGTTGATCTGGAGGTAGTTCAGCTGGCACCAGTCCACAAAGTCTTGGGTCAGACCTCTGTACTCCTTGTCGTCCCCATCAGTGATGAGGCCGACTATTGCAGAGTCATCAGAGAACTTCTGCAGGAAGCACTGGGTGGAATTGTGGGAGAAGTCTGCAGTGTAGATGGTGAAGAGGAACGGAGCCAGAACCGTTCCCTGTGGGGCCCCCGTACTGCAGACGACCCTGTCCGACACACAGCCCTGAGTCCTCACATACTGTGGTCGGTCGGTGAGGTAGTCCAGGATCCAGGTAGTGAGGTG
Organism: Rhamphochromis longiceps; assembly: GCF_057381845.1. NCBI lineage: Eukaryota > Metazoa > Chordata > Actinopteri > Cichliformes > Cichlidae > Rhamphochromis > Rhamphochromis longiceps. The sequence goes on along the minus strand of NC_140559.1, from coordinate 34,659,407 downwards.
ATGGTCCACTCCAGAGTTCACCAGCTTGTCCTTTAGAACCGAGGGAAGAATGGTGTTGAAGGCACTGGAGAAATCAAAGAACATGATTCTCACAGTGCTTCCAGCGGTCTCCAGGTGAGCGAGGGAACGATGTAGGAGGTGAATGACGGCATCATCCGCTCCAATGCCAGGCTGGTAGGCAAACTGAAGTGGGTCCAGTGATGAGCTTATTAGGCGCCGAAGCTGAGCCAGGACCAACCGCTCCAGGGTCTTCATCAGGTGGGATGTCAGAGCCACCGGCCTGTAGCTGTTGAGGTCCTTGGGGCGTGAAGTCTTTGGCACTGGTACAACACAGGAGGTTTTCCAGAGCTGTGGGACTCTTCCCAACCTCAGGCTCAGGTTGAAGAGGTGCTCCATCACCCCACACCCATTAGGCCTGTAGATGGGTATTTAGACCAGGAAGCTAAGCTGATAATTGTCTGCACAGCATGCCAGTACAATGTGTCGCATACCTCTCTGTTGGTGTGCAGGAACACACACACCAGTGCTACAAAACATTTATTGCACGCGTCTCTCTGGACACCTATTGTTGTCTATCCATGGAGGGTTGCAAACGTCATACTTTGATAAAGCATAAACCCTTAGAACTCAAGAACAAAGAGATAAAAGAGTGGGATAAACAACCAAAATGTTGTTCTTTGTCGCTACTGGACACAGTGTAACAGTGACACAGTGTCCATGTTTCGCTGTGTGGCAGGCAGGATGAGGACCCAAACGCAGGGCTTGGAACACGGAAAATTATACTTAAAATAGCAGCTTCTTTTCTGGGAAAACTCAACACTGAATACAGGAAAAAACTAAACTAGAAAATTAGGGAACTAAACTGGGAAAGAGGTGATTTGCTCACAAAAAGTGTTACCGTAAAAGCAAACCTCTCTCACAGAAGGCTTGTTTCTGAAGTTTCTGAAGTTGTGTCTAATCTTAAATCACATGATTCCTCATGGTCATGGCCTTCAAAGGTGTTTTTACAGTTATGTCCTTTTGTCACCCACATGTACTGAAGGAACCTTGGATTTAAATTTGGTATATACATTCTTAGCCTGTCTTTTATCTTCCTTTTGAACTTGACATAGAACCAAAGCAGCTATGTATTATTGAGACTCATGATTTGTCTCAGCCAGCTGTAGAGGTTAGATTGGAGTCATGTATGGAAAAGCACCAAAGGGTGTGTTGCACAATAACTAAGAAAAAGTCATTTTTTTAACCTTTCATTTTTGAGTCATTGGTTTTTCTCTTTGCTCTCTCTCTTTGTGAAGAGCAGGGTGAACATGAGAAAAGTCACGTTTAATACAGAATCCAGAAATGAGAGTACTAAGGCATTCATCTCCAATGTGACATGCTTATTGAGGGTCACAAATTTAACCTCACCTAGCTAATCTCATTAGTTTAACTAATGCTCTTCTGATGCAGATTGTATATTTAAGCTGTTGTAGGCTGTTCACAGTCCCATTTCAACCCCAGTATATTGAAAGGCATAGAGGCACAGAACTGAGCCATACCACTGAACGTGATCACCACTCCAGATGGAAAATATTTTGTTTTTGACTAATTAGATTTTTTTCCTTCTGTATGTTAAATAAAATTAGAGAATTCTTTTCTTTGATAAAGCATCGGTCCAACTCTGATCTAATGCTCTTTAATTCCCTTTTAGCCTCAAGCTGCTTCTCAGAGGATTCCTTGTTAGTTGTCATAGATGATAATCTAATGTTCATTCAGAGCTGCCACTTGTCTGCCAGTGTTTGTTTGAATACCCACATCCCTCTGGGATGCAGTCTAACACTTCCAAGCCGGTATGATAGATTGCAATTGACAGGTTGAATGGTTTGCAAACTGCCTGTCAGCCAACATGCAGCTGAGTGATAGATTGCGATCAGACAGCAGGGATTGTTGAATTCCCGTCAGGAAGGTGTGCCTGTTTGACCAGTGGTGCAAGAAGAGCTGGAAGTGATGGAGGGTTTGGGAAGGTGGAGCAACTGCCTCCACTGTTTTGTCACTGTCTAGATGTCTGTTCTTCTTTCCCTAACTTTATACATGCTGTAAGCTTTTGCTTTTAAAAAAAAAAGCATAAAGTGTGCGTGTTAGTGGCAGCCACCAGTGCAGCGCCCAGGGAGCAGTGTGTAGGGACGGTCCTTGCTCAGGGGTACCTCAGGGTAGCCATTCAGTGGAGTCGAACCCCCGACCTTCCGATCATGGGGCCACCACTCTACCTACTGAGCTATCCCTGCCCAGGGATTACTTGGTGTACACCATGGTAAACTAATTTAACTAGCTTGGACTCGTCAAATACACAGCTTTGACTTTATGTGCTGCCAGGCCCATTGCCACAGGTGTATAAAATCAAGTTCCTGTCCATGCAATCAACCTTTACAAACATTTGCAAAAGAAAAGTTAAATAAATATAAATAAAGTTAAATGTGGACCTGAAATAGGATGCCACCATTACACAGAGTAAGCCTTCTGCCAAGTCAAATTTCTTCCTTCCCCATAGCAACTTAGCCATGAAGCACACAGTGGTGCATGCCAACACTCTGCTGACTTATTAAATGCAAAGTCCCAAACTTCCTCTGGCATAGCAATGTGGCAATATAAATGCCACAGCAAAGGAGGATGTTGAGGTGATGGGATACCTGCTCTTCGTTTTATGGCTTTTTGTCAGATTGGGACACCGTGGTGTTGTTTTTTGTTGTGTGTGGCCATTTCCCTCATTGTCGGGTTTCAAAAAGGGCTCATCAAGTGACACCACTAACTACCCAGTCAGTTGAAGCCTCTGATCGCCTCAGATCGCTTGGATCCCTGAGCGAGTAGGTACTAAAAAAGCATCTGGTACCAGGTATTACTGTACCACCAAATGGAAGACTTGTAAATCCAAGTTGAGGGTGCTGGTTTGTGAGCACCCTTGGCTTTGTGTGTGAGCAGGCAATTTCCTGTCCAAAACCCCCAAAATAATATTAAAAAAAAAATGAGTCGAGCCCTGCCAAGTCGACCAGAGTAGGTACTGGTGGAAAGAGCGGCTAGAGGACTTGCCTTACCCCTTAGCCAATGTGAGGAAAAAGTTCTTGTCTGTTGCGACCAAAGATCCAGTTCATTTACTTTAAACTATCTGAAGGGAAGCCTAGCCATTTTAGTTTCATCCCACACGTCCTACTCCCAAAGTAATAATGCACAACTTCATGATTAACTTTACTATTAACTAACTTTAATATTAAATTGGAAGTTGTGTGTTATGTAAAAATATTTAAACCACTTCTTATCAGGCTGGAAAGATGTTTATTTTTATTTGTAGATTGTATTGTTTTCTTTTCGGTCCCAGCTGTTTCCACTTGGCAAAGCCACAAGTCAGACTCTTGGCCAGGTAGAAACCCCAGAGATGAATGTCACGTGGCAATAATAGTATTAAAGATGGTGTTAAAGATGGACAGCAATTAAATCAGTAACGAAAAACACACATTTTTCAAATATTTCTCTAAATTAATCTTCTCTGCCACCCAAACCTTTCCCCTCTCTCTCCTTGCTTCCTTCTGCTGCATGTTCCCTTCATTCCTAGAAACCTGATTTGTGATTAAAATTCTGTACAGGATTAGCCTCCAGATACATAAAGACAGGCTTCAACAGGAATTTCTATACATTGTGTTGCCTTTAGCTACACTTTGACATGTGTAACACACAATCTCACACAAACAAATAGAAGTTTTTACTTGTCAATACCTTTCACTCGGCACTGTCACCCACAGGTTTATACAAGTCCTACAACACCACAAAGAGAGATTGCAATCACCTTGCAATCTACCTTTTCCTCACATACTCTTTTTTTCTCCACCTTTCCTTCCATTTGCTTCTATTTTGTTGTATATTAAGGTTATGATTTTGAAAACTGCCATGCTTTATTGCTAGGTTTGACTACAGATGTACTGATTTATGCTCAGGTGTACAACAGAGCGAGCACGAGCAGCAGAGTTTCATTATGTACGATTTATGATCTAGGAACATGTCAGTAACAGGTTGAGTGGGTAGCATGCTCCTGCTTGGTCACCGTGTGCATGTGTGGCTGCACGTGTGAATTCTGCAGTCATCTATGAACACCCTTGAAATGTGCCGTCTCGTGCAAGTGCAGATGCTAAATATTATAGTTTAAGGGTGCACTTTTAGTGCCAGTTTAAAAATTTCACTTGATTTAATTTAATTTCATCTGCTCAAGAAAAAGTGAAAGAGAGATTAATTCTTTAAAGGGACACATAGTCCTTGTTTCAGTTCTAATTTGCATTATGAAGCAAAATCAAAAGATTTTGTGACTCTAACCTTTATATCCAACTGCCCCTTCATTTTCTTCAGGGTCATGGGGCTGTCAGAGAGTAAGATGCATCCATGACAGCTCCCCTATGAGATGCGTGCATGTCTTTGGACTGTGGGAGGAAACTTGACTACCAGAGAAAATATTTTATCATCAGATTTGGCTCCTTGTCAGATTTAACAAACTGCGGTTCTTTTAGGAGTCAAGTGGGAGATCCGGGCAAAACAGGAAAAGACAAGAAGTAGTTGAAATCACTTTATTCAATCAGGAAACTATTTAAATGACCTATGGAAAGCACTGGTAACTAAAGTGAGAAAGCATAGACATGAACCTGGAAGAAATGGCAAATCGGCAGTACAGGAGAAGGATGTTAGACAGGGCAGAGTTTCCAGAGAAAGTGCGTCCACAGTAGCATGATGCAATCCACTTCTTACTTTGTTGTATATTAATGTGCTTTTGTTAAAGGTTTTCAGTACAGTATTTATTGCATCAAACATTTGAAGACATTTAATGTGCAAAATGAATAAAATCACTTAAATTAATAATAATAAGTGCAATAAAAAGGTTCTGAAGAACGAAGAGTGACTGGACCTTCATGTCTCATCCAAGAGGCTTCTTCTAAACTTTAAGGTTTTAGTTGTTTCTTTATTTTTTTGCCCATCCTTTTTAACCTCCCAGGACCCAGCATCCACATATGTGGACATCACATTTTGGGTTGTGTAGACCAAAATGCTAAATTTTGCTCTACAAGGGCCTGATATCCACTTATGAGGACATTATACTGCCACATTGAAATTTAAAAAGAATATCCTCATATGTGGATGTCATCTTTCTCAGAAACAAAAATCAGATAAAAAAAAAATCTCGTAATTATTTTTTTTCACATTCATCAGGATCCAATGAGCCCAAATACCAAAGAGAAATTGAAAATGCATGCCATGAACAAGTTCTTAGGAGGATAAAGTCAGGGTTCCCATTTAACTTTAGCATGTTTTGTTGGTCAAAGTCTGATTCTCTGTCTTCTTCAGCCCCGCCTCCTCTTTGGCGTTGCAGAGATATCCATCACCGTTCCTGACATTTTTCAGCATGACATTTTTCTGATGTCTGCAGAGAACAAGAAGACAGAACATAAATATTAGTCATTGCAGTTTTAACCGTCTTTTAATGCTTTCAGTGAAAGTGAAAATCAAAGATTTTACACTGTACAGCTCAACATGAAGACGAGATCTTTAAATACAGTCTCGGTGTCTGTCATGGTCCTGGGTCATTTTGAACCAGCATTCTTAGCTTTCCTGTGGTTTTGGATTTTGTTACTTCTTTATGTTCCTAGGATTGTTCGGTTTAGTTTATTTGGATTCCCTCTGCCCTCTGTCTCCTTGTGTCTGTGCTTATATTGTGGTGTTAGTTCTGGTGCCATGTTCCCACTCCTTGTGTTCCCTGTTCTCCTCATCCCTTCATGTATTTCTTCATGTTCCCTCTCTCTCTCTCCCCAGGCTGTCTCTGTGTACTTCCTGTGTTACTTTTAAGGTCCACATCTTGGTGTCAGCGTTTTCAGTTTTGTGTCCTCCCCATCCTGTCAAGGGTAATTGTCCTCAGCTTTGTTCCCCGTGTGCTTCAGCTTCCCTCATTACCTGTGTATTTATGTCAGTCTCCCTCTGTCCCATGTCGCATCGTCCCTCAGTGTTGTGTGTGCTTGCCTGTGTTCCTCTGTGAGGTTAGCTTAGCCCAGTTTAGTTTTGTATCTCCATGAATAAAAAGCCTTCTTTTACTTTACTCTTTTACTCCCCGTGTCTCGTGAGTCGTGCGTTTTGGTCCCCCCCTGTCTGCACACAGCCATTTCCTGACAGTTTCAGTCCATTTAAAGTCTTTCACTCAGTCTACAGTGATACTCGTTTAAACTGTGAACTCTGAATGTGGAAGAATACCTGAGTAAACAATTAAGTTTTACAATGAAGTGTAAAACTATTTAAATGTGGTTAGTGTACTTACCGTCGGTGTGGTTGTAGGCTGTGAGGTGCTGCCCGGTGGTGGTGGTGATGGTGTGGAGATGTGCAGGTGGACAGCAGAGCGGTGTCTCTCTGTCTTCTCCACGTCACAGTAATACACTCCGTCGTCTCGGAGCTGAGCTCGCTTCACGGTGAGGGACAGGTCTCCTCGCTGGTTCCAGTCTGATGGTATGGACACTGGCCTTTCATCATAGCCGTCCCCGTAGGTGATTTGCTTAGACCGAGGATTCAGCTCCAGCACCAGCTCTCCGTCTCTCCTCCAGCGCACAGATTTCACAGCCTGTCCAACTGTAACGGAGTGACATGGCAGCGTGGCATCCTCTCCCCGGAGTGCGACAACTTTATAGGGTAGAAAAACGTGCAACTCTTCCAGCTCCCCCCTCTGTTTGTAGTTGCAGGTAAACGGGTAATAGCCGTGATCGTTGAAATCTGCTCTCTTTAATATCAGAGAGTCGGAGCTGTGAGCCATGTGGTGCCACCCATCAACTGGTGGCGGAGTGTACATTTTCCCGTCTTACACTCTTCTATGAGGTGAAATCTAACATTGTCTCCTATAGTGGCCTGGATCAGTTTACCAGACGCCCAGCTGATAAAAAGAAAAAGAAGTAGTAGAAGGAGATGCATTCTGAGAGCGGAGCATCTACCTATCAGCTGGCTTTTTATTGTCACAGTGGATGGTGCAGAGGAGGAGAAGTACGTAGTGGAAGAGAGGAGGAGTCCAGTGGTCAGGTAGGCGAGCAATTAGTATGTAATGTCAGGAAATACTGAGATAATGGGCTGATGGGCTGGCGAAGACTGGTCCTTTTCATTTGGAGGATGTGTCAGAAATTAAAGAGCGGGACCACGGCTCCAATCATTTCCCTTAGATGCTATAAAGAAATTCACTGTATAAAAGGAGTAGTGAGATGTGTGTCTGTCCGTGTGTCTGTGTGCAAGCATGTATTTCACAAGCTTTTGAGGATTATGCCAACAGATGGAAAGCTTTATTAAGACACCAAATTTCTTAAATCTTTTATTTCTTTCTGCATTTATTTCTGTAGGAGCTGATTAGTCACATAACAAAAACCTCTCTCCAGCTAGACTGTGACATCTGTCTTTGGTGAATTTTTGTAGGAAGCCAAGTGATATTTCGCTGCAGTGTTAAGGTGTGTCCGATTTACACAAGCAGCTCACAATCTCTTTTGGATGACCTGTTTTGTGTGGGTGGCACTTCTCACACATTGTTGAGGAAACCTGTGAGAATGCAGTTAATGCGTTTTGTGGACTCTCCTGAAATCTATCCATGTCCAAACGGACAAAAATATTCACAGCTACATGGAACCCAAGTGTTCATGGCAAGCCTCGCTTTTTTGCCAACATGCCAACCCAACACATTTTTGCTTTGCGAGAGAGACTCATCTGTCTCCAAAGCTAAACACACACCCACCCATTTTGCTGGTGGTCTTTGTAACTCCATCATTTTAAAAATGTTGCCAGTAGTAGTTAATCTCCATCTTTTCTTAAGTGTTAAAGTAGCGAAGTCGGAGGTCATGTTTAACTTCTGTATAGGTTACAATCCATTCCTAATGAAGGCACATCTTAAAAGCTAGAGAGAGAAATTTCTGCAGAAATTTGCTGACAGATAGTTCTCATCTGTGCTCAATCAAAAGAGCACCACAAGATTGGCATGTTTTCCAAAAGGTGTCCAAATACTAGGAGGGGACTCATTCGACTCCATGACAGCAGCCTGTGTGCATGCCTTTCCCTTATGTGCTGCTGTCTCTTTCCGTTCTGGCTTGTTGGATGTACAGACAGTGTACAGAAAACCAAACAAGATGAACCGATCAACTAAAAGTCTCAAACTGCATTTAAGGCTGATGGTTGATTTTGAACGAAGGGAAGAAATTGAATCGCAATCCATCAAACAGTATTCAGCACAAATATCAGCTTGATGCTAGTAAAGGAAAAACCACAGGGTCTCGAGAACTTGAAAGAAGGAGGCGACTTGACTTCTTTACATTTTTGAAGATTTTTCACCTTTCATGCAAGAGGTTTCTTCAGAAAAAACAGGGGATATCAAGGGAATAAAAACGGGGAAAAACTCTCATATGTAACTCTTACCTGGAATCATTATTTCGTCAACTGGAAATATTGGAAATACTAAAGCCAAGGAGCTGGCTGGATAGATCATGCGGGAGTGAGCACACACAACATCACTTTCTTTAAATTTGCCCCTAACCTAATTGAACAACACCGACTTTCTCCTGCGGTCCCGGGTGTAATGTCTGGAAAGGTTTAGGGGGAAGTTAAATGTGATTCAAATCTGATAAAAGTGTCTGGTGCAGTCCAGCTTGTGTATAAATACATAGTAGAGATGGTGGTACTGCTAGATCAACCCATCCAATAGCTGTGGAGACATTTTCCTAAAAGATAAAAATGACAGCTTTATGGTGGTCGTTGAAGAAAAGGGGAGAAAGCAAGGAGGATTCAGCCTTGGTGCACATTGACTGATTGCACCCTTCTAATATTTGTTAGGATATTTGACAGATGGTACAGAAGTTTGTGGTTCTCAAGAGGGAAGCTCTTCCTTTTACTGATAAGTGATGGAAACATGCACTGTAGCGCTGTGGAGTCCTTTCTCTGGCCTTGAAGAACAAGATGATCAGTCGCATGAACATTTGATGGTTAACTGCACATTACCATTACCCCATTTGTAGACGTATGTACATACAAACATTCAAACACACATGCAAGCCTTTCTTTTTCACATACACCTCTGTAACTGGCTTTGCTATGGACCCACAGGATTACAAGTCGGATGACCAAACCTTTGGTCTGTCACTCAGACTCGAGCAGTAGATCCTAACCTTTGTGGCTTGTAACCCCTTCTAATAAAGAAACTGCCAGCTCTTATCACTGATTATGGCCTCCTCAGAACATGCCTAAGAGCTGTTGTTCAGTCTCCAGCTGGATCATATGACTATATTTTAGAGGCACGGTGGTTCAATGCTTGCATTTGCACATACAGCCAAATTGATAATCACCGCTTAACTTACCATTCATATCTGGGGGAGGAAGTTGGGATGCTCAGGACTCCATGCGGTAATTAGAAACATGGTGATAAGAAATTGTTAGAATATCAGTACAAACTATAAAAACATGTTTTTCTTTCAAGCTATCTTCTCATTAGCTTGACATAAAACTTGACATGAACTTGAAGTGTAGCCAGGTTAGAGACAGCTGCCAGGACTTTAAAACTACAGTTGACCCTTAGTTTTAAAGTCCTGGCAGCTGCCTCTAATCTGGCTGTACAAATCTCAATCTGTGTTGATCTGCAGAAGATAATGGATGTGGTTTGTGTTTACATTTCTGGGTGACATTTTTATTGGAATACACATATTCATAGTTTAACCTAAATTTAACGGTTGAATTCAGACATTGATTCTTCATCCCTAATAATTTTTTCACCCTAGGTTAATATTGAGCTAATTCTGAAATCATGACTTAATATTCCATTATTTCCATTATTTGTGAATGTTTGTATTGTGGGGCTTGCACGTGTTTGGGCATGAGTTAAATGCATGGAAATTATTGATGAGATAACAAAAAACATGCTGTGTAATTGCAGTGATGGGTTTCCCACCAGCAAGATTAATGACTTCTAGATAACACACACTAACAAACACACACATACATGCACATGCAATATGTCACCCATCTTCTTTTCCTTGTGGGTGGCCTTGGTGTATTCACCTCGGGAGCCTAGCTGTTAAGAGATCAAATATACACGCACATTCACACTCTCAGATACACACCTTTACTTGTACACTTTTGTAAATCACTCAAATGCTTGCTTTATTTTGTCCCTGCATGTGAGTCGGGCAACCTCAACCTTGAACAAAAAAGAATTAGCAAATTCATCTAGAAAATAGCTTGTAGTTACATTTGAGGTTTAGTTGGGGTTTAGTTTAGTTTAGTTAGGGTGCTACATTTGGTCCATGCTTTGGATTGGTATACAAATTTGAACCATGACCTACTTACAGGAGTGTTTCAGATTCATGAAGCAAGGCCTACAAGCCTCTTTAGAAGGGGGTGGATTTAAAAAAAAATGCAAAGATTTAAAGCAACCTGACACCTGACAAGTCACAGGTTCTCATCTATGGCTACAATGCCACAAGCTGCAACCCAATGTTAAGCTAACGTATACGTGAAACCCAACCTGTCTTGCTAATACATTTACTGATGTGTTAAGCTAATGTTGAAGCTAAGCTAATAAACATGTGCAATTTGAGCTTCTTGTGTCCGTTTAGCTTTTAGAAGATTTGGAGTACAAAAAGGAGATGAGAGGAATACCTGAAAGATTAGAGTCTCTGTTTTCCTTAGACTTTGGGTTACACAAAGCCAGTCTTTTTTTTAATTAGGCACACTTAATATTGAATTTCAATAAATCCATCTTGGATGAAGATGATAAGATGCAGTTGGGGCAGACTACAGTTTATAATGCTGTTGAACTTTATTGGATAAAATCTTTTGTTTTAAAATTTAAAACATTACATTTAGGTGTCTAAAAATCAGAATGCATTATTTTACGTCATAGATTAGACAAACACAAATGTATCAATAAAAGTTTACAGGGGATAAATTTCTAGAGAATATATGACATACAGCCACAAATTTATCTGCATGCTAGTTCTGATTCTAACATTAAAACCACTGTCAGGTGGCCGCATTCAGACCAAGAGCACTTGGCAGCAGCCTCCTCCAACAGGACAGTGCAACCTGCCACAATAGCTTAATAAACATGTCATTGATCATTGACAAGTTATTGATCCAGCTTTCAAACCATCCATGTCCAAAAGCTGACTTGATAACCTAAATTTATGTTTTTTTGCAACTAAAAGTAAATACAAAATTGCCTAAAAGATGATTAATGAACATCATTGGGATTGCTAGGTCTGGATTGTTCCTTCCACTGGGCCCTACATTTTTACTTGTAACTTCCCCCTCCCACACAAACGAATGAAAAGGCTGAAAAATTATAGTCATCCCCATCTTTTTAACGCTTGTTTGTGTCGTAGCCTTCTTAATGTCCTGTGATAAAAGGGAGAGGTGTATTAGAAATGCCATGCTCTTATCAAACTAAATCCATTAGCTCTCAGCTTTAAACACCTGCCCCGCCCTGATCTCATTTACCTCTGTTTTTTTTTTAAAAAGGACTATTTAAGTGGAGCAGTGTCCTCCCTCTTGAGCCAGAAGTATGCCTCTGACCTACAAAGTCACCAGGTTTTTAATTGTCTCCACAGGGGCCCCTTAAGCCCTTCACATGAAGCAGAGTGGTGCCTGGGGCCCATTCTGTTTAAAACCTCAAAGGGTACCACCTTAACTGTATGTGTGTGTGCATGCGTGGGCATGAAAAACAATGTGTTGGATGTGTGTGTGTGGTCTGCTATCAAATAGAAATCAGCAACAGGTTAAAGTCTGCTAAAGAGGTAGCTAGAAACTCATCGGTCCCATACATGAGTGTGTGTCTGTGGGTGGGTTAAGACCCCCTGCAGAGTAGACCGGTGGAGAAGATGAGCAGTGCATTGTGATGTGCTGTTTTTACCGTAGCTAAGGAGAGAATAGCATTACCATTCAAAAGGCCTTCTGTTGCGCTTGGAGAACCTTTAAGTGCTGCTCTGTTTCGAGCTACTTTTAGTGTGTGTGTGTGCGTGTGTGTGTGTGTGTGTGTGTGTGTGTTCGTGCGTTACCTAATTTTTATTTAGATCATTGAAAGTTGTCTAAAACATAAAAAGGTTGTTTATTAATCCAACTTAAACTCAGTTTTTAGGTCATTAGTGTGTTTTAGTCTTTACAAGTATACAGCTTATATATAGCTTGTATGGGAGAATCACAGTGGTCCAGTGGTTAGCACTGTTCCCTCATAGGAAGAGAGTCCTGGGTTTGAATCCACTGACCAACTTCCTGTGTGGAGTTTGCATGATCTCCCTAAACTTGCGTGGGTTCTCTCTAGGTGCTCCAGCTTCCTCCCAGAGTCCTAACATGTGCAGTTAGGCATGCAGTTATGGAGTTGGGCTAATTGGCGATTGGCATAAAAAGTGCATTGTTTTTTTTTTTTGATTGATAGTTTACAGTGGGGCAAAAAAGTATTTAGTCAGCCACCGATTGTGCAAGTTCCCCCACTTAAAATGATGACAGAGGTCAGTAATTTGCACCAGAGGTACACTTCAACTGTGAGAGACAGAATGTGAAAAAAAAAAATCCATGAATCCACATGGTAGGATTTGTAAAGAATTTATTCGTAAATTAGGGTGGAAAATAAGTATTTGGTCACCTCAAACAAGGAAAATCTCTGGCTCTCACAGACCTGTAATGTCTTCTGTAAGAAGCTTTTCTGTCCCCCACTCGTTACCTGTATGAATGGCACCTGTTTGAACTCATCATCTGTATAAAAGACACCTGTCCACAGCCTCAAACAGTCAGACTCCAAACTCCGCCATGGCCAAGACCAAAGAGCTTTCGAAGGATACCAGGAAAAGTATTGTAGACCTGCACCAGACTGGGAAGAGTGAATCTACAATAGGCAAGCAGCTTGGTGTGAAAAAATCAACTGTGGGAGCAATCATCAGAAAATGGAAGACATACAAGACCACTGATAATCTCCCTCGATCTGGGGCTCCACGCAAGATCTCATCCCGTGGGGTCAAAATGATCATGAGAACGGTGAGCAAAGATCCCAGAACCACACGGGGGGACCTGGTGAATGACCTGCAGAGAGCTGGGACCAAAGTAACAAAGGTCACCATCAGTAACACACTACAACGGCAGGGAATCAAATCCCGCAGTGCCAGACGTGTTCCGCTGCTGAAGCCAGTGCATGTCCAGGCCCGTCTGAAGTTTGCCAGAGAGCACATGGATGATACAGCAGAGGATTGGGAGAATGTCATGTGGTCAGATGAAACCAAAGTAGAACTTTTTGGTATAAACTCAACTCGTCGTGTTTGGAGGAAGAAGAATACTGAGTTGCATCCCAAGAACACCATACCTACTGTGAAGCATGGGGGTGGAAACATCATGCTATGGGGCTGTTTTTCTGCCAAGGGGACAAGACGACTGATCCGTGTTAAGGACAGAATGAATGGGGCCATGTATCGTGAGATTTTGAGCCAAAACCTCCTTCCATCAGTGAGAACTTTGAAGATGAAACGAGGCTGGGTCTTCCAACATGACAATGATCCAAAACACACCGCCCGGGCAACAAAGGAGTGGCTCCGTAAGAAGCATTTGAAAGTCCTAGCCAGTCTCCAGACCTCAACCCCATAGAAAATCTGTGGCGGGAGTTGAGAGTCCGTGTTGCTCGGCGACAGCCCCAAAACATCACTGCTCTCGAGAAGATCTGCATGGAGGAATGGGCCAAAATACCAGCTACTGTGTGTGCAAACCTGGTAAAGACCTATAGTAAACGTTTGACCTCTGTTATTGCCAACAAAGGTTATGTTACAAAGTATTGAGTTGTATTTTTGTTATTGACCAAATACTTATTTTTTCCACCCTGATTTACGAATAAATTCATTACAAATCCTACCATGTGGATTCATGGATTTTCTCTTCACATTCTGTCTCTCAAGTTGAAGTGTACCTCTGGTGCAAATTACTGACCTCTGTCATCATTTTAGGTGGGGGAACTTGCACAATCGGTGGCTGACTAAATACTTTTTTGCCCCACTGTATATGAAGCAGCAGTTGCAGGTGTAAGTAAGAAGTTTTTAATCCTTATACCTAACCAAAGGAAGGAAAAAGTGAAGCGGATATGTAACCACGCATGCACCTTATGCTGCTGCCACCCTGCAGGCACCCATGTTTGGGACTTGGGTATCTTTCTGCCCCAATTGATGCATGAATAGACTGGTGCCAAAAGAGAGATAAGGATGAGACGCAGACAGCACCTGATAAAACAGAGAACACACTGTTGGGAGCGGACGTTTCGTGGACTTTAACCATCCAGCTCTCCACCACATATACCTTTGTGACTTCTAAATGCTTTGTGAGTGTTAAAACTACCTGGGCATGCTCTACCCTATAGTGAGAACATGTATCATATAGACCAGTAGAGTCACTGTAGTTGATTATCATAGAGTAAGTTTGGTGATGTCAGAGGCACAGCTGGCAACTGGTGTAAGGAGTCTCCATTGACCAGATTGTGTTGGTCTGAGCAGTGTGGTTTTTTTTTTTTAAAGAAAAAAGCAGGTAAGAGGCAGTAGGTGAGAGAGATGATAGATAAAGTAGAGCAGGAGAAAGAGGAAATAGACTCAAATAATGGAAGAGGCAGGAAAAGACAGAGATGCAGAAGGGCAGACGGTTACGGTGGGTGAAGAGACAAAAAAACATATAAAATGAGCTGTAGATCAACATTGTGTCAGGGCTGCTCGCTGTCTTTATTCTGCAAAGGTCATGGACTGATTCACAGACACATACTTGCAGAACTAATAAAAAAGGTACATTGCTTGTGTGCGTGCATGTGTGTGTGTGTGTTTGCATTCATTGGCGAACGGGTCAATAGCTTCACATCAGGACAATTTATTGACTCTTTTGCATCACTATGAAAGCCATAAATTACCGGAGTGATGCTGATCAGCTTCCCAGCCTCCTTTATTTCCCCCTCTGTCCGTCACTCTTTCCTCCCCCGCTGTCCATCTGTAACCCCCCAGCCCCGCCTCTATCTTTCTTTCTTCATGAGTCTGTGTGGAGGCTCATTCAGAGGGCACTGGGGCAGAAGGCTCTGACAGGAGGATGAAAGAGACAAAATTAAAGTGACCAGCAAGCAACGGGGAGGAGGCAGCAGAGGAATTTCACATCAGAGCGTAATAATGTTGTGTTGTAGCTGTGTATAACGCTCACAGCAAATATCTGTTTTTTTTTTATGAATAAGTTACTTTAAATAAAAACCAAAAAACCTCTCACAGCTAATTTTCACGTTGTCACTGTATTCATTCCTAAAGCAGCTCCAAACATGATCTGTTGGCGAGTGCTTAAATGAAAACACACTACTGAATTCTTTGTTCTTGCAGTGAAAAAAGCCATGTAGTGACAAGTTTAAATTCCCGTTTCTCACAGCCCAAAGAGATGAGAAACTTTGTCCACCCCCAGGTGTTCAGTTCACAGTGACATATATGAAGAAAAGCAAAAATTCGCCTCCTTGCCAACAGTTTTTTTTCAGTTCCCCAGGCAAAGATATCCAATAATGCCCAACCGCCGTTCCTTTATCCTTCATTCCTCACTACATTCCTCTCCACAACTATGTCTTCTAACTTTTAGGCCTGCAGGCCGTGCAGATGTACCGATGTGCCGAACACATATAACATTTAAAAACACGAAACTGACCTGGTCACAGAGCTTCCAGGATGTGTGTGTGTGCATGTGTGGTGGTGTGTGTGTGTGTTCACAGACCTGCACATGTCCTATCACCTGTTCCAGGTAATTAAGATAATTTCAGCAGATGTCTTCAATTGGAGTGTAATTACAGAGGTATTTCTAGATAAAGACAGACTTTGTGTGTGTGTGTGTGTTCATGTGTTGCAGAGGTGTTGTTTATCCCATATGTGTTCATGAACACATGAAAGTGATGTGTTAGCTGTGGGCTAAAATACCAGCATGCACACATTAGGTTCAGTAATACTGTATTTAGTTTAGTGCATGATTTTTATGAATGATATTCTTAAAGATACACACGTAAAATCATCAGATTTTCTTGCTAACAGAGAACTCAGAGGAGTTTTTAATATGTATTTCTTTGCTGTTGAAGCTCAGGAGTTTCTTTTTTTTCACATTTTCTTAAAAATGGTGCTTCATTGGATGTGGTGCATTACGTATGTATATATAAATATGTCCATGGCATGACCAGTGATATTGGGACTCATTTGTTATGTCAAGCTACTGCCATTTAATGTTGCTAAATCTGGGTTGTTATAATATTAAAGAGCTGTCTGTCACTTTCAGATGAAATTTATCCTAAAAAAAACTTCCTCCTCTTCTTTTAGCTCTTCTCAGTTTAGTTCATGGTGTCAGTTGCTAGTTTCAAGTTTTCTTCAACAGTGTTTATTTTGTATATTAAGCCTCCTGTTGTTGTAAAATAAGCAGTGATTTCACAGAATTTCACCAATGTGTGAGCATACAGTGTTCTCAGTTTCCCGGTCAGCTCAACCTTTTGCTCGTGTCATATGGGTTCAGTTAACCAACGCAACCCAAATCATCAAGCGGAGACCTCACAACAGCAGTCCACAAACCAGTGGGTGGACTATGAGCCATCTTTTATATACTGAATGATTTCAACAGGATAATAAAAAAAAAATCCTCATAAGCAGGAAATAACTGCACCAATTTGTCCCCCAAAAAGCAGAACTCTTTGGTCCTGGGTCAGTTTTGTTGTCAGACTTTCTTCCTTTCAGGAGCTTGTTTTGAAAGTACAAGCTGCTCCATAAAACATGACCAAAACGACATTTAGAGCATGTTCTGAACATCTAATGGGCTTGGAAAGAAAAGCAACAGGACTTTTTTCAGCTGTCTAGACGCTTAAAGAAGTCATGGCCTGGTTGACCGAGAACCTACACGTCCTGTTCTGGATATTTTTTCCACTGTATTTTAACTCATCACTGAGCTTTTTTTCACTTGATTATTAGGTTTAGGCACCAGGAATTCCTGAGTTAGATTCAAGACAATTTTGTGGCTTTGACACATGATCCCCGAACACTGAAAAAATGATGCCTACCCACTGCGCTTAAACTTGTTCTTCATGAGCATCCTTGTGTGGGAGAAAGAATTTTGTACCACTCCTGTCATAATACAGCAGTGTTTTGTGACCCGGACATGAGAGCAGGACAGCTTGACATATTAGGGCTGTCATGATACGTTGTGTGGCAGGCAGGGGAAGGACCCAAGATGCAGATTCACAGACACGGGGATAAACTCAAAAAACACAGCTTTATTGCTGGCCACGGGAAGCAATACAAAATAAACTAAAACTGGGAAAACTAAAGCATGAACTGTACAAGGAACCGAACCACGGGGAGACTTACACACAACATGAGGGAGAACGCGACGCCGAACAGAGGGAGACTCAGACAGAAATACACAGAGGGTAAACGAGGAAAGTGGGCACACACTGGGAACACAGGTGACACTGATAATCATAACGAGACAGGGCGGGGTGAACTGAACATGACATGTACAGGCACAGAGGTTCAGACAGGAGGAGAGAGAGCACGGGGAAAACACAGACATAACGGGCTGGGGAAACATGAAACAACCACAAAGGGAGACGAGGGCTCATAAATACATAGAGGGCACACAGGGGGGAGAGAGAGCACGGGGAGAACTTAGACATAATGGGCAGGGGAAACATGGAATAAAACATAAGGAGAGACGAGGGCTCACAGATACACAGAGGGGCACACAGGGGGTAAAAGCCATGAAGGGAAAACACTTAGGGAACAACACAACAGGGCAACTCAGAAAACATGGCCTAAATAAGGAACGAAATACAAAAATACAAGGAACTAAGAATACTGGGCCCACATGGCCCAGGACCATGACATCACCCCCCCCCTAAAGGGCTGGCTCCCGACAGCCCAAACCCGAAAAACAAAACAAAAACAGAAAACAACCCACCCAGGGCGGGAGGCGGGGGACCAGGACGGAGGGACCAGAACGGGAAACAAAACAAACAACAGAAAACATAGGAGCACATGACCATAGTCCAAATAAAGTTCAGGGGGCCGACCCAGAGCCCACAGGCACAAGAGTTCACGGGTCACACGGTCGGGGGGCCGACCAGGCGGGTGGCACAGGTGACAGAGCTGGTCCGGAGGCCGGCCGCGCGGAAGGCAGCGGCGGCGGCGAAGGGGACGACTGAGCAGTTCAGGAGGCCGGCCGCGCGGAAGGCAGCGGCGGCGGCGAAGGAGACGACTGAGCAGTTCAGGAGGCCGGCCGCGCGGAAGGCAGCGGCGGCGGCGAAGGAGACGACTGAGCAGTTCAGGAGGCCGGCCGCGCGGAAGGCAGCGGCGGCGGCGAAGGAGACGACGGAGCAGTTCAGGAGGCCGGCCGCGCGGAAGGCAGCGGCGGCGGCGAAGGAGACGACGGAGCAGTTCAGGGGGCCGGCCGCGCGGAAGGCAGCGGCGGCTCTCCAGTGTCAGGCGTACTGGCCGAGGCCCGGTGGGCACAGGACCAGTCGAGGCAGGACCAGACGAGGCAGGACCTGATGGTGGCGATGCGGGGGCCGGACCAGGCGTCGCTGCAGAGGCTGAGGCTGGACCAGGCGACGGCGAAGCAGGAGCTGAGGCCGGACTGGGCGAAGCAGAGGCCGAAGCCGGACTAGGCGAAGCAGAGGCCGACGCCGGACCGGGCGACGTTGAAGGCGATGACGGGGCCGGACCAGGCGATGACGCACAGGCTGGAGCTCGACCAGGCGTGGCGGAGACGGAGGCTGGGCCAGACGAGGACGAAGACTCTGAGGCTGGGCCAGACGAGGACGAAGACTCTGAGGCTGAAGCCAGAGCCGGACCAGGTGGAGCAGGAGCAGCTGATGCAGAGGCCGGACCGGGCGAGGATGAAGGCTCTGAGGCTGCAGCTGACGAAGCACGGGCTGGAGCTGCGGCTGACGAAGCACGGGCTGGAGCTGCGGCTGACAAAGCACGGGCTGGAGCTGCGGCAGGCGAGGCTGAAGACTCGGAGGCTGGACCAGGCGAGGCTGAAGCCGGGCCAGGCGAGGCTGAAGCCGGGCCAGGCGAAGATGAAGCCGGGCCAGGCGAAGACGAAGACGCTAGAGCTGCAGCGAACGCGGACGAGGCTGCCGGTGGAGCAGCTGGTGGCTGAACGGGCCCCTCGGACCCTCCAGCGGAGACAGGAGGCTGAACGGGCCCCTCGGACCCTCCAGCGGAGACAGGAGGCTGAACGGGCCCCTCGGACCCTCCAGCGGATGAGGTAGATGGCGGCGTGGGAGCCGTGGAGTCCTGGATGAGCTCATCCGAGCTCCCAGCAGGAGCTGACGCAGAGCCAGGGAGATTTGGGACCCCTGGCTGAATGTTAAGCTGACCAGCGGACCATACTGCTATCGGGGACTGGGCTACAGGAGCTACTGGGGCCTGCGCTACAGGCGGCACTGGAGCTACTGGGGCCTGCGCTACAGGCGGCACTGGAGCTACTGGGGCCTGCGCTACAGGCGGCACTGGAGCTACTGGGGCCTGAACTGAGGGTGGCTGCGAGGGAGCTAACTGAACTGAGGGTGGCTGCGAGGGAGCTAACTGAACTGAGGGTGGCTGCGAGGGAGCTAACTGAACTGTGAGGGGCTGCGAGGGAGCTGACTGAGCTGGCCTGGGAGGAGAAACACGAGCAGGAAAAGGAGCAGGCTCAGAAAAAACTGTCCGAGAAATGGCAGGCTCAGGGTCGACAAAAATAGCTCTATCAAAAATGAACCCGCCGTCCACTTCATGTTTTGTAGTTTTAGCATTGTCCGGTTTATGGCGGCGGACGCGCCGCCTCCTTCGAGCAGAGGAAGCTGGCGCGATGGGCGCTGATGGCGCCAACACAGAGGGTGACGTAGTGGTGAGTTCCCCGTCGTCCGCCCCCATCCTTGCCAGAAATGAGACAGGCGAAAAATAGCCTAAGCGGATCGGAGACGGCGAGCGGCTGGTAGGCTGTGCGGCAGGTGAGAGGTCCTCCTCCGGGATGAGCCAGGGTTTCCGCCGGAGCTCGTCCTCCCGATAAGCCCGTAACACCTGCTGCCGCTCTTCCTCGCCAAAGTCTATGGCTTCCGTTGTCTCCGTGCGCCACGCCGTGCGGCCAGACCGCGGTGAAGACGCGGAAGCCGGCGGGGTGCGGGCGGAAGGTGTGTCTGTGGCGAGCCTCACCGTTCCAACTCTGACCCCTACTGGCTCATGAGACAGCGGCGATGACACCCGTTCACGGGACGGAGGTGTGGGTGCTGAGGCGGCATTCAGGACCCTCTGGGCCAGCGCACGGGCACGAAGCTCCTCCTTAAGGGGGCCCAGGGAGTCAAACGCCTCGACGAGGTGGGGGAGCTGTCGCAACCGTGGCTCCCGCAACAAAACGGCGTCCACGGCCGCCAATCCTGTGGAAACCACACTTGGATCCGCGCATCCGATGATGCGATCCATAATGCGGCAGAGCCGGTTCAGCTCCTCCCCTACCTCCTCTGAAATGTCCGCTGAGTCCGACATGGTCGTGTCGTCCTGGAGGTCCGCGGAGGGGTTGTGAACTGCTGGGTCCATGTTGTGGTCGCGTTCTTCTGTCATGATACGTTGTGTGGCAGGCAGGATGAGGACCCAAGATGCAGATTCACAGACACGGGGATAAACTCAAAAAACACAGCTTTATTGCTGGCCACGGGAAGCAATACAAAATAAACTAAAACTGGGAAAACTAAAGCATGAACTGTACAAGGAACCGAACCACGGGGAGACTTACACACAACATGAGGGAGAACGCGACGCCGAACAGAGGGAGACTCAGACAGAAATACACAGAGGGTAAACGAGGAAAGTGGGCACACACGGGGAACACAGGTGACACTGATAATCATAACGAGACAGGGCGGGGTGAACTGAACATGACATGTACAGGCACAGAGGTTCAGACAGGAGGAGAGAGAGCACGGGGAAAACACAGACATAACGGGCTGGGGAAACATGAAACAACCACAAAGGGAGACGAGGGCTCATAAATACATAGAGGGCACACAGGGGGGAGAGAGAGCACGGGGAGAACTTAGACATAATGGGCAGGGGAAACATGGAATAAAACATAAGGAGAGACGAGGGCTCACAGATACACAGAGGGGCACACAGGGGGTAAAAGCCATGAAGGGAAAACACTTAGGGAACAACACAACAGGGCAACTCGGAAAACATGGCCTAAATAAGGAACGAAATACAAAAATACAAGGAACTAAGAATACTGGGCCCACATGGCCCAGGACCATGACAAGGGCACGCAGAGAACAAATGTAAATAAAAGCAGAGTCCGTAATAAATGCAAGAAATTAGCTGGTGACTCCAAAGTGCTTCTGCATAAGTGTTTATTTCTCTGTGCACATTCATTGCGTGAATGCATGGCAGCACATGGTTAAAGAACCTTAACATACTGGGACAATAAACAGATAAGGACAAGCTCATGCATTTCCAACCTAAAATATGCACGCACATTTACACACTTTGGTGACATTGTTGAGTTGCAATGGTGTAGAACTGTGCATAGGGGCATTGGGGGCAAACAGAGTCAGGCAGCTTCTCTGTCAAATGCGGGCATGTCCATTCAGCGCTCCCATCTGTGATGATTTGGAATGAACTGCACTGAGGTCGAGAAGAGTGCCATCAAATATCACCTTGTGTTTGTTTTAAGGGCCCGTCTGCATTTCCATGATTGGGCCAGTTGGGTTTTCAGTAATCCAAAACCTTGCCAAGTGGACGTGTCATTTCTTGGTGTGATTTTTTTCTCCTATTAGTATTATCATTATTATTATTTTTTGTTATTAATGGTTTTATATTATTATTAGTCAGCAGGTGCTATTTTATAAATGAAGTTGGCTCGACTTGATTTGAGTTGCCAAGATGAACGCCAAGGAGAGGTGTTCTGCAGACGTTGCCTGACCCAAAGTTAGCACACATGTACGTAAGCCGTGACAGAACGATGCCTATGAGTGGATACAAAGAGCAAACTGGGTGAAAGGTTTGAACAGGCAGGAAATTTTAAAGACGTGTGCTTTACATTCCTACTTTGATAGACAAACATGTGAATTACAGGCAGTTGCAGACGGGAAATTTACTGTAAACATTTCTTAAGTCCCCCTTTTTATACCAGTGTATGTCTAAAACAAACACACAATACATCTGCACAAAAACCTAGTCCAGGTGAGCATCCAGACAGGATGTGACCCTCCTCGTCTGTCCACGCTCCGTCTTGACCCCTGCGGTGTTTGGCTTCGAATCAGGATGCTAGCGTGCATGAAAAATTCAAACGAGCAACTCATTCAACTCAACCTCCCGCTAATAATATCTTGTCAATTTCTATTCACTCAGATTTTCAGTCTTCCGGGAACAAGCAAACACCCACTGCAGCGGAGATCAAAAACAAAAGACTCTTAGTGCCAAAGTAGACTTTCTCAAAAATTGTTGGCAGGACAAAAGGTCACATGGTGCTTGTATGGTCTTGTGTCGAGTCATTTTCTTAACTGTTATTCTGGGTTGTTGTTTGTGACTGATAAAGGATAGTCAGGCAGCCTGTTTTTACTTCAGCTGCACTAAAGGCCTGTCATCAACTGTGTAATTGAGGGAATGTTTGAAAATACTACAAAATTGACAGGTGCTATTAACATTTCCAAAGCCCAAGGCGATGCTTCCAACATACTTTCTACAGAGCATGAAATTCTCACAGTTGACCAGTCGTTTGTGTTGGGCACATCGACATGTTATTTACAACTAAAGATGCTCCAAGGAGTTCATTCCTTTGCGGGAAACATTTGCTTGTTTAATACATTTAAACTGAGAACTTATTGGAAAATGTTGAGAAATGTGACATCTCTCCAAACTATTAAGCCCACTGATCATGACCACCCGCCACTGCAGTTGAGAACACGACATTCCTGATCTCTCCGATTCACGTCACTGGAGACCCACTTCTCCCGTGCCCTTGTTCCCCCTTCCTCCTGAGGTCCTTCCTCTACTTCATGGTCAGGGAGTTGGAAGAAAGGATGAACTATAAACTCAAAGGAGGGATTCAGTTCGTCTGGTGATAACTGAGTTTTTGAGTTTTCTAAAATAATGTAGCGGCTACACAAGGGTCATCATAACGTTAGTGCAGGTGGGGAAGAGACTGTCTGGTTGTCTGTTCATAATCATAGTCATCCTTATTTAAAGAAAAGAAAAACAAAGACAGATGCATTTAATCCTTCATTTCAATAACCGGATCTCTAGTTCTCACTTTGTAAGGCCTGACTAGACGTCTCTTACACGGAAACAACATCGGCATCTGCGCGTCTAGGATTCCCTCTTTGTCGTTTTGACCTGGGGGCGATACCGCCAGGGTTTCAGCCATGTTTGCCGGCAATCTGTGTGATTAGGTTCAAAAGGAAAGCAGATCTGAAGAGAGACCTTTTGCTACATACCTGATACAAGCCCCCCCACCACCATCACACACACTCGACTGCACACACCCTTTCTGCACACTCGTATGGTGATGAAGGACAGCTATGTCTGTCTCTTGTCACATCCTGTCGCTCTTGAGAAGATAAAGAAGACATGCAAAGTACACACACACAGACACACACTCAGTCTGTACTTGGCAGCCAGAGAGGTGAGATTGACATCTTGACTTTGGTGTCATGGATGGCTGGTTTTATGTACGACATAGCTCTATATAATAGACATTGTAACACGGTAATTGAACAGTTTATTAATTATCATTTCAAGCTGACAGCTATAAACTTATTTTGAGGTTTCCAACAATGTTGTAGTGCATTAATTCATCAACACCCTCCTCTGTTTTTTTCCTCCCTAACTTCCCCATCAGTGTTTATGGGCTGCTTTATGGTCCCATTAGTTTCTCCACTGGTTGAAGTGCCTCCCTTATACACCATATTTGCCTGAGTCATCACAACCCTGACATAACTTTAGTTCTGTCCATGTTCAGACAGGATAATATCGAGCTGAGGCGATAAAGTGGTTGATAAAAAAGCAGAAAGATTATTGTGTCTGGGCCCTTGACGATCACGTAGATCATTTATTTAAACACAGTGTAGGAGTGGAGTACCTGAGGGGTGCAGACTTACACACCTGGTTTGGAGTTGCTCTTCACTTCCTGGGTCACATCAGCCGTCACCTTGAAGTGCTTCAGGGGAAGAAACATCTGGTCGAGAGTCTGATGATTCAATGGTTTTGGGTTTGGGATTTAGAAAAGAAGCTAGGGCCAGTGTGCTGGCATTAGGAAGTTTCCTACAGCAACTTTTAGCTGATAACCTGATTAACCTTACACTTGCCTCCATTTTTTCATTTTTTAAAAAATATTTTCAAATTGCTATTTTTCCAGCTAAGCAGAGCTCCACCCACAGCACAAACATCAACTTATTTAAATCTATGAGAACCTGGACATATGGAGATTTGTGGGTTGGAAATGAGGTTAAAGGGAAACCACTAGTCTAGGAAATTTGCGTAACACTGACACTTTTATGAGTCTTTTGTGGATTGTCAGGATGAAATACAAGTCCAAGCATTCTGGTTTGCTAGTTTCTTAAAGTTTTTTGAGCTTTTGTAAAGTCTATTCGAAGTCTATTAGAACCAAGATTACAGACCTTCAAACCAAAACATCAGTTCTGTTGTTGCTTCTTTTCATGCATAGTTATTTGCCATTAGTTTGCCAATAACTTTATACATTGGAACGAATTAATTTGCCTCTGATTACAAGTCCACCCAATTCCTTCTACATATAATTGTACCTGTTGATATTTCTGCTAAATTGAGAAGTTGTTGACTTATTTGCATTTGTACATAACAGCAATGCTAGGCTAATAGCTTACAGCCTTTTCTTTCTTTCTTCAGTGTAGACTTGCAGTGCAAAAGTAAGACAGGTGCTTTGCGACAGCTAGATTTCATGCTGTATCGGCTTGTGTGTATATCCAAATATGCTCTGAATGCTTGCAAAACCAATGTCACTAATATTACTCAAAATATGTAAAATATCATGATATAATTTAGCTGTTTAAAAAAAGGACATGAAAAGGCTGGCAGATATTTGCTGTTTGATGCACACCGACAGTGAAATCAGATATCATATCGCTCATCAGATAGAGGGATTCCTTGAGTGCTGTGTCTTGATCTAAGACACGTAACCAACAAAAACAAATGAAGGAGCTGTGTTAGACTTTGGTGTTAAAAGACTTTCTAAGCAGGAGAATTTGTGTGATTATTACAGGGAGTGCAGAATTATTAGGCAAGTTATATTTTTGAGGAATAATTTTATTATTGAACAACAACCATGTTCTCAATGAACCCAAAAAACTCATTAATATCAAAGCTGAATGTTTTTGGAAGTAGTTTTCAGTTTGTTTTTAGTTTTAGCTATTTTAGGGGGATATCTGTGTGTGCAGGTGACTATTACTGTGCATAATTATTAGGCAACTTAACAAAAAACAAATATATACCCATTTCCATCCATCCATTCGCTTCCGCTTATCCTTTTCAGGGTAGCGGGGGGCGCTGGAGCCTATCCCAGCTGTCATAGGGCGAGAGGCGGGGTACACCCTGGACAGGTCGCCAGTCTGTCGCAGGGCTAACACATAGGGACAAACAACCATTCACACTCACATTCACACCTAGTGGCAATTTGGATTATTCAGTTAACCTATCCCCACAAGCTGCATGTCTTTGGACGGTGGGAGGAAGCCGGAGTACCCGGAGAGAACCCACGCAAACACGGGGAGAACATGCAAACTCCACACAGAAAGACCCCGGCCTGATGGTGGAATTGAACTCAGGACCTTCTTGCTGTGCGGCAACAGTGCTAACCACCGTGCCACCGTGCTGCCCCATTTCAATTATTTATTTTTACCAGTGAAACCAATATAACATCTCCACATTCACAAATATACATTTCTGACATTCAAAAAGAAAACAAAAACAAATCAGCGACCAATATAGCCACCTTTCTTTGCAAGGACACTCAAAAGCCTGCCATCCATGGATTCTGTCAGTGTTTTGATCTGTTCACCATCAACATTGCGTGCAGCAGCAACCACAGCCTCCCAGACACTGTTCAGAGAGGTGTACTGTTTTCCCTCCTTGTAAATCTCACAGCTTGTGTGTCTTGTTCAGTGGTGGTCGTCTTTCAGCCTTTCTTACCTTGGCCATGTCTCTGAGTATTGCACACCTTGTGCTTTTGGGCACTCCAGTGATGTTGCAGCTCTGAAATATGGCCAAACTGGTGGCAAGTGGCATCTTGGCAGCTGCACGCTTGACTTTTCTCAGTTCATGGGCAGTTATTTTGCGCCTTGGTTTTTCCACACGCTTCGTGCGACCCTGTTGACTATTTTGAATGAAACGCTTGATTGTTCGATGATCACGCTTCAGAAGCTTTGCAATTTTGAGACTGCTGCATCCCTCTGCAAGATATCTCACTATTTTTGACTTTTCTGAGCCTGTCAAGTCCTTCTTTTGACCCATTTTGCCAAAGGAAAGGACGTTGCCTAATAATTATGCACACCTGATATAGGGTGTTGATGTCATTAGACCACACCCCTTCTCATTACAGAGTTGCACATCACCTAATATGCTTAATTGGTAGTAGGCTTTCGAGCCTATACAGCTTGGAGTAAGACAACATGCATGAAGAGGATGATGTGGACAAAATACTCATTTGCCTAATAATTCTGCACTCCCTGTAGACTGCTGTTGGATATGTGTCAGGCTCAGAAACTCATCTATATTTAGATGTAAGATGTTTGCTCAATAATCTCTGAATACTCTGGCACAGTTTCCGCTGTAACAACACAATGTTGTTCTTGAGTTTGATGTTTTGCAAAGAATGAAAATAGCTTTCTAAGAGTAAGGAAATGAGGCTTTAAAAGGGAAGAATTCACTTTTAGATTTTTGTAGGAACCACACCAAAAAACCTTCAAAGCTCATATCTGGCAGGCCTATAACTGTGTCTCTGATCTTTTTAGATCCCTCGTGATCTTTATCCTCAGATCCAAACTGACTCCTAATCTACAGTGAACAGTTAAAGTGGAACGTGTGAAGGTCAAAATAAAGCGGGATTTTCCCAAAGTAGTGTTTATCAGCATCTTAAAAAGACATACAGTGTCTGACACCTGCTGCTGGGTTAGATGTACTTTGTTGGTCTGGCAGTTGGGGCAACATGTCACATTGCCAGGCTTGTGTGGTGTCGTCCTCCTGCTGCTTGTCTTCATATCATTTTGGACCAAGTTTGCTATGGTTGGTATCAGTTGTGGGATGTGATTTCATTAGAAGGTAAAGACCCTCACAGCGACACAGATGTGATCTGTAGTAAGCATAAGCATAAACGACTTTGTGGAAGGTCAGTTCATCATCCCGTGAATGGACTTGTTCTCCTCTGTGGCCTCGGTGTGGGTAGAGCACCAACATCATTCAGCTCTCCACCATCACCAGCTGTGGTTCAAGACTCAAGACAGCCGAATGACCCTACAATCAAGTTACCCAATACAATGTTGTTGTGAATGACTTAACTACCTGCAAGTCTACCTCGACACAGATAGCTTCAGTGGTGCAGACATGCCCAGCTATTGCAGGGCAGTCTCCATAAAAAATAGCAGCCTTCTTTTGCAGTGTGGCATACAGCAGCTGCAAGCTTCTGTGTGTGTCAATCTCCGATCTACCTTGGTTACTGGATGTACAACTGGTGTACCAACTGCTCCAAACTGGCACGGCTTTCCGAAACACTTTGGCCTACTTCAAGAGCTGGTATTATGCTGTGTTATTAAAATGAATGCTTTTAGGAGATAGCTACTACAGATAGATACTCCATACTGCCTGAATAGACACCTGACCAGACTGTCCATAAATTAAACACTAGAGGGGAAGGGTCAAACATAACTGGTTAGCAGCGACTGAACTCTTAAGATAAGAGCCAAGGGATTTTCTAATAGCACTCTTGGTTAAATGATAAGATAAAAAAACTCAACTTGAAAAATAGATCTGGGTGACCATCCCACCCAGTTGCAGTCTCTTTGTGGCTCTTTTTGAACCTGCTTCTGTCTGAGGTTTCTTCCTGTTAAAAGTGGGGTTTTCCTTCCCACTGTCACCAAGTACTTCCTCATAGGGGGAAGTCTGATTGTTGAGGTAACAATTGGGAAATGATCTGGAAATTAACTTATTTTCTTAAACTTCTTGGATTATTCTGATAACAAATATGCTCCGACCGTCACAGCAGAACATGGCAGTGAGTCTACAAAGACATAAGTGATTCTCCCCCAAACCTGAAGACACTGACCTGGAATAATGAAGGCATTCTGTTTCTTTTCTGGTCCTTTGCTTTTTCTTCACCGTCATCTTTCATCAGTAATGCCACAGAGCAAGGAGCCTGTCTCTGTAATTATAACAGTTGCATTTGTAAATCTGTTAACAACAGCTAATTACAGATTCAGGAAGAATTTAACTTTTAAAACAACGTTCGGTGGGTCACATTTGTATGCCGAGCTTGTCATGTAGACATTAAAAATCTGGCTTCAATTCTTTGTAGTGACCCCAGACATATAATGCATTAGGAGCTGATTTGGTCCCGACAGCACATGCTCTTCACATGGATACTGCAGCGTGAGTCTTGGTATGTGGCGCGATGTTTAGTGGGACATTTGGGCTCTGCTTGCATTGCTGTGCACCTAGATACAAAACTAGGAGGCATGGTAAATCTTGGGCATGTAAAGGAAAACCAGACGGCTTGAGTACATTTATTCTTGCATTCAAACATGCATTCTTTAACCCTCAACATGGACTTACCGGCTTTAAGAATCCATGTATTTATTTTCACAGACAGCAAGTCTTATTGAAGGAAATTGCTTTAGTTCTGTCATTTGCCTTTTGTTGCGTGCAGGCAGTCATTGCTCGCATAAGAAAGTATCAAACACTTGTTTTGCTTCAACATGCCAAACCTAACAACCCGTCGGTAAAAAAAAAATTCTGCCCCCAGGTCCAAACTAGGCTAGGATTATTATTATCATCTCTGTCTACGGTATCCAGATTTAGGTTATTTTTTTAATAATAAAAATATGTCAACACTGCTTTGCCTTCAGCAATCACTGACATTTCTCTGTTGTCGCCATCTTCTCGCTGTGCACGATGCTGTTGATTTTACTCCAGCCGTGCAAGCTAAAACATGCATGCAAAAATCAGTGTCTGCATTTCTTTCTTTTTTCATGTTGCTGAGATTAAACAGACACATGACCTGACTTTGTTTTATCTTGTACAAAGTCACTTCGAAGTGGCAGTGCTTCCTGTGAGCATAATCCACTGATGTGTAAAGAATCTTTAGCAATCAAAACATCAAATAATATTACCAATCTGAGTTTGTTTTAGGATGCTGACATGTATTTGTGGGTGAGATGTTTGTGTTTTGCGAGAGTTTGGATGAATTTGGAAGTTGAATACAGAAATCAGAAAAGCAAAGAAGAGTTTTGCACTGAAACAAGAAATTTAAAACGTTTTTTGTGCCAACATTAGGGACGATAAAGAGTTTATTTCAATGTAAGTCACTGTAGAACACGGGTGGACAAAACCTTTTTGATGTGGCTCACAACAGCTGTTTTATGATGAATATCTTAAGAGTTTATCTTAAAAAAATATGTACAGAAAGCTGATTGGATGCATAGAGTTGTTTCACTTTGAACTGAGACATGCAAAGAAGTTTGTTGCAGCTTCATTTCAAAATATGATGTGTGAAAAACCTTTTAGAAAGGAATGATTTTGCTCTTGAATCAGGAACACAAAGAAATATTACCTCTGGGCAAAAGATGGAAAGTCGTCCAGTTTGGACAAGTTTGTTTCCAAAATACAATGTGCAAGTAGAGTTTTGTCCTGAAATAGGACAGGTGAAGGGAAAACTTTGAGTGAGTCATGAGTGTCTCAGTTCCCAACCACAAACTTCTCACCTATGAGGGGTGAGCACAGCAGTGACAGATGTTTGTTTAAGCCGGCCTTTCTTTGCGTTAGTTAGCTGGTCCATCACTTCCTCTTCCCTCTTATCAGTCTCACCACAGGAAGGAGCTGTTAATACCACCCTGCACCGTGTCACCTATGCTTCTTTACTTTCATCATTGCTAACCACAACCGCAGCTTCCGATGAGATTTACCTGTAGAGCTGCTTCCCGCCCAGAAGCACACATAAATACATACATCGCCCGAGGACCCCCAACACCAAAGACAGGCATTTTAACTCTCTTTCTCATTACTTTGAGGCTTCTCGTGTGTGTGTATGTGTGGGTGTCTACAACTTTGTGATTCTGTCGAGTGGAAAGTAGAGAAAAAAAAGCTAATTTCAGCTCCTCCTCTAACTGTCCATCATGTGAAACCTGCTGCTTTCTACTTTCTAGTTTTCATGCCTCACATGTGTAGGGCAATTTAACATTGTCAAAACAATTCAATTAGAATAAAAATTGATGTAAAGTGGAGAAAATGTGAAATTGGCAATACACTGGGCGGAATTCAGTATCAACTTAAAAGATTTAAGGATACTTGTGATTTTGAGTGGCTTTGTTAGGTAGATAGTAAAAGGAAGACATGTTGAGGGAACAGCTAATTTTCCAACCTTAAGACAAAGAAGCAATGTAAAAAAAAAAAAAAAAGAAAAGAAAGAAAAGCCAAACAAATACAGGGTGGGCCATTTATATGGATACACCGTAATAACATGGGAATGGTTGGTGATATTAAAATCCTGTGAGGAGCGGATCGAAATTGTGTTGATATCTGGTGAACGCAGTAACTGGGTCATTGCAGCAGATTTCAGTTTTCTTGCGTCCACATTTTGGCAAATCCAACACTGAAGCAGTTTCACGAAACTTAGCAAGCAGTTTGCTAACTGTAGCATGGGAGATGGGTGGTCTCGTAGGGTGTCTTGCATTGAAATCTGCTGCAATGACCCGGTTACTGGGTTCACCAGATATCAACACAATTTCGATCCACTCCTCACGTGTTAACCTCTTCGACATGTCAATGGCTGTGAAAAAAGAGAAACTTGTAAATAACTCATGAAAGAATAAAGTTATGTTGAAACCAAGCACACCATTGTTTTTCTTGTGACATTACCAATAAGTTTGATGTGTCACATGGCCCTCTTCCTATTGAAAAAACAAAAGTTGTATCCAAGATGGCCGACTTCTAAATGGCCACCATGGTCACCACCCATCTTGAGGAGTTTGTCCCCTCACATATACTAATGTGCCACAAACAGGACTTTAATATCACCAACCATTCCCATTTTATTACGGTGTATCCATATAAATGGCCCACCCTGTATATGCAGTCCTGTGAAAAATGACAGTACACCACCAGTTTAACAGGTTGTAGAACTGCCTCCTGAACCAATAACTTATCAATCTCTTTCATATTGTTGTGGAGCAGTTTTGGTCCACCCTTCTTTACAGCATTGCTTCAGTTCATTGAGGTTTGCCGGCGTTATGCGCCGCTCTCTTTCAATCATATTGAGGTCTAGACTTTGACTGGGCCAGTGTGACACCTCGATTCTTTTCTATTTAAGCCCTTCTGTTGTAGATTTGTTGGATCATTGTGCTGTTGCATGTTTGGTCTTTAGCTGTCAGACAGCCTCAAATTAAGCTCTAGAATAATTTGGCATACAGAGGAGTTTGCGGTCAACTCGATGGTTACAAGGTGCTCAGGTCCTATGGCTGCACGACAAGCCTAGGTCATCATGCCTCCACCACCGTGCTTGACAGTTGCTGTGAGGTGTTTGTGCTGATGTGCTGTGTTTGGTTTTCTTCAAAGGTGGTGCTGTGCATTACGACCAGACATCTCCACTTTGTTCTCTGTCTGACGTTCATTGATCCAGAAGTCTTGTTGTTTGTTCGGATGCAGCTTTGCAAACCTAAACCATGTTTTCTGAAAACTCTTCAAACAAGCCAAAATGAGCCATACTCATTCAGTCATTTTGTACCATCATGAACTTCAACATTTATACCATGCTAAATGAGGCCTGAGATGCAGCTCTTGGGTTTTTAGATGGATATCTAAATAGATGTATATGCCATATGGTTGGTGGTCATATAAAACCAAGCTTAAATTCACCAAATGTTGAGCAGGAATGTAAATATAATATGTTATTATTAAAAACTGTTTGTATCTTTCTGGTTTGTCCTTGGGCTACACAAGTACAGTTCCCTCCTCCTGCCTCCTCTCCATCTGTCCCATTCATGCTTCAGGCTGCATTTTACTGCTTTCCATCAAAGTCTAATGGGCTGTAGGTAACTTTTGTTTTCCCACCAACCCTGGCCTCTCCTCTTTCTACTTGTTTTACACACACACACACACACACACACACACACACACACACACACACACACACACACACACACACACACATTCACAGCTATAGGGTGAAGGAGAAACAAGGAGTGTCAGAGTGATATTTTAACCCTTCCATCTCGCTTCAGGATTAGCTGATGGAGGAGGTGGTATGGGTGTGTATACCATAGCTTCATTCTTCCTGTAGGCAAAATGTGCCTGCATTTATTTTAGTGTTTTCTAAAGAGTCCCACACAGACCTTCCCATGTGTTCATTCTTTCTTATTTTCAGTCTTTAACGGTGAGTTTTCTTTTTCAAAAAGATTCATTTATGTAACTGAAAAGAACCCCACTGTATCTCTTTATATCCACCTGAAATACAGTATGTTGAGCTTCGTTTACACACAATATCATGTACAGTTTCGTCCTTTTAAAGACATAAATGGAAATGATTTTGTAATTATATATGCTTTCTTCCTGACAATAACATCAGAAGGTCATTTCAAGCTACACAGGTAAAACTGGTATGCTACTAGCTTAGCTGGGCATAAAAGTCTAAAATCTGATGCTAGCAGACATTTGGTTTGCTTTTGGTTGTAGAAGGAGTAAAGCTGCACGCTATTTAGTGAAGTTTAAAGATTTGGATGTGGGGTTTTTGTTTGGAAATGAGCCATGCTTATTGTTTTGCTCCTCTTCCAGGTTTTATGCTAGGCTAGGCTAACCACTTAGTGGCTACAGATGCAATTCATTTACATATTCTCTGATTTGGTGACATTTATAGTTTTATCATTATTATTATTAGAACAGGTTACTCTAATTGAAATCAAAAGGAACACAAATTACTATTGGATGTCTATTTAGGCACTGAACCCCTAAAGAAGAGGCATTTTCTAGGCGAAGCGTAAGAAAGTCAGATGGAGAGGAATATCAAGGACAAGGGTTTCTTTTTTTCTTTTAGAGCATCGGTCAAATTAAAATGCTGAATGAAACCAGCTTGATTCTCTCTACAGCATTTCTATCAAGCCCTGACCCTGACTCCCAGGAATGCTGTACCATTTATGGACATTTCTCCAAATCAGCCATGAAACTTGTTTTGTATAATTGCTGGCGAATGGATATGTACAAAGTAGAAACCTCAAAAAGTTTGTACACAGTGTGCCACATTCACTTTCCCATTTAAGGGCATTTTCACAGTGCTTTAGGCATGTTAACCCTACACCTCTCATCACATCAGGGGATTCACTGGAGCCTTGATAGGAGAGCTCATAGGACAGAAGTTTGTAGAAATGTATATACAGCAGCTGCAAAATCATATTCTTATTAAAAGGCAGCTTTAACTACATTTAATTGTCTGTTCTGAATTATTTTAGATTGAAAGCGCCAATGTGAGACGGATTTATTGAGAGATGGTAACCTAAGCCACTAAAACACGATCATCTGGGCAGTAGAAAATGCAGACATGCTTCATTATTACAGCTTTTTTAATGCAAGCGAGAAAGCACACTGTAAGATATCACACAGACCTAGAGACTGGTTGGTAACTCACTGCAACCATTGGTATCTATGAAAAAATATGTAATGCTTAAATGGTGATTACATATTTTTGGCAGTTTTGTTATTTTAGGCTGCTACACTAAAAACCTCCCTACGATTGCTTTGGTTGCTAGCAGATTGCAGCAGTCATCTGGAGTTTGCATGCAAGACACTGACTTTGCAGAGTACTAGTGAAAATGAGTAAATGAGACTAAAAACAGAAATGGTAAAACTTCACCTTAAAAGTAAAAGTTGTTAGGCTGTAACCAACACTATTTAAAAAGTCACAGCTTTTACTTTGAAGGTGAATGGTCTCCGTTTCTGGTTTGTGCCTCACTTTTTCACAAGTTTTACAGTTTCACTACTGCATGCAATCGAGATCCAATATTTTTGTCTTTCAGTTTTTTTAGATTGTGTCCTATCAATTAAAGTTAAATCCTTGACCCTGACTTTTTGAAGGAAGCGAGTGGAAGGCAAAGGTAAAGACCTTCCATTCTGAAATCATATAATATGAACATCATTACTCAGCACCTTAAACTGTCTCCACCCATGTATTCAGGTTATAACAGTACCTACACCTTGCACCCTGCAGCCAAGTAAGTTAGTCACCAGTGATGTTTAACTGACTAAAGCTGCTGGTGTTGGTTAGCCAGAAGGATAAAAGTGAAATCAAAAGTGACTGAAGTATTCATGTGGTGTTGCTGCAGGCTCTCCAGGTGTTTGTTTGGGGGTCAGTGAGTTGGATTTCCCCCCTTTTGACACACTTGTCTTACTTATCCCTTGTCACATCGCCCCCTTTGGACAAAATAGGAATTTATACTGTCAGTTGGTCATTTTGGTAAACAGTGAAGCTGGCAGAGATTCAGTGTTTTGCCTGATAACGTTCAACACAAACCCCTTTTTCCTTTCTGGTGCTCACACGAATGATGAAGGATGATGAATCTGAGTGTATTTTTTTCCTAATGTAGCTTTTGTGGTTCAGTGTGTCTGACTGCACAGTAGCCAGACTGCGGTGACTGTGAAATACCTGCTTTCATTCATGTGGATAAAAGTGTTTGCACAGTCAGTCATCTTCAATCAGCAAAAGCCAGACTACAGCAATTTCCTAATGTTGTAAACCTCAACATCTGGCAATAAACCCATTCTGATTCTGATTCTGATTCTGACATGAGAAGTATACACAGCTGATGGACGAACTGGCTAAATGAGTCAGCAGAGGGAATTTTTGTCTGCGGGCTTCACCGTCTCGTACATCCCAAATTTGAACTGATTAAATAGTTTCAAAGGCAAAGAAAGAATCCTTAATGATAGCTTGGGACGTGCCTGGTGGGATAGGTGGACTTCAGTCACAACTAAAAGTTAATCAGGCTTGTGGTTGCCTTTGTTTTGCCAACAAGACTTGACTCACTCAAGAATGAAATAAAGTGAGATCAGAGGAAATTAAGGGATAGACGGAGCAGTTGGAAGATGGAGGAGAAACATTAGATATGTTTTAGAAGAATTTCTGAAGAATTAGGTGAAGGAGGTTCTATTTGATGCTGCTTTAAAGTCTGTTTTTGGAATTATGCTTCTCAAATTTAATAGACCGATATAAGAGGGGAACCAATCCTCCGGCTAGACGAGACATCTAGACACTGCCTCAAGTAATTTACAATGTGTACAACATGAAACTCAAAGTTATGAAATCCACCACCCCCTCTGGCACTTCGACATTACATAAAAAACAACAATACTTTTGATTTTGGCAACTTAGCCTCACCGAAGATGGTCTGAAAAGAATAAGTTGGCAAAGAATGAGTTATGAACATGAAACATGGCATTTTGAAGTTTCAACATTAGCATTTTGGCCTCCATCATGTTGGTTTTACTGAGCCAGAAATGACTATATTTGGTAGAGTGTGAAGTTTGAAGTCAGCAGGTGAGAGCTCGGTTATACACAGACAGGGATAGTTGGCGATCCAATGAGTCTGCTTGAAGTCAGCCCGTTGGAAATAAAATTCTCCACAGACAAGTCTTCATGGTCACAAAAAAGTGGATATGGTGGACATTTGTATGGATTCTCCTACTCAACATCAGATGACTAAAGTTAGTTTACACAGCCATGTGCAGAATCACGAAGAGGGAGAGTCTATTAATGGCCTAAGATCTTAGTCACACCACATCAACCTAGAGTTGGATGTCTCGAGACCGGTCTTGGTCTCGAGACCACTTTTACGTGGTCTTGGTCTCGTCTTGGTCTCGACGGACTTTTGTCTTGGTCTCGGTCTTGGTCTCGACGGACTTTTGTCTTGGTCTCGGTCTTGGTCTCGCTGTTTCGGTCCTGCGTTCTCAAATCGACATAGTGTTCGGGAGATTTGGAGTCAACCATCAGCGGAGCGGGGGGGGGGGGGGGGGGGGTGGCTTACTGGGCTTAAGCCCGGGTCATTTTTTCAGAAGCATGGGGTCTTTTGGAGTGTAATCTTTTAGTTAGATGCCTGACTGACAACTGTATAAAACAAAAACAACACACGAAGCACAGAGCGCACCGTCATAAATTCCCCCTAATTTTGGTATGATCCGAGCTCAGGCACTAGGCGACTGAGCACAGCACCCATGTGAGCGAGGGGGGAGAAGCTGCTGCCTGCGAGTTTGCTGCAGACAGAGGAGAGCTTAAGTTTGACCAGGTACCAAAGCAAATCATTCGTACTGAACTAATAATGTAAATATGACGGTGTATCACAAAAGATTGATATCAAACTGATCACTTGGTTGCGTTACTTGCTCTTCGAGTGAATCAACAAATGGATAAATAAAAAGCCGAACAGCAATGCTGATTTTTTAGAGAGTCTTAGCTTACATTTCATATTTTCAGTTGTTACCCTCCACGGCTAAACAAACTCTCTAAATCGGTTTCAATTGTGTACTGATGTACACAACAATGGACATAAGGAGCTTCTTTCAAAGAAAAAACTCAGGTAGATGTTATTTTATATATTATGCTTTGGATGTTGTTTAGTATATCTATGCAAAACAAGAGGAATTTCAATACACAGCAGTATATTCACAGCTGAAACCAGATATTTACATACACTTTATGGAGAAAACATAAACTTTTTTTTACTGTTAAACATCAATTTAGAGTAAACTTTTGTTTTAGATAAATAAATGTTGAAATATCTTTTGAATTAGTTAAATGTCAGAATAAAAAGAGGGAGCTGTCTATTTTAATCACTTTCATCAAATTTAGGAGTACATATACACTAAGTTTATTGTTAATTAATAAGAAACTCCAGACGATTCGATTCTGAGCTGAAGAAGCTTCTGATAGGTTAGTAGAGTCCATGTGAGTAAACTGGTGGCACACCTGTGGATGCATATAAGGCAAAACACAGAGCCTGTTTCTTTGACATGGGAACATCAAGAGATGTCAACCAAACACCAGGAACAGAACTGTGGAGCTCCATAAGTGTGGCTCAATTTTGAATACAATTTGGTGCCATTTGCTATTAAGAAATACAGATAGTTTCTCTCTTTACTCTCAAAGTTAACAAATATGTTTTTTATATTTATCAATCTAAAAAAATAAACATTTAGTCTGATTTGATGTTACAATTAAAAAGTGTTTGTGTTTTTATCTGAAGAGTTTGTAAATATCTGGTTTCAACTGTATATTTGATGATGTTGGTGTTTGGCTTGATTGTCAGCACAAAGAGGGAGAGAGAGGAACAGAGAGGGAGAGAGAGAATGAGGACAGAACAGAGATGAACAAGAGCAGGTGAGACACACATGTTAGTCAAATGGTTGTTTGCCAAAACTCATCAGAACATGTACCTAGTGTTTCTTTTTAGATACCATTTGTTCCTTTTCAAATTCTATATTTATTAAGTTATGCAGGCTTGTTTGGACAACAAGGCTAAATAATTATATAAACTTTTCTCAATCTAAATATTGTACTTTGGTAGAATTAAAAAATAAGTGTAGTGCAGGTCTATGATGATTTTTAGTGCTACTATCATCTAGTTCTGATTCTGGTTCTGTCTTAGTTACTGTTGTAGTCCTGTTTTAATTCCGGATCAGTTCTGGGTCTGGTTGAATTGGGGTTTAGTCCTCGTGTCTCGATACAGGCCCGACTTTGTTCTGCCTTGCTGCTTAATTAAAAAACTAGTTTAAGGTGTCCTGCATATGTATATAGAATAGCATCTGGCTGCAGTTTAAAGACTTTTTTTGTCTCGGTCTTGGTCTCGTCTCAACTTGGTCTTGGTCTTGGTCTCGATACCCTCTGGTCTTGGTCTCGGTCTTGGTCTCGATACCCTCTGGTCTTGGTCTTGTCTTGGTCTCGGATTAGGCGGTCTTGACTACAAGTCTACATCAACCAACGGTCACTGCGGAAAACTGCTTGTGGTTGCTGGATAGGAAATTGATTACTACAGACCCAAGCATGGCCTAGTATACGTCAACTGTAGGTCACTAAAAAAGTGTGTATATCTTGGTGACTGGTTGCCCGAGATTGCTGGCAGTTGCTAGGTGAAACTTGTATAAAGGATATGCAGGGATGCATATGCTTTGTAATTGGTTTAGTTCCAAGCAGGTACCCAAAGTTTGCATGGAAGATCACTGCAAACACTTGCCAACTGCTCCGCTGAGCAGCAGTGAAACTGCAAATGTTGGCAAATTCCATGCAAACTATTGGTGATCTGAGCAATCTGCTAGCAGCTGAAGCAATTGCAAGCATTTTGCTGAAGCACCCTCTTTGTGGTCGATTTCACCTAATGATGATCAGAAACCTCTAGCAACCACTTGCCAGCTGGTTGGGGAATACATATTTTCCTCTGGTAACTCTACATTACCAAGGCAGCGAAGAAACAGACTGATAAAAATCCTAGAATTTCACCGTCTCTGTATCTCACAGCGATTATTAATTGTCAGAAGGCACTAAATGGATAAACATGGCAGAGAGGAGTTCAGTGATGGTTTGTCACTTTTCTGTTCTGGAGGTTATCACAAATTGTTTAGAAAATACAGACAGTAGCTACGTAGTAGTAGTGACGTATGGCCTACTTTGATGGATAAAAGAGAGGCAGAGCATGTTCTGTGGCTCCAGTGCCAGAGCTGTGTTTACTTGCAGCCTGCACTTGTAGAATTCAACAGTACACACACACACACACAAAGAGAGAGAGATTAGTGTAAGTATAGATCCATGTTCATTACATGAATACACACCCTGAAATACATCAGTCCATGCGGCAATACATACCTGCTAGCTGTCATGCTTTTGATTACACACTCATAAAAACACACTGATGAGAAATGAGGGCCTGAATTACAACCAGCCATCTATTCACACCTCCCTGACAAGAAGGGGGGGTAGAACTCACATATCTCTCCAAACATCCGCTGCTAAAAATAGGTCCATTTGTCAGTGTTTTATATATAGTGGGAAAATACAGTGAGGTGATTTTACCGCAGTCATATCAACCCGCTAAATCTAAAGCTAAATCTACAAGGTTATCATCATATAATTCCAAAAATCAATGTCAGATTTGCAGAAGTAAATGAAATTATAAATGAACTAATGTTTATTAAACATAAAATACATGCTTTGGTCATTTTGGTGTCATCTTAGTTTCATCTGTTGCTCTCTGAGGTGCTATTTTGTTGAGTTGTATTAAACAGTTCAACAAGATGTTAACCCTCTTAGGCTCAAATTAAGTTTTTGTTGCTAATGCACAAAAGAATACCTGCAGTGGTACTTCTGAGTAAAAAAACCTCATAAAATATGTATGTGGGGTAATCAGGTTGTTAGCTTTTAACTGTTGCAAATCTGCAACGCCTGCCTTGAGAGGGTTAAGCTGCCCTGTGGGCCAAAAATGCTACTATGAAGCGACTGTGGTGGACATGAGGATCATCCTAAGTGATCTGTCCAAGACCTTCATCCTGTCACAGCCTCTGCCTTATAAAGACACATACTCACACCTTTCTTTCTTTCTTTCTTTCTTTCTTTTGCCGGCATGTATTCTTTTACAATCCATAGGGACCAACTGATCGGTTTACACACGTTGTTTAGTTGTAACCCTAAACTATACAGATGAAGCCCTTTCTGTGTCTGTGTGTGTGTTCATTTTACACACAGTAGAGCTGTGTGACAAGTTTCGCTGCCCCTTTGCGGCACATTTGGTGTACATATCTCAGATTTCTAACATATATGAGCTGTAATTGCTGTGCTATTGTGATGTACAGACAACACACACACATGCACATGCTCTCATACTTAGTCCCTCCCCTGCTCGGTTTTGCTCCGAGGTGAAAAGCAAAAGATCCCACCGGTGAAACCAGACCTTGTTCAGGAGTACTTTTGCCTGTCCCCCCACCTTCAGTGGGGGTTCCACCTTTCTCTGTAGATTATTTTCACCCCACCGGTCTCACCTGCCCGCCATTAGAGTCGGGTTTATCACCAGCTGCTTGCATGTTTGCCTGCTGGAAGCCATTACAACATTAACGCTCTCTCCTCCATTGTTTATCGTCATTATCTACCCCTCTCCATTCGCTTCGCCTCCTCCAGGCATGGAGTGTTTAGTGTACTTCAAAGTGGGTGATTATCAGTTTTTTTCAAGGTGGGGGATTCTTTTGCAGAGTCAGTGAGAACGTGTACAGATGCATGTTTGGGTATGTTAGATTTAAAAGTTGTTTGTTTAACGTAGACCAGGTAGTTTAAAAAAATGTTGCAAAAGTCTACATTAAACAGTGCAGCTTTGGGAACAGTTCCCAGTCTCAAGCCCTAAAAGTGGCACCCCCCACCACCCAGAAAAAAAAGGAGCGTTACGATTAAAGACATCGCCTTTTAAGATTACATCAAAGTAGCTCAGGAATTTTGGGTGTGTATAACACAGTGAGCCAGTTTTGTGGGACCGATGAGGCAGGTAGACAAAGCAGTCTACCTGCCTCCATGTGGGATGAATGCTTGTGTATGCTAAGCTAATGTTTACTGCAATGATGTGAGGATCGATTTAACCGCATTTGTCTGTGACACACTCCGCTGCAGTCCTTCATGCTCATCAGCCTTTGTTAACATTACGGTATCCTCTGATATTTTAATCTGGATATGTGTAGTAAACATCATGTTTTATTGACACTCTTTAGAGTCTAATATGAGACCACAGCTTCCAGTCTGTAACTATTTGGTTTGACAAACTGTGTAAGCATGTTCTGGTGAACTCTCTTGTATAAAACACTTGAAAAGAGGAGGTGATCTGTCAGTGAAAGATCCCCTTCAGCTGAGCAAACACGAGGGGAAGAGCAGCAGGATGTAACCAAAGCCAAATGCAGAACAGAAATCTAGTTCACAAGTCCAGCTGCTTACAAATACACCACCTTTTGTTCTAATAGTTTAACATATTTATTGAAACTGTAAACTAGCCATACTCAACCGCTACTTCAGCATAATGAGGAGAAATAGTTAATTTAAAAAATAAATTTCTTTTCAAGGAGACAGAACACAAAAGTGTCAAAAACTGCAGTTCCACAAGCGGCCACTTGAGGCTGTCTCCAAAAATCAGAATGGTGTGTTAAAACATATATTTTTTAGAACTGTTATAAAGCACGTTTGGACATTGATTTGAATACTTTCCCGCTTTCAAGGCAGGTATAGATCGGGTGATTGGATATAGGGATGTGGTTAGTTTGACTGGAAAGTGTAAATAACGTACCCTGAGCTTGAAGCTCAGTGGCTGGATGGATGGATGGATGGACGGATGGATGGATGGATGGATCAATGGATCAATGGATGGATGGAACAATGGATGGATGGATCAATCAATGGATGGCTGGATGGATCAATAGATGGATGGAACAATGGATCAATGGATGGATGGATCAATCAATGGATGGATGGATGGATCAATAGATGGATGGATCAATAGATGGATGGATCAATGGATGGATGGATGGACTAATGGATGGAACAATGGATCAATGGATGGATGGAACAATGGATGGATCAATCAATCAATGGATGGATGGATCAATAAATGGATGGAACAATGGATCAATGGATGGATGGAACAATGGATGGATGGATCGATGGATGGATGATGGATCAATGGATGGATGGATGGACCAATGGATGGATGGATGGATGGATGGATCAATAGATGGATGGAACAATGGATGGAACAATGGATCAATGGATGGATGGATCAATGGATGGATGGAACAATGGATGGATGGATCAATAAATAGATGGATCAATGGATAGATGGACCAATGGATGGATAGATGGATGGATCAATGGATTCTAGAGTCATCTTGCTAAGCTAATTTACTAACCTTCATTGATAACACTCTATCGTCTCTTGATAAAATGTGCACACTTCGAGCTCCAAGCAAACTAAGACATTAAAGGCAAAAAAATGATAACATTGAGTCCAAAACCAGTGGGAGACCATGTCCATCTTTAATGTAGAATCCAGACTTGCATGGTCTTCCTTTAGGCTGGACTAGGCAGCTAAGCAGGATTTCCAGATGCTGTAGAGCCTGCATTAAGTCTCATCACCTACCTGTTAATCATCACACTAAAAGCACAAGTTCAGGTGTTCAGGAACTAAATCAGAGCTCCTTTGTTTTCACTATGATCTTATCTGCCTTGGCCAGTCACGTCTCACAAATCAAAACACGACAATTCACCAAAATCTGAGTAAAACCCTCTTCGCCTACTTCATCGATCACAACGTGTCCAGCATCCCTCTTTGTCTGCACTATTGTTCGGACACCATCTCGCAGATTGAGTCTCTTCTTGTGACATCCCACTGAAGCTGGCGAGAAGCAGCCCATTTCTGCTTGTTTGTGTTGGCTTCGCATGCGGGCTGCCAATTGTCGCTGAGGCGAGAGTTCAAGTAGTTCAAAG
Organism: Rhamphochromis longiceps; assembly: GCF_057381845.1. NCBI lineage: Eukaryota > Metazoa > Chordata > Actinopteri > Cichliformes > Cichlidae > Rhamphochromis > Rhamphochromis longiceps. Next base: position 34,616,636 of record NC_140559.1, on the reverse strand, counting down.
TGTGTCTGCAAGAATGCAGATGTAAATCAGACTCACTATCAGTATTTCTACATGACTGCTCATAAAAAATGATGACTAATCATTTCCTTGAGCCAAGATGGAAAAAACTTTGCAGGCTCGGGGAATCCCAAATTGACTTTTGTGATCGACAGCAGCGGTGACCTCATGTCTCCGTGCTTGAGTTATTTCTGCTTTTTTCCTTTTTTGTTTCTAAATGTATTTAAAAAGTAAATTCACACCTGTGATCGCTTTGAAAGATTTGCTTCTAGTACTAAACAGGCCTCTTAAATGATTGTTGACCCTGGATGCACTTTAAAAGAGGCAAAGCAGCACTACGGGAGGAAACTAGAGTCACAACTCCAACAGAGTGACTCTAGGAGCCTGTGGCGGGGACTAAGGACAATAACGGATTACAAAGCACCAACAACCGGTATGACGAACACGGACGTGACTCTGGCAGACGAGCTGAACACCTTCTATGTTCGCTTCGAGGCTGCAGCTAAGGACTCCAACGATGATAGTGCTAGCGGCACTAACGGCTGCAGACAGGAAGATACTGCCAACACCGGAAACTTGCTCATCATCAAGAGAGTGAACACCAGGATAAGCAGCAGGACCAGGCGGCGTCTCAGGTCGTATCCTCAGAGACTGCGCATACCAGCTAGCTCCTGTGTTCACTGAGATATTCAACATCTCTTTATCTGCTACCATCTGCTCTGAGCTCCCTGACCTGCACTCAATCTACAGCAGGCGGTGCTGGACCAAGGCCAGGAAGATCGTGAAGGACCTCAGCCATCCCAACAACAGACTGTTCTGTCTGTTGAGGTCAGGAAAGCGATTCCGCTCCCTGAAGACCAACACAGAGAGACTGAGGAGGAGCTTCTCCCGCAGGCGATACGGTCTCTCAATCACACCACCACACAGTACTGACCCACACATATAGTTCTTACACACACACTGGACATTCTGGACTTTGTTTACACTAATTCGATTAGATGCGTGGTCATCTAATCGAATCACTTCATCAATAAATCACTTTAAGCATATTCGCACTGCACAAGACACTTACAAATGTGGATTGCACAACACTGGACAGTATATTTCTTCATTTCCATTTAATACTTGTACAGCTGCTGTTATTGTATATATATATTTATATTTCTTCATATATTCTTATATATTTCTATACTGTGTATTGTGTATTTTGTTGTACAGTTATTTTATTTCCAACTTTAATATATATATTTTATCTTATTCTTTCCCAGTTAAATTTACCCTTCTTTCTAATTTGTGTTGTACAGTTATTTCATGTTTAACTTTAATTTTTATATTTTATTTTATTCCTTCCTAGTTAAATTTACCCTTTTTAATTTTCATATTTATTTCCTATCTTATTCATAGCCTTTTTTTTTCTTTAGGTCACGAGCAGTTGTCTAAGCATTTCACTGCATATCGTACTGTGTATGACTGTGTATGTGACAAATAAAATTTTAATTTGAAAAGTGACTCTACACTTAGTTGGTTTGGGTCTATTTTTATGCGCAGTCTTGCTATCAGAGTGGATTTAAGGATGGGCCGTGGAGCAGGAGAGAGAGAAAGCAGACCTGGACCGGAAGCTCATATTCTGACGATGTAGACAGTGTCTTGGACATGGGGTCTGAAATACCAGTGGGGAAGGGGGCGGTCAGGATGGGTGTCTAAACTTGAAGCATAAATAGCAGGAGGGAGGAGATCATGTGACCTCAAAATCCCCCTCCTCTGAGGTCACACTGGTGTCGGTGTCAGCACAGCAGTATTTCTATCCATGTGGGAAATGCAGTAATTGGATTTGGTGTTTGTGCTCCATGTTGTGAGAACGGGCTCTTAGTTTTTGGAGATAAAGGGCTAAACTCTACTAATGTGTGACACCTACTAAATGATCTTACAAGATTGTGGCAGATTATATTCCCTGCTGTCACACTGTGACCGGCTACACCCCTGATTTTGTGATGGTCTGATAAGAGAAAAATACTTAATAACCCAGCACAGCGCCCGAGGATCCACAGCCCACATCCCAGTGAGCGGTGTTGGAGGGACACATTGTTTAGCTCCTGTCTGCGTGTCCATTCTCGCCCCAGTTAATTTTGTTCTTAAAAAAACATCCTGCTTTAATTGTGCTTATAGAGGGAGGGGAAAAAAGACAAAAGAAAACAGCAGGGCAGCACGTGAGACAGAGAGCCAGCAAGGCCATACAGGTAGAGTGCTAATCCTGTCTAATAGCAACGCTTCTACTTATCATGGCAGTAACAGAGAGAGAGGGATACATGCGTGTGTGTGTGTGTGTGTGTGTGTGTGTGTGTGTGTGTGTGTGTGTGTGTGTGTGTGTGTGTGTGTGTGTGTGTGTGTGTGTGTGTGTGTGTGTGCAGCCAGTGGTGAAAACGTTAATCGAGTACTGCGCAGTGTTGTTTACTTTACTGCTGGTGTGCACTTCACAATAAAAAGCTTTACACAAGTCTAAATGCCTCTCCTAGATTAAACTATCCAGCAGTTATAGCATTATATGCTAATGCAAAATTATATGCTCCGATAAGATATATAATACTTAAGCCCCGTTTGCACAGGGCTGGTATTATTACAGCAGCTCGAGTGAACCTGACACATCCCCATCTTGTAAATTCAACAATCACTGAATCAACATCTCAGTGATTTTGCTCACTTTTCCCCCTTCTTAAAATTTTCTTGTGTTTTTCTTTTTCTTTTACTGTGCACAAGAGTCACCAAGGCTATATCAGCATTTATAAATGAAAGCCTGAAAGCGTTTTGGGACACAGTGTAGGAAAACAATTACCTACATTTTTTTGTTTGTTTGTTTGTTTTTTTCAAATAAACAATATATTGCACAAAAAGGGAAAAGGTCTGCTTGCTGATAGCATGCATATCTTTGCCATTCCTATTCCTACCCTGTATCTATCCATCCACCCGTTCATCTATCTATCCATCCAGCCAGCCATGTCTCTTATCTGGGTCCAGGTTACCAGGCAGCACTATAAGCAAAGTCCTATACTGTATTTCAACCAAGGGGAAACACCGAGGCATTCCCAAGGTGGTTGAGAGACATAATCTTTCCATCATGTCCTGGATCTACCCTGGGGCACCCTCATTTAGTTAATTTATGCTACAGTACTGCAGGCATCTGCCTACAGAGAGCCTACGGAGAGGTGGCTTAACCCACTGCAAATGTGCTCCCTTGCAGTCCTGCAAACTTTCAAGTGGACGATGCTCGATGCAGATGACCATTGCATTGTTTAAGTGCTGAATAGTTTACGAGTTGACAAGAACAGGGAAGGGAGTGACAGTTGTCACCACTGGCCGGCTGGTTGACTGACCAACAACAGCACGAGCAAGAATGCCCCACACACCGATTACTCCACACTTCTTTTGGATGCTGTCCCCATCTGACAACAGAAGCTGTCTGTAGGCAGACTGACAGCTTGATGCTGCCCACAAACTGCCTGTCCTCCATCCCAGAGGAGTCCTAGTCAGATACCTCAACTGGCTCTGATCACCTGCCGAATGATGTAGCTGTACTGTCTGGCGCATTTTCAGATACATAAATAACAATAAAATAAATGTCAAATTGCATGCACTGTATTTGAGCTGTCAGTGAGACAGATGTTTTGTTTTGTTTTTTTTGCTTCATGCTGGTATCTGAGGTGTTTCAGTTTATACCTGACGCTCGTCTTCATGATGCAGATGTCAGGAGTGAATGCTCACCTGCGTGTAGGGTTTCATATTTGGAAGGTTTCCAAACTCAATGCAACATGATTGATGATGTGGACATCGTGGAGATTTAAATGTCAAATGTTTCCGTGACAGTGGAAGAGTTGTCTCCACCCTACCCCACCACTCCTCCTCCTCCTCCTCCTCCACAGTTCTATGAAAATATTTTCTCCCTGCAAGCTTCATATTTTTATGGCTCAGTTGCTCACGTTAAATGTTGCTGCCTGTCTTTTCTCTATTATGTCATTAAGGTGACTGTGGTAGGCAGGGTATTTTCAGGACATTTGTCAGATAAAATATCCCACCCAGTTTCTCGCTGACTTGGTTTTTTTGAAGGACTTTCTGTCGGTCATCCTCAAGGAAATGGAGAGACGTGGCAGTTTGTAGGAGCTTAGTTTACTTTTGACTGAATCAAGCAAACCACAGCTGCATTCAGAGGTTAACATTAAATTGTTTCACAACATTAACACAGTCCTAACAGGATTACTGATTGAGAAATGAAAAGGGGGGAGTATCCCCATTATGATGATTATGTTGTTTAGATGAAATCAGTAAAGGAAAAGCTCCTGATTATACTAAAAGTCAACTGTTTGTTAAAGAACCATATCTGTGGGATTTCTGTAGGGTTTAACCCTTTAGCACCAAACTGCATGTGCTCTGCTTTTTTCTTTGTTGTTTTCTGTTAATTTTATGGTAGCAAAGACCAGCAAATTAAAAAAATGGTGCAAAAAGCACACAAAACACAAAAGTTGTTGGAAAACTAAAGCTGACAAAAGACAATGGCAGTGATTTGGGGGAGACAATAATGTGTAGAGCTGAAAAATCTACAATCTGCAGAAGCTGCATGTGAAGAATCTATCAACATATTTTTGAGTTAAAATGTTAAAAACGGCACAGAAAAAAATCTAATAGATAATTTAGGTAAATATATGGATTCATAAATGCATCATTAGCATAACTTTTTCATTCTCCTATAATTTCACATATTAGATGAAAATGAATAATTACACGTTTGCTTTCGTGGTTTGGAAAAATCTGGCACTTTTAAAACATCCTGAATGGGTGAGCGTGCTGTCAGAGTAAAACGTCTTCTCCCTCGTTTGGAGGTTAAGCGGTTTACTTTATTTGCAGCAGATGTCCGGTTTCGATCTGTCATAGTGTCACAAATTTCCGCTGGTTGTTATCGGTGACCTGTCTCGAACTGGGTGGCCCAGTGGAGGGGAACACACACATACAGTAATACACGTGAGCTTGTGGACAAGTACACAAAGCTCTAAACATGTTTAACCACACAAATACATCCATAAATCTGAGATCACCCCACACGCGCATGCAGAGCACATACGCACGGTTACATGCGTGTTTGCCTTCTGTACATATATCCTCGTGCTCGAGTGCTTATATACAGTCTGTCACGCTTAGACATGACACGAACGCACACACCATGACACATGCAGCGTGGAAATAAACAGTTGCAAACAGGGAACGCTGGAGGCCCAAACACAGCTGGCCGGTCTCCTGTGGTGCATGTCAGGGTCACAGATGGCGATGGAAAGAGGCAAAGGGAGGATGAGATGATGAAGGGAGAGGTGGAGTAAAACCTGAGAGATGTGCTGATAAAGAGAGAAAAGAAAAAGTTTATCCTCCTCCATCTGCCTTTTCTTTTCTTTATTTTTTTTTTACCACTTTGCCTTTCTTTGTTTTTGGAGCAGCTTCTGATTCTTCTTGTTTTTCCAGTAAAATCATTCCTCAGCTTTCCACGCCGCTCAGCATTTTAACTTCTTTAAGCTGTACACAGGCTGTATATAAAAGATGGGCATAGATGGGCTTTAACATCAGCAAGAGGTTCATTATAGGGTCTGGATTTTAACATTTTGGCATAATCATCTTTGGCAGAGGTGATTTATTTCTATATTTCTAAAAAAATATTAAGTATGACGTTATCAGCTAATGCTAGCTAGCTTGGTTAGCACATTGCATGCATAAACTGGATGGTTGCAACATAAAGAAAGAGATCACTGCCAATTAAAATTGTATTCATGTAAAGTGTTGTAAAGGCTTCTTTCACACTAGATATAATAAAAACTGCACAGGTCACCTTGACTTGTAATTTCAACATCACACATGTTTGGTTGGTCTTTGGTTAAACAGCAATCAAAAATTGTTCAGCTTGTTAAGTTTGAAGAAGGTCACTGGGCTCCATGCTGCTTTCTTCTGTTTAATAGCATTGTTTTCTGGTGATTTCACAGTGGTACATATAACCACAAGGGGTCCTTTGGTGTTGGTGCCTTGGCGCACAGGCTGTGGAAATTCTGAACATTAAGAAATGATGTTGCTCATGCCTTCCAGCATGCCTGGAAACGCCTTGGTGTTCCTCTGGCTGAGATGGAGTAGATGGATGGTCAGGTCTAGGCTTGCTGCTGTTGGCCCCATAGCCACATAGCAGACAGGTCTGGTCGGATCTGGTGTCAAGCTGGCACTGCTGCCTGACTTCTGGCATGGTAAGTGGTATGTCATCCAGATACGGGCCACGCCTGGCATATATGGCACTGTTTATGTGATGGCATGCCACATCTGGCCTGATTTTGGTTTGGTTTATGTGGGCCAGGCTCATAGAAAACAGGTCTTGCCCAGATCTGGCATCAAGCTGGCACTTCTGACTGACTGGTGTCATGGCAGGGTGTATGTCAACCAGATGTGGGTCAGGTCTGGCAATGATGGTACTATTTATGTTCCTATTTTCCTATTTTAGTTAGAAGACCCAAATGCCATGTTGCAATACTATCAATCAATCAAAACTGTATTCGTCACATGCAGGTTGCCCTGCAGTGAAATGGGACCCCCCCCCCCCCAACCTTACACATATAGCACAAACATTACATGGGGATACAGGTCGGAGATTGGTAGAATCAGAGAAAAAAACATTGAAATGTACACTACAATGGGGAAAGTACAAGAGGAAAAAAAGAGACCCCTACTCATGCTGTGCTTCCATGGTAGGACAGCATGAGAACAGGAAACAAAAAAACTCCTCTGCACAAAAAAGCACATAAATGTCTACAGCACAACATGACAAGCCACAGGGGTGGGTGGGGGGTGAGGAGTAATCCGAAGCGAACACAGCAGCCGCCCTGCACAGCGCTACCATTCCAGCGCGGCACAGAGACCCGCCGTGTTCCCTCGCAGGAAACAAGCATTGAAGGCGTTGGAAAGGGAGGGGGGATGAGTGAGTGCCTATCAGTGTAAGTGTATGTGTGTGCGTGTCCATAGTTCAGCTGAGACAGTGTCCTTCGGCCTATCAGGCTAAGTAAACAGTCCTCCAGCCAATTCAGGTGTCCTTGCATGGGATGGGAAGAATAGCCGTAACACAGTCGTTATCAGGGAGTGATTGTTCGGCTCCAGCCTTGGGCCTGCAGCTGGCGCCGTGATGGGGATCCGCAATGTTTATGTTGATTTTGTTAATTTCCATGCGAGCAGCCCAGGAGAATTTTCAGGCTCCTCTTTAACACTCCGACGCTGGTCTCTCGATCTCCCGTTGGAGAGTCGCGAGCCTCCCCATGATGGTATCAAACTTCTGTTCCATGGTGTTATCATTCTTTTGATTCTGAGACCTCACAACTGCAGTGATCCGTTCCGCGATGTTTTCCAACTGTCGCTCAAGGGTCTCATTTTGAGCAGGCCTCTCTCTGATGTTTCCCCCCATACGCTCAATGGTGTTGTTTTGAGCCTTCACAGCAGCTGCAAGCATCTCCAAGGTGTTGACCATATTACGTTTGTTGTGAGAGATTGCGCCTCGTTTCGATTCCAGCGGGCAGCCTTGGGGGGGTTTGAACAGCCGGTTCCGCTCTCTTATTTCTCCGATAAACCAGGGCTAAGCCAACTCCGATCAGCATGAACCCTGTTATCACGGTTCTGAATAGATAGATATCTTCAGCGTCCTCGATCGACAGTCCCGCCAGGCACATGATCCTCCAGTTCTGCCATCCGTCCATCGTGTATCCGGCAGGGAAAGTCCCTCCAGGGCACTCAGGCTCTCCCGAGCCCAGATTTCTCGTTGAGAAAAGGTTGCCAATAGCATTCAGAGACCAGTTCAGTTGATCAAATCCATAATTCTCTTTTAGGTTTTAGAGAACGACAGTGGGAGGCTATTCCAGGGAAAGTAATGCACACAAGACAAGACAAGGACATAGAGGCTAAGCAGGGAAGATAAGGGTGAGGAGGAGAGGAGAAAAGTGCGACCGCCTTCGCTGAGAGCTGAAGAAGAACTATACTGCTATGGTAGCCAACGTTTCAAATGCAGGTTTGAAAGGTTTGTGAGTGTACGCTTTATCCAAAACCTAGAGAGGGTTTATGCATGTTTACCACTGTGTGGCTGTAGATCAGGTCACCTACTGATCGGAAGGTTAGTGGTTCGATCCCTGGCTCCTCCAGTCTGCATGTCAAGAGTGTTAATGTCTATAAATGTAGTTAGGAAGCACTCAGTTTAGAGAAAGTGTGTGATTGGGTGAATGTGGCATGCTGTATAGAGCACTTTGAGTAATCCGGGAGAGTAGAAAAGTACTGTAAAAGAATCAGTCCATTCACTGTCTGAACAGAGTTACTTTTGCACTATTATGTTCTGGCACATGTTGTTATTGCATGGCTTGATTAAGGTACACATTAGGCTGACATCTGGGGCCAAAGCTGAAACTGTTCTGGGCCAGCACAGGGCCAGCAGTGTGTCTGCAACTGGCCCGTGGCTGCACACAACTTACACATTGCACACATACTGCAAAGAATGACGGCCCTTTGGTGGCGCAGATCAGGTAATCCACACATGGGCCAGCACAGGAATACCAGTGTGTCTGCAACTGGCCTTGTGCTGGCCCATGTGTGGGCCACCTTTGGCAAACCACATCTGCCCCACCAAAGGGTCGTCATTCTTTGTGGTATGTGGGCCATGTGTAAGCACATTGTGTGAGCCAGATCCAGGCCATACCAATTTTGCTATGTGGGTATAAGTTGTAGAAAATGGATGGATGGATGTTTTATTATGGCACCAAAAACCACTTGATTAGCATTTGAAAAAACAAAACAGTGGTTTGGTTTGAAATATGGCTTACAAAATTGACCAAATATATTAAAAAAAGGAACTAACCAAATATGCTTTAAAGTGACAACACGGGGGCCTCTACAAGCCACAAGTCACTAGGTCCATCATTGCACAGAGACCAGTATACACCTTGTGCCTCTGACATACCTGTGAAACTGCCACTTCCCATGGTTCAAATGGTTAAACACTTTCACTTTTATAGTGTTTTAGAAGGTTATCATTTTACTTTTTTTTTTGCTCATATGCAGACTATTACCTTAATATGAACTGTTTAAGTGCTCACGCATTCCAGTTGACAATCAAACCACCCCATCATGTTAGAAGGAAGGAATTATATAACATACAAAGCAAACAAAGGTCTATCTCCCCCTTTTTTTAAAAGACAAAAAAAAACAAAACTGCTACCTTGTTTTATCATGCATTGTTGTCTTACTTCTATAGCTTTAGAAGAGGCAATGTATATGATCTTAAGGGTAACCCTAGACTCAACTTTCTTCTGGATAACATCAGCAGATTCTATAGGAATGAAAAGGCAAGTCCAGACATCAGCCCCTACCCACGAGATGTGCCTCTCAGGTCTATGAAGAGTATGAAAGTAAAGACCCCTGTCAGACATACACATACATTAAACGTGTTTGGAAAGTATACTGTGGGTAAACACTCAAGATTATTAAGTGAATATAAGTCAGAGTAGAAGTAAACACACAGTGTTGGATCCACGTAGATGATCATGAATAAACATGTTTAACAGTCTTTTGCGAGTAAACATTTGCAAATTGAAAGTTTCAGGCTTTTGTCTGGAGTGAGCTTGTTGTGTATCGTGGCAGATGTTGGATCTGACACTCGACCGTTGGAGGGGTTCTAGACCTGACACTTGACCACTAGTAAGCCTACTTTCAAGGATGCACTTCTGCTGCACCTGGGTCAGAAAAATGAAGGCAGCCATGTATTTAATTGGGCGCATAGCATGCCAAACAACTTAAACTTTGTTTAATATACAGTGAGCACATGTTGCACATTTACTTGATGCTGAAAAGAATTTAGAGAGCTCATATACTCTATACGATTACAATGAAACCTAGGGATGGGTATTGATAAGATTTTCACGATTCCGATTCCATTTTCGATTCTGTTTAACGATTCGATTCTTTATCGATTCCCTTATCGATTCTTTTTAAAAAAGGAGAACACTAAGGTCGATTAGCTTAGAACTTTGTTTTATATCTTCTCTTTGAACAAGATAGAAATTTAGGAGTAACATGGCCTTACAAACCAACAGTGAGATCTTAAGAGATCCACAGCCTACGGTTCTTCAATGGGGTGTCACAGGGTCCCCAGGAAAAAACATTGTAAATGTAAAATAATAAAATAAATATTCTTCTGTAGCAATAACAAAGGGTAACATAAATTATTCTGTAGCAATTACACAAGAATATCCAGTAATGTCCCTGCCTACAATTAAACACATTCACTTACTGAAAATCGGGGGCATCTGCTGTGGCAAATGGGTGCAAGCCTTTGACCACAAACTTAGTCACTGCTCGGTGACATTCGTCTATCCTGGCCTGAAAGGAGACGCTACCGGTAGACTGCAGCGAGAACTGCCAGCATCTGATCCAGACTCTGTCTCTCTCATCATGGTCACCTAAATGCACAGTAATGGCAGGTTTTGTAATAAGGCAGATCGCGCTAACATAATATGCACTGTTAGTTGATTATTTACTTGCCGCATTAACGGGAGAGGACGTGCAAACGTTACCGCTGCTGCTGGGTTGAGATTCACGAGTCCGGAGCGGAATTAAAAACACGACATTCATTTAAGGTTATCGTGTGTTTTGTGAGCAAATGCTTTTGCATATTCGTAGTGTTTCCTCCCTTAAATGAAATATCTACTTTGCAAGTATTGCAAGTTGCCCTGTTGTCATCCGTTCTCGTAAAGTAAAACCAAACTTTTGAGCGTTTGAGCCGCTTAGGCGCCGTGTTTCCTGCCAGGTAAATGACGCTCCGCAACGTGGTGACATCATTCGGGGCGACTGGAATTGATAAGGGAATATTTGCAAAAAAGACAAACAATTCCAAGGAATTGAAACAGTGGGAACCTGTTCTCAACAAGAACCGGGTTTCGATACCCATCCCTAATGAAACCTGATTACTGGGAGTACATGTTTTCCACTAATGGACGATTCAAGCAAGTCCAACACAAAGTCACAGACTATGTAATGTCCAAATCTCCCCTGGGATTAACAGTAGCACAAAAACCGCCCTCTGGGAGATTCAGGGACTGAGTTTTCATAGCCCTGCAGCTCCTGTAGGAGGACTGTGTAGGTGGGCCAGTAGTTTTTAAACACACCAGCTTCTCATGTTATGTTTCCCTTCTTTCTGTTTTACTTGCCTAGCTGCCTTTGTATCAGTGTCCTTGTTACCAATTTGTTTCCCCTACAGTTGGATGTAGTCTAAGTTTACCTTCCTGGACTGTCCCGGAGATTTTTGAGTTAAGAAGTTGTTCTTACCAGGAACTGCAACATATGGACCAAGATGCTGAAGTTAGAGTTCATTCTCTACAGACTCACTGTGAAACATGCTCTCATTTGTCGAAAAGTCTAAGTCTGTGAGAAATGTTTGAGTTACTTGAGAGTTAATTTTAACCCTGTAACACAAGAAAGCTTGCTTCTGTCTTCACTCCAGCAATGAAGTATTTTTTGCTTTTATGTTGTCCAGCAGCAGAAAGTGCTCAGCACGCCTTAAACACACGAGAGAACACAAGAGATGATCAAGTAGCATTCACATTGTGAAGCTCATTGTCCTGATATCTTCACCTTTTCTATGAGATAATCTTAGCTGTCTGTAGCTCTGTAAGTGTGTGTGTGCTGAGTTTCATAGAGAGGAAAATTTGACTGTTCTGTCATGTTTAAAGGTCTCCTTTGACATTTATGTTTGAGCTTTAGGGTGTTGGGATTAGCAGTACAGTGTAATACCTGTGTCTGCTTGTCCAAATGTACTCACGTGTTCCTGTTAACAGTAGTTCTTTGCCGCGTGCACGTGACTATGTTTTGTCTCTCCGCGTTCACCGTTACATCACTCGGCTTCTACTCTTGAGTTTTTTCCCCCGCTGATCTGCAGCTTAGCATCTGTTTGCACATATCATCCCTCATCTTTAAAGTCTGGGTGTGGACAGAGGGAAGTGAACAAGCACCAGTGCCCAAGCACATCTCCGCCCTGCTCAGGTGGAACCTGGATTAGAGCCCAGAAGTGAGGATCCCGGGGGACAAAAAGAATCTGAATCAGTGCTCTCTCATTCGACAATACACCAGGAAGAATTTGTGGTTTAACAAAAGAAGGATAACAGACCCAAATCAAAAGTTGAAATCTGAGAACTGAGATGCACAGACTATTAATCAGCATCAAATCTGAAGTCTCTCCTTTGCTTTTCTTTCTTTTGCTATTATTTTCTAATTCCATAGATTTCCCATCATCCTTGCCTCTTTTCCTTTAAAAAAATATTTTAAAGATTTCATTGTGATTAGGAAAAATGCTCCAAATCACTTGCTGTGCTTCTATTTTTAGCTTCTTGTCTCTTTAGCCTCTTTGCCAAAGGTTCAATCTGAGCACCCTCCCTATTTTTTTTTTTTGGTCTCCCCCCATTCCTACTTTCTCTTTCTCCCTTTTTTCTCCCTCTCTTGTTTCCCTCTCTGTTGCCCTCCTTCTGTCATTGTGATTAGACCAATAGAGGAGATCAGAGGGAATAAAAGCATGACCAGCACCAATGACCTTTCCCCTCCTTCTCTCTTTCTCTCTCCCTACTCTGTGCCAAGCTCACTTTCTCATTGTTGTAAAATTTCCTCTACTTTTTTTTCTCTACAATCACACAATGCAGCAGCAGCAGTTGTAGTACTTGTAGCAGGTGAAGTTGCCAATAGTATTCTTTGGTCTGTCCTTCTCTATTAATATTCTTTGCTAAAAATATTTATAAACTTTGTCTTCTAGAAAAAAATGCCTAATTCCAGGAATCTCTCTAGTTTTATACTCAAAGAAATTTTAAAGCCATTTGGATTGGAACTTTTGAGCGAACCTCAACCTTGATTATTGCTCTCACAGTCTGGGGTCATATGATCTAATACAGAAAACACATAAGCTCCACCCTGCAAACTTTCAAACCTCATCACAACATATCCTCATCCACATCTGTCCTCTTCATCTTCGTCAGATGTCAACTGACGTCTTTCTATCCGTCTCTCCTCTTCATGAGCAGTCAGTGAAATGTCAGCCAAGACCCTCGAGTTTGACCCTGGAGAGAGGTTCAAACAGCTGTTTCATATAGAGCATTTTTTCTTGGGTTCACACAGAAACAATCAAGACTGCAACACTTTATTTGAGCAGGTGACAAAATTTCAGGCATCATCAATAAATTCAGAGATCCATACGAGCACTCGCAGATTTCGTCTATCTCATCATCGGATCCATAAGCACGGATGGATGTGTTTGGGTTTTTTGAAGTTTACAGAGCCTCGTGTAGTTTAAGACTCATGGGTCAGCTTATAAAGGTTCTCTCTCTCTCTCGCTGTCTCTCTCTGGGTGGCCTATAAACTCCAAAAGAGCCGTGTGATGTTCCATAGATATCTCAGGAATGGAACCCAAAAGGTTAATCTGCAGTTCACTTGGAGTTTATAAGCTGCAAAATAGACATGTTCAGGTCTGTGATGACCGGGGAGTCTCTATCATCTGATGCATTGTTGTTCAGTGCCAACAAACTGACATGTAGTGAAGATTTTTTTAGTTTTTGGCCCTCTGAATAAAAAATAAACTTGCCTCTGAGGTCCACATCATTACAACTGAAAACCCTAACCCTTTATTTTGAAGAAAGGCAAACTGGACTTTTTTGGGAAAACTGAACAGTTTTTCATGAGCAAAAGTTATCTGTGTTCCTTGACAAGGCAATCTAGAAATAGAAAGTGACATATTCTTATTGGATGGGATTAGAGTAAGAGTTAAGGTTGGGGTCTTGACTGATGATGACCCAAAAAGTCAGACAGTTAAAGTCAAGAATAAAACTTTATGAGCTTTTCTGCAAATTTCTCCAGATACTACAACATATAAACCAAATTCATTTTTTACCATTAATATGTAACAGATATAATAAAATCAAAGTGTATGACTGAAGAGTTGAAGTTACACCTTTCTAGAAGGTAAATCTGCATCTGAACGTCTTTTCCTTCAGTATTTATAAGCAGTAAAAGATGTTTATCAGCGTTTCGTATTGCATGATCTTTGTTTCAGTTTTTGTAAGTTCATGTAGGATTCATATTCTTGAGCTTGAAATCCGTTCCAGTAGTGGATGTTCATATTACATATTACAAGTAATCCCTGTGACCTGAAAGGCTTTAGACTGCTCTGAATGATCAGTTTCAGACAGCTTTAAGACATCCTAGGCACACCAGCTACACCATCAGCCAATCAGAGGAAAGTTGTCTCAGGAGACAGGAGCTAAAACAGCTTGTTTCAGAGAGAGAATGGACTGCATCGAGGCACCGAGATAAGATAAAGAGGGATCAGTTTGAACTGTGAATCATGCAAAGCTACTCTAGGGCACTCCAAGAATAAAAATATGTCATTTAGAAATTTACACAAAAGGTCTACTTTAAAGTGAGATTGCTTGTTGAGGCCGCTGCTTGAACATTAAAATGAAACTTTATCTATTATAATTTAAAAAAATTTCCATAAGGACCGAATCTCATATAGAAATGCAGATCCTGTAAATGCAGATCACCAGAGGAGTGTTTTAGAGCTTCAGTAGCCGAATGTCACGCACACTGAACCTGTGTTGAGTGCAGATAAATGAGAAAACACAAAAGTCATTTGGAAGAAGTCAATGCACACACATCAGACATCATTACTGTATGAACTCTGTGTGAGCATGCTGCTTCTCTTACTGGCTGAGTTATGCTGACATGTGCTTCTCTCTGCTGCTGTTTCAGAACCATGAACAGCACTTTTAGTTGCATGCTAGTTGTATGATAGTTCTTCTACTTAACCTGACCATGTGAGCTCTCAACTGATACCATCACTACCTAATACACATGATAAAAAATAATCATAATAATAATGAAAAATACCCAACAAATGTTATAAAAAATCGGCAAACTCCTCCCATCCTCAATCCCGAGAATCAGCACAACCCTAGCGTGCCGTCACATGGCGCAATAATAGTAATAATAACTGTTGAATCGGAAGTTTCTCTCACTGAAAGTGTTTCAGGCTTATTTGTACGCTGACATTAGATCAGATCTCAGATTGTAACTTGAATGCTGGTTTAATCTCTTAACCCCCAACGCCCCCAGATACGGGGGCAAAAGGCAGGAGATGGGTTAGGCGTCGGGGCTTAAGAGGTTAAAGCTGGTTTGTATTACAGTTGCGGTCACGTTGGGTTACTTTCAGGTTTGAGGTCACAGAGAGTACAGTCTGGCCTTCTTTAATGCTCGGTGGCCATCAGAAAAAGGTTGTGTGAAGCTGTATCACACAGTGTCCTTGTCATGCTTTGAAAAAGCAGTCCACTCTGATTATGATGGGCTGTTAGTTATGGAGTATAATTAGCCATGCAAAACCGATAAATGCAGAGCCGCGCTTCTTTAAAAACATCGACCACACTTTGCATTTCATGTTGTGAGAACCTTTGAATCCTCCCAATTCAGCATAAATTCAGGAAGCTTTATGAGCCAAGCCTTTAACATGCCGATTGGTACGTTTTGTTATTTAAGCGAATAACAAAGTTGGATTACGATTAGATTCATCCATAAAGCTTTCATTTATTCACTAATACAGACTCTCTTATTTGCCAAATATGAAGCCTCGTCTCTGGCTGAGAAAGCAAACCGGTCACAATGACATTATGATGGCGCCCTGCAGGGTGAAGGGTTTCCCCATCACTGGTTCTGCAGTCTTGGTTCAGTTTTGGACTTGTCACAAGTGCAACAGTGCAACTGGATAATAAACACCATACAGAACGTGATGGCACACATTGTGTTTGGAGAATACATAAAAGAAATTCCTGCACTTCATCAATAAGCACCTCTGCCTTCTCTAAATCCACCTTAACAACTTTTGACCTTTTTAAAATTACATCAAATTTGTCAGTGTCTGGCAGCTGCAGCAGCAGCAAATATTGTCGGTGTGACTCATTGCGTTGTTTACTCATTGCGTTGCTGTGTTTGATTGTTGCCATATTTTTATCAAGGTGTTTGAAGTGGTGCTCTTGCAGCGGCGTGTTCAGTGTCATACTTTTATATCCCACAGTTCCACTAAAAGGAGGGAGAGGATGTCTTGCCCACTTTGGATAAACACCTGAAAGTTTGATCTGGAACAGCTATCGCATATCTCATGCATTTCCCAGAATTTCTTTCTAATTTGTCACCTTTTTATTTCTTCAGGGTGGCAAGTTTGATGAACCATGTGACGGCTTGGACTGCAGCAGAGGGTGCAGGTGCTTTCCAGAGAAAGGAAGCAGGGTGAGTCTTTCACAAGTTTTCAACTGTGTACTCTCCTCTGGAGTTTGGGGAAATGCTTTCCATTTCATGTCCTCTTCACTTGTTTAAGTCCAATAACAACACCTGAGAAACTTGTTGAAAGACTTCAACTTGGTAGCAAAGTCTGTGTTGAACCCAGTTTCTCAGATAGTTGATGGATCTAAGAAGTTCTTAGTTCAGCTAAACTCTTATTAGTAGATATTTAAAATTTTATTATTAAAAACCTGCAACAAAGTAGTTTTAAAGTTGCTCATGTACATGTACATTTCTCTGTACTTTCCTTCTAGAGAAAGATGTATGTCTTTCTAAAATCGGTGGAATACGAACACATCAAAGTATCATCAGAAATTATAAGATGCCTAAGACAGCTCAGACTGTGTTAAAGAATAAAGGTGGTCACACCAAATATTGTCTTTCAAGCTTGTTAAAATTGTAGAGCCTGTGTTTTTTCCCTTTTCTCTACTGCATTTCTATATGTTTATGCATCCAAAATGAGGGCTGGCTGCAGACTCTGGCACAGTTTTGCAAAAAGAAAAAAACAACTTCAAGTTTCACAGTTGTTCACTCGATGTTAGGAACTATTAAACACTCCTTTATTCATCTAGAGTCATCGTCGTTATCTTACTTAATCTTAATTTTGTTATCTGGCAGCTTTACAGTCACACAGAGGAGTTTATTGTACTGATAACTGCACTGATCCTCTTTGAAGTTTCAGTTAATTATGGTTTTTACTCTGAGGAAACAAGTACATTACCTTCATTTAATTAAGGAATAATTACCTCGAGGCTTCAGTTCCAGGCCTTATCTCTCTCCATCGTACAGCTACATACATTAACACCCAGAAACATTATCGCTATTTGACACGTATCAAAGCGACGCCTGTATCAGACTGTGTAATGCAAGCTCCGACAGTTCTCATCAATAGCTGTAAATGTGGTTTCTCCAGAAGACGAATCAACTAGTAAACACAAAACAGCATGTGGCTCCGGGCGAGGAACTTATTTTCTCATCACCGCTACCATGAAATTAACAATAACATCCAAACAAAGGCTGGCAGAATATGATGGAATCAGCTCACTGATTAGTGGTGATGACACATACGCACAGTATATATCACCCGTCATCTGTTTGCACTTCAGTATCGAGCAAAAGAGCGGCTGACTCCTCTGATTTATGGCTGGAATTTAAGAGGAAACTTTTAAATGTCAGTGTGATCCTGCTGGTCTCTAATAAATTACTGTACGAGGTTTTAAAACAGCTTCAGCATCATCGGGCCAGACGGGCGAGTGCTGCAAACAAACACAAACTCTCTAAAACAACAGAAGGTGGCGATATTAATGCTTCCAATACAAACTGCTGCTTTATTAGCAAGATTTAAAAATGAGTAAATCACAGTTGCTACAGCAATAAAACATCAGCCATAGTTTTAAATGTTGCTTTTGAGTCAGAATCGACCGAGTGCCGGCGTTAAAAAAAAACAGTACACAAAGAGAGCGAAGTCATAAGATTAATGTAAGAAATGGGAGCCTGTTACATATATATTTCTGAGAGTTCTCATTTTATGAAACAGGGAATATTTAAATGAAGAGCACAAACTGATTTACTCATGTTTGCGACAGTTTTCTGCCAATTGTTTTTTTTTTGTTTTTTTTTGTGGTTAACATTGAAATGAACTGCTTAGAAAACAGCAGAACCACGCCTATGAGCGCTGTTTGAGGATTACACACTATTTTACCCTGCTTTTTAAATCTTACACTCTTGTCACTGCTCTTTGAGCTTTACTTTGTTCCAAATCAGTAACTGAAAGTGCACTAGAACGAAGTGAAAGTGTCATTCTTTTAAACTTTTTTTTATTCCTCAGAAAAATCCTATTTATCCTTGGATTTTTCCCTCTCGGGCTACAAACTGGGTTGTTGATGGGTGAGGCCACCGGTATTACCCTTTAAATGAAGCATGAAAAAAACAGTCGATCTATCCATCCAAAAATCCATAAATCCATCCATCCATCCTCTTCTGCAGAGGTCGTCTCCAGGTACTCTTGCTTCCTCCCACAGCCCAAAGACATAGATGTAGTCGTGTTGGGTTAATCGGTGAGTCTAAATTGTCCACAGGTGTGAGTGTGAGTGCAAATCAGTGAGCATAATCCAAATATTAAATAGTGAAACGCAGCAAAAATCCTTTTAGTATAAATAAACAGGATTTGGTTGTTGCTGCTTATCTAAAATAGCCCTGTTTTTCTTATGTAAATCAGTGAATCGTGCTCTTCAATAAAACAGCAAATTATTATTAGATCATTTCCAAAATTAAATCCCTGCTTAGACGTCCTGACTAAAGCCAGACTAACTGTGAGCTCGGTCTCTTTCAGCCTTTATCCAAACAGCAATTACTGTCTGACACAGCAGCCCTACACTTACTGCCTGCTAACTGTACACCACTTTAGGTAAATAACATGGTGACGAGTGTCGCCTTACCCGTAGGTAAATGTAGGTAAATGATACAGCTCAGGTAATGCCACCTACCTCTGCTCAGCCCCTCTGATAAGCCTAAATGACACAGCCGCTGTGTCTTTAACTGTTACTGTTGGGAGCCGTTTGAGCGGGAAGGTGCTCATTTGTCTCTTTTCAGTTTTACTTTTGTAGTTAGAGCTCAGAGAGCTCAGGCATGCTCCCGATAACGGCCGTTAACGGACGCCCGACTGGGTTCTGTCAGCTGAAGCGTTGAACACAAAGCGAGGTTTAAAGGAGACTCGAGTTATGCCACAAAGGAAAGTTTTTAAATCTCTGTTTCTAAACTTAAAGCAAACCAGTGCTCACAGACCTAAACATTAGCTGTTTGCTTTCAAGGTTGTTTCTCTATAAAGGAATTAAGGGAGCATATTTATGTTTTTGCCTTCAGTGAATGTTATTTATGTATGTACATGTATACAGTGTCTAACAAATGATTAGACCACTAACTGAACGCAATGTTTATGTGACAGCTGCCCTAAATTAACTGTACTAGTAATCGATTTTGAATGTTTCTGTAATGGTTAATCGAGGAATATGTGCAACATCCACAATTAAAATTGTGTTTTTAATGTAAAATATAATTATTATTATTGTAGCCACGAATTGTTTAAATTCAATTAAAGCACAAAAAGTTTGGGAGCCGTTGGGTTAGAAATGACAGATGAATTCCTTCAGGTTTCATTAATGGTCCAGAAAAATAAAAACAACAAAAAATACTGTTGAATGTTGAAAGTCAAGTACAACAGAAAAATAGATAAACTGGATTACTTAATTATTGGTGATCAGTAAGTTGTTTTTAAAGTTCACATTAGACCAATAAAATATAAAGAAATGAGGGCTGGCTCAAGACTTTTGCACAGAACTGTGACTCAGTTTTGAGTTTAAGTACACTCCCGCCTCAGTGGGACTCTAAAAACAGTATCCCAGCATCGATCGTCGTCACGCTCATACATGATGTAAACATTCAGACAAGTAAAAAGATATTCAATATTTCACAGATCATTATCTTTAATTGGGTTTTAAGATCTTTCCCGATATTAAAGACGAGTGGAAGTTCTGCTATCTTGCATCTGCAGCCTCGCAGGCCCCCCTAAATCCTCCTGAAGACATCTCTAATGCTCTTTACCTTGTAAATCCCACTTTAATGGCTTCTCCCCGAGTTCCTGTCACAGCCCTGCCTCTCCAGACACACAGCAGTGAGATGTTTCTACAGTCTGTCAAATATCTTCCTCTGATTTCCTCTTGATAAGTTTGCTTTGGACGAGAAACAGTCAGCCGGCGCTGTCAGGATTTCAGCCGGACGTGAATTGCGTTTATCATCCCGGAGCTGTTTCTGCTGGAAACTTTGTCAGCTTTTATTAACATAGTAAAAAAATGGATGTGCTGATATGAATCAAAGATAGCTGAGGGTAACTGACAACGTTTAAATGTTGTCGCGTATGTTTTGTGCAGATGTGCTCTTGAACCCTTAAGGGGAACTTTTATGTTTTTCTTAAATTTCCTATCTGGACACAAGGACGTCTAAGAACCGGAACAAATGAGGGGGTTTATCAGGAGTTCATCTCACAAAGAAAAAGCAGCACTCTCTATTTATCAGATACTTTGATAGTGGAGAAAAAGCACAACATACCACGAACCATCACTCTTCCATGCATCGATCTCTTATCAGTTGCTCTTTAAGCTGCCTTAGTTTGCCCACAGCTGCTGCACATCAGCACGCTGCATCTGATGTAGTGTTAGCTTACAGCACCTCATTGAATCCACATACATCCCACCTACACCATAGCGGCATAGTGATGTCCACGTTTGCAATGTTACTGCTGGTGTCGCTACATTGATCCGCCTTCACGAGCAGAGCTGAGCTGTTTATGTTGGACTGGAGTTAATAACTCTTGGTCAGTTACTTAAAAAAGAAAAAGATTTCGGAAGAGACTAGACGTGCAGTAATAGACACATCGGCCGATCGACCACCAGAGGAGGATATTTTATTTGAAGCCAACATGAGAAGAATCATGGGAAAACATTTAAAGAGACATCAAAAACACATTTACATGTAAATACATATCAGTCACCAAGCTTAATTGTTTCCAGCGTAGAAGGAGCCTGGGAGGTACTTCATACCTTCTTTGTATTACCTCCCCCTGCTGATACTGTAACTTGAGCATGCATGTCCGTTTCACGCTTTGGAGAGGCAAAGCTTGACATCTACACGGTGGTGGACCAGCGTCTATTACACGCTGTGCCGTGATACTGGGTTGGACTGAGTTGCATTTGTGCAAACTAGATACAATTCATTACAATACAGTTATACTTGTGCTAATAAATGGACTGTAAACATACCGTACAGTGTTTATATTACTAACAAGCAGAAACATGACAGCGGTTAAATTACATCCTCTAACCCATTGTATTTTAAAGTGTGACATATGTGACACAGCATATGAAAACCAGGCCAAAAGGACAAGTTTTCAGTTTCATTACATTTTTTTATGATTCCTAAAACTTTGAAATTAACACGAGAAAATGGAAAAGTTGCCAGCATCACCTTATAACTGAGAGGTTTGCTAGATGAGGTTTTATTTGCATTTTATCTATGAGAAACTATTCAAAAAACTACAGTTTGAACACAGATATGCAGACAGTGATTAGAAACACCAGAGCGCAGCACTGCTGCAATTCTTTGGTGGTTTTTTTCTGTGCTGTGGCACATGTTGGGAGTTGAATATAGAGACCAGTAGAATCTCTTATAATATATGTGAAGCTACAGCTAAGAAGAGCTGGTGGAAATGAGGGAAATGCATAGGTTTAGCGTGGCTCTGTTCAGTGGTAGCATAAGTGCTCAAAGTGGTGAAACAGATGAAGTAGAGCAATCTTTTTTTAAATTTTCCTTAGCTTGTTATTGTTGAGTTTCTTTTATGTTTTCACCTGTTGTTCAGTAGAGGTGAAACTGCTTATTTTTGATTAAGTGTAACTATCTTCTTGACTAAGTAAGCCCCACTTAAATGTAGTCTGCAGTGTGGGAAGTTCCAGATTTGCAGCAGCAAATTATTATTAAAACGCCGACTGTTATTATATTTGGGATTCAGTCACCCAAGTGCTAATCATGTTACCTAGCTACATGTAAGTTTGGCCAAGTTTTGATGGCTTTAGAGCCATGGCATCTAAACTATGACAACATGAATGGCTTCTTATTTTACACAAACGATGAAGACTAAATGATCGAACTGCTTTAATATGAGGTTATTATTCCTGCACTTTCCCCAATTTCTCCCTCCAAACATCCAGAAAGACAAAAACTTTACACTGACTTTATTAATAAAATTAGTTTGGTTATCCCTTTTTTCTTTCTGTAAGTCTTTGGAAGTTCCCCTCATTCAGTAAATCACTCGTTTTAGAACGTGTGATGTACAGCGTCTCATTAAAAAAATGTGTTGGGTGTATATCAGTCGTTGACCTTTTAAATATTTGTGATACTTGCATTTGTTGTTCGTGTTTTCCCATGACAATTTTTTTGGCTCATACCTACCCACATCTGTGCGAACAGCACTTGAGGGCACTTTACCTGGAACGGTGGGCAGAGCCAGCATGCCTGGGCGTAAAAATATCAATAGAATAATCATCAGCAAATAAATGTGGCATGTAGCAGACATCTGGTAATAAAGAAAAACAAGTACAAAAAAAACAACCAAATATGTCTTCCCTGTCAGCTTCGCAAACTTAGAAAGGATAAAGAGGCTTTTATATGTGGCATTACATAACACACTGATGTTTTAGTTTTTAGTTTCATTAGATTTGCGCGACGGCTTCAGTTTTTCTTCCACTTAAAAAGTCCTGAGGCTCTGAGAGGATACAGAGCAGAAGTGTTTGAAATCTTGTGTTCACATGTTTCCATGATGTTTTTTGTTCGGTGGATTTAACATGGATCTATTAAGTCCAAAAACATCCTCTCCAACTGGGTGAACCTCGAGGGTCAAAGGGCAGCCCTGGGGACGACAGGATGGTTTGGTTGGGCTTTTCAAATTAAAGAAAGATCAGGAAGCATGTGTTTTATTTAATTTTGTCAGGCCTGTGCTGATCAGAAACAGAGACAGAGGGGAAAAGACTTCCTGATTTTGCCGAGGGTCCAGAGGGGTCAGCTCAACATTTTCTGTGTCATGCTGGAGTGAAGCTCTTCACACTGTCAGCTGCAATATGTGAGTGGCTCACTCAAGAGAAAGACTGCAGAGGCTGATGCTATTGAAGGCATCTCACTGGTGCTACAGTCAGGTCCAGCCACCTCCTACCTGCAGCCGGGTGATTGGGTTATTTAGCTTAAATGAGGAGTCTTGCAAAGAGACTGATGCTCAGAAGTGATGCAGCACAAGCTGAGATATTCATTCTTGCATCAGCATGACAGCATGAGATGAGGTGACTTTACTAACATACACCCCCCCCCCTAAAGCTAAACAAACTTATCATTCTTTGAGGTTTCATACCCACAACAGGGAATCAATAAATAAAAAGACATGAATATTTAAGATGACAGAGAAGGTTCTGGTAGCTCATTGCCCAGACTGTCCAGTTTTTTAACTGTAACTGTTTTAAAAAAACGACATTTCTATAGTAGAAAGAGAAAACCATGAAAAACATTTCAGTTTAATTGTTTATTGCTTAATTACTCTGTGTAGTATGAATGGTTTCAAGCAAGAAGCTTGAAGACACTTTGTATATAGTTTATTTTATGTAATATTAAATTCTGAACTGTAAATGTAGTCTATTTCAAGGAAGCAAGTTTTTATTCAGTATTTCCATAAATCCTTATTTTTATGGATTTACTACGACTAGTGAGAACACACATGAGGTTTAAGGCCTGGACAATTTTGAGAAGATTCGACTCCCACATACCGACAGACTGTTAGTAACTGACATATGAAACCGCCTCGCGTTTGACACGATCTAACCTAATGAGGTGAGACCTCAGCATTGACTCAAGTACATATGTGTTTGACTTGTGCCATAATCATGCTGGTTAGTTCGGTCTTGGTCTTTAAGTGAATTGGTTGTACATGTAGCAACTATTGCATAGTGTTAGAGGTTCTCAAGAAGTACCTTCCCAGTGCAGATGCTCCTATTTTGGATATTTTCCTGTGAGCATCTTGTAAATGTTACTAACGGTAGTGTAAGCTGATCGTAAGGGCTGCACACTTGCTTGATAAGCCCTTCAATTGATGGCCTAGAAAAGGTTGGCAGATACGTTATTGTTTCTCAATCGTTATCCTTTTATCTGCGGTTATTAACAGCTGATTCCAGTTATCAGTTTTAAGGATGGGCATGGTGCAACTTTAAATGATGGATGTATTTGTTTTTTTATGCTGTTGGCTTTCCAAGGCTGGCAAAGGTGCTTATTTGAAGCCTCTAACATGCAAATTTTTTTTCTTCAAGTTGGTTCAAATGAATTTGTCTTTCAGTGTCTGTCAGTCCTGACAGACTGCGCCAAATTTGAAACTCTGTTCAGGAGAAAAGAAACAGACACACTCTCTGTCTCGCATGGAGACAGACAACAAAAAGGGGGCAGGGATAAAGGATGAATGTAGAGGAAGGTAGAGCGTCTACCTCGGCTAAAGTGAGATGAAGGCATAGGGATAGTAGATGTGTGTCACGGTAGGATGAATCCCCTATGAGGCCGCTCGATGAAAGGCTCCCTGAGGCCTTTACCTTCAGAAAAGATAAGGACACACTGCTCAGACTGTTTGTTCGTAATCCCTAAACAAAGGAGGAGGAATTGGCAGAGAAATAACAGTTTCAAAATGGATTAAGTTTTCTGTCACTGCCACAGAGAGATGGTGTCATCAGAGGTTAAAAAAGAAAGGGTAACGACAGTGGTGTTGATTTTGTTTCAAACCACTGGAAAAGGAAAGAGAAGTAAAATACTTGAGAGAGTGTGCACTGAAGTTCACTGTTTGATAAAGAGAGGATACAAAGATCTCAGCAACTTGAGATTTTTGTTTCCTTTCGATAACTTTGATCTCTCGCTTTTCTGTTCCTTATCGTTCAATCTGGAGATTATTAAGTTTGCGTGCACGTCCCTGACTGAGGGCTTGTGAACAAGTGTAGCTAATAGTGGTGCACGCGTGCTTAAATCTCAGGTATTGCTATGTGTGTGTGCGACATATATGGTGATGTTCAGGACCAACTTATCAGCAGTGGCCTGTCATACAAACATCTTCCCACACACACATGCTCCTGGGCCCCAGTCTGATATTTTATCAGGTTCCCCCTTCAGGAAGTCCACCAGTTAAAGCATGCTGGTGGGTTTTGTTTAGGCTTCATCTTACACACACACACACACACACACACACACACACACACACACACACACACACACACACACACACACTTGTAAAATAGTGGTAAAGGGGCCATTTTGGCTCCCATTGTCAAGAATATCTCAACATACAAAACCCCGCCTTACTCGTCTGTCAGTCGGAGTTGAAATGAGAGCTTTGAACCTGCGTCTCGCCTTGAATCACTTTATTCAAACACACGAACACCTGACACTCATAGCCCCTCCACTCCCCAAGAAGAGGCAGCCTTTACTCTAAAAAAGGTCAAAGGTCATAGCCACCACAAAGACTAGAAAAGAGCAGAAGGTCAGGGGCACCAGGATCACAGACTCACAGACACAAAGAGACAAGTGTGCGTGCGTGTGTGTGTTTTCATGTGTGTGTTCAGAAAAGTTACTTCCCTGACCTCTGCAGCCTGTTTTCTGTCACTCCTTCTTCATCTTCTCATCTTCTTCAGACTTTGAATATTTTATTATTGTTGTTTCGTGTTAAATCTTAAAGACAGACTTGGACACAAGGTTTAAAGACCTTCTTTATCAAAGTGCATTATCTCAGTGCACTCTACTGCCCTCATATGGCATGTTCAGGAAGTGAAATTTACAACAAGTCTACATTTAGTGTGTGGGGGATTTTCCTCGGAAAAGGGAGTTTGTTTAGTTCAGAAGGGCTCATCTGATAACATGTGGTGATACAGTTTTGGCATTTTCTACTAAACACACGATAACTGATGCTTTTTTTAAAAATTGTTTTATATCATTTTATCTAAGACTTATTTTGTGTGTATGTGTATTTAATTCTGCTTCCTGTTAAAGCTGAGTTATGACAGGTGTAAGAGTGGGTATACTGAAGTGTTCGTGTGCAAGGCGGTGCACCTGTCACTGGTCCTGATAGTAGAATGTGTATACAGCTAAAGTAATAAAGAAGCAGCAAAGCAAAGTATTTTTAACCAAAACTTAAGATTGTTACACTTGCTAGTTCTGCAAAATATACAGCCTTCCAGATGGAAAACGTTCATGTGTTCCAGTATCGTATGAAGTTTAACGACATTCACATTAGTGTTGATTAGAAAATCAAGTGCAGCAGAGTTATATTGTGTGTACATAAGTTGTGTTTGGTCGAGCTTAAAGTTACAGAAGCTGGTTTTAAATGAAGTAATGCCGAATGAAGAGTTGAGTTTTATTAAGTTGCTTATGTGTGCAAAAAAGATAAAAGAGAAGAACCCAGTGTAGTAAATGGTAAATGGCCTGTATTTGTATAGCGCTTTTCTAGTCCCTAAGGACCCCAAAGCGCTTTACATATCCAGTCATCCACATACTGGTGATGGCAAGCTACATTGTAGCCACAGCCACCCTGGGGCGCACTGACAGAGGCGAGGCTGCCGGACACTGGCGCCACCGGGCCCTCTGACCACCACCAGTAGGCAACGGGTGAAGTGTCTTGCCCAAGGACACAACGACTGAGACTGTCCAAGCCGGGGCTCGAACCGGCAACCTTCCGATTACAAGGCGAACTCCCAACTCTTGAGCCACGATCGCCCCTGAAAGTAAAGGAGTCATACGTCATTTTTAATACATTTTACACCAACTTAATACAACTTTATTTTATCAAAATGTATTACAAAAGCAAAAACAGAAGACTGCCCTGAGTGTTAACAACACTTCTACTCAATATTAACATTATTTATTAGACAAAATAATGTGTTGTGTTTTTGTGCCCCATTAGTCGCACAGTCACAGGAGCACTGTGATAGCAGGAGATAAACTCTTAACCTGAACACTGACCGAAGCTACAGGAGTCTCAGTTGCAGTCTGCTATAAGGCAAATCTTTACCCAAACACTGGGAACCACGTTACTTATATGGACGAATCACAATCTAAACAGCAAACCTGAAATAATCATCACAACACGACTAAAGTGCAAAATTATTCGTACATTACTTCTAATGTGTCTCATTGGATACATATACTTCTTAGTCCCAAAAAGTTACATTTTTTTCTAGTTTTTAGACATTAAACTTTCATTTTATATGTCTAATACTAGCTGCAATCCTATTTATTTAACTCAAACAAAATTAAAGAATTAAACTGAATAAAAAATAAGTGTTGAGTAAAAGATCCAGAGGCCAGATCTCTGTAGTTTATCCTCACTGCTCCCTTTTCTGTACAAAGTAGGAATTAAATACCTGGGCGATCTAAGTCTAAGCACACAAACACACTCAAACAAAGGTCAACACGTGCAGGAATGTGCAAACCTGATTATTACTGATTTTATAGGCTCTTGTGATTTAAAGTGATGACAGCAAAGTTGTTTTATGACAATTCCACATAAATGCAAACTGTCATTTATGACATTTTATTCTCAGAGCTGCCGTGCCCTTCTTGTTAAGCATAAACTCAGTGAGACCCTGTTAAACATGCAGAAGCTCATCAATTTAAAGGGCAAGACGAAATATGTCACCCAGAAATACAGAACATGCAATTATGTCTGAGCATGTGTGTGGTATTTCTTAATCCGCTCGCACTGCGTGTCTCATACATTGAGTACTGCTTTAAAATAAGCACGATTAAAAGCAAATATGTTGCTCTTGCTGCTTTGATTTAGACCTCGCTGACTCCTCGCTGCACTTTGGGTGGGCGTCAGATGGTATCGCATGGGAGTAGAGGGGCCTCTGCTGTTGTTTCTCCTCTTAGGGCTCTTGTTTTGAAGGAGCAGAGAGGAGATACGTGGAGGAGATATGTCCCACACTGCTGATGGAGACACACACAGATACGCTCTAATATAGAAAATATGCACATTAGCAGAGAGCTCTGCAGGAATCTCAATCCCAGCCTAACTAAACACAGCTGGATGAAGCTCGTCTTCGCACAAGGATGCGCCTCAGCTTTTTGTCATGCACACTTTTAATCTGAGGCAAGCCGAACAATTCAAAAGCTTAACCAAACAAAGAACAGCAAACGGCCTATGGACGAACACGCTCGACCACCGACGCATCACACCTACTAGAGCTGCCCCGCCAGTGGCAACCCACGTCACGAAAACTATGATGAAATGTACTGACACTAGTCAACGATTCAAAACGAGATGAAAATGTGACATTTAATTAGAACTAATGAATTAATTGTACAGAAAGGCAGTTTGGAACTGATCCAATCAGAAGTGATCTCTTTGTGCAGTAAGGGTAGATGCTGCTGAGAAACAGGGAGGGAGGGGAGGAAGCTCCTGCACTCCCTGGAAGAGCAGCGTAGACATATGGACATATTATGTGTTTGAAGTTAAGGAAAATAAGGTTTTTTATAATCCATGTGGAGACGTGTGACAGGCTTGACTGGATTTGAGTTGTTTGCTTTTATCTCCAAGTGTAAAACATTCTCGTTCCCTTCTTCTGCAACTTTCTGGTATGTTGTAAGGAAAGAAGGAATCTAAACCATGAGGACTCACTTAATTCCTCAACTTCTTATTCACATAATTAAGAGCCTCTGTAAAGGGGAATTGAAAATTCCTTCAAAGTAAAAGTCTGGCTGTTTCTAGCGTTTTGGATCATTCGATATGACCAAGTGGACAGCGCTGAGGCCAGATTTGGAGTGATGTCTTGTTTTGATCAAGCTTTAGACTTGTTTGGCATCCCAAAGAGAGCGGAAAAAAGTGCATTCTTGGATATCTCAGCCGTCATTAGAGCAGATATGATTTGGATGAGGTGGTTGGACCTTTAGGTTGGTCTGTAATCCAGACTTTCAGAAGCTTTAGTGACAGTTTCTATGACACAATTCAGCAAAAATGTTATGAAACCAGATTCAAAGAACAGAAGTGAATACTAGATTACTTCTATAGGCGCAATGTTTGCATCTGAAGTCAGCACGTTTAAGCACGTTTAAGCTGAGGTCCCTACTTTAATGGACCTCAGCTCAAAAGTTTTTGCCTTCTCTTAAATTCAGTTCAATTCAATTAAAGTTCATTTATGTAGCACCACATCACAACAAAAGTCACCTCAAGGCACTTTATATTGTAAGGTAAAAAGCCTACAGTAATAGAGAGAAAATCCCAACATTAAGACAACTCCCTTTGAGCAAGGGCACCTGGTGACAGTGGGAAGGAAAAACTCCCTTTAAACAGGAAGAAACCTCCAACAGAACCTGGCCCAGGGAGGGGCGGGGCCATCTGCCGCGACGGGACAGCATTTCCTTTGTGATGCCAACAATGAGATTAAGAAAAAAATCAACATTCATTTGTTTGAACTGATACTCAATATTAACGCAGTTAGGTGTTTGCAACCTAAACTCCTCATGTTCACTTAACACAGCAGTGTGGAAAACACATTTATTACTAAAAAAAAAAAACAATTCTGCAAATTTACTTATAATTTAAACAGAAACTTGTTAAAATGGTCAAATTCATGAAACACTCTCCTAAATAAAACAGGAAAGCTGACATTTTTTCCACTCGTAGCTAATCCACCTTTAGTTTTGGGATGTTTGATTGGTATAACTTGTCTTGTTTTTGCTGATACAACAGGATTCATTTGTTGCTTACAGTTTGTATGATTTTCACCCATGTTTTTTATCTTTGAATGCTTTTTAACCTTTAACCTTTTCTTTTTACTCTTTTTTTAACCCTTTAAAGCCTGAATCATGAAATAATTGCCAGAAAATTTGTTTGGTTTTTTAAAATAGTGTATATTTAACTTTATTTTTTTTATTGTTTAAAAATAAATCACATTTCAATTTTCATATATGACATTTAATTTGTATTATATTTGCTATATTTCTATATTTGTTTTTTTTTCTTCCAATTGCTTAAAAATGTATTGTGCAATTTATTTAGGTTTTTCAGGGGGAAAATTCACACCGATGATGTCGAAGTCCCAAAAACTGGCAAAAAAGCTGTATGCATTAAATATGACACACAACGTTAAGGGGTTAACTGATGCCGACACGCCACTGTGATAATTTATCTTTAAAATGTAATGTAGCATAAAGGTCAAAATAAGATGGTATCATGAGAAAGGGGTGTAGTTGAGACTATTTTCTCAGAACAGGATTACTGTTATCCACTTTAGCTTATTGCAACTGCAATACTGCAGTGAACTGAAGTATTTAAGCACAAAATTCCTCTTCTTTCATTTTCCATTTGTCTCGACCTACCAGATAATTCAACACTGATTACTGTAATTAGTTTTTAAGCCAAACCTGATTATCTACAATACTTGCGCAGTGGTTTAGAGGTTTTAAAGGTTTAGATGAGTTGTGCATGCCAATTACATGTGCTGTTTGCTCTGAGCAGTTGGCATCATTGTGGGCTAACTTTCAGGGTGGACGCATGGGAGTGTAATGTTGCTTTAGCTCCAGTTATACCACTTAATTAAAGTTTCTAAGACCAGGGGATAAAAGGCTGTAAACCATATATACAGCTGTAAAAACCTATTCTGAAACTTTTACCTCATGTTTTAGTCTTTCTTGTAGAGATTCATAGTAGTTTGCATTTAAATAACAAATAGGAAGTTGCTCACTTCCTGGACAACAGCTGAGGAAACTCCACAAATTTATGGCATCGTCCGCTGACCAGTAATAGGGTATTTACTGGTGGGGTAAGCACCTGGGTGAAAACAGAGAACAGTTTGTGTGTAATGGCAGCCATCACCAAACCCAGAGGAGTCAATTGTAGAGCGGAGCTGTAGGAATCTGTCTTATGGAGTATGAAAACCATACAGTGTGTTGAAAACTAACAATCCAGCTCCACCAGGAAATATTAGAAAGTTTGATGCAGCGAGCTTCACTGCAAACCAGAATCAGTAAACTTTGGCTACCATTTAATTAACTTACATTCAATGATAGTTTGGCTGTAATATTTTATACCTAAAGTATGAATAGCGAAAGAAGCTGTTTTATGTTTATATCACAAGGGAAACTGATAAAATATCTGAAAACACTTTGTTTCTTTACCCAAAATAAAAATGTAAGTTTGCAAAGAAACTTGTTTCAGGTATAAAAACCAAAAGAATCAAAGATGCACTGAAATCAAAGAAAGAAAAGCAAGTCTGTAAAATGAAGTGGCATGAAATAGAAAAATAGAAAACAGTTTCAGTTGTGTTTATTGAATTGAAGTGATATTACATGATATGCCCATACATGTGCATCAAATGGTAATACACAGGTCTTATCATCAGAGCATTAGGATTTAGTTAATCAAGCTACTGTTGCTTTTTCAAGCATTAGGAAACCATCGCTAGATGATGTGAGCTACAGTCATATAGGCTTACACACTGGTGCATGTTCTATATTAGTGACTGATTGTTAGAGCTTGCTAACAATAAGAATGGTCACAAAGAGGGATACAGTACTGCACCAAAGGCTTCCTGCATATACTTTGGTCGCTAGCTACAGTCACCCATAGTTTGCATGCAAGTTGCCAACCTGTTTCCAAACACTTGCCAACTACTTGCTAAGCAGCAGTAAAACTAACAGAAGGAGAGTGGAAACCAAAAGCAATGTACAACCTTTGAACCAAGTTGGTTACAGCGGTAAGGTACTACTTTTACACTGAAGGCATCGGCTGTTTCTGCAGCAATGTTTCATGTTACAGTACCACTCGGTGAGTAGTTGGCAAGTGTTTGCAGGCAGCCGAGTTTTCCATGCAAATTTTGAGAAATTGCAGGAGCCTGGCAGCAATCAGTACAATCAAAAGGAGGTTGTGTGTAGAACACCATCTATCTGTATTTGTGAAGTGTATCTCTTTGCAACCAGTTATACCCAGTGACAGCCAGCAATCAACCAATTAGGAAATATACATCTTTTCCAAGTGATCGGAGGTTGTTGGGGCTCACTGACCAGCCTCTCGGCTGTGCTGTTTTCACTTGTGAACTAAAAATCTTCAGGGTTTTGGAAAGTAGAGCAAATTGACAAAACAGTAAATTATTTCAGCCAGACAGTTAATGAAGGAGAAGCTAAAGAAATATCTCACAATTTTTAAGCTTTGTTGCTTTATTTATGTCAGCAATAAAAAGAAATGTATCATGAGCTTATATGCTGTATTGATTTGAAATTAAACTCTTGAATGTTTGGTCCGATATCAAACAAAGAAAAAAATCTGGAAGCCGCGCAGAGGCTTGGAGCTACTCGGGATGAGTTGTGGAGCAGCTGAAAATGTTTGGATGTTTTTCAGCAGTTAATTCAAAGTGTTAAAAGTTTTCAAGTGCTTGTCCAGGTCAGCTGGGTCATTTTTTTATGTTTATGGAGTGACAACTTTCACAGCCATACATACATAAATACCAGGCCACTGAACTGTTTTCTGGGAAAAGAAACCATGTGATTAGTCTTAAATTTGCTTAAAAAAATTGAGGCTTTACTTTCACTTTCTGTCTGTGGTTGGTTTATCCTCAGTCATCTGGAGCAGGACAAACATGCCTGGGATAAACGAGATGTTTAGGTTTGCAGTCGGACCATTAGTGAATAGACCTAACCCAAACATTCCCATCTAAGGAGGATTTCCTTCTTTCTCTTTTGTCTGTAATTTTAAATGGACGGAGTGTGGGAGCTGAAGACTTGCACCTTGTTTCACCTTTAACGGCATCAAGAGTCCCATCCTTTCAGCCCGTATTTTCACTCTGCCTTTTTGGCAAAGGCGTTTGAGGTTCTGCCGATTCATTTGGCTCCAACCATAATTGGGTTATCAGACTGGTTTGCTGATTAAACTTGCACCCAAAGACCTATCATTTGCCCACCCCTTGCCTCATCTTCAGCCCATCATCAAACCCAAGTGAGCATGCGGTGTGACAGCTAAAATCTTCCCCATAGCACAACCGGCTCACAGAACAATGTGTGCGGATAAACCCTCCAAGGGCCCGAGGGCGTGTGTTCGCGTTTGCATGCGTGTGTGTTCATAAACAGCACACATACACACACACTGGTTATCACACGAATGTTGGCTAGAATCTGTCTGTCCAAGCACTCTCCTCTATCAGGAAGTGAGGTATGCTCGATGGGAGCAGCAAGTCCAGAGAGCTTAGTGGGCCAGAATAGGGTCCATTGTGCCCATTATGCTGGTAGGGATTTGGGCCTACAAACTGACTAGTCTGCTGGAAGGTGATGAGGATGGAAGGTCTGGAAGAGCCGGGCGGAGACCCGACGGGATGGCATGAAAACAAACAGGGATGCCAACTGGCAAATGAGACGGTGTCGGGACTCAGGGAGATGCTGGCAGGGGGAAAGATCAACGATAAAATTTGTCTCCTTGTCTACAAAAAGCAGAGCTAGACATATACTTAATTAAAGGCCATTTAACTACTTAATTCAATCTTACCTATATAGCTCCAAATCACAACAACAGTCCTCGATTTATTTTGTGAGGTAAAACAGAGAAGACCCCAACAATCAGACAGCAAAGTCAGGCAAGAAGAGAGCCAGAGATTAAAGATAACTAATAATTAAATGCAGAGTGCTGTTTAAACACTTAGAGAGTGAAATAAGGCGAGGAAAGAAGAAACACTCAGTGCATGGATGGCTTGTTAATTTACTTCCATTGCTCTAGCTGATTCATCTCCAGCTTTGAGCTCTGTTTCCAGATGCATCAAGAAGCTGTTTTTGAAGATAAATAAAACTGTGATCTTGTGAGGTCTGTTCTCCTTCATTGAACCCACTGTACAGTCTAGCACCAAAGTCCTTGTAGAAGCAAGACCGGACAGTTGTTTGAACAGTCATTGATTGGGAGAGTAGATTTCTTCCATATTGGTTTTCCCCCCTCATTGGTTCTTTTTTGAATCCAGAATTGAATTTCCCGCTCCTCACATACAAGGTCACATACTTGATCACAAGAGCACTTTGGTCTCAGACTGGAGGCTTATTTGTGGCTCCTAGGATATTTAAAAGTAGAATGGGAGACAGAGCCTTCAACTTTCAGGCCCCTCTTTTATGGAATCAGCTCCCAGTTTGGATTTAGGAGACGGACACCCACTCTACTTTTAAATTAGAGTGTCTATTTTCCTGTCTTCGTCCCCTCACCCCTAACCAGTGACGGCAGATGGATGCCCCTCCCTGAGCCTGGGTCTGCCAGAGGTTTCTTCCTGCTGAAAGGAAGTTTTTCCTTCCAACCGTCACCAACTGCTGGCTCATAGGGGGTTTTCTAATTGTTGTGGTTTTCCCTCTATTATTGTAGGATTTTTACTTTGCAATATAAATAAAGTTGAGTTGAAAAGACTCGTTCTAATCCCCCTGGTGAATTTTAGAGCAGCTTTAAATTTATGGCAAATTAAACTGCCTGGATGTTATTTAAAACTACATGTAACTGTTTTTATGGCGGTTTCACCCACCTTCTTGTTTCATCTCTTCTCTTCCCCCTCCTCTCTCAGTTTTTTAAAACCATACCATGTTAGGGAATACACAGATGCCTTAAACCCTCAGAACCTCCCTCAAAGAGTCAGGGACAATAAACAGCTCAGACTTTCAGAGATTTCGGTTTTGAAGCCATTTTTAGCATTTGTTGGTTATTTTACAAGCTTGTAAACATCTTTTTTTTGGTTGAGGCAGAAAAAACACTGTTCACTAACTGACACCAGATCGTCTTTTCACCTTAACCAACTCTTCACCTCTCACCTTTTATGTAAGGCCAGACAGACGCTTTGAAAGTGACCCATGACCTGAAAATAGAAACTAAAAAGACAGTGGAGCCTTTGGACAAGGTGACCCCATGACCTGCTGAGTTTTAAATAAACAAAGAGATACTTAACCCAGTGGTTGGAGGTCTGCTAAGACATTTATAGGTGTATGTTGCTTAAACTGTGATGACAGCTGGGAGGAAGACAGGTCAGAGATTAAGCAGTAGGAAGTTGGTGGAAGGTGAAGAGGAAAGGAGAACCAAAAAGAAAGAGGGAGAAGAAATGATGTATAGCAGTTGTTTCAATAAGGAGTGATGGAGGAATGAGGGATGAAAGGAAAGGCGTGAAAGAAAGCAGCTTCCTATGGGATCCCTGCATATTTTCCCTGGGTGAAACCAGGTGTGAGTGTGAACTATGGGCCAGACAACTCAGGCAGGCTGGCACAGCCCTGTCATTAAGCACTACCTGCCTGCCCTGAGGCTGGAAAAAGAGCTGAGAGCTCAGGTAAGACAGTGTGACAAAGACCAGTCTGGCATCACTGTCACTTTACAAAGACAAACACATTTACAGTGTTTAAGTGGAAACCCTGTAAATTTGTTTTTACCTGTAAACTTACAGCAAAATTCTGCTAGCAGGTGTTTCACTGCCACACATTAAAAACGCACTGATATTAATGTGAGTTATTTAATTACTGTCATTAAAGTTGAAAAAGTTGCCATTAAACACGAGAAGGCAAGTACACCCACCTTGAATTCCAAGGTTTCACACATAATAAAATAACATCTGGTCCAAAATTGAGTAAATACAACCTGAAGTGAAGAACAGCCCACAATGTGTTACACTGTGTTCTTGTTTATGTAGCAAAAATTAGGCCAAACTGCAGAAGCAGTGTGAAAAACGTTGTATACCCTATGATTCAGTAGCTTAGCTCGTTTAGCAGCAATAATTTGGATCACTTGTTTCCTTCATGATGTTATGAGTGGCTCACATTGTTGTTGTGGAATTTTGGCCCACTCCTCTTTACAACGTTGCTTCAGTCCATTGAGGTTTGCAAGCGTTTGTTTATGCACAGCTCTCTTAAGGTCCCACACCAGCATTTCAGCAAAGTTCATATCTGGACTTTGACTGGACCATTGCAATATGTTGACTCTTTTCTTTTTAAGTCATTCTGCTGAAGGCTGGTTGTTTGTTCACATGCATTTTTGCCTTATAGCCATTCCCACATTAATGGGCAGCAACAATTATTCGTCTAAGATTATTACTGATGTCTATCCTCCACACATATGCAAACTCCACACAGAAAGACCCCGGCCTGATGTTGGAATTGAACTCAGGACCTTCTTGCTGTGCGGCAACAGTGCTAACCACCGTGCCGCAGTTTATATTCTCAAGGAAATTTAAATCTATTATTTATTCATAATGAGTTTACGAGCCCATTTCTTTGCATGTCGCTGCATTCTTTTACATGCATTCTTTGCACGTAGAAACTGCACTCTTATTTCAGTTTATGATATAAGACAAGCTTACTATGGATTTTGTTTTCGTACTGGATTTATGTTTTTGTTGGGGTTTTTTCCTGCGGCAATAACAAGGGCTTAAAATGGCCTCTGTTAGCTTTTTTTAGCTGTGAAGTTAAACCTTCACAAACATCTGTCCCACTCTCTGCCCACTCCTCCCTCTGTTCATCTCCCCTCTCCTTATCCAGTCAAACTGCTTAAAATGTGAGCTAATGGGAGGCTGTCAGTACTTCTGGGTGCTGTGTGAGTGTGTGTGCGTTTGCCTGAAGTAGAGCCACCTGTTAGTGTTTGTTGTGTTTATGCTGCCCTCCTGTGGTCACGACTGAGCGGTGCACCTGTGAGCTGTGTGAGTCATTTAGACAACATGAATTTTTGGCTCTTTCAAGACTAAAATGTATTTTTCATTAATTTTACTGTAATTTCTTTGTATTCTCTAACTGAATGTGAACCTACAGTAGCTGTGCCTCTACTAGGACCACATATCACTACTTGTGTTATTACATGGACTACACGTGAGCCACACTCACATGTTAACTCTCCCCGTGGGTGTGCAGTCTAGGTTTTTCTGCTTGCAGTTTGGTGAACAGTGATCATGTCTTCTCTTTGCTCTCAGGGTCGTCCAGGAACTCTCGGTGAAGTTGGACCGTCTGGACAGGATGGGCCACGTGGGGTCCTTGGGCCTTCTGGGCCAAAAGGAGAGAAGGGCCACCTTGGGCTGAAAGGACCGTCGGGTCCAAAGGGAGACAAAGTAGGTGCTTCAGATCTTTACGTTGGTTGTAATTTGTTTTTCCCATTAAATGTGATTCGTTCACTCAGTGGCCACCTTGTTAACCCATTAAAACCAATGGGAGTGCTGGTTTTAGGTCAAACTTTTAGATCAAAGGAAACATTAGCACAAAAAATATCAGCAGTTCCTGAAAGCATCATTTCTGTTCTTTTCCTGTGATGTCATTATGGTAATCCCTGGTAGGGCTGCACATCCAAATCTCAACGAATATCACAGAAAGCAGAAAAAACAAAATAATAAAAAAAAACAAAGTAAAATAAACCCACATTCAAATGTTTGTTTTCTGTAGAGCTGCTTCTCACTCACTCACTTTCTCTTCTCTCAACCAACCTTCTTCTCAGGATTACCGTAATGACCCTAATATCCCTGACACGTGCAGAGTCGCTGCTTTCAAGAACCGTTGGAATTCTTTTAATTTAGCAAAACATTCAGCAGTTACTGGAGTTACAGGTGTTTTTAAAAACATTAGCAAGACACCTGTCTGATGCCAGCATCGGGTCTGGCTATAGAGGGTAAAATACATCTACTACAAAATATCTAAGTTAATGCAAACATTTAATGAGCTAATCACAACTCCACGTGGCATGTAGACATGTTCAAACTGGGCTTCAGAATATGTAAGAAATGTGATCTCAGTGACCACAAAAGCATCTCTGGAGTTTACAGAATAATCTGAGAACAAAATCTCTGAGCAGTGTTTTCGACACCTTATTGAATCTGTGCCATGAAGAATTAAAGCTGTTCTGAAGGCAAAATATGGTCCAGTCCAGTATCAGCAAGGCGTACCTAATGAAAAGATCCATGATGTATGCACATACTGTGTATAACTAATTAGCAAATACATTTTTTTAATAATATCGCAGTTTGCTAAATATAATGCTTCATGCAAACATTGTACATTCAGATTTTCTACACCAAGCACGCAGTTGCATGTTTTTCCCACAAGGTGTCTCCATTTAAAGTTATTGTATATTTAAAGTATTTATTATCTTTGCAGGGACCAATGGGAGTGCCTGGATTCCAAGGAAGTGATGGTGTGCCTGTAAGTAAACAGATGCAAACGGTATCCATTAATTTCCTTAATGAGGTTTCTTGTCATTAAAGATAACATCAAGTTTTTTTCAGATTTTTTTCTCTTCCTCGTCCTTCACATTAAAAATTCCAGATCATATTGTGTAAAAAGTGCAGGAATATAGAAAAAAATGATCATGGAAATGTAAATATTCTAATGAGAGGTCAAATTATAATTTGTCATCATGTCCTTATTATCCTTCGCTGTGCAGGGTCACCCTGGTCAGCCGGGCAGCAGAGGACCACCGGGACTGGACGGCTGTAACGGGACCAGAGGAGATCCTGGAGATCCCGGCTTTGGGAGGGGATACCCTGGCACCAGTGGATTTCCTGTACGGAAAGACATCCTGTTTCATTCACCTCACATATTTTAATCTCACGTATAGCAATACTTCGAATATTATATTTACATACAGAGACAGAGATACTGATGTTGTGTTTGCCTCCAACAGGGGCTGAGTGGGCCCAAGGGTCAGAAAGGAGAGCCTGTATTCATCTCGGAGAATGCTGTAAGCTCACACTCATGCACACTGATGCTGCTCACAGGCTGATCTCTTTACCAAGGCAGTTCAGCTGTTTGCAGTATCAAAATATTGCAAAAACTTTACTTTTCCACTTCCATTACTCTAATTTTTTATTAGGTTGGACAAATCTTTTAGTTCCTGCATCTTTTCCTCCTTAATCCCCCATCCCATCATCCTTACACATACAATCACAATCTCCATATAGGGAAGCTATGGATTAGAAAGAAAAGGAAGTCCTCTCTAGCAGTAAAACCACTTAATATTTGAGTTTTGATTGGTTATTTAAATAAACTTTATTTCAGTAGTCAGTAGGACAACTGAAGGTGTGGAAAAGTGAAGCAAAGGTTACTAATATTTTCACAAAGATAATTCTCCCACAATTGATAATTCAGATTTCCTCCAGCGGTCATTGATGAGTGGTTGTTGATCAAAGCGATCCAAATGTCGAGTCACAGGCAGGCAGATGTAAACGAAACGTGTCAGAGTTCATGAAATAAAGAGGTAAATTAAACCTGTGCTACTTTATAAAGAGGCTAGGAACACAGAGTGATGACGACAGAGCCTGAGGAAATGACAACACTATTTGTACATAAAAGGGTAATCAGGGTAATGGAAGGTAACGAGACACAGATGTGTGGTTAGTAAATGTTGTTGTATGTGTTTTCTTTGCATTTTCTAAGCATCTCAATTTGTCAATAAACTCTAACACAAACTGAAACTAACAACCACAAGTTCAGCAACATCTTTATTGAGGAAAAAGTCCAACAACCTAAAAACAAACAAACATAAACCTGCACTGAAAGAGTTTTTAATTTAGGTGATATTTGTTGATCTCTTTGACACATTGAACTGCAAATTACCCAGCATATGAAGGAAACGGGTTACTGTGGCACAACTTTATTGACATTTGCAGCATGAACACATGACATGAGTGAACAGACAGAACGTTTGCGTGCAGCAGGACGACGTTACTCGATGGCATCAGCTGGATCGACTGCCAGCCTGATACAGTTTATTGAAAGCTGCTAACAGATTTAAGTTCTGATTTACCGAAGCTGCCGGAGTGGCATTGAGCCCACTTTGACTCCTGCTGATAACCATGAATAAAAATCCCAATGTTTGCCACAAATGAAGACGACCGTGTTCTGCCATGTGTGCAGAGGTGTTGGTGCATCTTATTTGTTGTTTGCTCTTCTCTTTATTGCCCTCATCTAGGCTATACAGGGTCCCTCGGGTGACCCAGGACCCCCTGGCCCACCTGTAAGAGTTTCTTTCACTATTTCACCCAACAGCATAAATATTTAATGCAAGTAGTAGTACGACTGAGCTCTGTGAAATATGCACTGGATGTTAGCAATGTGTGGTCTAAAATAATGTTACACCACAGTGAAAACAGCACTGCTGTGTAACGTGGGTTTGTTTTCATTTGTTTTATGTCTGCAGGGTTTACAAGGTCTTTATGGTCCAGTCGGTTTTCCTGGTCCCGAAGGACCTGAAGGATACCCAGTATGTAAACTCATTTATCTGTTTCCTCTTCCTCAGACCGATCCCTGCATCTACATTTACCAATATTAAAGCAATCTACACGATTGCTTTAATATTGCTTTATTAAATATCATACATTCATAAAAGTTCTATGCAAGAAGGCATTTAGGTTTTATGTAACAGCGTGTTTAAAACTTAGAGATATTAGTAGCACATTATTTTAGCTTAAAAGTGGTATTGTCATGATTCGGCTGTGTGGCAGGCAGGAGAGGACCCAAACGCAAACTCACGGAGACAAAACGTAAACTCAAAAACACAGCTTTAATGCTGGCAAAAGGTGAAACACAAAAACAGCACTAAACTAAACTGGGAAAGCTAAACATAAAGTATACCAGGAACCACAGGGAGAATCACACACAGCATGAGGGAGACTACGACACTGACAAAGAGAAACACAGGGCTTAAATACACAGAGGGATAACGAGGGAATGAGACACAGAAGGAGGGCACAGCTGGGAGAAATCAGGACTGACGAGACAAGCAAAGCAGGACACATTCACATAAGACATGGAACTTCAAAGTAAAACAGGAAGGATCACACAGAGACGCGAACTTGACACAGTGGAGACAGCAACTAAGAAACACAGAGACATAAACCATAAGGCAGAGGACTCTAAGAACCGAAAGACACAGAGGGGAACTCAAACATACAGACACAGACTTACACAGAACAGAGGGGACACAGAGAAACATGAAGGGCAAGGGAGCGAAACTAGAAACCATAAGATAACTCACACAAGTACAATATTACAAACATCACAAGGAACTAAAAACGCTGGGTCAGGGGACCCAGGACCATGACAGGTATAACCTGCAAACCCTGTGATAAGTTAGTTCCAGTCACATTAAAGCCAGAATGTAGGTTTATTTATCTTTAACTTATTAAGCTTAGTCTGACTCTTTGTCCTGTTTATAGGGCCCACCAGGTCCTCCCGGTCCCCCAGGGCCAATGGTAAGTATAATGGTACACTAAAGGGACATATCATTTCTTTGAATTTAGACAAATGGCTGCCTTTTGGTAGCCTCTCTTATTCTCTCATTGTTGTCCAGAAGTACATATGAACCTTTTTTGTTTTTAGGGGAGCCGTAGTGACGCATCTCAAGGAGAGAAAGGAGACAAGGTACGCTGTAAACCACAGAGCTCACAACAGATTCATCAATTTAAGTCACACGTACACAAGCAGCACTGCTGATGCTGCTCGTGGCAGTGATTCATTCATCGCACACGTGTAAAAAAGACCGCAAACAGGAACCATGGTTGTGCTCCCTTTATGCTACAAATATGGAAGCAAAGTGTTCTGCGTCTAAAGTTTGCCACAGTCAGTGTAACTATCTATGTGTTAATTTTTTATGGTTTTATCTGCAAAAGCATGTTTTATAAGTTAGATTCCTACTCAGAGTAAAACAGAAGCGTGAGCAGATTGGACAGAGTTAGAAATGAGTGCATCAGAGGAACAGCTCAGGCTGAGCAGCTTGAAGACGGTTAAAGAGAGGCAAGGCTGAGATGGTTTGGATATGTGCAGAGGAGGGAAGAACAGTGAAGATGGAGCTGCCGGTCAGGAGGACAAGAGGAAGACTTCAGGGAAGATGTGTGGCTCTAGTGAAGGTGGGCATGCAGATGTTTGGTGTGACAGAGGAGGATGGAGGGATAAAGGGAACATTTGAAAAGAAAAAAAGATTAACAGCACAGTATAAAGAAGGGTGGGCTTTAAGGTATGAAAGCCTTGTGATTGACAAGTCAGCAAAACGTCCACTGCTCGCTAAACACATTTGACTGCAGGAAAATAAGCCTGTGACTCATCTTTTCTGTACAGTCTGTGTTTAAGATTAGGATGTAGTCTCATGTCACAGAAAGGAGAAACAGGAAATCAGCAGTGAGGGCATGCAGGAAATAGCTTTGTCTCCTTTTAGAATTTATACCAAGTTACATTTATTTGTTGATGGAAGAATCACTATAAGATGTATATAAATGTCTGCCCCCAGTTTCTTTCCAAAGAAAGAAAAAATCTTTCTATTTGTTGGAGCAAAAACTTGTTTTTAACCTCACGGGGACCCAAATGCTAATAATAAACTGCTATTAAAGCAGAGCTCAGATTTAAGTCATTATGTTGGTGAAAAACATTCTTTAACCACCGTTTCACGTTGTTTTGTAGTAAAATGTTATGGATTCTATATTGTAAAGCAGCCATTCCCAAAGGGAAAAGTGCTGTGGCCCCCTTAAAGCCAGAAAATTCTGCTTTAATTCACTTTGTTTATAAGTGATAATTTCATATTCATGATAGAATTAGTACACAGTGTTACTGTGGCATGCCTGCAGTACCTGCAAAGTCCACCAGGGGGCCCCAACTGACACTTTGGCAATCACTGCTCTACAACCACTAATGACAACAGCAGGCTTTAAGTGCTCCAGCTGTGTGTGTGTGTGTGTGTGTGTGTGTGTGTGTGTGTGTGTGTGTGTGTGTGTGTGTGTGTGTGTGTGTGTGTGTGTGCGTGTGTGTGTGTGTGTGTCGGCTCGAATGACACTAAAGTTCATTGATTTAATGCCGTGCATGTTAACATTTTGGTGGTGGCACAGCCTGCTCTTCTTCCGTCCATTGCATCCCTCCCTCCTTCTCCTTTTAACCCCACCCGTTCCTGCATCCCTCCACCTTCCTCCTCTCTCCATCCTCTTCTTGACACATGTGTTGGACTGATTTTTGCATCTGTTTCCTGAATGATAAAAACAATCACATGAGCCTCTGCTTGTTTCGGTCTGGTTTGTTCTTCATGTGATCCGTGCTGCCGCTGAGACAAACGCAGACTCCCTGAGACAGATCGCTCAGCTTAATCCTGACCAGCTCAACTCCAAGTTCAATTATTTTGGCAATTTCTTTTCTTTTCTTTAGATCGGGGAGTTTGTCCGATGTCCAGTGGCTTCACGGACTGATTTCTTTATTGTTGAATGACAGCTCAGAGATTTCTCACCATAATTCACCCAAAATTCGTCCCATCCATCCAGTTTTAAAAACACCTCTCCAGTTCAGATTTGCGAGTGGGCTGGAGCTAATCCCAGCTGACTTTATGTGAGTCTATCCCACCCTGGACTTTTACCAGTTGAAATTTCTGAGTTGTCACTCTGGAGGACTGTAACCTGTGGGCTGTAACTGGGTGCTGCAACCACTCGCTCCTGCTTCCTGTATGATTTTATTTACCCATCTTGACCACATCAGGCCTCTGGTGATGATTGCTGAGACTTGTAGGTCATTCTCCCACTCCTTGACTTCTTATTCACCACCCGCTCATCAATCCACACACCCGCCCATACCGATTGAACAAATGGCACAGGTGCTACTAACATTCATCTTCCTCACACACTGCATGCATGCTGTGATCAACCAAAACCCGTAGCGACTGAGCAAGGATAAAAACAGGGATGAAGTGAATGTGGAAACAGCTGGATCTTCTCCAGCCTGGTGAAATGCACTTTTAGGATTGAATTACACCTTTTTTCAGTAAACAAATGTGCAGCATGTGTATTTCTCTTTAATTCTGGCCTTGAATTTTTATACACTGACTATAATATATAAAGTGTCACTAAGCTTTCTTCTTTTTTATCTATCACGGCTATTATTCCTTTACCTTCTCTAATCTGTTTTTGAGCCTTATATTTATATTTTACCCTCTTTTTTTGCCTCCTTTTTCTTTTTCTAAAATGCAGTAAATTTATATGACAGAAAAGA
This sequence comes from Rhamphochromis longiceps, assembly GCF_057381845.1. Taxonomy (NCBI): domain Eukaryota; kingdom Metazoa; phylum Chordata; class Actinopteri; order Cichliformes; family Cichlidae; genus Rhamphochromis; species Rhamphochromis longiceps. Next base: position 34,572,692 of record NC_140559.1, on the reverse strand, counting down.
GTCCAACTGTAAGGCAGCAGTTTCTGCGGACTACAATGTTTGCAGATGACACTGTGATCTGCAGTGAGAGTTGGGAGCAGGTGGAGGTCTGCTCTGGGGAGAAAAGGGCAAGTCAGTATAAGCAGGACAGAATACATGTCTGTGAATAAGAGGGAGACAGGTGGAAAGGTGAACATGCAAGAAGCAAAGGTGGTCAAGGTACCTGAGGTCAAGCATTCAATCAAGGAGCAGTGCACAAGAGAGGTAGAAAAGAGAGTGCAGTCAAGTGGGAGTGGGTGGAGCCGAGTGTCAGAGGTGATTTGTGACAGAAGGATAACCGCAAGTGGGAAAGAGAAGATTTAAAATATGTTAGTGAGACCTGAAATGGTGTATGGTTCGAAGACAAAAGAACAGGAGGTCGAGCTGAAGACGTTAAGGTTTTCATTGTGAAAGTCCAGAATGGATAAAATTAGACAATTATTTTGTGTGTCAGCGCAATGAGGCGACAGCTAAATGTCACAGCTGCCACCAAAGGCAGACTGTAGTGTAAACGCTGTCTCCAGGTGGAAAACCAGAGGAGTGATACACCTCATGTTGTACAGCGTACAGATTGTGCAGGTGTCACCTTCTCGCCTAAAGAAGCTTTAAAAAGATCTACTTTCAATATAAGGACTGATGTCCCTTATCGACTGTGTGCACATTTATATGCATAACAGCAGGTTAGATTAACTTTGATTAACATTAGTTGCATCTGATGCTACTCTGCTTCACACTGTACTGAGAGTCCAGATCTGCTCTGTTCAGTGAATATAATTTAATGTGATTTTTCAAGGTGCTGATGCTATTTTCTCACCTTTGCTTCAGTAAAATAATCCTCCCATTCTCTCCTTTTCCTCTCCCCTTCTCTCCTTCCTTCCTTCATTCCCCTCCTCTGCTCTTTGCGTCTCCTGATTGGCTAACAGTGTGTTTCGTGTGTATTTCGGACTCTAGGGTGACGTGGGTCTTCCCGGACCCAGGGGTAGTCCCGGCGACACGTCGCTAAGCGGCCCAAAAACACTCACTATCTACAAAGGAGATAAGGTAACACAGCAAAGGAAGGGAAGGAGCGAAGGTTTTTGAGCTAACACAACAGACACACAAAAACACACGCAAGGATGTGGTGGGGGTTTCACTGCAGAAAGTAACCAAAAGAAAGAAGTGCAACGATGCAGCAGTAGGCAGGCCAAAGGTCTAATAAAGAAGAGGAGCAGTGATTGCAGCAAACCTTACAAACCTCAGAGAGGAGGACGTGCTGGAGGGAGGAAACAAGGAGCCGAGGGAGGACGTGAGGAGACACGGGGAGAGGTGGAGGAGAGGTCGGTCATCACTGTCCAGACTCACAGAGAGCAGCAGTCGTGCATCTTTAATCAGAATTTGGAGAAAAAATCATTTACATTTTTCAGCCAACCTGATTTTTTTTATTAAGATCATTTAAGAAATACAGTATTTATCCCATATTTGTTTTACAGCTGTAATAAAAGTAATGAAAGCAACACAGATGCTGCAGACTGTGAGTGTGAGAGACAAACTATGGCATTAAAGGTGCTGAATCATTAACTGCTGGAAAACCACTGAGTTTAGGTTCAGTAAAAATTGCTCTGCACCAAAACCAGGAAGCTTTTATTGTGAAAGGTGTTTGGATAAAATAGTTTTTCTTCCTTGGGATGTGTTGTCATTGTGCAATGTGTTTGAGGCTTATAACGTTTATGCATTAAACTGCAGTCTAGTGAAGACGGCAAAGTGGACCCTAGTGAAAAGTTTCTGTTATAAACTTTTATAAACTGTTATAAACTCAGCATGTCTGAGCTTTCAAGTTCAAACTATTGATCCTAAATTTTTTGGTAGCTTTCAAACACATGACACAGACTGACACATCTTGAGTACAGACAATTTTGGAAACATGAGGAGATCTGCCAAAAGAAATCAAATCTGTTTATAATTAGTTAAAAAAAATTAAAATTGAATCTGACTATTACTGTCTGAACCTCCTTCAAAGTTTCTGTAAGTAGGATTAAAGTTGTAAAGAAACAACAAACACCAGCCTCTCTTCATCCTCATCCATAAAGCTCCTCGCTCCTCTCCTCGGCCTGTGCTCTCTTCAGCCGCTTCCTGCGCGGCCTCATGCCGTCCATCCTCCAGTCCACAGTCTGCCCTCTCTTCCCCTAAACGTTCCAAAAGCTGGGGTTGTTTTTTCCCGCGCTTCGTCAGCGTAAACAGCTCTTTCTTCCTTGGTCACCGCATCCAGGGCGACATGGGCTTGCCTGGTGACCCCGGCCAGCCAATGATCAATGGCGTTGTGGAGTTTGTGGGTTTTCCCAAAGGAGACAAAGGAATGCAGGTTTGTTGGGAAACACGAGTCATAATTAGCGTTTTATTTCACTGTCACAAAAAAATCAGTTTCAAACATAAAAAAGTCATTTTAATGGTGGCAACAGCCTGAAAGTGATCGACACCATCATGTGTTGGTAAACTTGTATGCTTCACTTACTTACATACTTTTCTCCCAGGTTCACTGCTTTATGAATGAGAGAAATGGACATTTTTCTTTGGTGTAACCGACACATCCAAACCAAGACTTCCTGTTATGTCCATGTGTCACTGGGAAAAGTAGATTTTTAATTATTGCCACATGACAGCGATGGTCATCTAGCAGATTTCTTGAAAAGCAAGCTCTCTATTTGCCCAACACATATTGTTTTTGCTTCATGCAACCAAAGCACGCTCCAGCGTGGCTGATCAATATAAACACAAGCAAAAAGCTTCCTGTCCTTTACCAAGACTTTGTGCGAATGCATCTACCTTCTGTTTGTAGAGGCGAGCAGAATAGTTTCTGAGCCTATGGCCACTCAGAAAGTTAAAAACCAACACTATGCTAATGCTGCAGCTTTATATTGAACGCATTCACAACACTAACATCTAGTTTTGTAACGCTATCGCTAATGTCAGGGAACATTTCCCCTGATATAATAAATCAGTTAAAACATGCTTCCCAAAACGTATTAAAGTAGAAAAATGCACGGCAAAAAGGACTCTTCTTTTATTTCCCCTCTACAAAAAAAGGTATCAAAGAGAAAAAAATCTACAAAAATAAAAGAAAAATGGAAACTTTTTCCTGGGAAATGTGATCCTTTTCCAGGGAGGTGACAGACTCCCTGCATCACTGAAAACAGTAGGATAGATGAACAACAAGAACAAAAAATTGGAAGGGTGAAGGTGACCAGCTGACCATATACCTTTTGAGCATATGAATTCCCCTGGGAAATACCACTGAGTGATATTTACTCACCGCGTGGGTGAAATCACCCCATGTTAGTGCTTTAGGGTCTAAGCAGACAGCAGCAGCCACATTAAGCTGTTAAATGACGAGCTGCATGAGACCGTTTTCTTAGCAAGGTGTTGTTTTTATCAGACTGAAGCAGGATTAAATCAGATCAGCCGCACAGCGATGGAAAAACGCCACAAACGTCACGATAATGACAACCCTTTCTTTTGGTAGCTCTTGCTCCGAGACCTCAGTGATCTCCAGACTTTTATAAGACCTTTTGCATGCCTGAGTCAGTAAAGGTTTCACAGCTGGAAGGTCAAATAATAAACCTCAGGCTACGTGAATAAGAGACAAATGGAAGGAAAAGATGTGGAAAAATGACGTCTTTAATTCCACTTCATCAAAACTGTAAATTAGGGAGGCACTAACAGTCACTGTTATTAAATTACATGCAACAGACTTGAGGCACAACAGTGCTGCATGCATTTCAACAAGAGGAGTACGTCTACTTGACTGTCCAGCAAACTATGACTGTCGCAGACGATCCTGATTTTAGCACAATTAAATACAAAACCCACTTATCCCCCAAATTGTGACGCTTTAAATGTGCTCTAGATAAGAACTGAATGCAATGATTTGCAAATATTTTATGAATAGCTGAGAAAATGCGTAATGTTAAGAAAAATGGTTAACTGGCCAAAGGTGAGTCACATGACTGGATATAAAAAGAGCCTCTCAGAAGTAATGCAGGGCAGAGGTTCAACAATTTGCAAATTGTCGAATAATTTCAGAATAATGTGCTTCAATATCAAATTATTAATACTTAAAATATGTCGTCATCTACAGCGCATAATATCAAAAGATTTGGAGAATCTGGGGGAATCCAAAGATTCCTATTGGTTGTCTGTGATCTCTGGGTGCTCAGACGGCGCGGCATTAAAAACAGGAATGATTCACTCATGGAAATCATTCCATGGGCTCAGGAACACTTCTACAAATTCATCCACAAAATGCCAGTTAAAGCTCTACCGCGCAAAGAAGAAACCATACGTGAACAGGATCCATGATTTATTAAAGGCAATGAATGAAAAACAAATGGGGATGGAGTGCGTAACAAGGATGGATTTTTTGCTGTTGTTTACTTTGCTCTCTCGTTGCCTCTCTCAAAGGGTGACCCCGGTCCAAAGGGAACTAAAGGATACCCTGGAATACCCGGCCTACCTGTAAGTATTCAAACAGTTTGCTTGTTTATTTTTTATTTCATGCCCACCATGCAAGATGCATTTTAGGAGAAATTGTGATTCAGGAGACCTTCCTTTTTGTCGCTTAATCACAGGGACCCTTTGGCTATCCTGGAGAATATGGAGAAAAGGGCATTCCTGGATACCCCGGGAGCAGAGTAAGACTCTGTGCTTTTTGGCTTCAGTTAAAGTGCATTTAGTGACATTACTGTTTGAAATTCCTTCCTTATTTCCCTTTGTGAGGGGAACCTCACCATTTCCTCTTCTTCTGTGGTGGGTGTTGTTTGTGTTTTCGCCAAGCAGGGGGCTCCAGGGTTTAACGGACCGCCCGGTGTTCCAGGACTGCAGGTAGGGTTTGTAAGACTGTAAGCACAGAGTAATAGTTCTCACATTAATTATGAGCCACAGAAAATACTCAGCTGGCTTACAGGTGAAAGTAATTGTTTCTTTGCCTTCATCCCCACAGTTATCCTCTTATATTAGACACATGGTCTTTCCTACATAGAAGAGGAGATCCATCTACTGTTGTAGTAGATGGATCTACTATATGGATCAAATATAATTTTACCTTTATTTAGTGAATTGGGGTTTCATGTAAAAATGTAGTTGATGGTCTTAAATCATAGAAAAAAAGAGCAACACATTTGTTGCCCTTACTCCATGTTAAGAATCATATTCATGTGCATTCACAACCAAAAAGTCCCACAAAAACCAAGAAAAAATACAGTACATACTTCGAAGTACACTTCAGATAACCTCATAATATCTATAGGAAACTCAGGAGTTACTGCATCCTCTTATTTCCTAACTCATGACAAAATATATATATTATTGTCAACACAGACACCCCTGCTGCACGGCATGATAGCCATTAGTCTTTAAACCTGTACAGTATGTTCAATTTAGATTAATTTTTCTTCTTCCACCCAGGGACCCAAAGGACGTCCAGGCACCCCAGGCTCATCGGGCTACCCAGGATTCAAGGTAGAATCACTGTTCCTCTAAAGCAGATGTATGGTACAAGTCGGGTATTTTCTTACAGCTGTGTTTTCCTATATCCTAATTATTATAAAGAGACATCAACATTTCTTACTAAAAAGAACTTTTATATCATTTGTAGTGAACCTGTGAATTTATAACACCACAATATATCAGATCCACACGCCGTAGGCATAAAGGCAGCAGCTGAAAGGGCAAAGTTTGTATAAAGCTTCTCTGCTATTTCACCAGCAGATGGGGCTACTGTGCTCACACTGATGGTAGCAATTTTTATTGCTCTATCTGTCACATATACTACTCTTGTTACAGAGGTAATGACGACTTGTAAAAGCGGATATTTTTTAATATAAAACATTAACAATAATTAAATTGCCTAATCACGGATCTTCATTTATAGACACTATCCTAGCTTAGCAGTTACAGGACATTTCATTAAACCCTTTTGACTTCTTGGTAACATATATCTAATCAGCTGATAATATGGCAGCAGTCGTATTTGGACATGTTGACATGGTCAAGATGACCTGCTGAGGTTCAAACAGAGCAAAGAATGAGGAAGCAAGGTGGGTGAAGATGCCTTGTTAATATCAAAGGAGAGCGGCTTGACTACTCTGAGCTGAGAAGAAGGCAGTAACTCAACAACCGCTCATTACAGCCAGAAGAGCAAACGAGCATCACTGAAAGCACAAAATGTTAATATCACTCTGCCACAATGACACATTTTCAGATACACCCTCTGGGTTTTATGGTTAGCTAACTGAAAATGGTTACTTATCTATATGTTGGTTTAGAGAGATGATACCATCAATATTTCTGCTCTAACCTGTTTTTTGGGTACATCTTGTAGGGAGACCAGGGAGACCCCGGACCCCCAGGACCTAGCTCTTTTGTTAATGGGGGTTATGCTATTCAAGGTAACACCTTGAGGTTTTTTTACACATGTGTTCCTGTGAACCACCGGCCCTTTAACCACCTCTTCTGTGATTGGTTGCAGGACCTCCAGGGGACTCGGGTTTACGTGGCTTTCCAGGACCCCGGGGTGACCAGGGACCTCAAGGCTTTCCAGGACCTCCCGGCCAACCAGGACCTGATCGTTTTGGTCCAGGTAATACACACAAATTCACACTGATCACGGAGGATTAACCACCATCAGTAATGATCTTTAGACAACAGAAGCTGTCTGTGCACACAGGTCTTCGAGGTCCTCCTGGGCCCAAAGGTGTAAAAGGAGAAGTGGGTGACCCCGGCTTACGGCCCACTGGTTTTGAAGGTTTCCCAGGACTCCCTGGGCCCCCAGGTCCCAGTGGCCTTCCTGGACCTCAAGGCCCTCCAGGTACATTTACACAAAAACAGCAGATAAAGCTCTGTGGTCCTTCCCTCTCAGGCAAGCAGAAGTAGAAACCGAATATTTGAAAGTACAGCTTTATTTTTATTTCCTCCTAATTTTCTTATACATGTTTGAGCTTTGACTGTTGTGTAACTTGTGCTCAGTTTCTGTTACTGTTGGGGTTACGGGGATTGAAGCAAAATATTTTTCAGTATATAAAAAATAGGTTTTTACATTTTAAACACAATAAAATTCAACTACTCGGTAGAAGTGAAAGACAAGACATAGAAACACTTTCAAATATAACAGCTGACTGACTTTGCTGTCCTTCAAGGCACAAACGCTGAGCCCTGCTACATCTATCCTGATACAGGTCAGTCCTACAGGTATCCCAAAGGCAGCCATATTTCTTTGAAACTCGCCAGCAACAATCATGCTGCCAAAGTGAAATTCAAAACCACAGACTCAACTTTCACAGCCAGCATCTAGCTGCCACAATGCTTTATTTGATCACTTCTGTGCTGTGGAGGGAGCGGTTGTTAGTATAGAGTGTAGCCAGCTTCAGTCTTGGATATGAGAGGCTCTCTCTACTGATCCAAGCTGCTTCTCTCATCTCTGGTGACAAGGTGTCGCCTGCTGTGAACGTAATTCACAGATCTCATGTGGACATTAACGCTTGCTAGCAAAAGATTTCTTTAATGACTGTTTATTTGTAAAACACACACATGGAAACACAGGAAGAAACAGTCTGTGTAACATACTGGAAGGAAATCATTGGAAAAACAAAAGATGATTTCACTGGCATGGAAGATGACTGTGTTTGGGTATTTTCTTTGCCGGGGTAAGGCTCCGAACTGCAACAGGCTGTGCATGCTGCTTCTGGTGAGTAGCTCTTAACCATGACGGTCGATGTAAAATCACTGAAGGGGTTCATGTTGTTTTACATTTTAAGATGGCAAAAAATAAGCCTCTCATCTTGCAACAGTAGCTTAAATCTTTTGTCGAATCTGGAAACCAAACAAAGCAAACTAACCTGATTTTAAACTGTGGCTTCGAGCCGCACTTCCGCTCTGCTGGCTTGAGTAATTCCTTTTCCGGTTATTGAAAGCTTGGTTTCAAAAGCAGAAGCAATAAATCAGATCAAGAAACTTAAACAAGTATAAAGTGTTTGTGTAAAATCTTAAAGTAACAATTTGTGACTTTTAAAACTACTTTGCAGTCAGTGTAACCTCTAATGGGTGTAGCTTTGCGTGTGTGTTTGTGCAGGTGACTCTGAAGGTCTACCAACTGCTCCCCCTGGAGGCCCCGGGCCGCCTGGTCCCACAGGATTTCCAGGAAACATTGGTGCCAAAGGGTTTAGAGGTACACGCAGATATGCAGACTTCATGAAATGAAATGATTTGTTTCTCGCAAAAAATATATTTAAATCATCGCGTATTTCAAAATGAGTCAAAATTGTTGTCGAGAAGTGAAGAGGTGAGTGAGGAGTTTACCCACACAGTAATAAATGAAAAGCAAGCAGCAAAATACAAATACGAAGCATTGGTATCCAAGGAAACTAAAACACAACTGGAAATGGAAGAAAAAGTGCGACAATCTACAATTCTTAATCCCGCCGTCCCGCAGGCGACCCTGGTGACTGCAGATGTTCTGGAGGAGACTTCTCGGGGTTAGATGGACCACCTGGACGTCCAGGAACCAATGGCAGTCCTGGCCTGCCTGGGGTGAAGGGTTTTCTTGGAGACCCCGGTTCACTAGGCTTCAGTGGTCGTCCAGGACCTAGTGTAAGCAAAACTCTGCCCTTGATATGACTTGAATGGGAATTATTAATAATAATCATCATCATCATCATCATCATCATCGTATTAATCATAATGATAAGTAATTTAAATGCATGCATACCAGTTTCTGAAGTTTCACATTTCTGTAACTTTGCAGGGTCCTCCTGGTCAGCGGGGCTTCCCCGGGCGTAAGGGAGAGAAGGGGGCTCCATATTACCCCACCCTAAATCTGGGGTTGAAGGGAGTCATAGGAGATCCTGGACCCAGAGGACCTACAGGTGAAACAGGAAATCCTGGAAGAGACGGGCTGCCTGGCTTCCCTGGATTTCCTGGACCCCCAGTGAGTCCTTCGAAACACAGTTTACATATTAGTTCATCTTCAGAAAGATTTTCATTTAATACGTTTTTAAAAAGACGTCCAAATGACGATCATTGTTTCCTCTTTCCTCTCATATATTTTCTGTCCTTTCATTTCGTGTTTTCCCCTTTCTTCTTCTTTTGTTTTTCGTCTCTCGCTTCTTTGCTGTCTTTTCATCTCATTCCCTTATTTCATTTCTTCTCCTGTATAATTTCTGTGCCTTTCTGTTCTTCCCCTTTTATTTTGTATATTATCATCTCTTTCCTTCCTTTTTCTCTTTTCCTTCCTTTTATTTTCTTTTGTCTTCTGTTCTCTCTCCCACCTTTTCATTATCCTTCTTTTGTTTTACTCATATTTTCTACCACTCACCTTCTTTGCTTTCCCTTTTTTGCTTTCTTTACTTTCTTTTTCTTATATTTCCTCTAACTTTCCTTTTCTCCTTCTTCTTGGTTTTCTCTTTCCTTTAATGGCCTATCCTCTTTCCTGTTTCCTTATTTTCCATTCCCTCTTCCATTTCTCACCCTTCTTTCTTTTCTTTTCTTTTCTTTTCTTTCCTTTCCTTTGCCTTCTTTCCTTTCCTTTCCTCTTCTCTCCTCTCCTCTCTAGGGTGATGCAGGCATCGGCTCAAGGGGAGAAAAAGGATTTCAAGGGTTTCCAGGTTCTAAGGGACGTCCTGGAGGCCCTGGTGAGCCGGGCATTGGCTATGATGGAGCACCCGGCTTGCGTGGAGACCCTGGAGAACCCGGTATACCTGGTTCTCCAGGTATACCGGGTTCACCTGGAGAGAAAGGTAAATAATGGTGTTTTGAGTGTGTGTCCGTGAGACAGAGAATGACAGAAAATATGTGAATGTGTGTCATACAGTCTTCTTCCACAGGGCGATATCCACACCACCTCATCCCATCACTGTCCATCCTCAGCACACAACAGTTATTGTCCTCACATGCTAGATCATTATAAGACCTCTGTGAGGCAGCCTGTCCAGGACTTGGACAGAGCTTGTGGCTCTTGTTAGATTTCCTCTTCCAAAGCAGCTTCCTGCTCTCCGTGTTTCCTCGGCTGCAGCAGCAAACGATTAACAAAATGATTAACGGTCTCCATTAATGTACTTACACACTTCACCTGCAGCCAACAATCTATAAACTGCTTCCTTAATGGAATGATTGATGCTTAATGATGATGATGTATTTGCTGATTAAGCTAAAACGACTGTGCTTGTTTAGTCTCAGAACAGGTGAGAAGTTTGATGTTTGCCATGTCTGGCTTTTTACCCAAAAATCTGCTGCTAAACTAAATTGACATAACCAAACCAAAACATAGTTTATGTGTGTTTTTTCCTTTGCAAATCTTTTTTTTTTTTTTAGCTTATCAACAGTCAGCTTCTAGCTACACTTTTCAGTTTTTTGCTACAGCCACAATGAATATAAAATGATGGCAGCAGCAGACGCCCGCATCTTCCTGAGACTAAATGACACAAGCCTTTCGGCAGCAGCTGGCCACTCATCTTTAGTATGAATGTGTGCTTTCATACCATGACGACTGATTAATTTTTGCTTTTAATATGAAGGTTATTGTCGCTGGCAGGAGTTAAGAGAGAACGAAGTGTTTGGATGCATCGCTGGCGCACAGATGCCCCTCCTTCCTCTCTCTCCTCTCATGTTGACGGCAATAATCTGTTTTTGCCTGAACTGAATGAACTTATTGCTGATTTGCTGATACCTGTTGTGATGAAAACCCAACTCAATGGCTTTATTGGGGCATGCAAATCAACCTAAGTGGCTTTGTATGCTGCCACCTTCTGCCTCTCCCTCTCTCTCTACCTGTCTTTATCTCCCCCATCCATCCATCCCCTCGTCTCTCTGACCTCCTTTGTGCATGTGTATCTATCCAGGTGAAAGCATCTGTGAAGGGCTTAATGACGCCGAGGAGGGACAGGGTGGGTAACTGATTCTTTTATCCACCAGCCAGGCTAGTGAGCCTTTGACAGAACCTCTAGAGTTAGTTGCAGGCAGACGAGCAGCTGGTGGATGACTATGCTGCTGCTGTTTACAATGGAAGCAACCTGTTTGGTCTGTCTGATGGGTTTCAAAAAACGAGCATTCCACATTCAATGAATGATGCTTCAATTATATGACTTTCAGAAACTAGAGAAACTTTTTAGGCCAGTAAACCTCCCACAAACAGTTGGGTCCAAAGTTATTGCAATAGTGTGTAAAGAACTGTAAATGTCATAATTCATGAAACTAAAACAGAGAGAAAAGAAGACATGGTATCAATGATGACCATTAAAAATATAACCATGGGTTTTGCTTTAGTCAAGCCTGTAGGACCTCGAAGATAGAAAAGGGAAAAATTACTCAGTATATTTAGGGAGACAAAATAACTTGTGATCATAATCCAAACCTAAGCCTATAATCTGGTTAAACAAAAGTTGTTGTCTTCGTTCCCTAATTGCCAAGATTTGGGCATAAAAAGAAAGAATGATTCTGATTGCTTGGGGTTATAGTTAAGCTTAGGTTTGGCACAGATGATGACTTAGATCTCAGAGGGTTAATGATGTGATAGCCTGGATGTAAGCCATTCATTAGCTTTGGGTTGCCAGGTTCTGCATTTTCCTAAATAGCCCATGTTTATCCTTTTTATCATTCTGCCCTTGTAATATTAGTAGACCCTTGGTAAACACCTAAGAAACTCCAGTGTTTCTGCAGCTCTGTCAAAAAGCATTGTGTCAAAGATATTTTTCACAGTCTGGGAGCCCAGACTATTGTTTGAGGTCTTATTACAGCTTATAAATGTTTCATAAGGGAAGTCTTTTCAGAAAAAGCCCCAGCCTCCTTTAATCATGGGAAACATAGTGCACTCTGGAAACTACTGGCTAACTGTCAATCATTTGTTCATGACGAGGCCGATGGAAGCTTCTCGCTCCCTGCATCTTCAGGGTTTCCACTCAGGCCCAGTCAGTCAATGATTGACTGTCGAGCTTCAGGGCTGTTTATACGCGCTCGGCTTCCAATCAAAGCTGCTGAAATCTTGCGCATGTTTTCAAGCCAAGCCTCTGCTAAATGCTTTTAATTAATTAATGAAATGAAACACAAAACCTGCACTGGATTTCTAATTCCCATTATCTTCTTAATATAAAGAATTTGCTTCTAACTCCCTGCACAAAAAGTCTCTGTTGGCGTGAGTGGAGGCGATAGACAATCAGCACCTCAACAAAACATTCACTGAATATAATTATCCAACATTTTACTGTGTCACTGTGTTTATCTTGCAGTTATTTATAATAATACATTATCACATATGTCTACAATGGTGTTAAAGTTGATGTTTCACTATACTGAAGTCTTTGTTTGTATTTAACATGTGATTTTGACCTGTGCTACATTGCGCTACTTCAACTCTTTGCCCTGATTTGATTAGTTGAAAAGAATACACAACTCTAAAACTGTGTATATATATAAATAGGTATACATTTGTAGATGTGCTATTATGTGTCCAAGTGTTCACTCTAAATGTGTATTCAAGTGCTTGAGGTCTGAATGCTAACCTGTGTATGACTGCTACCAGGACAAACTCTGGCTTGCGTATTTACGGGTGAGGCAGGAGACCCAGGCGATTCCGGTTTCCTTGGACAACCAGGTACGATTTAACAGATGTCTTATGGTGATTTTACAGCCTTAAAGCCTTAAACTCTATGATGATCACAGTTAGGCACAAACACACACACACACACCTTTACACCATATGTTCTCTGATTGGCTGCCTATCCCTCTCTATGACATCACGGATCCAAGAATAAATTGTAGTAGTTTAATTTTACACAAGATGACCTCAACATTTCAAACGTTGCCCATGTTTAATGCACCAATCTACCAATGGAACAACAGGAAATGGAGAAAAGCATAATAGGTCCTCTTTGCATGCACTTTCACATTGTTCATTTGTAGATACAGGTGCAAATTGCATGATTTTACTTTGTGGCTCTAGGTTTTGTAGTTGATCTATTAAGATTCTCAATCAGTGTTTACAGAAATAAGATGAATATGTTCATTAATAATTTTATGAAACAACTTTGTCTGTATTACTGCTTGTAATGTTGTTGTGACTATTGCTTACAAACTGGGGAAACAAATCATCAGAATGATTGTGCCTCTTTGCCAGGTCTTAAAGGTAAACCAGGGCTGCAAGGGCCCTCTGGACGTCCAGGGTTTGATGGCCCCAAAGGAGAAAGAGGAGACCCCGGCACCGGAGGCGTGCGTGGACCTGAAGGTAAAATTGCGTGGTGGGGTTTCTCTGTACCAGACTGCAATAAGACATAACATGCAAAAGTCAAATAATTACAAATGAAACTCAAAGTTTTTTTTATTGTAATGTGAATTGAATTGTGTAATTAATTTAATTATCCTCTAATCTCTGATTTAGGCCTTCTTATAATGCAATTACATGGCAGGGATAGCTGGTGTGTTTATGAATTGGACCCAAAAGCAGACACAAGATACAAAAGAAATAGAAGAACGAGGCAAGGACATGAAACTGAATGCGAACATGCAAAAATGTAACTGTGAAATAATCAAAACATGAAAATGAGTATGAGCATGAACATGAACCCGGACAGTTGGAAACTTTGACATGAAGACAACCAAACAGCCCGACACTCAACAGAGGAAGATGGGCGACTTAAACACACAGAAGGGTAATGCTGGAAGTGGAAACAGCTGGGGAAACACAGCTGAAACAAATAAACATGACGCCACAGGGGAAGCAAAACTAAACACACTGAACATGGAAACAAGACTTACAAAATCAAGCAGGAAACATAATGGAGCATAGACACGACAGCACAAGGGTGACAATTAGAACATGGATCAGAAGGGAGAGACTAATGCACTGGCATAAATGAAAGTGAAAACACAGAGGACGAGACCGACTACACAGAGGACAGGAAACGACTCGTAAATCAGGAGACACTGATGGAACAAAAACTAGAATAAAACTCAACTAAACCCCAACTAAATAATAACACCAGAACTTAATATTATCTCAATCTTAACATAATAAAATCACAAATACAAAATAAACCCAAAACACCGGGTCACAGACCCAGCCCCTGACAGGTTTTTCTTTTGCTTCTAGTGCTGCATTTATGATTAGGCAGTTACTGGAGGCTGTGCCGTAAACAAAATGACATGTTTAAAACATGTCAATAAACATGGAGATCTTGAAATGTTCGCGTTGCAGGGGCCACGTCTACAACCATGCACATGGGCAGGTGATGTCTTCAAAGCAACCTTGGTGTTTCAAGATGGCGTTAAAATGGCAAAAAGACAGTCAGTCTGCTATCACTTTGTGATTAAATAGGATCAAGTGGTAATTACATGCAATCTGTTTGTGATAGCAGACTGATTACCTGGGACAAATTGTCAAAAAATCTGTTCACATAAACTGCTTACATTCAGAGTGCACGCAGAACTTCATCTGAAATCAAAAATTCTGAATTTCCCCCACATTCAGTCTATCGATATTTAATCTTTAACCTTGATCTTTGGCGGTTTCCTGTCCTTAACTTTGGTTGGTTACAACTTCCTGTCACAGAGAGAGTGATAGAGAGGGTGCTTCCAACTTCACTATTGTGCATTTTAATGCGTTGCTCGGGATGTCATTCCCTGCAGGTTTCACTGGACCCAGAGGGGACCCTGGTATTCCAGGTATCCCAGGGCAGAGTTTTGATGGGCCCAGGGGTAAGGACGGTCTCCCAGGCCGTCCTGGAGCCAAGGGCCAGCCTGGAGAGGTGCTAGGAGCTACACCTGGATTTCCTGGTCAGAACGGTTTACCAGGAATTCCTGGAGACAAGGGCCAGCCGGGAACACCTGGAGGACCTGGAATGCCTGGTGGGTAGCAGGATTTAAGTCAGTTACTTATTTTAATAAAAACAAATAAAAACATAGTATTCGATGGGTGTCCTGAAATAACAAATGCCAGCTGACTTAGCATTTAAATGCTTCTGCAAGCAACACTTTGTAAACAAAGTCTGTTCTTGAAGGGTTTGATGGACGTCCTGGTGCTCCTGGTCGGAAAGGAGAACGCGGAGTTAACGGTTTTCCTGGTAATCCTGGCCTTCCTGGGCTTCCAGGTGACCCAGATGGTCGCATTCCTGGTCCACCTGGCCCTGATGGTAGTAAGGGTCTGAGAGGACCACCAGGTGAGAGAAAGAAATGATTTGGGGGTTTTGTTATATTTTTTGCACATTTTACACTCGAATTTGTACCTTTGAGAGATTCTTAGTGTGAATTATTGCAAAAGAAGGTGAAATATGACTTTGTTGTGATCTCTACTGAAATCCTTCACCTCTCATCCCTGCACCAGCTCTGGTTCATTCCTCTTTTGTTCACATCGTTCTTTCACAGTCTCCATCATCACAGTTGCCCGTTTGAATCGTGTTGTTTATCAAACACTGCATCACCCACGAGAATGTCTTCTCCCTCTTTGTTTTTGTATTGTTGTATTTTTCCATGTCTCTGTTCTTCCTCCTTGTCACTTTCATCTTTTTTCCCAACACCACCACCACCATCATCATCTCCATCCATCCTCTCATCCCTCCATCCTTTTTTTGTTGGTGTTGGGTCACTCGTTATAGGCTGCCCAGGTGAGACACTCTTTCCCTCGTCCCATTGTCCATCTCTCCTCCCTCCCAGCCGCGCCACCCTTGGCTTGCATTTCCTCCATCCTCTTGCTGTTGGTGTATTAGAACAAACACTTGAACTGCTGCCTTCATTTCTCATCTGCGCTGCACACAAATGTCCATCTCCACAGTGCAGTCGTGGAGTCTCGTATGGGGTGTAACACCACGTCTCTGGAAAAAAAAAGATGGTAAAGGAAAGTAATTAATATGAAGGTGAATGAATACAGAGGCAAAGTAAAACATTAACGCCTATATTATTTATTATTTTCAAATTATTTTTGATTAATTGAATGGCATATTAATTTATTTATGTAATTTTTTTTTTGTTCTTTATTTATTTTTGTCTTTTGGGAGGGGGTGGAGCAGCTTACCTCCTCCAAATATAGTGTTACCTCATTATCTAAGAGACGATGACTTTTGCCTATGTTTGATGAGGTGCTTCATCATAATCGTGCCATTTGACTGTGTTTGCATCAATAACTATTTTAAAGTACATAAAACTATGATGCTAGAGGAAATGACATCATCACACCCCACAGAAAGACTGAACCAGATGGATATTTTGTAACAGTTCTGTAAACAAAGCATTTCCGCAGGAAATGTGAAAACCACTGTTTGCTGTTCTTACTTGCAGAAACGACTAACCTCATTGTGAACTAAGTGTTTCTGTCTAATCAGTTCCAGATGTGTTTGATGAATTAACTGTAACAGGTTTGTGTGAAAATTGAAGATTTGGGGGCAAACGCTGTTTAACTCAAAGCTAGAAGCTTTTTATTTTACACTCTTGAAGGGACTTCTTATTTTCAGCGCATCCTTGCATTGATCAAAAAGTGATAAGCTGCAACTTTGCAGCACAGATGTGCTGAAAATGGGTTCATTTTTTAAGAATGTAAACAGTAGCAGTTAGTGTGCTTTAGATGGCTTAACCTTGCTAGTCTGGAATTGCACTCAGAAACGGTATGATTACCAATCGGCTGGTTCTCCTGTAATGTGAGTATCAAAATTAGCCACACTGAGCTTTCATGTCTCTGCAACAAAATCTGCAATCTGGGTGCAATTACAGACCAATCGCAGCAATGAAGTATTGTAAAGAAATGTGTGATGGCATTGTTGTTGCTGTTTGCAAGGCTGCTTTAATATGTGTGTTAAAAGATAGAAAAACTAGCTTAAAACCTGATTGTTCGGAGGTAAGTGTATTCCTCATACAAAAGATAATAATACATATTATTATATTATGATACAGTTATGGTCAAAAAGAAAGATTAGCCTCTTAAATTCTAAGGTTGTACCTATAAGAACATAATAAAGATAGTCTGGTCCTTAGCAGGTCTTAAAATTAGGCAAACACAGCCTCAGATGAACTACAAAACATGTTGCATTGTGTATTTAATAAACAAAAACAAAAGCAAAAAGAAGAAGCATTGCGTAAAAAGTGTAGGAGCGGTCCTACCAGCAAATTCGCCTTCAATCAGTCCTGCAATGCTCAGTGAAAATGTGCAAGAGGTACGTCTCAGACTCTACAGGGCTCAGTTGTCATGTTAAATGTTAAAGGTCATTAGCAGAGATGGGCAGTAATGCGTTAAAAGTGATGTAATCCAATTACTTTTTCAAGTAGAGAGAAAAGTCAGGGATTACTACTACAAAAAAGTAATTAGATTACTGTTACTTTACCGTACGCTCAATGTGTTACTGCGTTACTAAGTAACGAAAAAAAAGGCAGCAGACTAATTACACGGAGGATAACGAGATGATGGGAAACAGAGGGAAACACAGCTGGAACTAATCAGACATAACAGACAGGGAGGAAGCAAAACTGACAGGACAACAGACTATCAAAATAAAACAGGAAACATGAGACACACACACTAAAGCATGGACTAACTGAACACAGGGAACCAAGGCAGCGAGAGACACGACTGGGAAACAGATGAATAAACATGGAGACAGAAGTTAGCATGCGTGATGGAGCATCGACACAGGGGAGACATGGAAACAGAACCAATGACTTAAATGCTCTGTTCAGCTGTGCATAAATTAATTTCTGTAAACCTTCATGAACTGAAGTAACGCTGTCAAGAATACTGAGCCAAGATTATTAGAAAATGATGTGACTGATAAAATCATGCAGAACATTATCAAGTTATTGTTGCTAAAGGTGATGCTAACTACTATTGACTTTTGGACTACATTATGAAATGTGTTGTTGTTCATTTGAGGTTGTATTTGTGTAATTTTAAAATCTGGTAAGCACCCGAAGACTGCATGCTTTTCCAGATAATTAGCCAGCAGCCCTTTTTCCATGTGTCTGTATGAATGTCAGATTGTTGTCAGTGTTTTGTTTTTCTCACTGTCTCTCCTTCCATTATTGGCAGGTTTCCCTGGTCGGAAAGGAGAAAGAGGAGAACCAGGTTTCCCAGGGCCTGCTGGGATGAAAGGAACTCCCGGACGACCTGGTGCTACTGGGTTACCAGGAACAAGGGGACGCCCCGGTTTACCAGGACCAGGGACTATAGATGGAATTCCAGGAACGCCAGGAAGAAAGGGTCTGCAGAAGTAGTTTTTTTGTTTTTTTCCAAGGCCACATTTGTCATTTTTAGTGGTGTCGTGTTAGATGTTGATCATGACTTTACTGACTATGATGATGGACAGAGTGATCCTACTGGTTGACTCCCACATTATAAAGGCATGGTTGGGGAATTCATATCACCATTGTACGAACATCAGTAATACGGTCAGTGCTGCAATGTACTGATCATGGTGTGGTGGTGAACAAGATTACTTTTTTAAGATTGTTCACGGAGTTTTTAAGACAGCCTGATAACAATGAATTACAAATTCTGGTCAAACAATTCCAAGATATCTCACAGTGTTAGTAGAAGCCCAGATAATTAGGTTAGACAATATGTTTGCATGATTTTTAGGGCCAAGTTCAATGACCTCAGTTTCATCAGAAGTTAGAGGTCATCAAGTCTGTATGTCTGTAAGACATTCCTGCCGTTTAACGCACACTTTTGCAGGTTTGTGTCGTCAGGCTTTGAGGATAGATAAACCTGAGTGCCATCTGAATAACAAAGAAAATGTGTGCTGTACCCTTGAATGATGCTGCCTAAGGGAAGCACGACCTCTCAGTTCATTTTAATTCTTATTAGCGCATAGAGCCAACCAATGACGGGCAAACGTTTCACTTTTTTTCTCTGCTTCATATGTTTCAGTTACCTGTCCAGTATTACTGACATTGTCACTGCCATTCTGCTTTGTTACAGATATCATAATAGTGACTAACTACGCTAATTTCCACAGGTGACAGAGGCATCCAAGGAATGATGGGCTTCCCTGGATTTGCAGGACCTCCTGGCAGTTCAGGATTTCCCGGAGTGAAAGGACAGCCTGGAGTGCCTGGAGCAAATGGACGCCCTGGGTCGCCTGGATTCTTTGGAACTAAAGGTAAAATATCCCCCACAGGAATAAGTGTACTGATCCTGGGCCAATAAAAGAATGAATTAGCAATGCTAATGCTACTCCTTGAGGTTATCATGAGGCAAACTGTGTGACATGGCTAAGCATGGCTACAATTCCCCCACTGTTTGTTTTGTTCCCGCCTAATACTTGGCTCTGTCACAACAGCATCTAAAGGGCACTTGCTGCAAACAATCTCACATGAACAAGTTAGACTTTTAATGGCATCCCAGATATTTAGTTTTGTACATTTGAATTCCATTTGTCCTAAGGCATTCCCATTGGTTGGTAGGTTTCTGCAGGGCTCACACCATTAGATGCTCATCCTAAATTTTGGGCACCATGAGAAGTTTTTCAAAGACTGTGTTTGGTTGAACCACCACAACAACCGTCTCTCATGATGGGGACCCCTGTTTTGGAACCACGTCATCAACATTTTGGTTATCTTTCAGGGCCAAGAATTTATCAATCAAGTTGCATGAACTTTGGCTTTGCACCAACATTCCTCTGTTTTTACTTTGGCAGGTGACAGAGGATTACCTGGTCCACCCGGATTTCCTGGTAGACCTTTTTCAGCTGAGCTTGTAGAGAAAGGAGACATCGGAGACCCTGGAATAACCGGCCTTTCTGGCTTTACCGGACCCAGAGGTAACATGGTGCTTTGTTTCTTTCAGAACGTCACCGGATAATCTGAAGGGCATAAATTAACTGCACACTTTATTAGGATCTTCTGGTGAATTTTAAATCGTTTAGAGAAGAGATTCATATTTGTTACATATTTTGTAAAATAAGAAAGTTTTTTCATAGATGAGGACTTCAACACTGAATTGGTGGATGAAGCTGAGAGGACCAACACAATAAAGAGGGCCGGGGCAGTGACTCAGATTAGTGGAAATACTGCCTCGCAGACAGAGAGCATCTACGGTTGCCTGTGTTGGGATACCTCTCAGCTTAACAAACAAACAAAATATCTGTACTGTGCTCTTAAAGAAGGGGGAAATTATCAGTAAACCCCTAAAACAGCATTTTGTTACATGCTGAAAACATGCTGTAAAGTTTAGCATTTTGATACGGGAGTCTCCAGATACTGACCTTCAGAGCCAGCCCCAAGTTCCCACTAGAGGAACTGCAGCTGTTCGCACTTCTGCAAAATGTAGGCTCTCTAATGAAGAATTTAACTGCTTTTTGCTGCTGTGAACATCCATCACCTTGTGTTACAAACTCTGATCTTTCTCTGGGTTAACAGGTGACAAGGGTCAGCCAGGAGCTCCAGGTCGTCCAGGACGACCTGGAGCTCCTGGTTTCCCTGATCTGAGTAAAGGGCTGCCGGGAGAACCTGGCCTTTCTGGGGAAACAGGACTTCCAGGCTTCTCTGGACAAAAAGGAGAATCTGGAATTATGGGATTCCCCGGCACTGTGGGACCAAAAGTAAGAAAAGATGCATATACATGTAGCAAATTTTGCCAGGCAGAGATTAAAATTCGGATGTTTGTTTGTTTGTTTTTAGGGCAATAATGGCTTTCCAGGTTTATCTGGAAGGCCTGGAGAAGTTGGTCGGCCTGGTGCCAAAGGTAAGAGTACATATTAGTGCTGTTGGATATAACGATATGCATCGGATGATGATATGAGAACATCTGTATTACACTATCATTTGTTTTGTTGTGTCCCAAAATAAACTGTTTACGGCAATATTGTAGTGGCTATATTAATTTCTAATAGTTCTCACGTTCTCTTCTATTTAAAAAAAACGCACTATGCATGGGCAAGCGACTGTTTTCATGCATTGTTGTTTGCAGCATGTGGCTCCGCCATCCGCTTGTTTATTTTCCACATAAAAGTGTCACAATAAAGCCGAAGATCCTGTTCCAACTTTTCAAAATAAACTGACGCGATGATAATATACAGTATTCTCAAACGTCAAATTTTGGAGTATGCATTAATGAAAATACCTCAAATAAGGTACACGACACCCAGCTTCACGCAAGTGGCCCGAGATTCACAGAATTTACAGAAAATGTTACATTTTTGTGATTTATATCGTTGTCGGGACGATAAATGTGTTATATCAGGATATGAGATTTTGTTCATATCGCACAGCACTAGTACATATGAAGTCTACCATCAGTGATAAACATCTTCTTTACATCTGTTCATAATCAAATCAAACATCCATTGACTTAAATGCTTTTTTCTCTTAGGACTACCTGGAGAAACTTTTGGTTATCCTGGAGCACCAGGACTTAAAGGCCGACAAGGAGATTCAGGGATCCCAGGTAAGACTCACCTTACTCGGTTACGGTGAAACTTTATTTGTCATGGCCATTGATCAGCAACCACTGATCAATGGCCATGAGTACCATTCACAGAGAGTTGGGGAACGGCTGCAATCACAGAATTGTAAGATGGTGAAAGATGGACCCTTAGGCCCCCTCCTCGATTCAGAGATGGTCTTTCCCTTTTCACATCTCTGTAAATAAAGAAAAGCATCCAGCATCACATCACTTGTAGTGTTGTTGTTGTCATATTTTACAAACTTGTTGACATGGATCAGAATTTACATTTCCTTTATGTTTTATTTTTAGTAAAATAAATATATTTAGTGCAGGTGAAGAAATTCTTAGTACTGTGGGACAAAAAAAAAAAAAAAAAGTACTGTGGGACAAGCTTTTTGGGAGATCAGAGTTGGTCTCCAATCTCTGATTTCTTCAGAAGTTTTATAACATTTTAAATATGTCGACAGGCGACCAAGGGAAAGTTGGTGAACCTGGCGATAATGGATTTTCAGGAAATCCAGGTTTCCTCGGACAGAAGGGGATTCCTGGTGAACAGGGACGGTATGGAATAATGGGTGAGTAACTCCTAAGAAAACAAAGTCCTGTTGCAGTAATTCCTTCATGACGTCGTAGAGATTTGTATTTACAGAAAGTGTTGAGATGTCGTTTTTCTTCTCTGCAGGCTCTCCTGGTTTCCCTGGACCAAAAGGTCAGCCTGGATTGCCAGGAATAGGAAGGGGGCCTGATGGGCTTCCTGGTCGGCCTGGATTCCTTGGAAATCGTGGGTTTAAAGGTGAAAGGAAAAAAGAAAATCCACTACATTCATACACTAATCTTACAATGATTTTTCCAAATGAGGTTAAAAAAATGGTCTTTCCAGTGTTTTTAATGTTTTGTTTGTTTGTTTTATTTTTGTTATTTTAGGTTTTCCCGGACCACCTGGTTTGGATGGCCTTAATGGCCTAGCAGGACCTAAAGGCCTGCCTGGAAACCCAGGCAAGAATCACATTTCACGCACCAGCTGATTCTATATTTCTTGCTTTATTTCACAGCTCACTACTCATTCAGTACTCAGTAAACCAAAATGAGATGTACAATAAGCCAGATAATCCAAAGCTAAAGCTAATCTTAGCATGATCCAGTAAGAATAGATGAATGTATCAAGTAGTTATGGCTCGATAACTGAGGAAAGATGAGCAGTTTTGCATTTTGGCCCTTTGTGTGTCTGCAGAAAAGTTCATTATTCAAAGCTGTGAGGCATACTGCTTTGGCAAAGCTCAACCTTTTCGCCCTCTTCATCAGGGTCAACATACGTCTGATTGTTTTAGGCTTGCAAAGATGAAAGATTTAACAACTTTATGTTTTTTAATCTAGGTGCAATTCTGGGAGGTAGCCCTGGCCTTTCTGGTAGTCCAGGGTTGAAGGGAGAAAGAGGTGTTTCCCAACCCGGTGTTCCAGGGTATCCCGGCCAAAAAGGACAAAGAGGAGAACCAGGTGAAATAGACTTCAATGAAATCAAAAATGTGCAGATTCAATGTGCAATAATATATATAGCAATAGATTTTTTTACTTTCTGTATATCAGGTCCTTTTGGATTGAAAGGGAGCCCGGGTATCCCTGGACCTCCTGGACCCAGATCAATAGAAAGCTTTCCTGGACCTACAGGAGATGCAGGTCTCCCTGGACTGGATGGACAGTATGGTAAATACATTTCCTTAATCAACTTGGATGATTTTGTTTTCCATTCTCTTCTTTTTTCACATTTTTTTATTTTTTCCCTTTATATTCTCCTATACTTTTCTATGCTTAGTTTTTCTTTCTTTTCCCTTTAACGTTAATTTATTCAACCTTCCTTGAATTGAATTTCTCTCTTCCTCTCCTTTTTTCTTTCTTACAGGTGTCCAAGGTCCTCCAGGTCTTCCCGGCCCACCTGGTCCAGGCACAGCTCAGGGAGACAGAGGTGACCCTGGTCTGCCAGGCTTCCCAGGGAACCCTGGTACAAAGGGTGAACCAGGATTACCTGGAGGTCCTGCATTCCCTGGCAGACCTGGTTTAAAAGGTGGAGTATGGCTAAAATACATGGCATGAACTAAAAATGCTGCTTCTTCTTTTCTATGTTTGCTCCTATATGTTTTCAATTTAAAAAAAGATAAACTGAAACATTATGTATTTGCCATTCAGGACAAAAGGGTGATGGTGGTTTTGCTGGAATTCCTGGTGTCCAGGGTTTTAGAGGTGACTCTGGTTTTCCTGGAAGCAAAGGAATGGCAGGAATTAGAGGTAGGACAGCATAAGTCTTTAGTTTCCCCCACTCTTTTCCCCACAATTTCTTCTTAATTTTCTTCTACCCTTTATCTTTCCTCCATCCCTCTTTTTCTCCACCCTTTCCCTTCCAGGGTTTCCAGGTCCAAAAGGTTTGCCTGGAGTCATATTTCCAGCTTCACTGCCAAATGGGCCATATCCACAAGGTGATCCAGGTTTCCCTGGTGAAAGAGGAAGCCCTGGTAACCCTGGAGAGCCTGGTCAGTCTGGTTTTCCTGGGCGTAAAGGTGAGTTGAAGGCACAAACAAAGTGTGTATCTGCATCCACTTAACCTGAACAGAGTTACGGGGGCACCATTATAACAGAGACATCCAGACTTCCTTCTCCTCAGTCATTTCTTCCAGCTCTTTTGGGTGAGTCCATCAAGGTTTTCCCAAGCCAGCCAACATACGTAATCTCTCCAGCATGTCCTCAATCTGCCTCAGGGCCCTCACTGAGAACACCTCACCTACGAAGCACCTGGGACGGACCTTAGTCAGATGCCTGAACTACCTCAACTGGCTTCTTTCAATGTCAAGGAGTAATAAGGGACTTCTCCAAGTGTCTTCCAAGTGGCTGAGCTCCTCATCCTGTCTCTAAAGCTGAACCCAACAACTCTTGAGAGAAAGCTCATTTCCACCTCTCGTATCTGCGATCTGATTCTTTCAGTCACTACCCAGAGCTCTTGACCAGGCCTTATTCATGAGTAAGAGTAGGAATGTAGATTGACCAGTAAATCAGCTCTCTCTTTATCATGATGGACCAATGCAGCATTCACATCACTGCAGATGCAGCCTGAATCCATCTGTCAGCCACCTGCTGCTCTCTCCCCTCACTTGTGAACAAGACCCAGAGATATAAGAGGGAAGTTACTTGTCCCCTACCCCAAAGAGGCACTCTACGCTTTTCCAACTGAGGACCATGGCCTTGAACTTTGAGGTGTTAATTCTCATCTCTCCATGTCTCCTTTTGCCATAAACTGCCCCAGGTGGGATTTGAAGGGGACCCGGGGCTCTGCCGAATGTTTCCAGCACACCCTCGCTGTCTGTTTGTGTGTGCCTGTCCTGTCTAAAATTCCAACCTGCCACCTGGTCCAGCTCGTTCTAACGACAGCTCTACTCCTCTCTTCACCCGAGTCTCCAGAACATACAGCGGCATATCTGACATATCTGATTATGCAATTACAAAGTTGATCATTGACCTTCGGCCCAGGAAGTCCCAGTGCCAGGTCCACTAATGGACTCCCATATATTCGAAGATGGCGCTCAGTAAGGGTAAGCTGTCGTTAGAGCAGATGTCCAATGACAGAACACCTTTCGGGTTCAGACAAACTGTTTCTCCCAGTCACACTATACCCAAGGTCACACTGTCATTGTCCCCCAGAAGGACAATGAAGTCACAAAGTGGGGTATTTTTCCACACCCCACTCAGGGAACCCAAGAAGGCTGTGTACTCTGAACTATTATTTGACACATAAGCACAAACGACAGTCAGGTCCCCGACCCTGTCGTCCTTTAGAGAAAACTCCCAATGTGCATGTACCCAGCCAAGGGATTGCAAGTATACTCAACAGCTCTCACCAAGGGCAGCTGCAGAGTGGAGCAAAGTACAACAACTCTGCATGAAACTGTTTATGAACCCAACCTGTGCATTGAGGCAAGTTCCACTATGTCAAGCCGGTATCTCTTGGCCTTAAGCACTAGCTCAGGCTAGTGACATTTCATGTACCCAAAGTCAGTTTTAGCAACTCGGGATCAGACCACCAACCACAGACTTTCAACCACTGCCTAATCCACTCTGCATCAGACTCCTCCTGCAAGTAATGTGTCCACAGGAAGGGTGGCCTCATGGGCTAAACCCTGACCACCATTCACTTGCTGACAATGTTCTCCTCTAGGCTTGGCTCAAGTATGGGGCCTTTTTAGCTCCAGCCCAGCCAAGGAACAATGATCCAAATGGTTTGCGTGATTCAAACTTAGTTTACCCTTTTCACCCAGAATAAGTTGCTTTGGGAGAACATACCAGAGGTTAATTGCCACCAACAACATAGCTTCTACGACACACAGCGAACACCATGAGACCGGACAGTGTGCGCACCGCGGATGACGTCAGTGCGCACACTGTGTCTGAGGAGGATGTGCGGAAGTGCTTCAGGAAGGTGAACGCACGCAAAGCTACTGGTCCGGACGGGATTCCCGGCCGCGTCCTCAGGTCATGCGCGGCTCAGCTGGCTGGAGTGTTCATGCACATCTTCAACCTTTCCCTCTCTCTGTCTGTAGTCCCAGCCTGCTTCAAAATGGCCACCATCGTCCCTGTACCCAAATCCTCCACCATCTCCTCATTGAACGACTGGCGACCTGTAGCCCTGACCCCCATCGTAAGCAAATGCTTCGAGAAGCTGGTCAGGGACTTCATCTGCTCTGCACTACCCGACTCACTGGACCCTCTACAGTTTGCATACCGCCACAACAGGTCCACTGATGATGCCATAGCCCTGACACTACACACTGCCCTGTCACACCTGGAGAAGAGAGACACGTATGTGAGAATGCTGTTTGTAGATTACAGCTCAGCATTCAATACCATCGTTCCCTCGAAGCTGGACAGGAAACTGCAGGATCTAGGACTGAGCAGCTCCCTCTGCAGCTGGATCCTTAGCTTCCTGTCTGACAGACGCCAGGTGGTCAGACTGGGCAGCATCACCTCATCCCCCATCACACTGAACACTGGTGCTCCACAGGGGTGTGTACTGAGCCCTCTCCTGTACTCACTCTACACCTACGACTGCACAGCCACTAACAGCTCCAACATCATTGTGAAGTTTGCGGACGACACTACAGTGGTGGGTCTTATCACCAACGGTGATGAGACGGCTTACAGGGAGGAGGTCAGCGCCCTGACCCACTGGTGTCAAGACAACCATCTCACCCTCAACGTCGCAAAGACAAAGGAGTTGATAGTGGACTTCCGGAGGTGCAGAGAAGTACACACCCCCATCACCATCAACGGCGCTGCTGTGGAGAGAGTGAGCAGCTTCCGGTTCCTTGGCGTACACCTGGCTGAGGATCTTACGTGGTCAGTACACACAAACAAAACAGTGAAGAAGGCGCAGCAGCGCCTCTTCTTTCTCAGGAGACTGAAAAGATTCGGCATGAGCCCCCGCATCCTCAGGACCTTCTATCGCTGTGCCATTGAGAGCATCCTCACTGGATGCATCACCACCTGGTATGGCAACAGCACCGCCTACAACCACAAAGCTCTCCAGCGAGTAGTGCGGTGCTCTGAACGGATAATTGGAGGTGAGCTTCCCTCCCTCCAAGACATCTACAGGAAGCGCTGCCTGAGGAAAGCGGGGAGGATCATCAAGGACTCCAGTCACCCCAGCCATAAACTGTTCAGACTACTTCCATCAGGAAGGAGGTTCTGCAGCATCCGGTCCTGTACCAGCAGACTGAGAGACAGCTTTTTCCATCAGGCCATCAGACTGCTGAACACGTCATAGACACCTCAGCTTCACTACTGGAACTTCAACATTATGCACTCCACACTGTATATAAATGCCACTTGTTTTGCACATATTCAACTCTGTATATTTTATATATTTTATTATTATTATTATTATTATTATTTTATTTTATTTTTTTACTATTTAATTTGTAAAAATGTGTATACACACACACACACACACACACACGTAGGAAAATATTTAGTATACACATCCAGAAATGCATACACTATTATATATTGTACATATATTTATTAGTTTCAGGTTGGCCATTCTTGTATTTTGCTCGTTTGTGTTGTTGTGTTTGCACATCTCTGTTGCTTGTGGGGCTCGCACACAAGAATTTCACTCGCATGTGCTATGCCAGTGTGCCTGCACATGTGATGTGACAATAAAAAGTGATTTGATTTGTGATTTGAAATCCCTCCATCACAATAAGATAGCATTGGAGGAGCGTTATCCTTCATATCCTGCAGGAAACAGGAGCTGTTTGTTCAGCTTAGGGTAAGCTAGTTTGCTTCCATTCAAATGCAAACAAAGTGAAAGAAGGCAAATGTTTTTAACATAGAGTTTTAAAATCTACTTTCCCCCAACATCAATATAAATAATATGCAGCTAATCTGGCATGTTTTAATGTACAGAGAGAGAAAAAACAATAATAAAGTGAGAAGATGAAAAATGAATGATAAGCAGTGTAAAATATTCTCCTGCTGCAGGTACTGTGGGGAACCCTGGTCCATCGGGTAGACTGGGCAGGACTGGAGTTCCTGGTTTTCAAGGACCTCTTGGGGATCCCGGACCTCCTGGTTTCCCTGGATCCCCAGGAGCACAAGGTCAGGATTTTTGTTTATCTTCGACTTTTTAATAGCTTATCACTTCTAGCATGTTCTTATTCATTCCCCCGTCTTCTTCAGGGTTTCCTGGTACAATTGGCCCTCGCGGCATTCCCGGCAGCGTCGGCCGCAGCCACAGCATCGGCTACACTCTGGTTAAGCACAGCCAGAGCCCCCAGGTTCCCATGTGTCCTCAAGGCATGGCCAAACTGTGGGAGGGCTACAGTCTGCTGTATGTAGAGGGACAGGAGAAGGCACACAACCAAGACCTCGGTATGAAAACACTGTCAGGCTCTTATGAACCATAAATACTAGTTATAGCAGTCTTTGTGTGGCACAATTAAAGGTTTAAAACCTCCCTTTGTCTCTTCAGGTCAGCCGGGGTCGTGTCTCCCCAGGTTCAACACGATCCCCTTCCTCTACTGCTCGCCCAGCGAGATTTGCTACTACGCTAGCCGCAATGATAAATCCTACTGGCTCTCCACGACCGCATCCATACCCATGATGCCCGTGGAAAAGGAGGAGATAAGACCTTACATCAGCAGGTATTGTACACTGTGTTACTTTAGTCAAGCTGCCTGTCATATACATGTGCATACAATTAATGAAGCTTTCATCTGATTATATGAATAACACAGGTGTTCAGTATGTGAGGCTCCATCTCAGGCAGTGGCGGTCCACAGTCAGGATATGACAATCCCCAACTGTCCTATCGGCTGGAGGAGTCTCTGGATAGGATACTCCTTCCTAATGGTACGTAGTTAATGGCAGCTTCTACCAAACAGATTTAGACCAGCAATTAGATGAAGAGGTTATTTCTCCCCATGGTTCTGCATACTGCCAAATTGTCTTCAGAGATGTCATATTTAAAAAAAATGTCCTTTCATTTCTGACACAGCACACAGCAGCTGGTGCAGAGGGCGGCGGTCAGTCCTTGGTGTCTCCTGGTTCCTGTCTGGAGGACTTCCGGGCGACTCCGTTCATCGAGTGCAACGGCGCCAGGGGCACCTGCCACTACTTTGCCAATAAATACAGCTTCTGGCTGACAACCGTGGATCCAGAAAATGAGTTTACCTTCTCGCCAGCCAAGGAGACGCTGAAGGGAGGCCAGGAGCGCTCCAGAGTCAGCCGCTGCCAAGTGTGCAGCAAGATCTTGTAGTAGGCAAAGGTGAAAGATGGAGGAGTGAGGCGGGGAAACATCAGGAGGGGATTCACTAACATTTCAAGAATTTATGATGGAGGATGAGATGGATTTAAAAAAGAACACGTGACTGACTGAATGGACCTTTCTCCTGTGCTGTGATGGTTTCAGAATCGAGTCGAGCAACATCGGCCCCATTTTGAGAGTTTTTTAATCCCCTGTAGGAATGAACGGCTTTTAAAAAAAGAAGAAGAAGCTGGAGGTAGGAGGAGGAAAGAGAAGAGTCCCAGTGTGAGCGATCTTCTCGAGATTATCACTGATAATGGTGCTATTCTTTATGTATGTGTTTATTACGTGTCAGCTTTCTTGTGACAGATGTCAGCGAGAATCATTCTCGGCTACCTCGGAGAGTGCCCCCACCCCCATTTAGCAAACAACTGCCCCGCACACACGTTAAGCACCCAATTTAAAGGTTATCAGCTCAGGAAGTTGGTCGTTATTGGTTCTTGTCGCTCCCATAGATACTGACAGCAGGCAGAAAGTCTCTACACCAACTCTGACGTCTGACTGTCATATCTATGGGACAGACAAGCCTACAAATGCTTTTCAATGGGCTGATCACGTTCGAAGTGGGTACATAAGAGCTTAATGTGAGATGAGAGTAAAATTACAGATTGCTGGTTGATTTTAAGGTTTTAAAGCGAGTTTGCATTATCTTATTGGGCTGATCTGAGCAAAGCAGATATAAAGCTTCACTGAAATCCCATCTTTGGGAAGATGAAACCTGTTTTCTTCATAAACTTTTTATTCTACGGCAGTTTAGCATCACGAAGGTGCCCACTGTAAACACACTGGGGATTTTTTCATGTGTTGCATCAATACCTGCAGTATATTTGATGTCGGCCACTTCATTATTGGTTTGAAAATCAACTTGCCAAGACATGTGACTTGCTTGAGGTAAAAATGGCGTTGAAGCTATCCTTTGTTTTTAAGTTTTTGTGATATTTGGATTATTTTTTGGTGCCTTACAATCGGACGTGTGAATTAAAGGAGTTTTAGCTTCATGTAAAGATTAAAAAAATCTGTGGAAAACTATAACTCATTAGCAAATTATTTTTTGCATAAACAAAAAAAGACTAGAAGTATTTTTTTTATTGGACTCCAACAAAAAAACATAAACAAAGCAAGTTTCATTTCTTTAAGTGCTGGTTTTCATATAGAAGGTGAGAAGCATCATCTGTTTTGGGGAACAGAAGGAACTTAGAAACAATCTAAAGTATTCCTAAACATGTCAAAGTCCCAGCGTAAGCTTCACGTAAGCCTGTGTACATTTCACAGTGGGACTCTCAGGTTGCTGCTACGTTACCGTTAGTATGACTTTAAAGGTCAAGTCAGATTTTTCTGTGCAACAGCTGAAATGACAATAGAGAGCTGTTGTTATTGCACTGATGTGGACACAGATGGTTCAGAACATCAAAGGGGCATACATATCTCCACCTCCACTCTCACAGGTTTTCTCTATGCTGCGACCAAACAAGTATTTCTTTTGATTATATCACACTTTTTAAGGCTGCCATTCGCTTGCATTTTTCAAAAAGACACAAAACACACGCTCTCTGATAGATGAATTATTGCTGTACATAGTGCTTACTGTATTTTTCAGCAAATCATGTTAGCGCAAAGGTCTATGATGTTGTTACTCGGTTCCTTTCTTTTGTTTTTGTGTCCTCGGACAGGTAAGAAGGTGGCAAAAGGACAATTCTGTGCCTTTAAATATAGATTTTGCAAAAACAAATACAAAAACACACAAAAAATTTGAAATTGTATCTGTTTTTGCATTAAATTTGGTTTTCCTCTGAGTCAAACAGGTTCATCTGTGCTTGGACAGTGGAAGCTACAGCATGACTTGTAACCACTACGACCTCTAGCACGTCTCTCTCTGCTGGTAGCCCTGACTTTAACGCTGTGCCACATAGTACATTTGTGTCTGTATTGTTTTTTTTGTAATCTAGATTTGTAATTATTGAGTCGTGACACTAGCCCCTGGTTTTATTTACTGAGAAGTGAGGGAATGGGAAGGTAATGATGTGTACATTAAATTTTATGGAAAGGAAAACATGCCTGTGTTTTTATATGGGAGCTATATTCACCGCTGATGATTTAGGATGCTAACAGCACACTTTATTGCCAGTTTGGACTTCACCGCTCGTTCAGAGCCAAATGGAGAAACATGCTTTAAGATCCCTGAGTGACAGAAAAGAAATGCAGTTTTCCTCAAAGAGGATCCATAACAAATCAAAAGTGGCAACGTAACATGTCTGTTCCTGTAACGTGTGTTTCTGTGCTCACACACTTTGAAATAAAGTCTCAAAACTACTTAACAAATGCATGTTTTTTGTTTTTAGCTCAACATGAGGAAGTGAAGTGAATTTAAATATAAAATCTGTAAAACCAAATGTTGCTGCCAGTGGTACTGGTTCATTTCACAAAGTGGATGTAATAGAGAAATAGAAGATACAGCCAGACGGTTGAAACATGAGCACATTTGGGTGTTCTGATAGGACAACGACTCCAAACACACATCAAAACTGTTTTTAGAATAGATAAAGCAGGCTGACATTTACAGAAGGGATAGGCCTTTCCAATGGCTCCATGGTCCATCTCAGAAAACCAACAACCTTTAATTAACTCTGCCATGCTGCCAAGAACAGTGGCCAATCCAGCTGGAAGTATGCGGTTGTTTATGTTGTTTACCAAAAGCATCTTAGCAAAGGACATTAACCCAAAGCTTAGTGGAGGAATCTACTTTTGACCATGTGTGGATTAGAGAAAATCCAAATTAAAATTAAACTTGTGCATCTGAATACCTTTTTTTTAGTCATTACAGATGTGTGCTTTAATCAATCACTACACCCTGGAAAGAAAACAGTTCAAAGAATTTATTAAAAGGCCAAAGTTACCATGCCATGTGACCATGATGATGTAAGATGCGCGAAAGTGATTAAATAAAAATAATTAAGAACAACTATTACAAAAAGGAAAAGGCCAAAACAATATCAGAAATGAAAATTGCAGAAGAGATAGATCACAAATTCTGTTTCTGCCTCTTAGTTTTTATTCACATTAATAATTTTTATATGTTTCTATTTAAAATTGGAATAATAAAACACAGATAGATAGATAGATAGATAGATAGATAGATAGATAGATAGATAGATAGATAGATAGATAGATAGATAGATAGATAGATAGAACCTTCGCTCCAGTCCAGTAGGTGGCGGTAGTTCACCTTTTCAAAAGAAGAAGAAGAAGCGGAACTCGTAGCACAACAACAACATTGTTAGCAGCATTAGCTCGCAAAAAAGCGAGGAGACTTTTTTCTTCTTATTTGGGTCCCATTAACAGGTGAGTGTAATAACCGAGGGCCGTCAGAGAGTGTGAATGTGCAGTCTGTTGCCCTGTGTGCTTGTACGGTCGGAGAATCGCACATTTGTGAGCCGTTTCAGCTATGTGCACAACGTTAGCTCTCAGGCTAACGCTAGCTCCTAACGTTTTATTTAGTGGTTGTGTGCAGAAGTCACTGCATGCAAAGAGTTCTCGTACAGGATGAAGATTAAGGTGTGATGATGAGGATGCAGCGCTGTTGGATTTGTCCTCCTTGGTGAAATAGTTAGTCGACAGCCAGAGAAAATGACTACACATTCATGAAAGCTGATTTCACGAGAGCTTTTTGTATTCTGCTCGTTGTATCCTGTTAATTACAACGTATACTCGGATACAGGCGTCATTGATACTTGTGGTAACGAGCGGTGTGCACGGATGGGTCCAGATACTCAGAAGGTTAGACGTCAAGATGTTTTGTGTGTCAGGTTTCTTTACTAAAACTCATATTTCTTGAACCACAGAGGCCTAGAGATACACGCAAGATTTACCACGGATACATCAGTTGTCTTTTTTTAAGATCTGAGGAGGTTTATTGCATACTGACTTGTCTCGTTATTAAGGGTTCAACCTTCAAATGGTTGGTGAGCTCCACAGTCAACATATCCCAGTTCAACAAGCATCTTTGGGATGTGGTCGAGCGACAGATTCTCATTATGAATGTGCAGCTGACAAATCTGGACTGACACTCAAAGCCATTATACAACACGCCTCATTCATACAAGCACTTGCTCTATGCTTTGAAATGCTTTCTATCTAACATTCATACACATTCATACTCAAATGGATGCATCGAAGAACAGCTTGGTATCTTGCCCAAGGATACACGCAGACTGGCCAACCTTCCAGTCAGTAGATGATCTAGTCTACCGCCTGAGCAACAGCCACCCCATACAGTGTGATGGGGTTAGGGGTGCTGATCATGCAAATGTGGACCAGAATGGTTCCAGCATCTTGTTAAATCTGTGCCTTTTCTAAGCAGCATTTGTATTTTTCTATTCTTTAACTTACTGCTCTGACTGAGGTCGAGCCCGTTGTCCAAACAATTGTGTTTGACCTGGGCTAAAAGTCGATGTTTGAATCAACTGTTATTACTGTTGACAGAGGCCAAGTGGAGATAATCTTGCATAAGAGCACAAAGGAATTTATGCTTTGATGGCAGAGTGATAAAGTCACAGCTGTGCAGTCACAGCAAACATCAGGTATAAATAAACAGTGCTGAGTAACAATAAGTGACCATAGGTGTGTGAAGTTGAAATAGTGTGTGTGTGAGGTCAGGCAGAGTAGAGCCAGTGTGACTCATTCAGGAGGATGGATTTAAAAAAAGAAAAGCAAACACCCACAGTGGTGGGGACCATGATTTGATCTGTTAATACCTGGTTAAAGCATGTGTCTGTAGCTGTAATGCTTAAAAGTATAAAAGGTAAATTAAAAAGTTGGAAGTGAACAGCAACAAGATCCACTGTTGGATTTCTCACCGATTTTTACACTGGCTGCCATCAGAACTACTTTAACTCTACTCAACATAGAGTCAGCAAGGTGTTAAAAATGTTCAGTTGGTGAGCCAGTGTGAGTTGTACCCTCAGGAGTTGCATCCAATCTGGTCTTCTGCTGCTGTAGCCCATCTGCTTCAAAGGTTGATGCTCTTTTGTCTGCCTGTCAAGAATTAGTCGACTCTGCTCATTCAAAAAGGAAAAAAAAGAAGGTAGTCCATTCCATGTTTTGGGAATAACTTGTCCATTCCAGTCTAGTTAATTGGACGAATAATACTCAACTTCGGGTTTTCAGTTAATCCATGAAGGGTGAACAAGCAAAGAAGTCAGAAGTAGAGCAGGGCGATATGGCCAAAAATATTTATCACGATATACATTTAAAAGTTTGCGATAACGATATAACTGACGATATAATTGACACTAGACAAAATACTTTACAACTCCACAACTTTATTAGTGCAAAAAACCCCATCAATGTATTTTCACTTAAACAAGCAGCTGTTTTTTATGTGCATTAAAGTTATATAAAAATTTTACAGTGCAAATGCAAATTCCTTGCTGACAGTTTAACCAAAAGGCATTTCCAGTGGAAATTGGCCGACATATCCTCAGCATAACCATGTATAATAGCCACAAAACTTAAAAAAGGTTATACACACACAATACGGTAATATTATGTTGAAGCACAGTACGTATCACTCCGCGAGGCTCCTGCCTACGATAGCCGTAATGCTCCGACAATCCATCAAGCTGTGGGGGTTCGTAGCTTAGCAAAGTCGCACTAAAACATTTGACAGATTTTCGAGCGCCGTGTACATAAAATCGTTTCGAGGTCAGTAAACACAACCAGAGTTCATACATAAGGCACACAGGATTATAAGGGGCACTGTCGATTTTCAGAAAAATCAAAGGATTTATTTTAAGTGTGCCGTATTTTCCAAAAAACACGGTAATAACGACGGCCCGCTAGCATGCTCTACCAAAAATAGTGCTTTGTTGTGTGTCTGACGGACGAAAGCTAAACCAGTTCCACACCAGTGAAGTTGCATTTTTACAAACCAATTCTGGTTCATCTGTTTCATTCAACGATCCGCTTTCGCTCTTCTCATTCTGCGTCGCCGCCATGTGCGTATGTAAACAAAGGCACTGCGCATGCGTGTTTTACCCATATTCTATGGCGATATTTCATTTTCTTATCGTTGCCCAAAATTACACCGGTATTACCGTGAACAGTATGATACAGCCCAGCCCTAGTCAGAAGTTCAACAACAGAAACGATGCAAAGCCAAATCAACTAGATCATCTAGCTAGTGTACTTACGGTGCTGGAGCAGTGTTGATCGGTCCAACGTGAGATTCACTACATGTGGACTTAGTATGACCTGAGGTCCCAAAATCACCACTTCTTGCTGCTACTTTTTCCAGCCCCCCAGAAAACACACAGTGCCTGGTAGACCCCATGAGAAAGGCTTTAATCTGCACTCCTACTGCGCCAAGTCAGAGTGATCTTACTGGCTGACTGTACAAATGAAAACACACAGAAATTCATTACAAAAACCACATTCAAAATAACTAATCTGGCACTCGCAGCAAGGTGTACCTAACGAAGTGGCCAGTGAGTGTAAATAGTTGTTAGACACAGACTTTGACTTGAAATTTAAATAAGTACCCCATAAATACTGCTGGTGTTATACTCCTTGACTTCAATATATCTTAATTTATTTGAATAATTTTTTTTTTTTTTAAAGAGGAAAATACACAAATTTGTAATTTTGGACGACACTGTTGTTGCTGTTTTCTTTTTTTTAAAAACTTCCAGTAAAAACTATGCAGAATAAAACCTTTCATAATTAAAGAAAAAAAAGAAAAAACTTATGAGCTATGTGATTCTTTGCCACTAGGTGGCAGTACTCGCTGTCTGAAAGTGAGAGAGGGGAAAGAGCTAATGTAAGAAAGGAGAAATGAGAAATCACTCAGCAAGTCTCGAGTGCAGGTTTCAGAGATGGTGAAGAGAAAGCAGGAGAGGAGGATTCATCAAAAAGTGTGGTGAAAGATGCAAACACAGAAAACAGGGAGTTTAAATGTGTTTGATAAATGTGCCTTAAGAGTTGGGAGATGGACTCAACCTAATTGATCCCTGACGCTTAATTTCAAAATGCCAGCCAAGTAATCAGGTTCACTTTAAATAACTGTCATGCCAGTTAGACGAGAGAAAGATGAGGTGCAGTGACTTTAACTCTCAGATGAGGCAAGAAGAAAAAAGATGATTTGGATTGTGATGGAAATCCGAGGAGAGGGAGCAGTATTTCCAGTCTGAAACTTGACTTCTTTTCTTTAAAAAAGCAGAGAAATCAGAGAAAGTGAGGAAACAAGTTTAAGAACTGAGCCTCTTTCAACACTTGCTGCTCAATTTACACCACCCTTCTTTCTAACAGGGGAGACAGATGCAGGTAGGTGGAGTGGAGTGGGGTGGGAGTGCTTCCAGAGGGAGCTCAGCATGCATCTTAGTTCAGCATTTAGAAAACATCTCCACATTTTGCCACTTTGTTCACCGTCTCAGGTACGCTGGAATTTTCGGACACCCACTCGAACATGTCCTATGTCTTCATCAACGACTCGTCGCAGACCAGCGTGCCTCTGCTGCAGTCGTGCATCGATGGAGACCTACCCTTCGCCAAGAGGCTGCTAGAGACCGGATGCGACCCCAACATCCGTGACAACCGGGGCCGCACCGGCCTCCACCTAGCCGCCGCCAGAGGGAACGTGGAAATATGCCGCCTCTTGCACAAGTTTGGGGCCGATCTGCTGGCGACGGATTATCAGGGGAATACGGCGCTGCACCTGTGCGGCCACGTGGATACGATACAGTTCCTGGTGTCCAACGGGCTGAAGATCGACATCTGGTAAGAATTCAGAGTTCAGGTGATGACAGTGAGCTGTTTCCACCCTGAGCAACTTAATGTTCTCTCATTTTAACTCCACTTTTAATTTCATGTATATCAACTATTCAGAATCATGTAGTCATGCATGATTCATGTTGATATGGTAGAAGCTAAAAGCCATGTGGTGTACTGAGACTGTTTGGGTTGTAATACCCTCTCTAAACAACTTAAATCTGCCCTTTAGAGATTTCTGAATGAATGAAAATAGCACTAAACTCAAATTAAACTGCAATGAGCAAAGCTGCTCTAGAGATGATCTGAATCCACAAAGAACTGACAACAGAAAAGAAGCAAAAAGAAACAAATTTAAAATTGAGCAGACAGCAGTACTCTGAATCTTCAGTCGGAGGTTGGTGTTAATTCTGTCAGAGTATTCATTTAATGTTATTTGGGTTGTTTTTTCTTTGTAACTGCTTATTGAGCATCTTAAATATATAAAGTTAGTTGGGGAATTTGAATCAAAGTATCATAAATTTCATGAATGAAAGAAATATAACTAAAAGATAAGTCTTTTCTATGTAACTGCTGCTAAAATCCCACTGGTGGAATTCACCTTTCACCTCTCAGCAGAGCAAATCGAATGACTTCCTGTCCCCTCGGGGGGAGTGCACTGTTGCTCCCCTCAGAGGAGACGAGAGGAGTATTTGGTTCTGTTTGTTTGCAGTTTTCAAACTATTGTGTTCAAATCGTGTGTGATGGTAAACACCAATGAGAGTTCGAGCTGATTTCATTTTGAGGGAAAATCGGGTCAAGGTTGCACCAGATGTGAAAATTGTTAAAACCTTTAGATCACGCACATTTTTCTTTTGTATGGATCGTCTTCAACCTTCACAACCATTTACTATCATCTTGGGCACCATGAGTAGCATTTCACCTTTACCAACTTTTGGGTTATCAAGTAAGTTGTGAACAAACTAAAGCTGAATATCTGATGTTTCTCTGGGAGACTTTAAAGCTCTGATAAATAATCCTGTAACTGAAGAGTGCAATAAACCAGACTTTGTGTTTTTGCTGGTACTGTGATATCGCTCCCCAGCAGACACAAAAATGATCACGTGAGCATGAACACAACAGGAAGTCTCTGAACTCTTCATGCATGTAAATCTAAACCAGTGTCTGAAAGTGTCAGACATAGTACACATTTTGCTGTGTGTGTTCAAATGCTTACAAGATGAATGGATACGGATAAGCTAACAGATCTCAGTCACCCCATGGCAAACACAAGAGATGACCTCATGCTGCTGCTGTACTGATTACCCTCTTTTTAGACTGTTAGACTTGTCTGAAAGATGCCCCTGATGAAGCTGCTGAAATATGACACAAACACTTAGATACGTTCTGGTTTTTCAGGGAATATTTGGGAGTTGTGAAATTGTTTTAATTCACTAAATGAGGTCATCACTTACTGCTATGAGTTGATGTTACGTAAATCACCCATACCCACGACAAAGCCAGTACCAAGGCCACCTGACTCATTGTTTGCTGGGATTACTAAAAAGGATTCAGTGCTTTCAGTTTTCAGTTGAACTTAACTAAAACATTAGCTTTTAATTCTACTGTGCAGACTAATCATATTGTTTTTATCTGCAGGCTACATGTGTGACTGTAGTTATGTATGCACAGTTGTGGAACAGCATATTCACATCATGGAGGTTTCCTGGTTCAAGTTACAGTGGGGCAAAAAAGTATTTAGTCAGCCACCGATTGTGCAAGTTCCCCCACTTAAAATGATGACAGAGGTCAGTAATTTGCACCAGAGGTACACTTCAACTGTGAGAGACAGAATGTGAAAAAAAAATCCATGAATCCACATGGTAGGATTTGTAAAGAATTTATTCGTAACTCAGGGTGGAAAATAAGTATTTGGTCACCTCAAACAAGGAAAATCTCTGGCTCTCACAGACCTGTAACGTCTTCCGTAAGAAGCTTTTCTGTCCCCCACTCGTTACCTGTATGAATGGCACCTGTTTGAACTCATCATCTGTATAAAAGACACCTGTCCACAGCCTCAAACAGTCAGACTCCAAACTCCGCCATGGCCAAGACCAAAGAGCTTTCGAAGGACACCAGGAAAATCAGAATCAGAATACTTTATTGATCCCTGGGGGAAATTATTTTTTGTTACAGTGCTCCATTTTAAACCAACATTAAGACAAGACAGACAATACACTAACTAAGAATAGTACAATATATACATATATATACATACATACATACATAAGTCACTTATAAATAAATATTTGGAAAAGAAACATGTGTAGCTGTAGCAGCAAACAGTGTGTTAAGTGGATGCGTTGTACAGGGAGATGGCCACAGGCAGGAATGATTTCCTGTGTCGTTCAGTGGTGCTTTTCGGTAATCTCAGTCTCTCACTGAACGAGCTCCTGTGGCTGACCAACATGTCATGGAGTGGGTGGGAGGTGTTATCCAACATTGTCTTTATCTTGGACAGCATCCGCCTCTCCGACACCACCTTGAGGGAGTCCAGCTCCATCCCCACAACATTGCTGCCCTTACAGATTAGTTTATTGAGTCTGTTGGCATCTGCGACCCTCAGCCTGCTCCCCCAGCATGCAACAGCATAGAGGATCGCACTGGCCACAACAGACTCATAGAAAATCCTCAGCATTTTCTGGCAGATGTTGAAGGACCTCAGTCGCCTCAAAAAATAGAGACGACTCTGGCCCTTCCTGTAAAGTGCTGTGGTGTTTTTAGCCCAGTCCAGTTTATTGTCAATGTGTACTCCAAGGTATTTATAGTCCTCCACAATGTCAACACTGACCCCCTGGATTGAAACAGGGGTCAAGTGTTTCCTGGTCTTCCTGAAGTCCACGATCAGTGAAAAGTATTGTAGACCTGCACCAGACTGGGAAGAGTGAATCTACAATAGGCAAGCAGCTTGGTGTGAAAAAGTCAACTGTGGGAGCAATCATCAGAAAATGGAAGACATACAAGACCACTGATAATCTCCCTCGATCTGGGGCTCCACGCAAGATCTCATCCCGTGGGGTCAAAATGATCATGAGAACGGTGAGCAAAGATCCCAGAACCACACGGGGGGACCTGGTGAATGACCTGCAGAGAGCTGGGACCAAAGTAACAAAGGTCACCATCAGTAACACACTACAACGGCAGGGAATCAAATCCCGCAGTGCCAGACGTGTTCCGCTGCTGAAGCCAGTGCATGTCCAGGCCCGTCTGAAGTTTGCCAGAGAGCACATGGATGATACAGCAGAGGATTGGGAGAATGTCAGGTGGTCAGATGAAACCAAAGTAGAACTTTTTGGTATAAACTCAACTCGTCGTGTTTGGAGGAAGAAGAATACTGAGTTGCATCCCAAGAACACCATACCTACTGTGAAGCATGGGGGTGGAAACATCATGCTATGGGGCTGTTTTTCTGCCAAGGGGACAGGACGACTGATCCGTGTTAAGGACAGAATGAATGGGGCCATGTATCGTGAGATTTTGAGCCAAAACCTCCTTCCATCAGTGAGAACTTTGAAGATGAAACGAGGCTGGGTCTTCCAACATGACAATGATCCAAAACACACCGCCCGGGCAACAAAGGAGTGGCTCCGTAAGAAGCATTTGAAAGTCCTGGAGTGGCCTAGCCAGTCTCCAGACCTCAACCCCATAGAAAATCTGTGGCGGGAGTTGAGAGTCCGTGTTGCTCGGCGACAGCCCCAAAATATCACTGCTCTCGAGAAGATCTGCATGGAGGAATGGGCCAAAATACCAGCTACTGTGTGTGCAAACCTGGTAAAGACCTATAGTAAACGTCTGACCTCTGTTATTGCCAACAAAGGTTATGTTACAAAGTATTGAGTTGTATTTTTGTTATTGACCAAATACTTATTTTTTCCACCCTGATTTACGTATAAATTCTTTACAAATCCTACCATGTGGATTCATGGATTTTCTCTTCACATTCTGTCTCTCACAGTTGAAGTGTACCTCTGGTGCAAATTACTGACCTCTGTCATCATTTTAGGTGGGGGAACTTGCACAATCGGTGGCTGACTAAATACTTTTTTGCCCCACTGTAATACAAAACTCGTGTGTTGGATAAAAGAAATAATAGATTTATTTTGTTCTTACTGCAGTAACCACAACGGATCGACTCCTCTGGTGCTGGCGAAGAGACGCGGAGTCAACAAGGATGCTATTCGTCTGCTGGAGGGGCTGGAGGAGCAGGAGGTGAAAGGCTTCAACAGAGGAGCCCACTCCAAACTGGAGACCATGCAGATGGCTGACAGTGAGAGGTGAGCAGAGCTGGAAGGAGAGAGGGTGGAGAGCCAATCGGGACAGATCATGCAGCCAAAGCATGATCTGTCCTGATTGGCTCTCTCCTGCAAAGCAGGTAGAGTTTCAAGCAAGACTTCACACAGCTTTAAGAGCAATAATACTGACCCAGAGAACTGTTCTGTGCCTGCTTTAAATTAGACTTAAAATGAGATTCTGGAAGGGTCTATCTTCATTTTAGCTCCTACACTGATTGTGGGTTTTCTTAGCTTTACCACAGAAAAAAGGAACAAGAACAGAGTTACATGTGAGCGATAACAAACTTCTGTGTGTGTGTGTCTCAGTGCGATGGAGAGCCACTCCTTACTGAACCCGAACCTGCAGAGCACCGAGGGCGTCCTGTCCAGCTTCAGGACCACCTGGCAGGAGTTTGTGGAGGACCT
This sequence comes from Rhamphochromis longiceps, assembly GCF_057381845.1. Taxonomy (NCBI): domain Eukaryota; kingdom Metazoa; phylum Chordata; class Actinopteri; order Cichliformes; family Cichlidae; genus Rhamphochromis; species Rhamphochromis longiceps. Next base: position 34,530,952 of record NC_140559.1, on the reverse strand, counting down.
GGGCTTTTGGAGGGTCCTGCTGCTGCTGGTGGTCATCGCCCTCCTCTCCCTGGGCATTGCCTACTACGTCAGTGGGGTCCTGCCTTTCTCCACCAGCCAGCTGGAGCTGGTGCACTGAGTAAAGGCTGGGAAGAAGGGTGCGGAAGAGGCAGTAAAATAAATGAATGAAGGTCTGCGTTCAGCTTTGTGTATAGAACAAAAACCCAGAGTTTTGTTTCTTTGTTGCCCACATTTGATCCTTTTTTATTGTGGTCTTAACAACATCATATGATCCTGTTAGTAAAGCGACGCAATTTAAAAAATATTATAAATATTTTTAGGTGATTAACGAGAGAGGGCGGTGACTCAGAGACTTCATGTGTGGCCTAACACCTCGACTCATTGATAGACTCATTTCCTCTTCCTCACACTTGTCATGTCATCCCTGTTTGCTCTGTTACAAGCTGTATATTGCTGATGTTTTGTATCTTTTCATTGTTTTCTCTCACTTGTTATTTATTCAAATGTCTTTGGTGTGAATTTTTCCCTCGCTGTCTTTCTTTCACACAAATACCTGCAGCCTTTCTGACGGGAAACAGTTTTGTCAGGATAACAGAGCCGACTGCAGAGAAACACCTGGGCTGAGTTTAGATGAAGCTTCAGGTTTAACTGGGATTATGGCAGCAGATTAATGCTTCTTACTTTGTTGTATATTCATTTTATCTTAATGTGCTTTTGTTAAAGGTTTTCAGTGTTTATTCCATCAAACATTTGAAGTCATTTAATGTGCAAAATGAATAAAATCATGACTGTAATCTGCATCAGGTTAGAGCGTCACTTTGTTACCAACTCAAAACTTTATTGGCACACAGCAGCTAACCTGAGCTTTTTACAAAGCGCAAAGAAAACAGGAAAGACTGCAAATCTGTAGAAACAGGCAGGATTAGTACTCGCTGTAAATGAATATACATACAGAACTTGCTCTCACCAATGGGGGGAAAACCTTCAGCTGTTACTGATCTTTGATGATTCAGCATTTTAATGATCTGGGTGACGGTAAGAAAGATGTTACAAAGAAAAACAAACACTTGAGATTCTTGTTTGTACCGTAAATTGTTGGAAGACCGCAAATCAAGCCTTACTGGAAGCTTTTTCAGGTATAAGCCGTACTTTCATTCAGTGATTGTACACATTGAGTGTACAGTCATTTGTACCCACCTTTTTGCTCACACTCATTTGCAAATGTTCAGTTACCCCGTACCCACTGCTGTTGAAGAGCTTTGAGACACACAGAACAATAACAGTTTCACTGAGGAAGAAAGATGGACAATGTCACACTCTCACCCATGGCTGTTTATTGTCCTGTTTTTTAGTGACATATAGACCCTCCCCTGGATGTGCCCTGTTAGAAAAGAGAATATCCTGTCAAATTAAGGCTAAGACTGTTAAAACCAGGCTGTGATGTGTTTGACTTCAACTAATATCAGTACATAAATGTGTCACCGCTTTTTTCCGTTACATAATGTGGTAAAGTGCTGTAGGCTACATGTTTGGTAAAAATGATTTAAACAGAAGTAGTTTTGTTTTGACATTCTGGTTTTAGTTTGAGTGTGAATATAGCACACAGCCCTGCAAGTTCAAATTTTATTCACCATATGCAGTGGCAGGTTGCCCTGCAGTGGAATGAACCCGACCTTACACACACAACACAGACATCACATGGGGATACAAGTCAGAGAACGGTTGCATTACAGAAAAACCACTGAAATGTATACTACAATGGGAAAGTACAAGAGGAACAAAAGAGACCTCTACTCATGCTGTGCTGGAGGAGGACAGCATGAGAACAGGAAACAAAAAAACTCCTCTGCACAGAAAGCACATAAATGTCCACAGTACAACATTATAGAGCACGTGACCAGCAACAGGGGTGGGTAGGGGATGAGGAGTAATCCCAGGCAACACACTGCGCCGACTCTCCAGCACAGGCCCAGACCCGCCCGTGTTCCCCAGGAGGCAACAAACATCGAAGGCGTTGGAAGGGGAGGGGGATGAGTGAGTGCTTATCAGTGTAAGTGTATGTGTGTGCGTGTCCATAGTTCAGCTGAGACAGTGTCCTTCGCCCTGCCAGGCTAAGGAAACAGTCTTCCAGCCAACCCAGGTGGCCTTGCAAATATGACATCCATTATTAATTGAAGTCATGTTTAGTCCACATAACGGTTTCAGTGAACCATGCACTGCCCAAACACATTCAGACTTGCTAAACCAAAACAAGGCAAAGCTTCAGATAAACCTGCATAAGGTTACTCTACATTTACACTTTGCTCTTTGAATGCTTTGCCTTGCAGTGTCACACCTAAGAGGATATTCAGTTTTAATAAGCTTCACCAGGCCTTTGCATGTAAGTCGTCATCATGTTCAGTCATCTGATGAGAAAAATCAGCCATGGCATATTGTCAGACTCATGGTAAAAGCCCTCGTACGGCCCACTTTGATCTCAAGGGTGCAAAACCTGCAAAACTCCCCTTTGTGTCAGTGTGAACAGTACGACTCGTGCAGTTTTACTGCATGATGTAGAAATACTGCTGCAGTAATGAAAGAACATGTGCTCACTAGTATAAAAACAAAAGGTTATGGTAGTGATTAAATTTCAAGAAAGTAACTCACGTTATTTCACAAAAAAAGTCTTTTTATTTTAATCAGAATATATAACAAAAACAAAATCCCCCACAAAAAATTACATTTTCTATGTTTTAAGTGTTATTGTTTATCTATTACTTAATTGTTTTAGTGTAGTATGAATGGCAGTGGGGGATTCTTTTATGCAAACTGTAAAAGAGAAAATACACTATCAATTCAGAATCTCATGTCCAACATCACATATTCCAAGGTTGTCCAGTGGGCCAGATTAGAGTCTCTGCTGGGCCGATTGTGGCCCTCCGGCCATAGGTTTGACACTCCTGCCCTAGAACATGCTGTCCAAACATCTTTCTTTTTTCGCTGTCTTACAGCTGCTAACATTTCAGATTAGGTAAAATTACAGTTGATGACATAATAATGTTGAACTGTCTTAGCAGTTCAGTGAAACTATGAAATCAGCTCCGCCTGAGAGTCAGGCATCATCCATGCATACATACACTACCACTGTTACAGTATCACGCTATGATATACCGCGCTATATTGTAACATACATACAATTCTATTCTGATGTTGTGTTCTCGTGTTCTACACTGTTCTATGACATTATATTCACGAGACCCCTGGTGGGCTGTGAAGGAACTGCAGTGTCAAATAAACTATTCTAAGTACTTAAGGGGAAAAAAGCTGCTGATTGTTATTTAACAGAATTTGAACTTTGCGCGATTTCTAAATGTCTAAATGAATTAAAAAAAAAATAAAATTTTGATCAAAAAGTCAAAAATTAATAACACCGTGATTCTGAAGTGAAGGGGGCAGTATCATTCGGCGTGAGATAAAAACGTCCGAACGCGTAAAGATCGCTCTCCATTTAATAACCGAAATTATATTTTGATCAACAGCTTATTAGTATACAACAGAGAGCTGCAACAGTTATGAAAAATCACGTATTCCGCATAAACCTGTCGTTTTTACCATCGAAAAAAACGATTTACTGTTGATTTATTGACATAGAAATTGGGTCTAGACTCTCGTGCTTGAGCAATAATTGGCCATCATTAATAATCAGAGCCAGGAGGCCGAGCCTAATACTACAGCGCTGCACACAAGCCTGTGCAAATCGTTTGGCTCAACCTGAGGCCCTTTAGGCCACTAAATCCAATGTGGCCGCTCATCTGATCGTTTAAAACCTGTTTTAAGTCGTTTTTGGTACATTCAAAGTGTAGGCTTTAGGTTTTTAATGTGTATATCGCACATGTGTAGCATTCATTTCATTCTTTAAGGAAATTCGTTTAGTGAATGACAGACAGAAAACTTTTTTTATTTTCCAAAGAGAGAAAAAAGACAGATTTAAATAGCTCTACATACTATTATCATGCTGACTTTCCGATCAAGTCAGTGATGAAATAGGACATAATGTTATCAATGTAGTCTTTTCTGTGTGTTGATAATACCACACATAACGATCATACCGCGTTTTGTCAGTTTTCAACCAGTGAATCATTAATTTGACCTTAAACACTTTGGTGGATGTGAGCAATCATTACATCATTTAATCCGAATTCTGTCGGAAAATACAAAGAGAAAAAATATGCAGTGATTTGTGTTAAATAGTAATAAATAAATAAATGCTGATGTAAAAATTACCGAACAATTTGTCTTCTTTGTATCCGCCTCAGAAAATGTTTGTGTGGAGAGCGAGAGGGTTTGCTTCATTAGATTCTGAGAGGTGTGGACTAATTTCTGCTTCTTATTTAACAAAAAATAAATGTAAACATACGTTTAAAAATATTAAAATGAATCCAAGAAGCACTGTGGCCTAAAAATGTATTCATGTGTATTGTTTAATGGCAGAATCACGCGTTTGACGTTTATAAAATGGATTCTAATAGGAAAAGAAGGTGAGCCTGGCTTTACATAATTTATTTTCATTTGTCAAACCACGTGTTTCCGTCTGGAAGGAGGAACTCTTAACCTAAGCCGAGGCCTGATGGAGCAGGCGAACCACGAAGTGTCCGTGAAAAACTTCACCGTGAACACATTCAGGCCTGTGAGGCCTGAAGGCACTGAAGGTGAACGTGTATCGCCTCACTCAGGCAGTGGTGTAAGCACACTGTTTATTTAATCACACACAGCTGAAGCAAGATATTAGAAAAATAAGAAAAAAGTAAATTAAGACAGGAAACAAAAGCTTTAATCGGTGTAAAAAAATCATAATAATAATTATAAGCTGCACACATTAATAAGCTGAAGCGCATTAATAAGTTAAAGGTTGCCAGGTATTGATCCTAAAAGTCTTCAGACGTCTGCCTGGGACGTATTTGATGGATGGTGGCCATTCATCTGCAGAGGAGGACGATGGCTCAGAGGCTCCGACGCCCCATTTACATCATGTCGTTCATCTCCGGGTCCAAAGCGTCGGAGAAGACGTGACAAGTACGTGGAGCAGTGAGATTTCAGGAGCCATCCACACACAAGGCCGCAAACCAAAAAGACCACAGCTGTGATGCAGACAGCGACCAGAGTTCCCAGTCCGCTTACTTCTAAAGTCGTCTGTGTTGGCTGCAGAGGATACAAGAGCAGAAATGTGATCAGATTCATGGAACTTTACATGAAGCTGTTTCAGGTCTGACATATAGCCGTAATGATGTTATCTATTCAATCGGGGGGCACCACATTGCTCTTTATGTGGTGTCTTAATACTGAATCTCTTCCTGTGGCAGGCTAAATATGTGTCAGTAGTGATGTCATATGACATGTTGCAAAAATGGGTTGCATTTATGTTAGTGGTATACATTTTTACATAATATAAAGTATCATATCGCATTATCTGTTATATAGCGACATGCATTTATGTTCATTAGCGCACAGAACTGTGAGACAAGCCGAGAAAAGTCTCAGAGTGTGGGGCTCCAATGATAATGGCCTCACCAATCGCCAGCAAAGCGCAGTACATGTACATTAATGCAAATATGTATGACAACTGGAAACAACAAACTTGTTTTATTGATTGAGACAAATAAGACGCTCTGCAGTGTCATCAGAATATGAAAGCACGCGAAGAGGAAATACGAGCTGATTCAAGAGTAAACAAATGCGTCAAAGCCTCGATAGTTTCGCCTCACTTGACAGAACTGTGACTGATGTGGACAAGAAGACTGATGTGATGATGTGATTTACTTTTTCAACACTTTGATTTTGTTTTTTTACTCTTTACATATCAGCATAAATAGCAGTATTGTAAATTTCCCTGATATGATTTGGAGGTTGCATCCACACCTGAGCGAGCAGCTTCACCACCAGTTGGGCCTGCAATAAATTAAGAGACACTCAGCTACTGTGTGCAGATTTGAAAATGAATATGCACCTATAGGTAAGACACTGGCCTGATGGGATTGACCTCAGGACTGCTCCACCGTCCTGCACTCAAAGGATATATTAGTTTTAACTGAAGATTAGGTGCTCTGTGAGGCACGAAAATGCTGTTTAACAATATTTGACATGGTTTTAACATGTTTATAATGCCCGTCTTTCATTGAACAGGGTTGAAAATCAGTGTTTTTGTGTTTACTCGGAAAAACAAGGAGTTGTGGATGGACTGTGAAAATCAAAGACAGATGTAGTTCTATAAATAAAGGAACAGAAATTTTGTCTTCCTCTAATAATGTGGGTAACATGGTTGCACTGGTTTCTGACACACTCAGACTTGTAAGAAATATTACATTATGTTTGACTCATAGTGTCAGCATGGGACTCCATCCTTTCACTTCCTCTTCGTCTATCTCAGAACGTGTTGGTCTGTCTCACCCTGTTGCAGGCTGAATGTGTTTCACGAACAGTGTTCTGTCATTTAATATATGTTGAAATCAACATATATTAAATAACAGAAATAAGTAAATTGGTTTAACAATTATAAAATATGAGCAACAGCAGAATATTTTTTAAAGTATTTATAATTTTATTTGACTATTATCAAGAAGTTGGAACAGGATAAAAATCCCATTCTCAAGAGCAGTTTGATTTCAGTTTGTTTGTTGATCAAAATCTGATTATCTGCCCTCGTCAGTGCCTCCTCCTCCTCTTTGCTGTTGCAGAGTTCTCCATAACCACTGCTGATGGATCTCAAATTTGTGTCTTCTCCACATTGTGATCGTTCCCCACCAACACTTGTGTGTACACGGTCTGAATTTATCAGGCATCAGATATCAGAGGATCCAAAAGGCTGCTGTAAAGAAGAACATGAACATGGTCCATGTCCAGCGAGGACAAGAAGACAGGACAGAAATGTTGGTCACTGCAGTTTGTAAGTTTTAACTGGATATCCCATTCACATCTGTCTGTGGCTAATAAAAAACTAAAACTGTATACTGCTGGATCCTTTTGGGACTGCCCCCAAATCTTACTTTGTCAAGCGAATAAGAGTTAAAATAAGTCAGCATCTCTGCCAAAAAATAAATAAATAAATCCCTTCATGGAAAGATCTGTGGCTGACCACACAAGGGCCCACCAAGTCAGCACTGAAGACGTGGTCTGACCTCATCACTCCCAGTCTGGGTCAGAAAAGTAAGCTGCGCCTTTGAAATGAAGCGAAAGTCACTTGTGTTCAAGGCAGTAAGGCTTTGTATATAAAGCTATATCTAACCACTTCGCCGTGAAAGTGTGACCAGTAGAAATTAAAACCGAATGCGCAGCAGAAAGACGAACAAACAACACCAATCACGCTGTTTTGTAACTTTGGAGTCACGTGTAAAAATAAATAAAACACACACATTTAGAGGCAATGTACTCACCATCAGTGTAGGCTTTAGCGTGCTGGTCAAGGATTCAGGGACGATCTCTCGAACTCGCAGGCGCACAGCTGAGCTGTGTCGCTCCGTCTTGTCCACGTCACAGAAATAAACGCCTCGATCCCTCAGGTGAACTCGCTTTATGGTGAGGGACAGGTCTGCCCTTTGGTACCAGTCTGATGATATTGATACCCGGCTTTCAAAGCCATTCCCCTCAGTAACCTGGGGAGGATTCAGCTCCAGCACCACCTCTCCGTCTCGCCTCCACTGCGCAGACTTCACCCTCTGACCTGCTGTGATGGAGCGGCACGGCAGTGCAGCATCCTCACCCTCATCTGCAACAACTTCAGAGGGCAGGAATACTTGCAGATCAGTGAGCTCTAGCTTCCCTTTCTTCTTGCATGTAAAGTCATACATGCCCTGGTCATTTAAATCTACACTTGTCAGTTTTAAAAAATCGCTGCTTACAGTCACCCGGTCAGTGTAAGCTCGCCCCGGCTCCCAGTGACCATGAAGAGACGCCACCACCTGAATGCTGCGGTCCTTCAGGTGTAGATTCAGTGCCCCGTGTCCCTTCATGCACTCATCTGAGAGTACAAACTTAACATCATCCCCTACACTCGCCTGGATCAAGTCTCCAAAGACCTGGCTGATAAAAACTAGAAGAACAGCTGCAGAAAATGGTAACCGTATCATCCTGTCCGAGTGGTAGTGAAGGGACTTAAATCCAGCTCAACGCGTAAAGGGTCCTTTCGGAAGAGAAAACTCCTTCTAAGCAGGGTAGAGCAGGGCGGGCCAAGGTAGTAGAGAATAAAACTTTGCGAAGTTAATTATAATGTATTTGCTATAGAAACATAATATAAAGCAATCCTGGCCAGTAGCAAGAAGAATGAAATATAAAAAAGAAAAGAAAAATCCAGCGGCGAGCAGACAGCTTCCCCACACGTCCTCTTCCCTCCTTTCGTCGTTCTTTAGTTGCTGAACTAATGTAAAGGGGAACAGCAGCTGTCACTTTTCTTATAAATACCGACCATATCTCATTGATCATCCGGGTCAATACTTACCCTGAGCAGACGTCTCAACCATGCCCTGCTCTCCGCTTTATAACGGTGGTTAGCGTTTCGTCCCATCAAAGCTCTACGGTATCACCAGCTTATGTCCGCAAGGCTAATCCTGCGTCTGTTTACAACCTCACAGCTGTGTGGGTTTGAAAACCTACGTCACTACACACTGCTCGCCGCAACACCACACCCGCTTCCCCCGTGCATTTCCTGCTTTCTTTTCTTTCTCGTCTTACAACTCACTAAGATAAAGGGTAACGGAGGAAGCTGAATAAAAGATAAATACAAATAGAAAAATTATTTATATAAATAAACTTATTTATATAAGTTAGTTAAAGGCATGGGAAAGTTAGTAAGGATCTTTTTCTTCACTCTGGATTTAGGAGGACTCCAGCCGTTCAGGTAACTCGTTAGCTTCCCTGACGCTAGCTACAATGTTCACGGTTTCTCATGGATATCCAGCAAGTGTGAAGTTGTTGACACGTCCCCCGGGTTATTGTAACTGCTCAGACAAGGTACAGCTAATGGAAAACGAGGCAACTCTAAAGGAAGGACTAGGCTTAGCATGTTGGCCTTATAGCATGCTAAGTTGGTGTAGCCTGCGCAGACTACGTCGACGAGTACAAATATGGCTTTTTCTTTGGGGTTTTCTCTCCTGTGTGCGACCAGAACTCAAGTTACGTTTGTTTTGACCATGAAAATACACAAATGGTGTTTGTCCAACATTGTACAAATGAGTCTAAAGACACGAGACAAGGCAGGGTGTGGCAGCGGAAGAGCATACACCACACTGCCTAAAAAGTATTCACTTGTCTGCCTTCACAGACGTGTGAACTTGAGTAACATCCCATCGCACGAGTTTTTTTAATGAAGACGTTCTCTCACTGATCCACTTAGTGAATACACTGAGCTTCAGCTGGCAGACAGTCTGCTCTCCCCGAGCTGCTGTATAAGCTGTCAGCAGCTGTCTTAATACATGGCGTAGATATTACACCTTGCGCATGGAAACCCCCTTTGTCTGTGCAGAGTAGCATTAATACTCGTAAGGAATGTGACTAGATCTCAAAGATCAGAGCCTCAGGTCAAGCAGGTCGTCTACGAATCACAAGGTTCAGTCCCATCTCCTCCAGACAACATGCTGATATCTCCTTTGGTAAAACACTGAACCGTGGAGTCAGTTTATAACCACCCAGAGCATAGCGGAGAGAAGACATGATGCTGGCACCAAATTTTAAATGAGCTGTTATTTTTCTTAAAATGTTTACTTTTCTTACTTTAAACATTTAACATTGATTCTTTTTTTCTAAAATCCTGATTTATAAGATTTATTCATTCACGTCTGTGTCTGTGCTGCAGAGCTGATGATTATACATTAATAATAAAATTATCATAATGACTAGATTGATAGAAACAAAAGTTTGACAACAATAATTGCAATTTTTCACAAATGGAAGACACTGAGCAAAGTTGCTAGTTTTCCAGGAACTGACGGCTCAGCAAATCCGCCTGCTTCAATTCACCTCATTTCTGTGAAGCGTGGTGAATTAAGGTGAATTTCCTGAGCTGGGCTCTTCCCCCCTCTATTCTAGAGTCAGATGTGAGGCCATCTGACAGCTAAATGTTGGTTCAAACTGGCTGCTGCAGAACGACAATGACTTTGTTTTCACAACTGCTATGTGTTGATAAAGAATTTTATGATAAAATCAAATACAGTACTGAAAGTATGTGTTTTTTGGTAGAGTTAAGGATTGCGATGGTGCTTAATGATCAAAGTGAGAGAACAAATCTGTACAAGTGAAGAGTAACAGGTGAAGGGGAATATGATGATGCGTCAGTGGGGTTAGATGTGTGATTGAATGAAGACTTAATCTGACACCATCGAGTAAAATGCCCAAAAAAATTATTTTAAATGTGGTTATATGGCTCTCATCCAGTTATAAAGAGAGGCTGAAAAACTATTAAACAGCTGATAGATGATCACCATTAAGATCAGTTAAAAATAGTACAACAGTGACTGAGAGCACACAAAAGATAGAGACAAACACAAATGTTAGAGATGTCTTACAGTATACACAGTCTGATGGTCTTGCAGATTTAGTAATACTCATAAATCCCCCTATTTTTCTATTGTTGTTGTTATTAAGCTTTATTTCATAAATAAAGTGCTGAATTGGCAGCAGGAGAGGAAAGTTTATCTGCTGAATACAAGTAAAACTGACATCATTTTACACTGAAATTGTGCATTTATGCAATTAAAACGAAATGTTATTCAGAAGTAATATTTAGGGTTGTTTCCTCCATGTGTGAGTGAATTCAAGTGTTACATCACAAAAGCTGTCACATTGTGTCACATTAAGACTTTTTCTTTTTCTGGCTTCCTTTGGTAAACATTCTGACTGCAAAACCTCAAGTTCAGGACACATTTGTGGTTCGCGCTGTTGTCTCGATAAGTTTACTTGTGAAACTCAATGTGAAACAAACATTTTAGTACTCAGAAATAACATCACATTAGTTCTTGCCCCAGCATAGAAGTCTCGAGTGACTGCTTGAGGTTTGAGGCTTCACGGGTCACTGAAGCTGAATGACTTGTTTGCTTCACTGAATGCAGTGTGTGTGTGTGTGTGTGTGAGTCGTCTTTTATCAGTGTTGATGGTGTTTAAACAGGAAATTACTCGCACAATGTAACTGAAGTAGCTTTGAGTGGTTCAAGTCATTCAATAGTAGATTAGCGTTAGTTTAGTGTCATTGAGCCTCTGAATGAGTCCATTGAGATTCAGCTGGCAGACGGCCAGCCTGATATTTATTCTGTCTGATGTACTGATCAGTTGTCTGACAGTTTTGCTGTGAATGCAGTGGAAGTGAGTGTAGAGAGTGGCAGAGACCAGTTTCAGTTACATTCCAGGGCTCGCAAAATTTCAAAATCCCTGGTAGCCCTTCGGGCAGGCACTCTTCAGTTTTTGGTAGCCGAAAATAAATTTAAGTAGCCCGAATAAAAAAGAGCAATTTTTTGATGGATGTTTTGTTTCCTGTTTTGTTTCCGTTACAATATTATACATTAAAGTATAATATTGTAACGGAAACAAAACATTAATCAAAAAATTGTTGAAACACAAATTACAACATTGTATAAAAATTACAATCATCAACTCAAATACTTGGTTCTAATTGAACAGAAATTTCTATGAACTTGTAAGAACTGTGTAGAACATGAATCCGTCTGTGTCAGATCCTGAATCTGAAATTTCCACTGAAATCACAGGTAAGAAACAAGTGGAACCAAGATCTAGGCCATTTGCTTTTTGAAGTTTGCAAAGACTGCTAAATCTTGCCAGTGGTAGTTCACTCTTTGCAACATAGTACGCTGTTCTAAAGAGATTTTTCAGGTTTATTTTTAGTATGTTATTTGCAATTGGTGTTTGTTCTGGGAAAGATATTGCAGACTGAGCAATAATGCATGTCTTGCATTTCTCATGGGTTCTAATGGGGGCCTTTCTTAAAATGACTGGTCCCAGTAACAAAGGCGCTTGTCGACTCAGAAATCGAGAGAAAACCAACAACACACCCGGCAGAACATTATGTTATTTACACGGGTGCACATAAGTGGTCCGCATGTGCGCATTCGCTGTCAAAATAAAAGACGCGCACCAGATAAGAAGTTGCAGCGCGCGTTTGCGTCCATACTGTTTTTGTCCGCTAGAGTGGGATTTTCACGGCACATTCTGCACCACATCTCTGTGCGTTCATCATTTGTTTGAAGCCAGCTCACCTCCTGCAACCACTTTTCCGAGAATACGTGCTTCTTTTGTGGTTCGGACTCCTTCTGACATTTGTTTGGAGGTGGAGGAACACCAAAGTAATTGCTTAAAGGAGCTTCTTCGACATCTTTAAGAGTTCTAAACAAATGTCTGTCCTCCTCCAGAAAATCTTATGTATGCAAACACGCATTGCAACTTCTTATCTTGTGCGTGTTTTTTATTTTGACAGCGAATGCGCACCTGCGGACCACTTATGTGCAGCCCTAGTTATTTAGCTCATCATATTGCAGCCACGGAAATTCTTTTGTCCATGAAACCATAAAGCTGCACTTTCTTTTTGCCTTATAGTCTGATTTGTCATAACTTTTCCGTTTTGTGGTAAGCTTTTCTTTGGCTGTCACTTCTTCACCCTGACCTGTCTTATTTGGCTCAGCAGAACTAAAATATATATCCTGCTGCTTTTACACACGCACTCACATAACTCAGCGATTCTCTGCGCGATCAACCTCTCACATGTTTAAGCTGCGGGAGATTTCACTTGTCATGTTTGCATAGTAAGCTAACGATTAATAAGACGATGTCAGAGGAATTGGTGCACAAATTATCATCACTCACAGATCAGTGCTGTCGCTCTCTATACACAGTTCGCGCGATTGCAAAGTGAAAGCAAAAAACAAGCGCAAATTCAAACGCGATTTCAATATGTCACATATTGACAGTGGCTCACCGATGCCAATGACATAATTACCCAGCTACATTTCTGAAAGAATGCAAAAGCATTGACATATATTTTTCCTTCCTATGACAGCCCGACGGGCAGGGCAGAGATAGATTTTGGTAGCCCGACTGGAAAAATCGCTAGCCCCGGGACGTCGGGCTAGCGATTTTGCGAGCCCCGCATTCAAGCACTCATATTATCGCTGAATGAACCAGTAACCCTTACCAGCAAAGACCCAGATTCAGAGACCTAACTGGGGTGATCCTGACTGTAAAACTGCTGTCATGCCAGCAGTCATTCACAGATCTAATGATTTCTGCTCTTTCTTGTTACAGAGCGCACTAAACATTTTACAGTCGTTTCTAATTCATTGAGCCTTATCCCACACAACTATATTGTAATCCTCTCGGATTAGTCACTGAATAAACATGCTGTGGTAGCACACACGCACATGGCCACTAGAGGGCGTATCTCAGATATAACTGAGAACCTTCTGGTGGCTTTTTAGGGTTATTTGAGGTGCAGCTGCCATTTTTTTTTTCCACAGATTAATGTGCAGATTATTTCCTTGATTGATGTTCTGTTTTTAATAAGGCATTGCAATACGACTACACTGACAAGAGTGAAAGGATTATTTGCTAATGTGATGGCAAAACTGTCAGCCAAGAAAAGAGAGGAATATTTGCTCATTACTGACTGAGTGATTAAATGTTTCAATTCTAAACTCAGAGAAAATCAGATTATGTAAGAGTGTGTGGGAATTTCCATCTAACCTAATAAAGCATTCACACCTTCCCACTTATCCAAATCCTGCAAACACTTATGTTGCTCGGCACACTTCAGAGTTATGACCAATACTGAGATTACTCAGCAGTTTCTGTTTTAGACAGAGGACTTTAGTTGCCATATTTAGGAAAGCTTTTCACATTTGACCTCTTTGTTCATTAATGCAGGTACGCTGGATTCTTCTGATACTGACTTAAGAGTGTCCAGCAGGCTGACGATCAACATCTGGTAAGAAATCTGTCTCTCTTTTGATGAACTGTGTCAGTGAAATTTTATACAAAATCCATCATCAATCATAAAGGGCGTCAAGCAGGCGTCGTCTTTTTGGCTACTGATTGATTTCTCAGTGATTTAGATTTAGCGGAGGGCGTTATAGCCTGAAGGTTTTATGAGGATATTTCAATAAATTTGTGATATTATTTAAAACAATATAGGAAATAAATACTGAATAAATAGTCAAACAAATGAACAACACACTTCTTTGTTTGAAGTGTGCATTTGTTGGCACTTGGTTCACATTCACTGCCTGCTTGTTTCTCTTTGCTCACGCGCCGTCACAGTCTGGTTGCTCTCAGCGGTGTTTGCACCTCAGGCAGTGAAAACAAGTCTGTCGTCTCCACAGTACTTTCTCTGAAACCCAATAACTGCTGTCTGCCCTTCATGTTCGCTTTACATTTCACATATAAAGTGGTTATTTTTCTCAGTTTAAACATTTAATATGTTTTTGTGTTTTGAAATCTTGATTTATTAGATTAGCAAAGTTACATCTGAACAAACCACAAGACTTGTGCAACAGTGTCTGTTGGACAGGTGTGGAGACGTATGGTCGTGATGCAGGGGACCATTTGAGGAAAACCAAACAACATATCAGCACAAACACCTACAAACTACAAAACTTCTTGCAGTCATCGACTGATTCATGACCTGGGCCCTGTTTCAGGAAGCCGGTTTAGTGCAAACTCTGACTAAGTATACCGTGAGTTAACGAAAACTCTGGGTTTTCGGTTTCACAAAGCGAGTTCAGCTGCAGCCTGAGTGAGTTACTATGACGACACACTCCGTGAAGCTAACCTGCCCCCTAGCAGGTTTACTACAACTAACCCTGACTGTCTCCGCCTCTGTGTCGGAAACCTGACTGTAGGAAGTGTCAGACATGGCGTGCCACTTCCTTGAAGAGCCAGTAGATCGTGAAGCCCAAATTCTCTGCAGAGCTCTCCGCCGGGAGAGAGTGATCAGAGCGCGTTTGGACATTTTATCATTTCCTGATGATTTTCTGTGCGAACGTTACCGTTTCTCAGCACAATCTATAATTTATTTGGATAACATCCTCAGGCCATATATTACGCATGTGACACATCGTGGACATCCTCTCAGTTCTGTACATATTATTTGTATTGCACTTCGGTTTTTTTGCAAACGGGAGCTTTCTGTATAATATTGGTGACGCTGAGCACGTTTCCAAGGCTACCGTCTGTCGGGCAGTCAGGAATGTTACAGTTGCACTGAAACGTCTCCTGTACTCGTCTGTGGTGTTCCCCGGTCACAGACCCACAAGATTCATCAAAGAGGGATGCCACAAAATTGCAGGTATCAGGATGAACGAAACTTAATTCATGATGTGGTGATATTTGAACTACTACTTAAATTTTACATTTATTTTCAGGGTTCCCAGGCGTGATTGGCTGTATAGATGGCACTCACATTCCAATCATTGCTCCTTCAGTAAATGAAGGAGACTATGTGAACAGGAAGTCTTTCCACAGCATTAATGTACAGGTACATAGTTCCCTGTAGCATTTCAAACTAACACATTATTTCATTATAGTAATGGATGCTAATTTGTGTTCTCTGCACTGTGAAGATCATATGTGATGCTGCCAACATTATCACAAATGTGGAAGCCAAGTGGCCAGGCTCTGTGAGTGGTGGTGGTGGAGGACCCCCACCTGTTTCTCGGGCCTCCGCTTTTTTTCTGTTGGCTATAACGGGTCACATTTGAGCATACAGAGTAAGCAAATATGTACTTGTAATGTGCTCAGATAATTTCAATAAGTGCTTACAGAAAGAAAATTAATGTAGCCTCTAACTGCAATTGATTTACATGGGACAAACAGACCAAGCACTATGGCTCATAATACAATTACACCTTACCTGTTTGGACTATATTTTTATATTTCATTTTTACTTGCTGCGAGGAACGTTTGGGGCCTGTTGGGTTGCACCTGCGCTCACATCACATCACAAAATAAAATGTATAAAATAAAAAATAAAATATAATAAATAACGTGTTAAATGGGTGGAAATCCCTAGATCAATGTTTAGATTAACACTCAGGCATTGACTCTGTCGGCTATGTTTTGCCATGCATGCTCCCTTTCTTTTGCAGCTGAGGCTGTGTTACTTTTTTTCCGCAAAATTTGCATGTTATCGGCATATGCTGCCATCAGAATTTCGGCGTCAAGCGCTGTAAAATACATTGACCGCGCCTTCTTTCCCTCCGTCTCCATGGTGACTCGCTTAATCTGTGCTCCACTAATCAGGGCTTTATGTATCCTCGTGCGCGCGCTTAACTTGGGGTTAAAGCAACTCCGCGTTGACTGAACTAATTGTTATCAGCCTTTCTGAAACCGAATATTCCGAGTTGGACAGTTCGGGGTTACTCAACCCTGCGTATCGTTTTTCACTCTGAGTTTTCTAAACCGGCTTCTTGAAATAGGGCCCAGCTCTGTATTGGAAACTATTCGAGAGTCAAATGTGAGGTCATCAGTCTGACGCTTAAAGCTTGGCTCAAACTGGCTGCTGCAGAACTTACTTTGTTTTGTGAAGCTCAGTGACTTGTTAAATATAGTGTGTGTTTTCTTTTATCAGTGTTGATGGTGTTTACACAGGGAGTCATTCACATGCTAATTTGTGTAACTGAAGTAGCTTTGAGTGTTTGAAGTCATTCATTCAGATATTCAGGCCCATAAAGCACACTCAAATCATGACTCGTGTCTTTAAAACGAGGCTGTTGGTTAATGGTTTTCGTGAGCAGTCACTGCATGTAGAAAAAGTAAGCTTACTCTGTCAGACTGTATTTTGTAATTTGCCTTGTATGATATTCACAAAGAGCGGCCTAGCTTTGAGTCAACAGTGTCAGCGGTTTCCCCCTGTAGTTTATTATTATTATTATTATTATTATTATTAGTTTATGCGCTGCCTCAAAATAAATACTTCATTGTCGTCCAGTTGTCATACAGATTTGTTGTGTAGTGTAAGTGAGGGTAGCAGGTGGGAGAGAAGCAAATGAATGTAAGCAGCTAGCAGAAAGACAGCAGAGGTTAACCTCACTAAAGGACAGAATCTCACACACAGCCTTGTCTGCTGGGTAATAAGTCGGCTTTAACCTCTTTAATTTAAACTAGTTCCATTGTCCCTCGTGTCATCTGAAATGTTCTCGGCTTTCATTAGAAAAGTTTTTCTATCATTGCTGCATGTCGGCACTCGCAGTATCATTTCTTGGCAGTATCCCATGGATGCTGAAGAAGTGTGTTTGTCATGTGGGGCTGACGCGGTCCTTGTTTTCCACCCGTCGTCTTCTGTTTCTTGTTTGTTGGTCCTTCTCATGTCACCTTTGATTCCACACTTTTATTACTTGAGCCTCAGTGAGTGTGTCGGGCAATGATACTCAGCACTCCTGTTATTTCAGCCTCAGAGTTCTCCTTTATTTACAGTCATTTTTATTTGACTGATCAGTTCTGAGTCTAGTCATTATTTACCACAGACGATTGTGGTCCATGCTCTCACTTTCTCACTGTTGACAACACTGTTACTCTTATCGCTGTTATCTTAAATATATTCAGTAGTGCTGTGTCTTTATTACCAAGTGGAACACAAAGCTCTGAAGTAGCTGCAACAGTGAGCTTAGATTGAGCCCCACTCAGCACCATAATTTTAAAATGTAGCACTAGCAGTGAGTCAGACGTTGTCACCAGGCCCCACTGATGTTATTGTGACAGTCAGAACAAAATGCCTTTGAACTGAACTCAAATGTTGTACTCAGACAGTTAATGCCCCCACTTTTTTCCACTTTCAGTCACATTCAAACACTCACATTATCTCTCGATGAACTGAGCATTTCCAGGAAGGACCCAAATTCAGAAACCATTGATTTCTTTCTTTGAGGTGATCCCGACTGTAAAACTGATGCTGATCATTTTAATGCAAATTTGTTGGCAGGTCAAAGTTATGTCAGTATTTTGCAAAATACTCAGATGTGTAAAGTATTGTGTTTTTGTTGGCGTCTGACCTCTTCTCACCAAACCACTTTCACACTATTGTAGCAGCATCTTCTTGGCTACAAAATCGACACGCTGCTCTCGTCCCAACACGCGTCTGTACTTGTGTCGTGTTGTGCAGGATAAGGAACATGTGGCACAGTGTCACTATATCATTAATATTGTGATGTGACACTTTTTTAATCACATAGAAGTTTATCAGAATCAAAGGGTTTTATTGCCAAATGTTGAGCAGGTTTACAACATTAGGAAATTGCTATTATATTGGGTGGTATAATATGACACAGCCTTAATCAAACTATCAAGTCCAGCACTAAAGCGAGAGAGTCACTGTGAATTTCTTCTGACTTCCTTTGAAAGATAACACGTGGAGTCAAACGACGCTCGCTTGGGGTTTATGCTTAGTAATAATTTGTTAAAAAAAAAAACCCAAAATAACTGCAGTCTGCTCTTCACGTTCTCCTGAATGTGTTGTTCTGCATATATAGATGTTAATCAGCTGTTCGCTAGAATTTACATGAATCGCTGTGATATGATTATGTGAATATGCTGGGGTAGTTTACAGTAAAGGCAGTGAGTGAGTGCTGCTTTATTTGACTGAAATCTGTGCGTTTACCTTTTATTTCTGTTAAATCAAAAAGCTTAATAGGGTCATGTAAATGTGCAGGAAAGCTCTGTATATAACAACAGATGGAGCCCACTTTGATCTCTCAGCTGAATCTGACGGTGTCTGCAGCCACACAGTGGCGCTGCCTGCATGTAATGCACAAACATCCGTATCATATGGCCATGAAGGCGATACCATCCCCTAGAACAACAGTGTTACAAAGAGAAATGAAACTGTTAAAGAGATTCAGTTCTTAAGTGTGTGTCCCTTCTTTGCATTAAC
This sequence comes from Rhamphochromis longiceps, assembly GCF_057381845.1. NCBI lineage: Eukaryota > Metazoa > Chordata > Actinopteri > Cichliformes > Cichlidae > Rhamphochromis > Rhamphochromis longiceps. The sequence goes on along the minus strand of NC_140559.1, from coordinate 34,512,063 downwards.
TGGCCCAACAAAACCTGAAACCACCTCCGAGGTCTCGATGTTGATTTCCTACTTTCTTCTTTCTCCCAGTGTGTGTTTGCTTTCATACTGAAAGTACTTTAACACCTGCTTCAGTCGAAAACAATGACAGAGATCAGTAAAGGATGTAAAAAATACAAAAGCAAAACAACTGCACTGGAGGAAGATAAGTGAGGAGTGCTGCAGAAGTTCAATGATCTGTGCACTCTGACTATTCATCTAAGGGTGGAAAGTACACAGATGGAAGTGTTGTCATCAGTCAGTGACAGCAGTCACTTTGCTCTGTCACCATGTAACCACATCCCTGTAATCAAAACAGTCTCAAATATGTTAAGGTTCAAATAACAGCCTGCCTCGAAGACAAGTGAGCCAGTGCACATGACTGACACCATCAAATATATTTAACCAGTTACTCCACTCATTTTACACTCATGCATCGTTCATATGCTTTGCTTTACGCTCACCGGTTCTGTAGTAAATCCCACCCAGTTAGTCTTTAGAGACTGGAATGTCTAAGTGTGTCTATCTGATGTTGTTAATTAGAGAAATCCAATCAGCCACTTGAATTTTCAGTTTTCATCTCAGAAAATTAAAAACATCATTTTAGGCTTAGAAAGCTGCAATTTTACTGCAGAATTTCAAACAGCGCAACATTTAAGAAGTTTCCTCTTTCAACATTTCTTTGTTTCACTTTTAACCAAAACGTGCAGTTGAAACGTAAAACACAGGTTGATTGGCTCGATTCTGTCATTGCAGTGGAGTGAATACTGAAGGGAAAGTTATTTGCATATACTACAGACACACTATTGATGGATAGGAATCCTTCACAGTTTGAACATCACATTAACATGAAATTGGGCAGATTTAGTGACATTTTGAACATTCACTAAGTGCTGTGCAGCTGAGTGACTTCAGTCTATTTATGCATTACCTCTTTGTTGTGGTCTGGCACATACTGTGCATTCACACACAGTTAAAATGTGGTTTTATTTGCATAAACTGCTGAGGAGCATCAGTTCATTCATGTACAAGTAAACACAAAACCCCATTTGAGTTTTGATCTGATGCTGCCTGCCTCATGAACTGATGAGAGTTTCTTAACAGCAGCCTGACATCAACTTCAGGACTGATTTATAATACTTTATTTATCCTGAGGATCAACTGAGGATGATCCTCTTCTTAGTGTCATAAAGGACGGGTACTCGAGAGGGGATATTTGATTAGTCACAGTGAGTGAGTGACAAATCTCTGTCATCTTCAGAGATGCTGTAGTTCTGCAACACATGCACTAGTTATCATGCAAACCATCTTGTACAGGAAGTTGATAAAATCTAAAGGACACTCGCTGTACCAGATGTTTTACAGGGTGTGAATATGATCTAGTTTTAATCTATATTTTGATTAAAATTATGAAGTCAAAACAGTTTTTACAGAGACAGTCATAACTCCAAAAATGTATGTTCATAAAATTTGTAAATACATTCTGTATAAAAGTTTAAAAGTGAGAGATTAATCTGAATTCTCAGAGAGAAGTTAAAATGATGCATATGGTCAGTGAAAGTGTGAGTGAAACCTGGTCTCCCTGGTGAATGTGCTGTCAGTTAAGTGACAAAGCCTTAATAAACCAAAACCTTTAATGCATTAAAGCTCCAACTAATGTTCCCAGGTCTGGTTATGGCTGATGGGGTATTGTTGTCCCCCCAGCAGGCGAGCAGTCACCAGTATTTTTACTGATGGCTCTGTTTGTGTTTGAGTTCGGTGCCCTGCGTCTTCCTGGTGGTGCTGATTTTCTCTGAGCAGTTTGATTATTAACTGAGGAGTTAAAAGGCAGGAGTTTGTGGAGGACCTGGGCTTCTGAGGGTCCTGCTGCTGCTGGTGGTCATCACCCTCCTCTGCCTGGGCATGGCATGCTTTAATACCCAGTTAATGTGCAGCCTTGTGTACATGCTGCAGTTTGGAGAGCAACACCTGCACTTCAGGTAACATTGTATTATTGCTATACAAGTATTATTTGCTTTGCCTGTTGTAAGGCTAATAGGCTAACAAACCTAGCATATGCCACCCTTAGTACTGAACTGAATCATTCAGGAATTCCAGGTTAAAAATCTTTAAAAACATTAGATTATGTGAGAGTGACACTAGAGGACTACTACTATTTCTTCTTCTTCCTACTCTGCTGTGTATCCTTCCTTAGTCTGTCTCTAATCTTATCTCCGTGTCTTGTTTTTAGGTTACTGTAAGTGTTTATTGCAGAGTCATGTTGCTCATCACAGTAGTGTGCTGCACACACTATGACGACTGCATAAAAATCTGATACTGGATAAAAATAATGTTGGAAAAAAGTCGGTGGCACGGCGGTTAGAGCACGGTGGCACGGTGGTTAGAGCACGGTGGCACGGTGGTTAGCACTGTTCCCGCACAGCAAGAAGGTCCTGAGTTCAATTCCACCATCAGGCCGGGGTCTTTCTGTGTGGAGTTTGCATGTTCTCCCCGTGTTTGCGTGGGTTCCCTCCGGGTACTCCGGCTTCCTCCCACCGTCCAAAGACATGCAGCTTGTGGGGATAGGTAGGGCTGCTCGATTATGGCAAAAATGATAATCACGATTATTTTCACTGAAATTGAGATCACGATTATTTGACGATATTTATTTAACCCTTTAAGACCTACCATAGAACCAAGTCCACCAGAGCTTATATTATTTTTTTTACATGCTGTAGTGCCATTTGTGGGAGCATTTCAAGTTGCTATACATCAATACAACTGTTATAGCCCATATTTTAATAATAAGATAAGAGATAAGATAAGATAAGATAAGATAGAACTTTATTAATCCCTCGGGTGGGTTCCTCTGGGAAATTCGATTTCCAAAAAAGCACAGCACCGACAGAAGTTACATATGCATACATATGTATGCATTAAGTGCATAGTAATTACATAAATTGCAAAAAAGTGCAATAAACTACAAAAAAAAATTGAAAATCGCTTTTGTTTTGTTTACATATATTTCTACTTGGAGAAATTTAAGAGGCTTATCCCTCAAAACTTTAAATACAATAAAGTTGCAAAAAATTGTTTCCCACCACAGGAAATTTATTTTGAGTGTCTTCGTAGTTTTATTTTGGAGATACAGCAATTTTTATATACTGCAGGAAAAACAAAAAACAATCCTATGATGCAAATTTGCAAAGAAAACAGCATGTGCCTCATTTCACTGTGGGAAGTGTTACGAACAGCTGATCGGATCGGCAAAGTGTGTTTCTGGAATATTATGTTTTTGTTCCTGCAAGCGCTTTTTATGCAATTTTTGCAAAGCTATATGTGGAACGAAACCGTGACCGAGGACAAGCTGATGGCATCAGATGTAAGTACAACTCCTCCGGTTTCATATGCAAAACAAATTATTGCGCTAGCTTACACGGTTCAGGTTCTACAGGGATTTAAAAATAGTTACGCAAAACGGAGCGTGCTGCTCTGACCGGCTTTAAAGGGTTAACAATGACTTTAAAAAAATAATATAAAATAGTGTGCAACACCACTGAAGTTTTTTTTTTTTTTAAACTCTCTTTTCAACCAACGGCAGTCACTCTCCAAATAACTTCTGCTTAGCTTTCCGAGCTTCCCTCGGGTCCTCTTAATCAGCGGTCTCCAACCTTTTTTGCGCCACGGACCAGTTTATGCCCGACAATATTTTCACGGACCGGCCTTTAAGGTGTCGCGGATAAATGAGGGAGGGGCTAATAATCGGCTCAGTCATTTTTAATGATCGTTGAAAGCCCAGATCGTAATCGTGATTAAAATTCGATTAATTGAGCAGCCCTAGGGATAGGTTAATTGGATAATCCAAATTGTCACTAGGTGTGAATGTGTGAATGAATGTGAGTGTGAATGGTTGTCTGTCCCTGTGTGTTGGCCCTGCGACAGACTGGCGAACTGTCCAGGGTGTACCCCGCCTCTCGCCCTACGACAGCTGGGATAGGCTCCAGCGCCCCCCGCGACCCTGAAAAGGATAAGCGGAAGCGAATGGATGGATGGATGGATGGAAAAAAGTCTGACTGCAAGGCAAGCTTACACTATAGCATTTTTGATAGAAAATGAAGAAATTTGGCACATTGTTCACCAACCTTGATGCTTTTTGTCTTGCAACAATAAGTATTACATGTTTATTTATATATACATATAAGCCATTATTTATTTTTCCTGCTGCTCGTGGTTGAGATATGAGTGTAACATTGTTGCAGTGAGTCTGAGCGCTCAGATGTTAATTTGGTCACTAACAGGGGCTCAAAGTCCAAGTTAGTGCTGGTGTATAAGGTGAAATTGGTCCTACCACCAACAACCCACTTAATGAGCATGTTTGTATGTCAAAGATTTGGCTTTCACTCAGAGTTTTCCTAGACAGTTTTTTTGGGAAGTAGATCTTTTCAGATTCCATTTGTTTCCTTTTTTTCTCTTTTCTTACCACTGATTACTTCCTTGAGGAAGTAAAAAAAGGGGAAAAAAAGAGCACATGCTTTCACCAATCTCGTAAAAGTTTTAATAGCAAAGTGATGGAAAGTGTTTCCATAGAAAAAGAAAAAGAAAATAAAAACAAACACGAAAACACTAGACATTATGATACAGACTTATAATTTACTTATAATTTACACCGATGTTTGTTTGTTGTTGTTTTTTTTTTTAAATTCTACACGCGAAAGGTGAGCGCGAGAGTCCTCGGTGGACCTGCTCGCTGCTGAAGTCAAAGTAAACTTTATTGTCATCTCCGCGTGACGTTGCTAATAAAGTTACACAATTACACAGTGAATTTGTGTATTGTTTGTATGTATGAATGAATGAATGAATGAAAAACCACAGTTTTTGTCTTGGCCGTGTGATTTTATTTTGTTGTATTTATCTGCGACACCTTAAAGGCCGCTCAGTGACAATATTGTCGGACATTAAACTGGTCCGTGGCTCAAAAAAGTTTGGGGACCTCTGATTTACAGTATAGGAGCAGTTTGTCTGGAAACAACAACTGCAATCTGCACATTCATAGGCTTTTTTATTGAAATAAAATTCATACTTGTATATTATGTACTATACGAGTGGCCGAATGGGCGCAGTGGCATGAAATAATAACTTCCCGTCAAACGTGTTAAACCTAAAGTAAGGAGCCTGCTTTGAAAATGTCAGAAGGAACATAGGAAGTAGACGTAAATTACATATACCTGAACTTTAAACTGAAGCAATACATGCATAAGGGTAGAATTTTGTATTGCATGAACTTATTTCAAGCTGCAGCAGTGATTGGATTTCCTGCAGAGAGGAAAGGAGGCCGAGGTTTCTCCCGTGGGCCACACGCAGGCCTCAAACAAGAAGCTGCAGCACGAACATAACTTGTACCTAAAACATGAATTCAGCGATATTAATGCTCACTGTGATCTTTGAAACTTTGGATAATAGCGTTAACTCAAATGTGTCCCAGATAAAAAATAATTCAAATTATTTTTTTAAATTTAAAACACGCGTGATGCGATTTCGTTTTTTGTGTTGAATTCTTATTTGGACGGAGGCTCCATGGTGGAGCACTGCGGGACTACATAACAGTGTTAACAGAAGGACTGCAGGTAGACTGAAGAATATTTATCGTGAATTACTGAAGTAATTATTCATTACGCAGACATTGATTGAATATTTAGTGACACAGCTTGTATGAAGCGCCTTTCCTGCATCCTCAGTGTACATATCGTGCGCTCAATTGGCCTCCTGTTCTTCTCTTGCTTTGCCTCCGCAGTCTAAAGGCCTTTACACACCACAGCCGCAGCTTTCCTGGGAATATTAAAAATATTTTTCACATAATTTCACGGGACGAATTTGCAAATTTTATTAATTTTATTTCATTATTTGCATCAAGCTCGATTTCCCAATTTCTTCGCAGTTCTGAAGAACCACGATCGCAATTAACACACGCGTCGGTGCTGACTATAAAACGACATGTATATAATCAAATGATCCTATACGAGGGAGTACTAGGGCCACATTAATAAAAAAAATATATAATATTGACGATTGATGTGTATATAATAAAATGATCCTATTATACCTAAGACAGCGCGATAAGGAGTAGTAGGAGTAAAATATATACGATTGATGATTTTGAGATTAAAGTCAAAATAGTATTTTGAGAGGAAGAAACTCGAATTACTTCTGTTTCCAGAAAATCTTCCACGGCTGCTGTTAGGTATTTTAGTACCATGGTAGCATTTACTGGATATTGTTTTATAGTGACATTATACAGGAAAACTCTGTCATTCAATAAGGCCCCTTTGTTTTAGTTATTTTTCTCTTTGACCCAAGAATTGATGTGTGAGAATCACAGGCTGGTACAAGGTTGAAATACCACAGAGATCACTCCCTCAGCTACATTAGTTTCTTAATCTTTTAGACGCCTGTTGAAGGCCAAATGGTTTGTTTCAGATTTCACTAATGAAAGAACTCTTCGTTTTGTGCCTTGAAAATATGTCGCTGAGATAATCACAATTGTAGCTGAACTGATACACTACACAAAGGATGCTTCTTCACCCAAGGGCAGGAAGACGCTCCCTTATCTTGGTCTGTACTGGTTTAAACTGATAATCTGCTGTCTCATGAATTTTACCCTCTATATAAACTGTTGTACTTGTGAATAAAGTTGAGTCAATTTGGGAAGACAATCTAAAGCAGTCTCTGTTTTCTTGTTCTCCCAAGCTGCTCCCGAGCTCGTACTAACACGCTGAATGGCATGCTTGAATATTACTTGAGAATATATTTGACTGTGTTACAGACTAAGGGACATTCTCTGCTGATAGGTGAAGGTACATTCTCTGCTGATAGACGTCCACGCCTCGAAGGAAGTCGATCCACGGATTAGGCCCTGGAAACCGTTTCCTTCAATTTTGGTGTCAGAAGTGGGATACTGACGAAGGTAGGCACTCGTCTTTTATTTTATAAGACTGTGTTATGCCTTTCTCAGTGATCCACATAGAAACGGGATACGCTGACGAGGCCTTCTTCAGTGGCCTTCTTCAGTGGCCCACATAGTAACAAGTGGGATACACTGAGGAGCCTTCTTTAGTGGCCCACATAGAAACACAGGAAGTTGCCTGTTGTTTTGTAAATTAAAGCAGAAAGGACACAGGAAGTTGCCTGCTGTCATAAACTAAGAAGTTGCTCACCAGCAGAAAGGACACAGGAAGTTGCCTGCTGTCATAAACTAAGAAGTTGCTCACCAGCAGAAAGGACACAGGAAGTTGCCTGCTGTCATAAACTAAGAAGTAATAAAGCCCATGTGTAAGCAAAAGCCAGATGAATCCATTCTAGTTTTTATGAAACGTTTCACGCACTGCTGGACTAATGAGGCATGCATGCCTGAAGGAGGAAATGATCAGATTTTCATAACAACATTCTTAAACAATATTCATCCAGAATGTTCACAACTATTGAAGCTGACTGCCACTGATAATCTCTATGACATGAAAATAAAGAACTTTATCACACTTGTCAAAACAAAAGCTGGTGCAGATCTTTTCCCCAACAGCACGAAGGCTAAAAGTGTTAAGATGATGTTGAATTTTGATGTTGAAGGCTCAGAGGAAAGTGAGAAAATGATGTATGCAGGGGCCCCGCCCCCTCAACAAGCGCAGCAGGGAGATTTCAGAAGGAGAGATAGGAGTGGAGACGTATGTTTTTACTGTGGAAAAATAGGACACTGGAGGAGGGAATGCAAATCATCAGCACATAGGTCTCAACCACAAAACACAGGACCAGCTCCTGCCACTAGGCGTCAGCAGAGCTCTTACAGACAAGGTAACTGGCAACGCAGACAGGAATCACATCAAAGAAACGGCCCCTTTGCACTTAGGGAGCAACCTTATAATCCACATTTTAATCCCCACCCATATGATAACGAAAGACTGGACCAACCATAGGGAGGCCCAGGTGATGATGAGGGACAGTGTGAAGCACTACACACGATGCTGCATTTGCAATTGTCCCGTAACACAGAAAGCTTGCCCATGTTAGATATAGAGATAGGTGAAAAGACTTATTCCTTTTTAGTTGACAGTGGAGCCACTAAAAGTTCACTGTCTGGAAAATTCTATAGTGGGCCTGTTTCCTCTGTGTGCATCAACACCATGGGAATAAACGGAACTCTAGTGCAATGCCCCAAAACTCATTCTCTAAAAACACGCTGGGGCCCAAAACCAGACGAAATTACATATCATCCATTCATAATTATTCCAAACTCGCCTGTGAATCTATTAGGCAGAGATTTAATGGCAAAAATGAACTTGTGTATTTCATTTAACACAAAGGGTGAAATGTTTGCAGATACTGATAACAGCTATGTTTTCTCTGCCCTATGCACCGACACCATGGAGAAGGAACAGCCTCTGTGTCAGCTGGACGCCTCAGCGGAGAATGAACTCAATATCCATCTGACTGGTATCCCACGTCACACTCTGTGTCAAAAACATGTGCAAACACCGTTACCAGGTAGCCCCATGCCTGGAAGCCACATATTTGTTTCTCTCACACTGTTCAAAAACATGATAACTGCTCACACCAGTGAAGGCCAAACAGTGGTTTTGTCACATAACTCAGACATAGGCTATGACATTACTGCACCATGTCGACACACAGATCTAACCTACCCCATACACTGTACTATCTCTGCTGTCACATTGCCAGCTGAATATCAAAACATGACATTATGGTCAAGAGGTGAGAATGATGTAGGATTTATTGACTGTACACCTTATCATGCTCAGCTGAAAAACAACAAGCCGGTATATGTCAAGCAATATCCCATTTCCGCTGAAAAACTGACATCTATTCCAGCAACAGCCACACATTTTACAGTGGTGGATTTGTGCTCCGCCTTTTTCTCAGTACCTGTGCATGAGGACACACAGCCGATATTTGCTTTTACACATAGAGATAAGCAGTACACATGGACTCGCTTACCCCAAGGCATGGTAGACAGCCCTGCGGCTTTCTCAATGGTGGTACGTGCTACCCTGGACGGCTTCATTCCTCCAGAGGGCTGTACTCTGATCCAGTATGTAGATGATCTCCTCCTCTGTGCTGAAAGTGAAAAACTATGTCAAACTGCCACACACATGCTACTCTAGCACCTCCAACAGACTGGCCACAAAGCATCAGCAAAGGAAATGCAGTACTGTCAGACTTCTGTTCAATATTTGGGATTTACACTGTCTCACGGACAACGTTCCATGACTACAGACAGGGTCAAAGCTGTGACCTCTGTCCCTAAGCCCACTACACAGAAGGAAATGCTGTCCTTCCTAGGCATGGTGAACTATTGCAGACAGTGGATACCAGACTGTTCTTTTCATGACCACATTCTGCGTGAATGCTGCAAAAAAGACAAGCCTCCTCGAATACTGTGGTCCACAGAAATGACTGCCTCTTTCAATGCATTACAGGGAGCGCTGACCTCCGCCCCTTGTTTGGGTCTGCCTGACTACCACTTACCGTTCCACCTGTACGTCACAGAGAACGGCACAACCTGTGCAGGTGTATTGGCCCAAGAGCATGGCTGTGGCTACCGTCCAGTAGCCTTCTACTCAAAGGTGCTGCCAGCAGTAGTTCAGGGGATGCCGGCCTGCCTGAGAGCAGTAGCAGCTTGCTCTATCATGATAAGGGACTGCGAGAAGCTTACACTCTCACATGACACTATTCTACACACCAATCACCAGGTCACGACCATTCTAGCAAACATAACTACACAACATATGACCGCACAACGTCGCTCAGGTTATGAAGCTACACTGACTTCAACAGCAAATCTCACTATAAAAGCAAGCAGCACACCCAATTCGCCAGCACACTTACTCATTCGTATGCTGTGTTCCTCTGACCGACAGGATGGTTCAGACGACCCTGACGTTCATGATTGTATGACACGTATACAGGAATCCACAGCACCACGCCCAGACTTAGAGCAGACACCAATCCCAGACTCAGTCATTGTTTATGTGGACGGGTCCTGTTCAAAACCAAATGACAACTCATTTCTTTGTGGCTATTCGGTGGTGACATTGCCTGACATCATACTAGAGGCTCACTCATTACCATTTCACTCAGCACAAAAAGCAGAGCTCATGGCTTTAATACGCGCCTGTGAGCTCCATGTGGATAAGCGGGTAACAATTTACACTGATAGCCGTTATGCATTCGGTGTGGTGCATGACTTTGGCACATTGTGGAGACAGAGAGGCTTCACATCTGCTGATGGAAAATCGATCGCTAATTCTGACCTTGTTCTAAGACTTTTGCAGGCTATACAGCTGCCATCGGCAATTGCAGTTGTTAAAACGAAGGGGCACAGCACGGCTGACACAGACGAAGCAGTGGGAAATGCTCTTGCAGACGTAACCGCGAAAGCAGCTGCTGCCTCACAGCAACCACCCAGAAAGGAAGTATTATCTTTGCCTTTACAGCTGCCACTTGTCACACTCCCAGACTATTTAGAAGCAAATGTTGACCTAAAATTCATACAAGAGCAGGCCTCTGCCTTAGATTACACTTACTGGGAAAGTAATGATTGTACCTTAGATAACAGAGACGGCTTATACAAAAACCTTGAGGGTTTGATTGCCCTCCCATCTTCACTACTGCCAATCCTTGTCCGACATTTTCACGGTGTGAGTCATGTCGGACAAAGAGGGGTAATAGGAGCAATAAAATCAAGATTTGTAATCAAGAAAACATCACACGCAGTAAAACGCATATTAGCAACCTGTCTAACATGTGCACGAACTAATGTAGGAAAACCAAAAGCAAAACATCAGCATTTACCACAACCAGATTTCCCATTTCATACATTACAAATTGATTTTACACACATGCCAGCACAAGGAAGCATCAAGTACTTACTGGTAATAGTGGACCAATTTAGTAAATGGGTAGAAGCTTATCCAACATCAAAAGAAACTGCAGAAGTAGTCTGTCAAAAGTTGTGCAATGAAATAATACCCAGATTTGGAATACCTCACCAAATTAACAGTGATAGAGGACCTTCATTCACATCAGAAGTAATTCAAAAGTGTGCTAAAACTCTAGCAATAGACTGGAAATATCATGTGCCATACCATCCTCAGAGTTCAGGAGTTGTAGAAAGAATGAATAGGACCATAAAAAATCGCCTGACTAAAGCAATGATAGAAACAGGAATGACCTGGATCAAACTACTTCCTCAAATCCTCTGCGAGATTAGAATGACTCCATCCGCAGCAACCAAATTATCTCCATTTGAAATAATCATGGGAAGACCGTTTCCAACACCATGGTCAGCCTCCAGAGGGGCACCGCTATTGGAAGGGGACATAGACACTGCATTGTCTGACTATGTTCATAACCTGGTAGAAACACTGAATAATAACTATCAGAAAGTTTGTCTCTCTCAGCCTCTCCCTTCCATAGATCCAACCCATCCGTGGAAACCAGGAGATGCGGTGTTGGTAAAGTCGCTAAAACCAAGGGCACTCGGGGAGGCCGCGTGTTCCAGCCCCCAGACTGTACTTGCAGTGACGAGAACCAGCATCCTAACAGACGGACAACCTCAGTGGATTCATGCCAGCAGGGTTAAGACCAGCCCCACCAAACCACCTAAGGCGTCGGATCAAGTAGATGACGACTCAGGCGAGCCAACGCCCGGATTCAATACACCTACACACACACAATCACTGATTAACACACAACGCCTGAAAGAGCCACAGCAAGGTACTCGAACATCCAACAGGAATAAAAAGCCGAGAGTACCACACAATGTCTAACCTGATAAAGATAGACTCGTTTCATCCTGATAATGGAGAAAATGAAATGCCCATTGTCATCACACGACGCTTATACGGGGTCTCTCGAACCTGGGACCAGGCCAGGAGACGACTAAAGAACTGTCTTTTTTATATATTTAGGTTATTAATCATATCTACTGCATTAACCTTAGGCTGTGAACTATTACATTTTATGATTTGCTTTTTATATTATGTTATTACATTTGTGATTTTTAGTTGGATGTGGTTGGTTCCTCTGTGCTGCTGATAACAGACATTATGATGGCGTAGACATAATTAATATTAATAATAATTCAGTGCTCAGTAAATGCACAGATAATTCGTAATAAGCATTTAAAAAAATTATATTTGTATTCTAAGTGTGATTATTGAACTAATATTGATCATTGCAGATAGTTGTGGCAATTGTTTTTTTAAATGTGAGGTTGTCGTTGCAGATTTTTTTCTGATGTATTAATCAGATATTTTAACCGTGTCATATTAGTAACAGTAATATCACTTTCTCACTTTAGTATTGGAAGACGACTCCTGACACCAGTTGTATGCCTGCATGTAGAGTGTAATCACAAGTGGGCCCCGTGTTTATTACACCTTCACAGAGGGCCCATTGTAAGACATCCAGGCACCCTGCTCAAGGAAGGAGACTTTTCTTAGAGTGGGAGGTTCAAGGTGGACTGAAGGGATATCTGATGTGCTGTGGATTGTTCTTTGTTTGAGTGTCTGTGTGTGTGTATAAGATGTGAGGGCGGTTGCCAAATGTCAGAGATCACCCTGGTGTTTTGGCTGGGATGTTTCTCTCCACACTGCAGTGTGTTTAATAAACCCACTTCAAATCATTGCTATACTTGTATAGCAATAGTATAGCTTTCTTTTTTTAACCAATGGTCCTTTACAACACATTCTCCACTTATTATGTCATTGCACATACTTAAGTATAATTTAAAGCTTTATGGAAGATATGTATGTTTGCCTGATTCCAGCATGGCAACAAGTCTTTAATGAATTTTGTTATTGTAGAGACAGAATGTGAAAATGAAAGCATCCCCCCCCCCTCTCTTCTGCTACCTTCCTGTGTGCTCATTTGTCGTGTCCAAAAATAAATAATTGAAAGGCTGAGTGTTCACCTTTAATGGAAAAAAAAGTGTGAACATCCGCATGAAGTGAATTATTCAGAAATTTCAGGTTAAAATTCTTCTAAAACATCAGATTATTTGTGATACTTTCATGACTTCTTATTATTCTTTGCGCTCTTCAGAGTATCCTGTCTGTATTTTTATCTCAGTATCCTGTTTTTAGGTTAGCGTGAGTGTTTTTTGCAGAGTCCCGTAGACATTGGTTGAATCTTTGTAGAAAGAAAAAATGCGTGGGAGTTTTCTGTTTTTCCTGCACACTTTTGGAAAAAAATGAAAAACGACAGCACATCGTAACCTGCCAAGTCATTAAAGACAAGTAACAAAGGTTTGAGTCTCACCTTTGCTTTTACATCATGGCCGAACTACCCTTAAAACAAAAAACAAACAAACAAACAAAAAAACAAGTGCCACAGTGTTGTTTTCATCTTTTTTCTGCCTGTACTGTGACACACAGCAGTGTTGTTATGGGCCATACTTAATCTTACTGTTTGCAGTTAGAGACATTAAGAAGGAGAAATGGGAAAGTCTGTGTGTTCATGTTGTTCGTGTGAAGAAGAAAAATCAGCATTTGCAATAAAACGCTGCTGATATAAGTACAGGTTGTTGTTAGTCTTTGGCTGAGTGCAGTGTTTTCTACTTTGCTTTCTGCTTTTTCACCCAAGCAGAAATAACAAGAATGAACTATGTTATTTCAAATGTATGAACTTCATATTGTTAATAGAGTTTTGATCATTATATGCACTAGTTTTGGTCACAAGTGTGGGTAAAAGCTGAACTTAGTTTTAAAGTGAGAACAGTTTCTGAGTGTGTGGCTGTGATCTACCAGATACACAAGGCATGGTGTCCTCCTCAGGTCCGTCTTTGGCTTCAGCTCTAAATTATAAACTTAAAAAAAATTGGTAAATTTAAAAAAAAAAAGAAATAAGTTCTTCTAAAGAAAAAGAATGTGTGATTGAAATAATCATATATCTCTTCTCCAAACTGGAACATCTGTTGTTTTGCTTATTTTGCATCCAGAGAGATAAGATGTTACAGGGGAGGCGTAATCTGTGATCAGTGGGTTAGATTAGTCAGATCTATACTTCTCTCTTTTTCCACTTTGAGCTTGGCTCGGGTGCCAGTACATACCTGAGCATCCAGCCCTGATGCACCGATGCCACCAGCCACCTGCAGGGAGTGTGGTTAGGGGAGGTATTTAAGTATGTTTAAATATTCATTCAGGAATTTTTAACATGACATGAATGGTTGGCTGCACTCAATCTGTGAGGATTTGCTTCCTTTTTTTTCCTTCTTCTTTTTTTCACAAATATTTTCTGTTCCCTTTCATTTTTTCTTCCACTGATAACTTCCTAGAAGTTAGAAGAAGAAAAAAAAACGGTGCCTATTTATCACTTTTGAAAAAATGAAAAATGCTGATGTCTGGGCTCTGAGCAACCGTGTGTTTTGTGGTTTTTTTTGTTTTTTTAAGAAATGCCTGACAGTTGGCTGGTTAACCAGTGTGGAGTGGAGTGGGAAGCGTTCGGCTAATAGTGCGCACTGTCAGTGCGCCCCAGGGTGGCTGTGGCTACAATGTAGCTGCCATCACCAGTGTGTGAATGTGTGTGTGAATGGGTGGATGACTGGATATGTAAAGCGCTTTGGGGTCCTTAGGGACTAGTAAAGCGCTATATACAGTGGGGCAAAAAAGTATTTAGTCAGCCACCGATTGTGCAAGTTCCCCCACCTAAAATGATGACAGAGGTCAGTAATTTGCACCAGAGGTACACTTCAACTGTGAGAGACAGAATGTGAAAAATAAAATCCATGAATCCACATGGTAGGATTTGTAAAGAATTTATACGTAAATCAGGGTGGAAAATAAGTATTTGGTCAATAACAAAAATACAACTCAATACTTTGTAACATAACCTTTGTTGGCAATAACAGAGGTCAAACGTTTACTATAGGTCTTTACCAGGTTTGCACACACAGTAGCTGGTATTTTGGCCCATTCCTCCATGCAGATCTTCTCGAGAGCAGTGATGTTTTGGGGCTGTCGCCGAGCAACACGGACTTTCAACTCCCGCCACAGATTTTCTATGGGGTTGAGGTCTGGAGACTGGCTAGGCCACTCCAGGACTTTCAAATGCTTCTTACGGAGCCACTCCTTTGTTGCCCGGGCGGTGTGTTTTGGATCATTGTCATGTTGGAAGACCCAGCCTCGTTTCATCTTCAAAGTTCTCACTGATGGAAGGAGGTTTTGGCTCAAAATCTCACGATACATGGCCCCATTCATTCTGTCCTTAACACGGATCAGTCGTCCTGTCCCCTTGGCAGAAAAACAGCCCCATAGCATGATGCTTCCACCCCCATGCTTCACAGTAGGTATGGTGTTCTTGGGATGCAACTCAGTATTCTTCTTCCTCCAAACACGACGAGTTGAGTTTATACCAAAAAGTTCTACTTTGGTTTCATCTGACCACATGACATTCTCCCAATCCTCTGCTGTATCATCCATGTGCTCTCTGGCAAACTTCAGACGGGCCTGGACATGCACTGGCTTCAGCAGCGGAACACGTCTGGCACTGCGGGATTTGATTCCCTGCCGTTGTAGTGTGTTACTGATGGTGACCTTTGTTACTTTGGTCCCAGCTCTCTGCAGGTCATTCACCAGGTCCCCCCGTGTGGTTCTGGGATCTTTGCTCACCGCTCTCATGATCATTTTGACCCCACGGGATGAGATCTTGCGTGGAGCCCCAGATCGTGGGAGATTATCAGTGGTCTTGTATGTCTTCCATTTTCTGATGATTGCTCCCACAGTTGATTTTTTCACACCAAGCTGCTTGCCTATTGTAGATTCACTCTTCCCAGTCTGGTGCAGGTCTACAATACTTTTCCTGGTGTCCTTCGAAAGCTCTTTGGTCTTGGCCATGGCGGAGTTTGGAGTCTGACTGTTTGAGGCTGTGGACAGGTGTCTTTTATACAGATGATGAGTTCAAACAGGTGCCATTCATACAGGTAACGAGTGGGGGACAGAAAAGCTTCTTACAGAAGACGTTACAGGTCTGTGAGAGCCAGAGATTTTCCTTGTTTGAGGTGACCAAATACTTATTTTCCACCCTGATTTACGAATAAATTCTTTACAAATCCTACCATGTGAATTCATGGATTTTTTTTTCACATTCTGTCTCTCACAGTTGAAGTGTACCTCTGGTGCAAATTACTGACCTCTGTCATTATTTTAAGTGGGGGAACTTGCACAATCGGTGGCTGACTAAATACTTTTTTGCCCCACTGTAAATACAGGCCATTTACCATTTAATAGTTCTTCTGGAATGACCTTATTCATATAAAAATGCTATTTTAATATTGTCTTATTATTGACATGTAGATCCAGATACACAAATAAAAACAAAGTGTTACGTGTGTGTGTGTGTGTTTTAATGATTAATATCACTCAATACCACTTAGAAAATGACAAAGTCTGGCTGTTCTAAAGCAAAATATGAAGAAGCAAGGGCTGAGACAAGACTTCTCTTAAGCACATTAGAACTGTACAGCTGTGCTCATAAATGGGGGTGGGTTTCGATAATTGATTTTCCAATTAAAATCGATTTTAGCTTGAATAGCGCGATTTGTTAAATCCTGAATCGATTTTTAAATATAAATTTATTTTGCCAGAAACCAATTTCAGCAATCACCAAACAGCTCAAACAGCAAACCAGAGCAGGTAAACGGATTCTGCACAAAGACGTAAACACAAAGCGCGGACCCAACGCATCAGGATCAGCGAGCTGTCGGCTTTCTCACCCGACGCCACAGACACGGGGCTGAAAAGCCGACATATCACAGATTCTGATGCTGCAGGTTTTGTCACTCTCCAACCAAAATGGATTGAACCAGGAGCAAAAGAAGATCCAAACTATGCTTCACATTTCGCTTCACTTAAACTTTGTCATGAATTCACTATTACTTTTGCCGTTTTGCTTCCACCACGATAAAATCCCAGTGGTTTAAGCTGGTTTAGATATTTCATTCTTGCAGTTTCACAGCATCCTGATTGTTGTTCCTCAGTTGAGTTTTCACTGGTTTTCAAACCATCAAACACTTGAGATTCACACGTGTTTGTTTGTGTGTTGCAGGAGTTTCGCTCTGAATCGTGACCTCCTCTTTGTGCTTCTGTGGCTCGTGGGACCATAAATTGGTCACCGTGGCGACCAGCAGGATGATTGAAAGTCCCCCGTCTGACTTTCTGAGGTCAGCCGTCACTGTTAGCGTTTATCTCATATTACGTCACATCTAAAATCCTGTGTAAATATGAATGAATGGTGATTAAATTGAACAAATAAAATGTATTTTTCTTTTTTCCAGTGTTCACCATCACTCTGCTCTGCAGCTGGTCTCCTTTTCCACAGTGCAGTGTCACAGTGTTGAAGAGGTGAGTGTGTTAGTGTCACAACGGGACTGAACAGACTCACGCGCAGGCCCTAAGTTTAGGAAACACAAGAGTCTTTATTACAGCACAGCAGGTGATCTATTTACAAAGGTGTGGTCCAGGGGGTCCACACACAAATGGGAAAGACGCTGAAAGTCCACACGCACTCCGTCCACTCCTCACGCTCCTCTTCACACTCCACAGAAAACACGATGGCGCACTCCACTCCTCGCACACTCGATCACGCAGGAAACGCAGGGGTTGGTCCAGGGAATGAGGGTCGGCAACGGTCCAGCGACGAGAAGCACAGAGGTGCCGTCTTATAAAGGAGCTGGAACACTCTCGTGACGAGCCACAGGTGCGTGATTGCAACCAGGTGCGTGGGTCAAGGGCAGGAGCCCACAGGAGAGCTCCGCCCAGGTAGATGGAGGAGGGAGAGAGAGGAAGGGAGAGAGCAGGGCTTGTTGTATGTTTTTCTCCTCAGATCCTTCAGAGTGTTTAGAGCTCATCATTAATGAATATTTGTGTTTCAGCTGCGTTCTTAAATATCATCAGGGTTTACACAGGCAGTTATTTGTATACAAAGGTGACTGTTTAAAGTCATATAAAGCTGCAGATTTATTTTCATGCAGTGATTGTTTACTGAATCAGTTCACTGAGCTTCAGCGGCTGGTGATCTTGGACATTCAGGGATTCTTGCACTGGGGACAGCTCTAAAGCACAGTTACAGGTAGCAGAAGGAAGATTGTTCCACTGAGCTTCCACCCTGATATTGATCAGCTTGTGCACTTCAGGCTCAGATGGATCAGAACAGCCGCAGTCAGGATTCGTGATCTGAGTGACTCTTTGAGGTTTCATCTCGATGATCATCCCAAAGACTGGCGGCGGTGAGATTCTTAGTTCTGTTAGAAAGTAAGCAGCTTGTCCACTGTATGTATATTTTCACCCTTAATAATTACCTTATTGAAAATGAGTGCTGTGTATATGACCGGTTTAAGAAATGACACGGGTCGAATCGTCCTACGTTTCACGCATGCGCCGTACAGGAGCGTTTTCAGTGTGGATGAACAGCTCTTTGGAAACGATTGAAAACGACTCAGAGCGTTTTTAGACAAAAACGCTGTTTTCAAATGTATCCGGATTAGTGTAGACGTAGCCTTAATTGAATTGCCTCTACACTATTTAGATTTTTAATGCTGTAACTGCCCACATCAATATCATCCATACTTTATTTTTTTCTCTGCTTTTTTTTTAGCTTTAAAGATAGTGATGGACTCAATATTGTGGCGCAGTACGTCAGCTGAAATCTCTGAAGCACTAAAGTTTCTACGACCCACGTGTCTCATGTTGAAATGAAGAGCACTTAATTATCAGCCTCCTTTTAATCAGATATGTCTGATGGTGAACACAAGCCTCCAGCAGCCAGCTGTCTGAGCTGAGGAAACAAAAGGCACACTTACAGTCTAAGCTTTGGTTTCCCACGAGCGTTAGAGTTAGCCTCACTGCTACGGTGTCATGTTGCTTTCACATGGATGCCACAGGGATCCTGCACTCACGCTTCATAGAAAGTGACTGCGGTAAATTACATTGCACAGATTTAGTGGTTTCAGTTTATTTATTAACTGTACTTACTGCACGGGAGCAGAGAGTCCAAGATGAGTCCGTCTCTGTTGTGACTTTATGAGATTTCCAAATCATTGCATTTACATTTTAAAACACAGAGTTTGTAAAACTGTGATTCAGATTAATTTAATTTTAGCTCATTGTTCTGCTGCTGGGCCCCATCTGTTGGTTCATGCTCACTGCTCTCAGACTGTGTGGCTTGCAGAAGCAACAGTGTATTCTCAGCACAAAGCAGAGCACGTTACTTAACAGCCAGTAGAAACAGTGCAAACCTCAGGAGTGGAAATCAAAACGATTCAAGTCTTAACATTTATTGAAGGCTGTGTGGGAGCGCTGAGTAAACAAGTGCTGCTGTGGAGCTAATTTGGAGCAAACTGCTTTATGTTTCCTTTAACAGGGTGATTCTCTTCAGTATTACTGGTCAACAACTGCACATGATCCACACTGTAACTGTTTGTGTGTGAAAGCAGTTACAAAACTAAAGCAGCTCCTGTTACATGTGCTAATGTGTTGTTGGCTGAGGAGGTTACAGAGCAGATCACTTTCTAGTCTCCCCGTCTAAATGAAAGTGTTGTGTAAAAAAACACCAGTCTGATATCCTTTTACTGTCTGATATGTTGTACAGGGTGTATCAGAAAGAAACCGCAGGTCAGCTGATCACATGACCCAAGTTAAAGTCCTCCTGGAGCTCAGTGCACTGGATCCAGCTCTAACTCCAGATGATGATGATGATGACGGTCGAACTCTTGGTTAATATGAAGGCTGTCAGGAGACTCATCATAACTCTGCTGCTCCCTCTCTGCAGGTGCTGTATTCAGCTGACATGATGCTGCTCGTCTTCAGCTGTGTGGGTGGAGCAGCAGCAGAGGTGGAGGCTGGAGGATGGTGTGGATGATCAGGTGTGTGTTTTGTTTTTTTTGTTTGTTTTTTTTTAAATAAGATTTATTTTCATTTTTAAATTGAAAAACAAACAAAGCAAACAAGCAAACAAAAAACTCACAACTATGGCACACAGCAAACATCTACAACTAACCACAACATGGCAGGCCATTGTGACCACAGGAGCACGTCTAGGTGCACACTCTTGTATCCATGCCTTTCAAGGATAACCTCAGACTTCTGAAAACTACGGAGCCAACGTACGGAGCGAGATCTCGCAAAAGTTTTAGCCGCATTCTTCGGAGGCCGCCAGCTCGAAGCCGACCGGGATGTCAAGGCACGATGTGCCGGGAGAGCGGTGTTCCCCCCGGCTGTAGTAGGTCTCAACCTGCCGTTAGCTTCGAGATGGTGGGTGTCAGACGTCTCCGAAAACGTCGGAGCACTTTTGCAAATATGTGATGTCTTGTAAACCGAGCAGATATTTGACATTTACACAACTACATTTACGCCTCAAAACATCTTAAAAGTTTATTTTGTGACCCAGAAAGAGTAATATTACAACTAAGTAGCTGTCGCCATTGTTGGAATTCAACTTTTGCGAGATCCCGAGCTACCTTTGCGAGATATCGCAAAAGTTTTGCGAGATCCCGAGTTTGTTTTGCGACGAGATCCCGAGTTTGTTTTGCGACGAGATCCCGAATTAATTTTGCGACGAAATCCCGAGTTTGTTTTGCGAGATCTCGCAAAAGTTCATCTTAATTTTTTTCTCCCATGTCCCTTGCGGGGCTCTATAGAAAACCAAACACAAAAAGTAATAACATAATGACATCAGGCACTCAGCTGTTATACAACTTTTACCTCAGGGGATTTGAGCCACCTACAGATTCTCCTGTACCTGCCAGCACACTGACACTTTGACTATCACAGGCCTGTGTGTGGACATGTGGACGCTCTGTGTAACAATGATATTCATTTTAGCACTACTTACTACTGACATGCAAGAGAGGAAGACCAGGGTTCATTTCTGTGATTACATCTTACTAAATGCAGGGTAATGACTGTGTAATGTGTTGAATTTAATGTAGTGGACTGTCTGAGCATATCTGCTGATAAGCTGAGTCAATAGAAGGAAATCCTGTAGATAAGCAGCTCTAAGATTTACTGTCTCAGCTGCTCTGAACGAGTCCTCTGAGCTTCAGCCGCAGACACAAACCCTCAGATTTATCCAGTCAGATTCATTTACAGGACCTGAGGGAGCAAAGCAGACACAAACTGCAGAATATTTTATTTATTGGTCTGTCAGCAACTAATCAAGCCTCTCTGACCAACTATTGTTGAATTGCTGGCTGATTGTGTGAGGCTGCAGCTCCATCTGTCTAATGTTGGTGTAGAGATCATCCTTTCATCAGCTGCTGCGACAAAACCTTAAAGCTCAGATAGAGATAACAGGTGTCACACAGTAACTGTGAGATGAGCTGTATCTGCTGCTGGGGGGCTGAGGTGGAGGTGGCTGTGATAAAGGTGCTTAGATTTGCACTGGGAATGACAGCTGTCAGGTATAAGAGTAAATATATCTGATGGACTGGTTAGTTTGGACTGTAGAGGATTATATTAATTTGATATTGAGCTGGGAGTGGTGGGAGGATTGCTGTGGTAGGTGTAACAGCAGAAGTGAGTGATTGAAGGAGAATGATTAGTTTAATAAAATGAAATAAAATGTCTTCACATGTCTGTGAAATACTCAGCTTCAAAATAGAAAGTGCTGTCTCACTGTGACATCTGTTAGAGGATAGTCTGTACTGATCCGTCAGTGCATTATGTGCTCAGTTGAATCTGACAGTGTTTGCTGCCACTCACTGCTCTGGTGTGTACACATGTTGTACGGCCATAAAACTGTGAGAGATTCAGTTCTTGAGTGTTTCATGAGGCAGATCCTGATTCTGTCAGCACAGCTTTTGATTTCTTATTTCCTGATGTTCACAGAGTGTCTTGACTCCACATGTAGAGTTAGTACTACCACCATAAAAACTGAACTACAAACCAAGTCCAGCATAGCTTAGCTTTCTTTGCATTAGCTGGCTCATAAAAGCTCAGATATAACAGACATGCTTCAGTCTCTGTTTGCTCTCACACTGAAAGTGATTTCACGCCTCCTTTCACACCTACTTCAGTCCAAAACAATATCAGAGGAAGTGTTGATAGAGGTCAATAGAATATATAAGAAATACAATAGAAACACAGCAGTGGTGCTGATAAGTGAGGAAGAGGAGTAAGCAGTGCTGCAGACGATCAGTATGGAAGCAGTGAGAGAAAGTCCACAACAAAGTTATTAAATCATTGTTGACTCATCTGAAGCTCTGAACACATGACCCACTCAGATTATCTGTTTCCATATGTTACCATATCACAGAGACGCCTTCCTCGTAATGAAACTTGACTTTGGGCTCCGTGTACCTCTCAGCCTCTTAAGTCACTCTGTGGTGCTCTTCATGTCAGCTGTGGTATTTGCTGTGTGTTTAATCTGTGCACACAAGTTGTTTTGCATGATAAATACTAACACACTGATGTGTAAACACTGAGAACAGTGACTACAAACAAACCCATAAACAGGAACGACCCACCTCTTATATGGTTAATGAGAAAAAGTCAGTTTTTTATTTACATGCACAAACCAGCAACACTTTACTGCAAACAACTTCAGACCCTTGAGCAGTTTTCAGGAAGTTAGGACTGAAATAATCTCGGTTGTTGTTTGTTTGATGATCTTAGTGCTGATTTGATCTTTTCAGCTTGTTTAACTGAGTCTTAATGTTAAATATCCTGTCTGGTATGAAAGAAGAAAGGAACAACCATATGAATTCACAGACCTTTTGTAGTTTCACGTGTTTATTCTTAGATCGTTTTAACTTCCTTCCAATTTGCTCAAGTGGGAATTATCTAATGTCAGAAAAAAGAAAAACAAAGTTAAGTAACACAATTTAATCCTCTCTCTGTGTGTGTGTGTGTGCATGTGTGCGTGTGTGTGTGTGTGCGTGTGTGTGTGTCGCAGTGCGATGCAGAGCTGCTCCTTACTGAACTGGACCCTGCAGAGCACTGAGGGCGTCCTGTCCAGCATCAGGACCAACTGGCAGGAGTTTGTGGAGGACCTGGACTTCTGGAGGGTCCTGCTGCTGATGGTGGTCATCACCCTCCTCTCCCTGGGCATCGCCTACTACGTCAGCAGAGTCCTGCCTTTCTCAGGGTGGAGAGGAGGCAGGAAAATAAATGAAGATCTTTATGTAGAACAAAAACTCTGGTTATTTATTTGTTGTGCAAATCTGATCATTTTATTGGAATCTGAACAACATCATGTGATGCTGTCAGCACGAAGAAGAGAGGACGGTGACTCAGAGACACCGACAGCTTCATGTGTGGCCTAACACCTTTACAAGCACTCATTGATAAAGTCACCTTTACATCCCTGTTTGCTCTGTTACAAGCTGTATATTGCTGATGTTTTGTATCTTTTCATTGTTTTCTCTCACTTGTTATTTATTCAAATGTCTTTGGTGTGAATTTTTCCCTCGCTGTCTTTATTTCACACAAATACCTGCAGCCTTTCTGGCTGGAAACAGTTTTGTCAGGATATCTTGATGTTCTTTGTTCAAAGGGTTTCAGTGTTTATTCCATCAAACATTTGACGTCATTTAATGTGCAAAATGAATAAAATCATGAATGACTGTAATCATCATCAGGTCACTTGATTATCCACTTAAAACTTTATTGGCACACAGCAGCTTCCCTGAGCTTTTTACAAAAAGCAAAGTAAACACAGTAAAGACTAAATCTGTACAAACAGGCAGGACAATATACAAATTCCCTGTATGTGTCTGCACATATACTTGGCCAATAAACACGATTCTGATTCTGTTACTGAAGAGCTCTCATTCATCCATCTTGAAGCTAAATTATGCATTGATTATGTAAGCAGATGATTTACAGGCATTACTTCATTGATTGGAAGACAAACGCAAAATAATAGAGACAATCTCAAACATTGTAACAGCAGTCAGCCTCAGCAGAAGGAAAACGGAGGATTTCTAAACCTGAGACAGTGGAGTTGCACAGTGGTGCCGTCATAAAGGTGGCGAGTTCAAATACTTAAAGGGATGAGCTGTTGTTGTTTTTTCACTCATCAGTTGTGGGTAAAGTCAGGGTTTCCATTTGACTTTAGCATGCTGTGCTGGTCACAGTCTGATTCTCTGTCCTCTTCAGTGCCTCCTCCTCCTCGAGTGCACACATTAAATTTCCTGTCCCTCAGAAACCAGCCGAGCCAAACAAGCAGGGCAACGATCACAAATACAGCTGCTGTTATGAAGAATGTTCTCCACGACCAGTCGGAGCACTCAGATGGCTGCAGAGGACAAGAAGACAGAGCAGAAATGTTAGTGAGCAGTTTTAACTGACTTTTAATGCTTTCAGTTAAAGTTAAAATAAAACATTTTACACTGTAAAGCTCAACATAAAGGTGAGATCTTTTTATACAGTCTGTGTGTCAGTCCTCGGTGG
Source organism: Rhamphochromis longiceps (assembly GCF_057381845.1). Taxonomy (NCBI): domain Eukaryota; kingdom Metazoa; phylum Chordata; class Actinopteri; order Cichliformes; family Cichlidae; genus Rhamphochromis; species Rhamphochromis longiceps. The sequence goes on along the minus strand of NC_140559.1, from coordinate 34,487,611 downwards.
ACAGACCACAACCCTCTATCTTTGCACATCTGTAAGCACATGTTCCTGCTGACCCGCTGCGTCTGAATTTTGACTGTTCTTTGCTGACAGGACCGCTTCCCTTTGGCCTGTCCTACTAATCTTTATGGCCACGTTACTTAAAGTCTTTCAGTCAGTCTGCAGTGATTAAACTGTGGACGATTAAGGTTTAGAGTGACGTGTGAAACTACTTAAATTCTTACCGTGGGTGTGGTTGTAGGCTGTGAGGTGCTGCCCGGTGGTGGTGATGGTGTGGAGACGTGCAGGTGGACAGCAGAGCGGTGTTTCTCTATCTTCTCCACGTCACAGTAATACACTCCCTCGTCTCGGAGCTGAGCTCGCTTCACGGTGAGGGACAGGTCTCCTCGCTGGTACCAGTCTGATGGTATGGACACTCGGCTTTCATTATAGTCGTCCCCGTAGGTGATTTGCTTAGACAGAGGATTCAGCTCCAGCACCAGCTCTCCGTCTCTCCTCCAGCGCACAGATTTTACTGCCTGACCGACTGTAACGGAGCGACACGGCAGGGTGGCACCTTCATCCCGGGGTGCGACAAGTTTATAGGGCAGAAAAACGTGCAACACTTCCAGTTCCCCCCTCTGTTTGTCGTTGCAGGTAAACGCGTAATAGCCGTGATCGTTGAAATCTGCTCTCTTTAATATCAGAGAGTCGGCGCCAGAGGAGGAGCCAGACATTTGAAACACCCGGGGCTTAGCCCTAAAGGGTAGTATGCATGTGGGATTTTTTTTTTTTTTTTTTTTTGGGGGGGGGGGGGTGTAGAAATGACTGAAAGATTAATAGGCTCTGTTTTGAGTTTTGTTCAAAAAAGAATGACTTCATATAGGGAAATATATATATCACACATGCAGGACACCTTAAACTAGTTTTTTAATTGAGCAGCAAGACAGAACGAAGTCGGGGCTGTATCAAGACACAGGGACTAAACCCCAATTCAACCAGACCCAGAACTGATCCAGAATTAAAACAGGACTACAACAGTTCAAAAGCAGGATTACTGAGGACTTAACCAAGACATAACCACAATCAGAACTAGATGATAGTAGCACTAAAAATCATCATAGACCTGCACTACACTTATTTATTTAATTCTACCAAAGTACAATATTTAGATTGAGAAAAGTTTATATAATTATTTAGCCTTGTTGTGCAAACAAGCCTGCAGAACTTAATAAATATAGAATTTGAAAAATAGCAAACCTAAAAAGAAACACTAGGTACGAGATACATGAGTACCTATGATACGGTGATACTTTTGGTAAACAACCATTTGACTAACATGTGTGTCTCACCTGCTCTTGTTCCACCTCTGTTCTGTCCTCATTCTCCATCTCAATCTCTGCTCCTCTCTCTCCCTCTTTGTGCTGACAATCATCAAATATACAGTTGAAACCAGATATTTACAAACTCTTCAGATAAAAACACAACACTTTTTTAATTGTAACATCAAATCAGACTAAATGTTTATTTTTTTAGATTGATAAATATAAAAACATATTTGTTAACTTTAAGAGTAAAGAGAGAAACTATCTGTATTTCTTAATTGCAAATGGCACCAAATTGTATTCAAACTGAGCCACACTTATGGAGCTCCACGATTCTTTTCCTGGTGTTTTGGTTGACATCTCTTGATTTTCCCATGTCACAGAAACAGGCTCTGTGTTTTGCCTTATATGCATCCACAGCTGTGCCACCTGTTTACTCACATGGACTCTACTAACCTATCAGAAGCTTCTTCAGCTCAGAATGGAATCGTCTGGAGTTTTCTTATTAATTAACAATAAACTTAGTGTACATGTACTCCTAAATTTGATGAAAGTGATAAAAAATAGACAGCTCTGTCTCTCTTTATTCTGACATTTAACTAATTCAAAATATATTTCAATATTTATCTAAAACAAAAGTTTACTCTAAATTGATGTTGTACAGTAAAAATGTTTTATGTTTTCTCCCTAAAGTGTAAATATCTGGTTACAAATGTGAATATCCTGCTGTGTACTGAAATCCCTCTTGTTTTGCATAGAAATATACTGAACAACATACAAAGCATAATATATAAAATAACATTTACCTGAGTTTTTTCTTTGAAAGAAGCCTCTAATGTCCATTCTTATATTTCAGTACATAACTGAAACCGAATTAGTCGGGGAGGGTAAGAACTGAAAATATGAAATAAACACACGTAAGCTAAGACTCTCTAAAAAATAGCATTTGTTCGGCTTTTCATTTCGCCATTTGTTGATTCACTTGAAGAGCAAGTAAAATAATATTGGTCAAGTGATCAGTTTCATATCAATCTTTCGTGATGCACCGTCATATTTACATTATTTGTACGGTACGAATGATTTGCTTTGGTACCTGCTCAAACTTAAGCTCTCCTTAGTATGGCTGGCTCCGTCTCTCCAACAGCGCACTCACGGGCAGCAGCTCCCCCCGCCCCCTCGCTCAGTCGCTTAGTGCCTGAGCTTGGATCATACCAATATCAGGGGGGGATTCACGCACAGTCGTAAATTCCCACAGTGTGCACTATGTGCTTCAAATATTGTGTGTACTTTTTGTTTTATACAGTTGTCAGCCAGGCATCTAACTATGAAAAAATTACACTCCAAAATACCCCGGGCTTCTGACAAAACAACCCGGGCTTAAGCCCCGTAAGCCACCCCCACGCTCCGCCCCTGGTCGGCGCTGTAAACCACCCGGTTAATGTAACCCGGTCCCGGCTTCCAGACACCGTCAAGAAAGGCAACCAGCTGATCGGTGCCATCCATCAGCTGATGTGTGACTTTTCCCGTCTTGCACTTCTCTGTCAGGGCAAACTTAACATAGTCTCCTGCAGCGGCCTGGATCAGTTTCCCAGACACCCGGCCGATAAAAAGAAGAAGAAGAACAATGTAAGTGAGGCGGACTGATGTAGCACTCATCTTGCACGCGGGGGAAAAATGTGCGCCGTTCACGCGCAAGCTGACTTTTTATAGTCGGTGGTGAGTGGCGCGGGTGTTCCACACCGTCCGAAAACCGGTCTGAGCCGCATGAGAGCACGATGCCCAATTGGCCAATTGACTTGTCTGAAACAGCGACTCCTATGACTGAACTGTTATTATTATTATTATTATTATTATTATTGTTGTTGTTGTTGTTGTTGTTGTTGTTGTTATTATTATTATTATTATTATAGATGGGTAAATGCGTTGTTGCACATGACACAGCCGGCGTTGTTACCCTTTAACCTCAGATACATGTATTTATGCTGTTTTTATGCGTAATAAACGGAATAAAACACTGATCTTGGCACGTCGCCTCCAGCAGGAAGTGATCTGCTGAGCAGGCACTGCTCTCGTTAGCTACCAGGTTCATTTGACTGGGAGAGAAAAGTGAGCTAGAAACAGTCGAAAATGACAAACTGTCCCCACAGTCTGTGCGGTCAGGGAGATAACGACCTTAGAGAGTTGATACCCAGGCTTATGTACACACCGCAGTTTGGAAACAACGTCTGGACTTCAGGTAACATCTTACTAGCTGAACTTGAGCTAACTAGCTAAAACCTTTGGGAAATATCCAGAAAATGTGGAAGTGTTCAGGCGTCCCCATGATTATTGATGCCGCTCAAATACATCCCAGCTAATGAGACACTAGTTAAGCGTTTCAACTGAACCAGAGGAAGGACTAGAACAATGTTTAGCTTAGCACGGCTAATAAGCACGACGACATCGACAACAAAAGTCTGTTTATAATCCACTTTTAGTGTATCTTATGGTTTTATTGAAACTAGTCTTAATTTTTCTGACCCCAGTATAAGAAGGAAGTTAATGCAATATAATTTTAAAGCGTTTTTATTATTCAACTGGCTGCGCAAGCCGTCACTTTCAGTTCTCCACTGTCGCCACCCTGGTCTGAAAACTACTGTTTTTAAAGACCAGAGAGACACGATTAACCAACTGGCCACAGCTGGGTTGACCAGTCTCTCCCCGTAGCACTGCCCCTTAATCCACTGGACCACCCCTCCCCTGCAGCTGAGCCACAAACCAAACCCTGCTGCCACTGTGACATTTCCTACGATTTACCCACCCAGGCCACTCCTGTTCTCTTGAATACCAGGGGCCTGAGGGGTTTTTTTTTTGTCAGTAGGATGGGGCTTAAATGTGGGTACCTGGGTCCTGCTGGAGGCCAAGGTCTATGGTGGGTAGGTGGTGGAATGTGGTTGTAAGATAGCAAGCTACCGGGGGACTTGACCAGGGTAGGGTGTTGGTCCCTGGGGCCTGCTGGAGGTCAAGATGGTGGAGGGCGAATGTGTGTGCCAGGGCAAGCTACTGAGGGAGTGGACCAGGTTATGATGCGAGTACCCGGAGCCTGCTGGAGGTCAGGGTCAGGCTTCAGCTTTCTTTCTGTCTGCTCAACTGGTTTAATCCCAACATCTGCTCCAGTCTGCACGCAAAATATCCTTGGGCAAGATACTAGATACAGGTTGCTTTTCGATGCATATGCAAATGTTAGCTAGAAAGCAGTGCTCAGAGTAGAAGAACACTTTAGAAGAACCTGTCTATTTATTAATACTCAATAATTCCACAACCAGGAGCTTAGCCTTTATTTTCCAGGCTATTTATTTATTTACTCTAATTATTTCTTGTTATTAAAAATGCCAAACTAACTGCAACGCACACATGATCAAAACAGACACAGAACAACCAATTTTATTCACCTTTTAATTCTGTCTAACTAAAACAGGTTTGAATCCGTTAGTGTGACTTTCAATAACTTATAACAAACTAAAGTGACAATATGCAAATATCAAGAATTGCTGGATTTCTTTGTGTCTACATGACTCAACTACGTGGTGCACCACATAGTGCACTATGTGGTGCACCACGTAGTTGAGTCATGTAGTTTTCTTTATTTGAATTTCAGCAATCTCATAGTGCACTATGTGCAGCTGCACATAGTGCACTATGAGATTGCTGAAATTCAAATAAAGAAAACTACATGACTGCACATGACTCAACTACGTGCAGCTGCACATAGTGCACTATGTGCAGCTGCACGTAGTTGAGTCATGTAGTTTTCTTTATTTGAATTTCAGCAATCTCTCTCCAGATATTTCACTGGTGATTATTTTTAGTTATAATGAGGTGATCATTGTTATTTATTGACAAAAAGGTCAAAAGCTGTGGTGGAAAAAGTGGCCAGAAATGCACAGGAAGGATTGTCATTACTGAACAGGTCAGCCAAGATTTTTAGCCGTCTTTTCCTGTGCTGAGTCACACATGTGCTGTGATGAAACTTGTTAGACCACAAACATCTGTAGTGTTTCTCATTTTCTCCCTGAGAACTGTGGATGATGTTTAATGATGATGTTTAATCGAAGTCTGATCAGTGGGTTAGTTTGATCAGAAATTTTCTTGCTTTTTCTTCTTTGTATACTTTGAACTAATGAAAAAATGAATCTGGTGCTCACACTGTCTGTGCAGTCTGCCAGCAGGGTGTCAGTAAAGAGCAGTGTTCAGCCCATAAGATCAGTCTGTGTCTTTCTTATTGTTTTGGAGGTAGAACTCTGTCGGCATGTCAAGTTTCTTTCTGACAAATGCAGAATCTTGCAGTAAAATCTGCCATCATTTATCTTTCCGGCGTTTCCATTGTTTATATTGAAGAGAAACAATGATGGAGTGACTGAGCGCTCAACGTGCCTGTTAGTGTTGGTGTATGAGGTGAAATAGTCCCACTTACTTTTAATTTCAGTTTTCTGTGAGTCACAGCTCAGCAGCATGAGATGTTCATTTATAGCTTTTTGTGGAAGTACATGTTTTCAGATTACATTTGTTTTCTCACTGATCAAGCTAGAGAGGGAGAGCTAGTGTTCTGACTCATGCTGTAGACGAGTGGCTCTACGAGTCCACAGTGTTGGCTTCACTCAACTATGAAGGCAACACTGTGTGAAGAAGTGCTGTCTGTTGTTCAGGGAGGTTTATAATAAAGTGTGGCTTGTGTTGTGTTGTGTTGTGTTGTGGAAAGTAGTTCATGTTACATTTGCTGTGGGTCAGGATGCAGCAGGCATGTTAACACTCACAGCTGTGGGTCACATATGCAGTTTGTAGTTCTGTTCCTGGTGAACTCTGCGTGAACTCCCAACCAATCAGCATTCAACAGACTTCTGTGTCCAGCGGGTAGTGGGTGACCACCCCTCTCTTTATGAATTACTCTCAGCAGTCAGGCCCTCGTCCTCCTTCAGGAAGGCCAGGTTTGTGTCTGCTCCTGCTGAGATCTTTGTGTGTGATGCTGACTCGTCTCCTTTGGGCTTGACTCATTTTTCTCGAGGCTTCTGCAGCAGTGAATCTTTCTGCTCTGGTCCTATTAGCCTTATTCACTGTAATCATTTATAATGTTGTTATTGTTATTAGGCGTGGAAAATTAGTTTAAAAATCCAAACATGATTTACACAACTTTCCATTAACCTCAGCGCACCAAACAACCAGTTCTTATATTAAAAAATGGGGAAGAAGGATCGACAAATTCATGGCTTAAAACTATCACAGTAGAACTTCTTCTTTTCTTTTGTTCTCCACTTTCTTCAGTTTACTCTGTTTTTCTTTTGAGGAAACACTGCACACCAGCTGAGATGTGTCATGTTTTTCAGCTAACGTTTTCTGCCACACTAGCTCTTTGCATTTAGAGCACAACGTTCAACTTCGGTCTCGTCTGACTTGAGCACCTTCTTCCACAAGTTTGCGGCGTCTCCTACATGGCTCATGGTAAACTGCACTTTTTATGTCTTTCTGTCAACAATGGCTTTCTTCTTGTCACTCTTACAGTTACAGTTGTCCTGTGGACAGATTCTCCCACCTGAGCTGTGGATTTCTGCAGCTTCTTCAGACTGACCATGGGCCTCCTGGAAGCTTCTCTGACCAGGATGACCATGTCTTGGTAGGTTTGCAGTTGTAGCATGCTTTCTCTATTTTTGGATGATGGAGTGCTGCTTGAGATGCTCTTGGGATATTTCTACAACTTTATCCCTGTCTGGTGACTTCCTTGGTCTTCATGATCCTGTTTATTAGCTAATGTTATCTAACAAATCACTGAGGCTTCACAGAGCAGATGTATTTATAATGAGACGAAATGACACACAGGTCAACTCTATTATCTAATTCGGTGACTCTGAAGGATCTTGATTGCACTGGATTTTAATTAGGGGTATCAGAGTACAGGGGGCTGAACACAAATGCACTGCACACTTTTTAGATTTTTATTTGCTTAAAAAAAACAAAACGATATTCACAAAGTTTAGCTTTGAGGACATCATTTGCAGTGAAAACGTGATAAATCACTTTGTCTTATTGCAATACTCAGAATGTTGCAAAATGTTTATAAATCACATTAATCTACTATCATGAGGGAAGTATTGTAATAGGAGCCTATCGTGGGCTGTCTGGGGATTCCCGCCTCTAGTTGCCCACCGTATTTATTCGCTGATCTGCAACATTAACATCTATCAGCACAGCCCCAGCAGGCAGCCAGTGTAAACCACAGTGATTCAGCTATCTTTTTGCCACAGTTGCACTGGTGCACCTAACTTTTTTCTTAGGCTCACCAGCACAAAAGTTAGGCATGCCCACATTTTTCAACCGCATCCCTTAACACCGCAGTTTTACATGTGCACTTTTTTGGGGGGGAAATTTGCTGTCCATATAAACAATATTGATTTGTAAAAAGAACGCCAGCTGCTGAACCTCATCTCTATACACTGACTCATCGTTGCTGCTGGTGAGTCCAACCACGGTTTTGTCATCAGCAAACGTGGTTACAGCTGTGTAGAGCGGTGCAGTCGTGTGTCAGGAGAGTGAACAACAGTGGGCTGAGAACACAGCCCTGAGGAGCTCCTGTGCTCAGCCTGATGGTGCTGGAGAGGTTTTCGCCAATTTGGACGGACTGAGGCCTCTGACAGGAAATCTAGTATCTGCAGAGAGCGGTACTCAGTTCCAACTTGCTGAGTTAGTCAAACAGTTTTTGGGGGATAATGGAAACCCTCTGTTGTTAGTGTCACAGCTGCCGAGGCAAGCCCTGGGGTATTTGTGGAGAAAGGGACCCAAAATGCAACATGCAAAGGCTGTGATGTGAGTGAGTGTTTTTTTTACAAGTGACCAAAGTGGCAGAAACTGGGAACGAGGAATGAAAAGCTACCAAAACCTATACTGGGAAAACTAAAGACAAACCTGAAAACATGACACGAGACGCAGAACGATGAACAAAACACTGTCAAACGCAGACGAACCAACAAAGAGCACAGACCGACACCCACTATAAATACACACACAATCAGGCATTGAAGCTCAGCTGACCCTAATTCACATGATGACAGGAAGACACAAGCTAAACACAGAAATAACAGATACAGACCTTCAAAGTAAAACAGGAAGTACAGTTTTACAATCACACACTCAAGGACATGAACAAAACGCCGGGAGAGCGCGCGGGCAGGTATAACAAGACACAAAAACCAAAAAAACTTTAAGGACTGATACAAAATCAGAAGAAACTAGAATATAATAGTAATAAACTCAAAACGCTGAGTCAGCGACACAGGACCATAACAGTTAGGATGTTGGGTACAATGAAGATTTCTTGACCAAGCATACATTCTCAGATTTTTGCTGCACATGTCGCTGGCAATGACTCAAGAGGACTCCCTCTCAGTTCGGGGAAATGTGGTGGACTGAGGTGAATTTGTTGAGCCGTGCTTTTCCCCCCCTCGATTCTAGAGTCAAATGTGAGGCCATCTGTCTGACAGCTAAAGCTTGGTTCAAACTGGCTGCTGCAGAACGACAATGACTTTGCTTTTCATAACTGACATGTGTGCATAAAGAATTTTATGATAACATCAAATACAGTACTGTTAAGTTCAAGATGGTGCTTAATGATCAAAGTGTGAGAACAAATGTGTACAAGTGAAGAGTAACAGGTGAAGGGGAATATATGCTGCTGCTTCACTGTGGTTAGATGTGTGGTTAGGAGATGTGTGGTTGAATGAAGACTTAATCTGGCACCATCGAGTAAAATGTCCAAAGGAAATTTTTTTTAAATGTGCTGCTGATATGACTTTCATCCAGATGTAAAGACAGAGTGAAAAACTATTAAACGACTGATAGATGATCACCATTAATATCAGTTAAAACAGTGACTGAGAGCACAAAAGATCACATTAGTTAATTTTCTGTTTGTGTTCCTGTCATATTTTAAACACAAACGTTAGAGATGTCTTACAGTATACAGCAGTCTAATGGTCCTGTGTGTGTGTGTGTGTGTGTGTGTGTGTGTGTGTGTGTGTGTGTGTGTGAGAGAGAGAGAGAGTCGTCTTTTATCAGTATTGATGGTGTTTAAACAGGAAATTACAATCACAATGTAACTGAAGTAGCTTTGAGTGGTTCAGTCATTCAATAGTAGATTAGCGTTAGTTTAGTGTCACTGAGCTACTGAATGAGTCCACTGAGCTTCAGCTGGCAGACGGCCAGCCTGTCAGTTGTCTGACAGTATTGTTGTGAGTGCAGTGGAAGTGAGTGTAGAGAGAGGGAGAGACCAGGCCTCACTGTTGGGCCATCACTGATGTTATTGTGACAGTCAGAACAAAATGCCCATGGCCTGAATTTAAAAAGTGGACTCCAGACGACTAATGCCCTCAGTTTGTTCCACTTTCAGTTACATTCAAGCACTCATATTATTGCTGAATGAACCAGTAACCCTTACCAGCAAAGTCCCAGATTCAGAGATCTACGTCCTGACTGTAAAACTGCTGCTTGAACAGTGCTGATCATTTTAGTGCAAATTTGGCAGCAGGTCAAAGTTATGTCTGTGTGAAGGACTGAAACCTGCCTGGTTACACAGAAACTTCCTTTGACAGTTTTTATGATACACAAGCGAGTACACAGTTTACTCCACTGTAGGTCTTATTGGTCTGTTTCTACATGCTGAAATACATACTTGCCCTTCGTGGTGGTAATGCAGGCTTTTAGGGGCAGCCAGTTTAGGCAGAGCTGGCTGGATGTTTATATTTGTTCTGAGATAAATGCTGGAAGGAGTGTGTGTGAATTTCTGTGTAACCTAATAAGCGTTCACATCTTCCCTTTTCTTCTTCTTCTTTTTGCTTCAGTCTCTGTTCACTCACTTGAATGTGAAATTCCCTATGACCAATGCTGAGATTACTCAGCAGTTTCTGTTTTAGACAGAGGACTTTAGTTGCAGTATTTAGGAAAGCTTTTCACATTTGACCTCTTTGTTCATTAATGCAGGTACGCTGGATTCTTCTGATACTGACTTAAGAGTGTCCAGCAGGCTGACGATCAACATCTGGTAAGAAATCTTGTGCTTTCTCTCTTTTGATGAACTGCCCTTTTCTTTATGTGTAATACAAAATCCAGCATTGATCATAAAGGTAGTAAAGCAGGCGACATCTTTTTGCCTATTGATTGATTGCTCTGTGATTTAAATTTAGGGCGCTATTTTTATCAGGATATATCAACAAATTTTGTTATATTATTCACAACAATATAGGAATAAATACTGAATAAAGTGTGTTGTTAATTCAAAAAAATTAAGAACACACTTCTTTGTTTGAACTCATTTGTTGATGCTTGGTTCACATTCCTGCCTGCTTGTTTCTCTTCACTCACGCACTGTCACAGTTTGGGTGTTATCAGTGTAAAGTTTAGACTAAGCTTCAGGTTCCAGCCTGCGTTGAAGACGAGGAGTGTGAGTCAGTGCACATGACTGACACCATCAAATATATTTAAAGTTAACCAGTTACTCCACTCATTTTACACTCATGAATAGTTCATATGCTTTGTGTTACACTCACCGGTTCTGTAGTAAATCCCACCCAGTTAGTCTGGAGTCATTAATTACAGAGAAATTTTCAGAGTTTTCATCTCAGAAAATTAAGAACATTATTTTAGGCTTAAAAAGCTGCAATTTTACTGCAGAATTTCAGACCGTGCACCATTTAAGAAGTTTCCTCTTTCAACGTTTCTTTGTTTCACTTTTAACCAAAACGTGCAGTTGAAACGTGAAACACAGGTTGATTGGCTCGATTCTGTCATTGCAGTGGAGTGAATACTGAAGGGAAAATTATTTGCATATACTACAGACACACTATTGATGGATAGGAATCCTTCACAGTTTGAACATCACATTAACATAAAATTGGGCAGATTTAGTGACATTTTGAACATTCACTAAGTGCTGTGCAGCTGAGTGACTTCGGTCTATTTATGCGTTACCTCTTTGTTGTGGTCTGGCACATACTGTGCATTCACACACAGTTAAAATGAGGTTTTATTTGCATAAACTGCTGAGGAGCATCAGTTCATTCATGCACAAGTAAACACAAAACCCCATTTGAGTTTTGATCCTGATGATCATGTTTTTGATCCTGAGGATCAACTGAGGATGATCCTCTTCTTAGCATCATAAAGGACGGGTACTCGAGAGGGGATATTTGATTAGTCACAGTGAGTGAGTGACAAATGCAGGGTCTTCTGAAGCAAAACATGAAGAAACAAGTGGTGGTTCAGGACTTTTGCACAGCACTGTGTAACTGTATAGCTGTACTCATAAATGCCCCACTCGTTCCAGGATGTCGAAGTGTGCATTTGTTGACACTTGGTTCACCTTCACTGCCTGCTTGTTTCTCTTTACTCGTGTCATCACAGTCTGGTTGTTGTCCACAGTGTATGTTTGCCTCAGGCAGTGAAAACAAGTCTTGCAAAATACCCAAATATGAGGAATGAAACTATAGAGATTCAGTTCTCAAGTGTGTACCACTTGTTTGCATTACATGGCTCAACAAAACGTGAAACCTCAGCAAACTCTTGATTGTGTTTTATCTTTGATTCTGTTTTTTCTTTTTTTTAGTCTCTGTGCACTCTCCCTTGAACTTCTTTCACATCTACTTCAGATTACTTTTGACTTGACCTACTTTAGTGCTTAATAAAGAATATAACAAATACAGCAGCAAAAGCAGCACTGGCACTGATGAGTGCAGAATTCAATGATCTGTGCATTTTGTTGCTGTTCATTTAAAAGGGTGAAGCAGGACATGTTGTCTTCAGTCAGTGACAGCATTCACGTTGCGCTGTCACCATGTAACCACATCTCTGTAATCAAAACAGTGTAAACCATGTTAAGGTTCCAGCCTGCCTCGAAGACAGGGAGTGTGAGTGTGCACATAACCGGCACCATCAAATATATTTAACCAGTTACTCCACTCATTTTACACTCATGCATAGTTCATATGCTTTGTGTCACGCTCACTATATACCATTGTTTATTTTTCCTGCTGCTTGGTGGCTCAGATTGGAGTGTAACATTGATGCAGATGTTAATTTGTTCAACTTCAGGGACTCACAGTGTGTGTTAGTGTTGGTGTATAAGGTGAAATTGGTCCTTACATTTAATGAACATGTTTCTGTGTGTTACAGTTTAGCTTTCACTGAGAGCTTTCCTGGACAGTTTTTATTTATGCACATCTTTTCAGGATGCATTTGTTTCCTTTGTTTCAGCAAGAGAGAGAGAACTATTGTTGAAGGAACAGAGGCAAAACACTAAAATTGGGATTCTCGTTCTGTATATGAAGTCTGAGGTTTCATGTTGAGGATCTTCTAAAAGAATCCACCCTTAGTTTTATCAGTGTATAAATAGTTTTCCAGGAATACAGATACAGACGTGACATGAATGTTGGCTGCACTCATTCAGACAGGATTTCCTTCCTCTTTTTTTAACTTTCCCTCACCTTTCGTTTGTCCTTACTACTCATGACTTCCCAGAGGTTTAACAAAAAAGATGTTTTCATTACTTTTAAAAAAAGTCTAAAGGGCAAAAAAATAAAAAAAATACTGATGTCTGGGGAAGCCTGTGGTTTTTTTGTTGTTTCCTTTTTTTAATATAAAGGCCTGATACTTGGTCGGTTACCCAGTGGTGACTAATAGTTCTTTGGGAGTGACCTTATTGGTACAAAAGTGTGTGTGTGTGTGTGTGTGTGTGTGTGTGTGTGTGTGTGTGTGTGTGTGTGTGTGTGTGTGTGTGTGTGTGTGTGTGTGTGTGTAATGATTAATATCACTCAAGACCACTTGGAAAATGACAAAGTCTGGCTGCTCTTAAGCAAAATATGAAGAAACAAGGAGTGGCACAAGACTTCTCTTTACACTCTATAACCAAACAGCTGTGCTCACAAATGACTCACTCGTCACATTAAGATCAAAGCTGTGCTGATCTGCTGTTCTCACTACTTTTTTGTGTTTTGGTCCAAAGCTGAGCTCGGCTCTAAGCTGGTTTCAGACTCAGAATACTTTATTGATCCCTAGGAGAAATGATGTTGGTTACAGTGCTCTAGTACAAACAGTAACAAAAACAGACAATACAAGAAGTAATAGCACAATATATACATATACAAGAAAGAAGAGCATGTGTAAAAAGGGTGTAGCTATTGCAATAAACAGTGTGTTAGGTGGAGGAGTTGTACAGGGAAATTGCCACAGGCAGGAATGACTTCCTGTGTCGTTCAGTGGTGGTTTTTGGTAATCTCAGTCACTCACTGAATGTGTTCCTGTGGCTAGCCAGTACATCACGGGGTGGGTGGGAGGAGTTATCCAACATTGTCTTTATCTTGGACAACATTCGCCTCTCCGACACCACCTTAAGAGAGTCCATCAGCAACCCTCTACTCCCCCAGCATGCAACAGCATAGAGGATCGCACTGACCACAACAGACACGTTGTGGTCAGCATTTTCTGAGCATTTTCTGGCAGATGTTGAAGGACCTCAGTCGCCTCAAAAAATAGAGACGACTCTGGCCCTTCCTGTAAAGTGCTGTGGTGTTTTTAGCCCAGTCCAGTTTGTCAGTGTATACTTCGAGGTATTTATAGTCCTCCACAATGTCAACACTGACCTCCTGGATTGAAACAGGGGTCAAGTGTTTCCTGGTCTTCCTGAAGTCCACGATCAGTTCCTTAGTCTTTGCCACGTTGAGCTGCAGATGATTCTGCTCACACCACGTGACAAAGGAGTCGACCACAGCCCGGTACTCTGTCTCATCATCCCTGCTGATGCATCCAACCACCGCAGAGTCATCAGAAAACCTCTGAATATGGCATGTCTCTGTGCAGTGGCTGAAGGGTGAAGAGGAAGGGGGAGAGGACAGTCCCCTGTGGTGCCCCTGTGTTGCTGATTACCTTGTCAGACACACACTGTGAAGGATGCACATATTGTGGTCTTCCAGTCAGGTAATCAACAATCCAGGACACCAAAGAAGCATCCACCTGCATCGCTGCTAACTTATCACCCAGGAGGGTCGGCCTGATGGTATTGAAAGCACTGGAAAAGTAAAAAAACACATGACCCTCACAGTGCTCGCCGGCTGGTCCAGATGGGTGTAGACATGATTAAGTAGGTAGATGATGGCGTCCACGGCTCCGAGGCATGGCTGGCAAATTAAAGGGGATCCTGATGTGGTCTGACTATGGGTCGGATGAGCCTTTCCAGGGTCTTCATGATGTGGGAGGTCAGTGCCACAGGCCTGTAATCCTGGGGGCCACTGGGATGTGGCGTCTTTGGTACAAGGACGAGGCAGGATGTCTTCCACAGCACTGGGACCCTCTGCAGACTCAGACTCAGCATGAACAGTTTATGGAAGACTCCACAAAGCTGGGGGGCACAGGCCTTGAGGACGCGGGGGCTCACCCCGCCTGGTCCAGCAGACTTGCCTGAGTGGAGTCTCCTCATTTGCTTCTGAACCTGGTCATCAGTGAAAGTGTTGGGGCGGGGAGGGGTGTCAGGATTCTCACCAGAGGCAACATGTGAAGAGAGAGGCAGGTACAGCGGTGTGGCTCTGGATTTCAGGCTGACTGCAGGTGAGGTAGTAGGATGTGTGAGCTGCCCCTGCAGTGCCAAATCTGTTTTTACATGTTTCATTCTTGCAGTTTCACAGCATCAGGCCCTGATTGTCGTTCCTCAGTTGAGTTTTCACTTTGAAAACCATCAAACACTTGAGATTCACACGTGTTTGTTTGTTTGTTGCAGGAGTTTCGCTCTGAGTCCTGACCTCCTCTTTGTGCTTCTGTGGCTTATGAGGCCATAAATTGGTCACCGTGGCGACCAGCAGGATTATTGAAAGTCCCCCGTCTGACTTACTGAGGTCAGCCATCACTGTTAGTGTTTATCTCATATTACGTCACATCTAAAATCCTGTGTAAGTATGAATGAATGGTGATTAAATTAAACAAATAAAATGTATTTTTCTTTTTTCCAGTGTTCACCATCACTCTGCTCTGCAGCTGGTCTCCTTTTCCACTTTGCGGTCACTTGATGTTGAAGAGGTGAGTGTGTTAGAGGAAATGTTAATGTCAGGTTTAGTCTGTATGCACTCAGAGGTCATTTGTACCTGCTGCTGCTGCTGTGGTTGTAATGATGTAAACCCTGATTGGTTGGATAGTTTGAGTGACAGCATTTACTGAGGCAAAGCAGAACAGCTGCTGATCCTGAGCTACTCTTACAAATGAAAGATCAGTGAAGAGCTTCCCTCACACAGCATATCCTCTACTGCACATGTGTCAAAGTCAAGGCCCGCGGGCCACATCCAGCCCGCGAGATCATTTTATATAGACGTACTATTATTGTTATGCATGGCCCGGCGATATGAGGCGCTAATAATGTACAAACTACAGATCCCATAATGCAGCGCTGCAGCCTCTTTGCTGAGCGCTAGGCTAACTGGGAACATTCCCGCGTCAATCAAGTCAAACTTTTTGCGAAGCTAGCCGCTCACAATGGTGGAGAGAAAAGTTGATTCTGAAAGCAGAGCCTTTCAGCGCCAGTGGGTGACTGAATATATGTTTACAGACATGCTGGTAAACCTGTGTGTCTTATTAGTGGAGCTAATGTGGCTGTAATTAAGGAATTTAATTTAAGACGAGACAAAACGTCAGGATAAGCTGAAAAACCTAAATGCAGAGCAGAAAATAAAGAAAGTAGAAGAATGAAGAAGAATCTGACATTTCAGCAGACGTTTTTCACCAGAGCAAAATCACAAAGTCAAGCTGTTGTGAAAGCAAGTTTTATTGTAGCAGAGGAGAAAGCCACATCAGCCCGCTACCACTCTGAAGAGCTTCATGATGGAGGTGTGCAACGTCTTGTGTCCAGACAAAACGCAGATTTTGGCAAATGTGAGCCTGAGGAGAAATACGATTGCTGATCGGGTTAGTGAGATGGCCACTGATTTAAGATATGTCAAAGTGTAACTGACGTGAAACTTACAACAGATGGAGGGCCGGTGCTGTGCGGTGAAAAAAGCGGACTAGTCAGCAGGATGTGAGTAAAGATGCAGGAGGAGAACTGTACCGGTGAGTTAACAGCATATCACAGCATCACACACCAGGAAAGGCTGTGTGGTAAAGTCCTAAAAATGGAGCATGTAATGATCACCGTAACGCAAACCGTAAATTTTGTCTGAGCTAAAAGTTTAAATCACCGTCGATTTCAGTCTTTTATGTGGGAAATAGATTCAGAGTTTGCCGACATTCCTCATCATACAGAGGTCCGCTGGCTGAGTTGGGATAAAAGTTCTCAATAGAGTTTTTGAGCTCAGCAAGGAAACCTGTCAGTTCATGGACATGACATGTATGATGCGGTGAAGGCATTTCAAGTGAAGCTGTCACAAATGCACCAGTGCAGCCTGCCTCACTTTCCCTGTTGCCAAGTAATGTTGAACCAAGTCAGCACACTTTGCTGAACTACACCTGTGCAGGATTCAGATGGAGCTGCAGTGTAATGATGCACTCAGGCAAAGTACGACACTGAATGGCCTGAAGAGTTTATTAGTTTATTAGTTCCATTCCTGAAGCAACGCCCAGCTCCGTCTACATGCGGCTCCAACCTTGTGTTTGCTTTCATTTATTTTTTCTGGGGTTTTTGGCAGCATGTTCATATTTCTAACTTGCATAATTTTGACAGGATATATTTTTATGAAGAACAAAATATTTAAAGTTAAAGTTTCTTTTAAGTTTATTTAATCTGGAATAATATTCCTGTCTGTTTTTATTCCTATTTATGTTTAAAAAAACATTGTTTTAGTGTTCAATAAATGTTTATCTTGTTTGGCCCGCGACCTAAAGTGTGCCTTGAGTTTGACACCCCTGCTCTATTGGACCTGACTGAACAGCCAGAGCCTGATGTTCACTACAGTCATGGGCAGAAGAAGCACCAGTGTCAAAAATGAATCACAAAGCTGTTTTTTTTGTATATTTATATGGTAATAAAAAGTCTGTAAAGTGGTGATCTGTGTTGGGGTCCTTAATGCTGACTGAAAATAGTTTCTGACTTCTTAATGAAAAGTACCTTAAAAAACCCTTTTTTAAAATAAATATGACAGGGAGGGTTTTATGGAAATAAAGTAGATGTATTAGCTGTATCTGAAAATCCTTATCAGGTGATTAATTGAATTCACCCTGTTTTGGTGAACTTTGTGTAGATTCACACTTTTATTTAAAGCCAATAAATGTCTTGCCTTTTAATTTGACTTTATCTGCCTCTGTGTCCTGCATTTGGTTGCGCTGTCATGAAAGTGTTGGTCATTTTACAACATGAGCATTATTTTGTCTTTCCTGAAGGCATATTCAGGAAATGAGGATTAAAACGAGCGTGTCTGTTCATTTCCTTTTGATTCATGAACAGCCTGGATCAGGTCCAGACACTTTTTCCCAGTGTGTAACAGCCTCGGTGTTTCCTGAACCATTTGCCTCCAATAACCTTTGTCTTTGCTGGGCTACACTGGGAAACTCTCCACAGAGGCATTCAAAGGGGAAAAGAATCATTCTTGTGTGTGTCCCTAATTTCTACAGTTTAGACAATTTAATCAGTTTGTCAGCAAATAAAACCTCTTATATCCATCAGAGATGCTGGCTGTAACCTCATGTTTGAGATCGTTTCTCCTCCTGATTTATAGCTGTTAAATTACTGCCTGTTCGTAGCTTGAACGAGGACCTCTCCGTCTCACAGCACCACATCGCTGCCCAAGGAGGCTCAAACTCGCTTCTACTTCCTCTGGAAATTGAGGAAAGCACAAGTCCCACCTGCCCTAATGTGCTCCTTCTACTGGGAATTTTTATTTAAATATGAATAAGTGAATGAATGAGATTCACAGCTTTAGCAAGGACAAGCTTACCAAGAAACCATGCTACAGAAAGAAAATGCCAAACTTTACTTATGCTTGTCCATATTTGATTCTTTGAAATATTTTCTCATTAAGTCTAAATGTTCCAGAACAGATGCGATCAGCTTTTGTTTCCTGTGGCTTTTTGCCCTCTTGTGATCGTTCTGGGTCGCTGAAGTTTTCCGTCACCACCTCATCCTACAACCGATAATCTAAAAATAAAGCTTATAAGAGGTTTATAAACGGATTATTTCCTCTTGGCAGAAAACACCAATAAATCAATAAAACACAAAAGTGTATGTGTTTGTGTGTTTTGTTTTGTTTTTCTTTATGGTCCAAGTTACTGAAGTTACTGGTGTGCAGATACTGTGTAACTTGATACATGTAAACACAGACGGTGAATTTAGACACGATAGGAAGACATGGAGACACTGATGAGCATCTCCAAGTAAAAGAACCAGTTCCTTTATTTAAAAAAAGATGTTTATTTAATTTTTTATTCATTATTATTGTTGTTATTATCATTAGGCAGTAGGGTAATTTCCTCTGGAGCATCAGGTGGCCTTTTAAAGCCATTTGTAGAGACGTGCTGATCTCCTGATGACTGGTCGTGATTGGTGGTATGGCACCCGTTTAGTTGGGCTCCGGTCTCCTCATCTCTCGTTTCTCTCCTCCGTTTCCGGCCCAAGAGGAAAGCCAGAGGACCAACGATCCCAGATGTTACAGCTGCTGTTACAAGGAATGTGATCACTGTGATCCCTGTCCTATCAGAGGACTCTGATGGCTGTGAGGACAAGAAAACAGGAACCAGACATGTTAGTGAGTGTGGTTTGTGCGTAAATTTAGCCAGCGTAAATTGAAACAAACCAAAAACACAATACATGTTTCTGTGCAGTTATGTTATCTACTATGCAAGGCATCAAATTCAGGTGTTGGTGGAAAGCCTGCGTGCTGTGACATCACCCCACTGTCCTCCACTCAAACACTGACCCACTGCTCCGAAGCGCTGACTGCAAATCTGGCAGAGTGGCGCCAAATTCAGATGCGCCAAACGCGCCAATAACGAGCCGTCAAAGTTTGCTGTTCAGTGTGCAGCTATTTAAATGTGGTCGGTGTACTTACCGTCGGTGTGGTTGTAGGCAGAGGTGTGCTACCGGCTGCTGTGGGGAGTTGAGGGTGGACTCGCAGGCGGACAGCAGATCGGTGTCTCTCCCACTTGTCTATGTCACAGTAATAAACTCCTTCATCTTGTTGCTGGACTCCCTTTATGGTGAGGGACAGGTCTGCTTGTCGGTCCCACTCTGATGGTATCCACACCCGGCTTGTGTCAACGTCTTCCCCGTATGCGATTCCCCCTGTTTTAGCATCCAGCTGAAGCACCGCGTTTCCATTTTTCCTCCAGCGCGCAGATTTCACCGACTGGCCCGCGGTGGCGGAGCGGCACGGGAGTGTGGCATCCTCGCCCTCGGTTACATCAACTTCAGAGGGGACAAATACTTCCAGCTTGATCGCTTCCAAGTCTTTGCCGTTGCATGTAAACTCGTACAGCCCTTCGTCGTTCAGATCTGCGTTGTCCAGGATGAGAGAGAGCCCTCTGTGCTTCACGCGGTGTGAATGTTGTGGTCCGGGTTTCCAGACGTTTTCCAGGGAGGCGATCAGCTCCGTGCTGGCATCATTCCTTCGTAGATTCAGTGTTCCCCGTCCCTTCAGGCACTCCTCTGACAGCAGAAACTCAACGTCATCTCCATAAGGAGCTTGGATCAACTTTCCGAAAACCTCGCTGCATAAAAACAGAAGAATGCACAAAAAGCTCAGAGTCTTCATCCTGTGAATGAGGAGGTAAAGTGCCTAGCTCGTGCGCTTTTAAATAAGGAGAATGTTACGTACGCAGATTCAGTAACGCCCACCGCATGGCAGCACCGCCTACCGAAGCAGACTTTGAAGTGTGCATTCCTGCCATCACGAATGTTTTCACTAGTCACCGAGTTACTCATACTCATACCGTAGTTTTGCCGGGGAGAGGGAAATAATGATATTTCTATGCAACAGAAGACTCATCATAACATTACAACACACGCAGAAGCAATGACAATAATAATAATGACTGTATTACGGTCTATTACTATATTATAGCATGTCTTCTTATTAAAACGTCTGTGTGACTTTAATCGTGAACAATATAGAGACTTTCTCTATTGTACTGTTATGTTATTCTTTTAGTTGTAGACTACAGCTCTTTGGTCAACAGTCAATACTTGCTGTTTTTAAATGTGCTAATAAATGTTTTGACTTAACTGTGACAATCAGCTGCGTTTTACTTTAAATGCATGCAGTTTATTGTGTTTATTCACTGTAATAAAGATTATTAGTAGAAACGGGTCAAAAAAGGCAAAAGGAAGGGAAAAGGAAAGTGACGTGCTGCGCTCCGGTTAGCTAGTTTTTATGTTGGACGGTGAAAAGAGGGGAGCCGCAAAGAGCGGAAAATGTTAAAATGTCCGCACAGTATGTGCGTTAAACCGGCTACAGACATGAGGACGTTACTCAGTAGTCTTTTATTCATCCCGGATACTCCTGCATAACTTCAGGTAAACTGTTTTGTTGTTTTTATTATTATTATTATTATCATTTTAGCTCCTCGTTAGTTTTGGTAACATGCTAACAAACCTAGCCTTTTTGGAGCTCGACGACGTTTACAAATCGGCTGTTTTGCGGGGGGTTGTAAACGTTTGTAGTGGTAGTTTGTGGTTTGGGGGAAGTTAAACACAGAGAGTGTGTGTTTTGAAGCCGGTGTTCCAGATCTACTGGCGTTGGTTGAACAGATGTGTGGTAGTCAGTGTTGGGAAGGTTACTTTTAAAATGTATTCCGTTACAGAATACAAAATACATGCCCCAAAATGTATTCTGTAACGTATTCCGTTACGTTACTCAATGAGAGTAACGTAACGTATTCCGTTACGTTACTCAATGAGAGTAACGTATTCTGAATACTTTGGATTACTTAATATATTATCATGCTTTTTACAACAACGTGAATGTACTATTGCTGTGTGATTTATTACTATTACTGAAGGTCCGCGACTCCGAACTGTAGTAAAGGGACCTCTGACTAATACGGCGGGGTCCCTGTCGGCTCGTAGCCGAAAAATAGCTTTACTTTGTTGTGTGGGTCAATTTTTCTTGCGAGAGACAGAGAGAGGCGTTGAAAGGCTGCTCCAACGGAACTTATTGTTTTCGGAGGAAAACACGAACACGGTGTACAGTCGAGTCTTAATAGCTTACTTACAACTGGGCTCGTCAGGCACTCTTCTTGGCTGCAGTGGTTATTATTATATTTACATGTTTCCAGCTCCCGTTTTTCCTCGATGACAACTCGTACCTTTCCACTCGCCTTTTTCTCCCTCCTCGCGCTCACAGACCCATAACGTGTATGGCAGTGCATTCTCCCTGCAACACGGACTACACTGCCCATGATGCAACATTCTTTAGAGCTATGCTTGTAGCATTCTGCCTGTTAGCTTAGCACAACAACAACAACAACGAAAAGGCGCTCTCTCACCCAGGAAACACACAGTCCCAGAGAGAGAGAGAGAGCGTCGCCCTGTAACCATGGCAACCGTAACGCTGCCGCCTGGAAGAAAGAACGTAGCTGTCAAACAAAACCCAAACAGTCCTGACCCGCGACAAAATGAAACAGGAAAGTACCGCAGTGTAATCCATTTATTTCAACAAAGTAACTGTATTCTGAATACCACCTTTTTAAACGGTAACTGTAACGGAATACAGTTACTCATATTTTGTATTCTAAATACGTAACGGCGGTACATGTATTCCGTTACTCCCCAACACTGGTGGTAGTCTTGCGTTTCAGGAGCTGCGACCGACAAATCAGCAAAAAAACGCCAAATGTGTCATCTGTGACACTTGTGAGGTTATCTCGATGCCGTTGAACAACAAGATGTTGAAAAATGTTGCGGGTGTACCTGGTGATATCATATCCACACAGAGGGAGTTGGCTGAGAGCCACACTCCCTCTGTGTGGCTGAGAGGCTGCAGGAAATCCTAGCAGGGTCATTAGTGATGACAAGGAGGCTGGCTGTGTGCCCACTGAGTCACCAGTTGCAAAGCTTCCCTGACAATTGAGTGCTTTGGTATTCCTGACAGGCTCTTTAACAAGCTGCCATTAATAGCACAGATGTGGAGACTTAGCACAATGCCATTAAAACTCTGACATTTATGTGGACAGAAGCAAGATCAGCTCAGATGTGTCCTGTATCCTTCCTTCACACCAACTGGTCACCAGCAGCCAGCTGTCTGAGCTGAGGAAACAAAAGGCACACTTACAGTCTAAGCTTTGGTTTCCCCCTAATGTTAGAGTTAGCCTCACTGCTACAGTCTCATGTTGCTGTCACAAGGAAGCCACAGGGATCCTGCACTCACTCTTCATAGAAAGTGACTGTGATATGTTAGTGGTTTGAGTTTTCATAATGAGTTCCTTGAAAGTTGTCAGTCTGTTTCACTGTGGTGAGACTTACCATAGTCCTACTCAGACCCAAGCACCCTGCTTTAAATGTGTGTGGTTGTCTGTGCTGGTCGGCCTGCAGGTGTTTCTCTGTATTTGACAAAGTGGTTTGTGTTTGTTCTCTGTTACAGCAACCATGATGATGCTCTGATGCTGGTGGAGAGACGTGAGGTCAGCCAGGATTCACCTTCAGAGAGGGCTGAAGGGGCTGGACAGTGGGAGGTGAGCAGAGCTGGAAGGATGATGGCCTGTGTGGTTGGGTGGAGGACAGACAATACAGTCAGATTCAGTATAAAGCAGGTGGAGCTTTGACAGCAACCACACAGACCCAGGGAAATAATCTCTAGATGATTTAAATGAGACTTTAACTTGTTTTAGTCACATTTGTGACACGCTTTTGAATGTCATTCTTTCCCAACACTCAACCACTAATCCAGAAGTAGTTATCTCACTTGATGCTGAGAAAGCTTTCAATCGTGTAGAGTGGAGCTTTCTCTTTGCGGTCTTACAAAGATTTGGTTTCAAGGACAGATTCATTTCATGGATTCGACTGTTGTACAAGGCACCCGAAGCCAGTGTCTACACAAATGGTGTTTCCTCTGGCTACTTCTCATTGTCACATGGCACGAGACAGGGTTGCCCCCTGTCCCCCCTAGTTTTTGCTATTGCAATTGAACCCCTATCTATAGCTTTAAAGGCCCTTCCTCATTTTCGTGGTATTTCCCGGTCAGGCCTTGACTTAAAATTGTCTTTATATGCAGATGACCTGCTTCTATATGTTTCTGATCCCTTATCTAGCATGCCATCAATTGTGTCTCTATTAAACAAGTTCGGCTCTCTGTCAGGTTACAAAACAAATCTTCTTAAAAGTGAATGTTTCCCCATAAATTCTTTAAGTTTTACACTTAAACAATCCGACATTCCTTTTAGACTTAGCCCTGCCGGCTTTAAATATTTGGGAGTTAACATGACTCGTACTTTGTCTTCTCTATACTCTTCCAATTTCTCCCCTTTAATGACTCAAATTCAATCAGATTTTCAGAGATGGAAATCGCTACCTTTGTCCCTAATTGGTCGGATCAATGCTGTAAAGATGAACATTTTGCCTCGATTGTTATTTCTGTTTCAGAGTATTCCTATATTTTTACCTAAAGCTTTTTTCAAAAAGTTAGACCAGCTAGTTACATCGTTTTTGTGGGGAGGGAAACATCCCAAGGTGAGGAAATCATTATTACAGAGATTGACATTTGATGGTGGTCTTGCTTTGCCTAACTTTTTATTTTATTATTGGTCCTCTCATGTTCACAAATTGACCCATTGGCTTGAATCTTAAGAACTGCTGTGGTGCAAACTGGAGCACCTGTCGTGCACTTCCTCATCCTTACAAGCTTTATTGTTCTCTCCACTACCACTTAAGCCTTCTCATTTCACCAAAAATCCCGTGGTACAGTCTAGTCTAAGGATCTGGTCACAATTCAGGAGTCATTTTAAGTACATCTCTGCATCAGTACACATGCCCATCACACAGAACCATCTGTTTAGTCCTGGTCTCATTGATGGTGCCTATGTACAGTGGAAGCGTCATGGTATTAATACGTTTAAGGATCTCTATAAAGATGGCACTTTCTTAACTTTTTTAGACCTGTGTTCAGAAACAAATCTTCCGGCTACCAATCTATTCCGTTATTTTCAGGCACGACATTGCACTTCTGCTCTCTTCCCCTCCTACCGTCTTCTTCCAAATGTCCAACCGTGGGAGGAATTCTTATCCCTTAAACCCAATAAGAAGTCAATTATATCTTTAATATATAAACAACTTATGGATTTAAATGTCCATTCAGTTGTTAAAATTAGGAGAAGGCTCTTGGGACCCAAATCTGCATGGACACTTTTCTAGCTGTTTTTGGGCTTCCAGTCAACACCGTACTAGCCGACCCTACACACTTCAAAATATTAGCCTTTACATCACTTTTGGCTAGACGTTGCATCTTACTCCTTTGGAAATCTTCAAAGCCACCTTCAGTTTCTTTTTGGTTTAGAGATGTGATGTCATTTTTTTTTTTTTTTTTTGTGTGTGTGTGTTTTGGGGTTTGTTGTTTGTGTTTGTTTTGGGTTTCTTCTTAGGTTTTGTTTTGTTTGTTTGTTTTTTCAATTTTATGTGGGTGTGTCTGTGGGTGTGTCTGTGGGTGTGTGTATTATTGTATCTGTTCATGTAAGAAAAACTAATAAATATGTGAGGGGCACAGATTGTATTGTCATTGTAAACTAATGTACACTTGTCTCTCAATAAAAATATGGAAAAAAAAAAACTATGAAGGCAACACTGTGTGAAGAAGTGCTGTCTGTTGTTCAGGGAGGTTTATAATAAAGTGTGGCTTGTGGTGGGTTGTGTTGTGGAAAGTAGTTTCTGTTACATTTGTTGTGGGTCAGGATGCAGCAGGCATGTTAACACTCACAGCTGTGGGTCACATATGCAGTTTGTAGTTCTGTTCCTGGTGAACTCTGCGTGAACTCCCAACCAATCAGCATTCAACAGACTTCTGTGTCCAGTGGGTAGCGGGTGAACACCCCTCTCTTTATGAATTACTCTCAGCAGTCAGGCCCTCGTCCTCCTTCAGGAACTTGTGGCCAGATTCGTGTCTGATCTTGCTGAGATCTTTGTGTGTGATGCTGACTCGTCTCCTTTTGGCTTGACGCATTTTTCTCGAGGCTTCTGCAGCAGTGAATCTTTCTGCTCTGGTCCTATTAGCCTTATTCACTGTAATCATTTATAATGTTGTTATTGTTATTAGGCGTGGAAAATTAGTTTAAAAAACCAAACATGATTTACACAACTTCCCATTAAACTCAGGATACAAAACAACCAGTTCTTATATTTAAAAAATGGAGAAGAAGGATCGACAAATTCATGGCTTAAAAATATCACAACAGAAATTCTTCTTTTCTTTTCCCCTTTCTCCACTTTACTCAGTATTTTTGAGGAAACACTGCACACCAGCTGAGATGTGTCATGTTTTCAGCTAAAGCTGAGCTCGGCTCTAAGATGGTTCACATGTCACACAGACACACACACACACGAACTTCAAATCTCACAGAAGTGGCACGCCCAGATACGTCTTTGCTTGACATTAGAGTTACTGCTGCTAATAGTTTTGGGGGAAATAAATTGATAGAGCATAGTATCTCGGATTTTTGATGATTGACTGTCTCATGGCGACATTTATGTCAGATTTTGTTGACAGTGTTGGAATGTTTGATGACAACGATATTCACAAAGTTTAGCTTTGAGGACATCATTTGCAGTAAAAACGTGATAAATCACAGTCTCTTATTGCAATACTCAGAATGTCGCAAAATGTTTATAAATCGCAAAATTACACCATCATGAGTGAAATATTGTGATAAGATCCTATCGTGGGCTGTCTGAGGATTCCCACCTCTAGTTGCCAACTTTATTTATTCGCCGATCTGCAACATTAACGTCCATCAACACAGGTATGACGGTGCAAGACACTGCACCGTCATACCTAGAAACTATAGTGCCTACAACAGTACAATGAAATTGGAAACTGTCCCACATTGGCACTACAGACAATACAACACAGTAACTTAAGGTTTAGGTGCAAGAAAAGTATGAGCAAAATAAAATAAAAATAAATGACTTAATAAATAAATAAAAGTGAATGTTCATTGCACGTTGTTGTTGTTATTATTATTATTGTTGTTATTGTTAAAGTCCAGGGAGGTAGCCAATCAGGTCAGCTGTTAGCATTGATTAGGACTATTGTAAAAGTTTTCCTTGAGTCTGTTTGTCTGTGACCTCAGCAGCCTGACTCTCCTGGCAGACAGCAGCAGCTTAAACACCCGGTGTCCTGGGTGTGTGCAATCCCGTAGGATGCTGCGTGCCCTCATGAGACAGCGAATGCTGTGCAGATCGTTCAGGGAGGAAAGAGGATGTCCAACGATTTTTTGGGCCATTTTAATGACCCTCTGAAGTGCTTTTTTTGACCGTGCTGTGGTGCAGTATGTCAGCACACCTTCAATGGAGCAACCGTAGAAGGCGATCAGCAGCTCCTTCTTCAGGTCCATTTTTCTGAGGATTCTCAGAAAATGGAGACGCCATTAGGCCTTCTTCTACACTGAGGTGTTTGAGCTCCATTGGAGGTCTGTGTCTATGTGCACATCCAGGAACTTGAATCTTGACACCCTTTCAACTAACTCCCTGTTGATGCTGATGGGTTGTAGCACTTGTAGAACAGACTTCCTCCTTTTGAAGTAGACTTTCAGCTCTTTTGTCCTGGTGGTATTGAGGTTCATGTTGTTGTATTGTATGATATGTTCATCTGAATTTAAAAGGCTATATTTTTCTACATTAATGGACAAAGTAGCGTGTGGTAAATTTTAATGCAGTTTGTTAAATCAACAAAAACAAAGAAACCTCAGGTCAGCTGATCACATGGTCCAAATTCACTGCACTGAATCCAGCTCAAACTCCAGATGGATGAAGATGATGATGATGACAACAACGGTCAACAGACGTGTTTCATTGGTGTAGTTTTCACAGCATCAGGTCCTGTTTGTGTTTCACTCTGAAAACCATCAGACACTTTACATTCACATGTCTGTTTGCTGCAGGAGCTTCACTCTGAGTCCTGACCTCCTCCTTGTGCTTCTGTGCCTCCACAATTTTGGTCACCATGGCGACCAGCTGGATGATTGGAGTCCTTCCTCTCACTTTCTGAGGTCAGTCATCACTGTTAGCCACTGTGTGTAACAAACTTTATTTACTCCATTTAAAAAACAAAGTAGAGTGTTGTGTTCATGACCTGGTAAAATACAAAATAACTGATGATGTTAGATCAGCCTTCACACAGCCCCGACCTCCAGCCACGACTATAAAGACTGAGTTCAATTCCACCATCAGGCCGGGGTCTTTCTGTGTGGAGTTTGCATGTTCCCCCCGTGTTTGCGTGGGTTCTCTCCGGGTACTTCGGCTTCCTCCCACCGTCCAAAGACATGCAGCTTGTGGGGATAGGTTAATTGAATAATCCAAATTGTCACTAGGTGTGAATGTGCGTGTGAATGGTTGTCTGTCTCTGTGTGTTGGCCCTGCGACAGACTGGCGACCTGTCCAGGGTGTACCCCGCCTCTCGCCCTATGACAGCTGGGATGGGCTCCAGCGCCCCCCGCGACCCTGAAAAGGATAAGCGGAAGTGAATGGATGGATGGATGTCCTCAATATGTGCTCATAAAAAACCCACTGTGAAAAAATGTAGTCGACATCCAGTGCTGATGAGCTGATGTTTCTAAGGAGGAAACTGAGATTCTGGGTTCATGGAATTTCATGGTTTGATCCGAGAGTTGAAGCTTTCGTACATGTTTCAGGATGTCAGTGGAGCCGGTGGTGCTTTTGTTAACAGAGTTGGGATCAGATCTGAGGAGGCAGAGGAATCATTTCGGAGAGAGTGTGTCTATAGTTGTGTATTCAACACTGGTGTGTTCGAGTAAGATCACTGTTCAGTCATGCGTGCAGGTAAGAATAGACAGTGACTGAGAGCGTTCATGCGTTTAAGGTGGAATAGATTGTGTTCGCTCTGGTGATTCAGCTGTTTCAGGGCTGATCAGCTGTTCTACAACTTTTACCTCAGGGGATTTGAGCCACCTACAGATTCTCCTGTACCTGCCAGCACACTGACACTTTGACTATCACAGGCCTGTGTGTGGACATGTGGACGCTCTGTGTAACAATGATATTCATTTTAGCACTACTTACTACTGACACGCAAGAGAGGAAGGTCAGTTTCCATTTCTGTGTTTATATCTTACTAAATGCAGGGTAATGACTGTGTAATGTGTTGAATTTAATGTAGTGGACTGTCTGAGCATATCTGCTGATAAGCTGAGTCAATAGAAGCACATCCTGTAGATAAGCAGCTCTAAGATTTACTGTCTCTGCTGCTCTGAACGAGTCCTCTGAGCTTCAGCCGCAGACACAAACCCTCAGATTTATCCAGTCAGATTCATTTACAGGACCTGAGGGAGCAAAGCAGACACAAACTGCAGAATATTTTATTTATTGGTCTGTCAGCACCTAATCAAGCCTCTCTGACCAACTATTGTTGAAGTGCTGGCTGATTGTGTGAGGCTGCAGCTCCATCTGTCTAATGTTGGTGTAGAGATCATCCTTTCATCAGCTGCTGCGACAAAACCTTAAAGCTCAGATAGAGATAACAGGTGTCACACAGTAACTGTGAGATGAGCTGTATCTGCTGCTGGGAGGCTGAGGTGGAGGTGGCTGTGATAAAGGTGCTTAGATTTGCACTGGGAATGACAGCTGTCAGGTATAAGAGTAAATATATCTGATGGACTGGTTAGTTTGGACTGTAGAGGATTATATTAATTTGATATTGAGCTGAAAGTGTCATGTTTCGGCTGTGTGGCAGGCAGGGATTGGACCCAAATGCAAACTCACGGGGACAGAACTTGAACTCAAAAGCACAGCTTTATTGCTGGAAAATAGAACACAAGCAATACAAAACTAAACTAAACTAAACTGGGAAAAGCTAATTATAGCACATACCAGAAGACACGGGGAGAATCACACACAGCATGAGGGACGACGTGACACTGACTCAGAGAAACACAGGGTTTAAATACACTGGGGAGTAACGAGGGGAATGAGACACAGAAGGAGGGCACAGCTGGGAGACATCAGGACTGACGAGACAAGCAAAGCAGGACACATTCACATAAGAGACGGACCATCAAAGTAAAACAGGAAGTTTCACACAGAGACGCGAACTTGACACAGTGGAGACAGCAACTAAGAAACACACAGACATAAACCATAAGGCAGAGGTCTAAGAACCAAAATACACAGAGGGAAATACTCAGCTTGGAACACAAGAGACTAGACTAGAGGGAGTAACAAAAGACCAACCATGAGAACATAATGCACAATGCAGGGTGACAGAAAACAAGAAACTCAAACATGCAAAGACACACAATTACACAGAACAGAGGGGACACAGAGAGACATGAAGGGCAAGGGATCAAAACTAGAAGCCATAGAATAAATCACACACAAGTACAATAATACAAAAATCACAAAGAACTAAAAACGCTGGGTCAGGGGACCCAGGACTCTGACACTGACAAAACATGATGACTGAGGAACGACAGCGGGCAGGGAAAAACACAGGGCTGGTGTAATCAGAGTATCAGAGTCAGTGTCAGGAGACCCAGGACCGTGACAGAAAGAGGAAGCTGATGGGAGTTGTGGGAGGATTGCTGTGGTAGGAGCAGAAGTGAGTGATTGAAGGAGAATAATTAGTTGATTATGTTGAAAATGTCTATAGATGTCTGTGAAACACTCAGCTTGGTGGCTGGCGTTGAAGTGCTTTCATAAGCTTTCCTGTTTTGACTTTGCATTTTCTCCCTGCGTCACTATGGATTTCCTCTTAAACACATTCATGTTGCATGACTTGGTGATCCTGAGCTGGCTGTGGATGTGGGGTTAAATGTGGCTTATCATCTGCTTTGCACAGTGCAAACCCTTCATAGCCCTTCATTTGTAATTCTGCTAAACTAAGCCACCGTCTTTACTGCTGCTCTGGTCAGTGCATCACATCTCAGTTCCACATCAGTAATCCCAAAAGTTGATTCTGTTAATCTGCATGTAGCGTTTTCAGTGGCTGCAATAACAGGATTGTATGATGGTGACAGATGTACCCTTAGACCCCCTCCTCGATTCAGAGATGGTCTTTCCCATTTCACGTAAATGGCCTCTTTGACTCCGTGCTCAAACCAGCGTTCCTCCCTGTCCAGGATGTGTACATCCTCATCATTGAAAGAGTGTCCACTGGCCTGTAGGTGTGAATAGACTGCAGAGTCCTGGCCTGACGAGGTGGCTCTTCTGTGTTGTGCCATCCGCTTCGCCAGAGGTTGTTTGGTTTCCCCAATGTATAAATCCTGGCAATCCTCCTGGCACTTAACAGCGTACACTATGTTACTCTGTGTCAAGGGACCCGATCTCCGGGGTGGACCAATTTTTGGCGCAGCGTGTTTTGGGGTTTAAAAGCCACAGAGACCTGGTGTTTAGAAAAAATGCATCTCAACTGCTCCGATACTCCTGACACATATGGGATCACTACAGGTTTTCGCCTGGGCAGCGGTTGTCCTTCTCTCCTGAATCGGCTGGAGCTTTCTTTAGGTGCCTTCCCAATTTTGACAAAAGTCCAGCTGGGATAACCACATTTACTCAGGGCCTTCTTGTGCTGTTCTTCTGCTTCCCTGGCCGCTGTGTCTCCTAATGACACCCAGGTTATGCTCCAGTATTAACGGTGGTTGATCAGTGGTTGTTGATCAATGGTCATGAGAATTTGCATACTAATGATGAAGGTGACCTCCCAGCCCATTGTTCATTCAGTGGGCTGGTTTCAGTCATTATGCAAATGTACTGTTTATAAGATTTGGGGAAACCTGCAGTCAGCTGAGACTGAAGAAGTCACTTGGATGAGTGACGAAACATTTCTCCCACTGAAAACGCTACGTCCAGATGAACAGAATCAACTTTTGGGGGTTCTGTTTATGTTTTTTAGCCACTTGGCTATGATAATAAGCAGTAAATTGATGATTGAGCATGCATCAAGACACATCAATAATGCCCAAACTATTTGTTGCCTTTCTGTGAATAAGTGAGTTGCAGTCACAGTCGTATTAAATAAAGCTTGGTCTCAACCCCAGTAATTACAGGACAGCTTTTTTATGGTCATTTTGAGTTGGCTTGTGCTGCTCAAATGTTCACACCGTCATGTGCATGATGTCTGTGGTGGGTGTGGGCTCAGAGAAGGTTTTCTTGGGGTTTTTGCTTATTTTCATATTATCAAAAAATGCCAACATTGTTAGGCTGAATGAGTGGACTCTATGGCAGAACACACAGAAACACAGGGAATGCAGAAAGTGCTCTTTATTTACAATGTCTGGATTATTTACTCAGGGTGAGAGATTGTGTACCGTGATAAATAAACTGAGGGAAACCAGGGAAGGGAGCTGACACACATTCGGAGTGAACGTGAAATCAGCACACGCACGGTGGATCTACGAGAAAAAAGAAAACAAAGTTTTAGGGGAAGATACCAAACTATCAGTAAGAAGCGGTAATAAACATGGGGAGAGTTGGAGAGCTCTCTTGTCACACCGGCAGTACCGGCAGGGGCGAGAATCTCTGGGATGTGGAGTTAAAGATGAGCTTGATCTCTGTAGTGATCCTGGAATTACGGCTTCACCAGCAGATGACAGGCAACCGGGTGATGGATCTGGCTAAGGATACAGGAAAACAAGTATCCAAGACATGGGTTGGCCGTAGTGCACACCAAGGAGATTAACAAACACATTACCACTCAGGATAGTATTCAGACACCAGACGTCTGTCGCGCTTCTCCTAAAAAACGCTCCATCAAAATGACATCTGATGTACCGCCGGTGTGCCAGCATCCCATGACACACCGCCCCGCCTACCTGTGCTGAAAAAGGAAGGAAACCCATGACAGCTTATAGTTTCTTATTTCCTGATGTTCACAGAGTGTCTCGACTCCACATGTAGAGTTGGTTCCACTAGCCTGAGGGCTGAACTACAAACCAAGTCCAGCATAGCTTAGCTTTCTTTGCATTAGCGGGCTCATAAAAGCTCAGATATAACAGACATGCTTCAGTCTCTGTTTGCTCTCACACTGAAAGTGATTTCACGTCTCCTTTCACACCTACTTCAGTCCAAAACAATATTAGAAGAACTGTTGATAGAGATCAATAGAGATTATAACAAATACAACAAACGAACAGCAGTGGTGCTGATAAGTGAGTAAGGAGAGTAAGCAGTGCTGCAGACAATCAGTATGTAAGCACTGCGAGAAAGTCAACAACAAAGTCATTGACTCATTGTTGTACTTTCATCTGATGCCTTGTGTGTGCACACACCTTGTTTTGCATGGCAATAGCTGACAAATTGATGTGTAAAGACTGAGAACAGTTACTGACAGAGGCCACAAACCCATAAACAGAAAAGAAACACTACCTCCTTGTATGTTTAAATGGTTAATGAAAATCTGAATTCTACTTTTAGCTTTACATGCACAGATCAGCAACACTTCAGAGACACTTCAGACCCTTGAGCAGTTTTCAGGAAGTTAGAACTGAACTCATCTCTATTGTTATTTGTTTAATGATCTTATCAGGTTCATACAAAATAAATACACTGTCAGTGTTTGAGCTTGTTGTCCTGCTTCTCCCTGATGGTGCTGATTTTTCTTTTCAGCTTGTTTAACTGAGGACTTCAAGGCTTAATGTTAATCCTCTTTAACTGTGTGTGTGTGTGTGTGTGTGTGTGTGTGTGTGTGTGTGTGTGTGTGTGTGTGTGTGTGTGTGTGTGTGTGTGTGTGTGTGGCTGAAAGCCTGTCTGTATCTTTGTTACTGCAGCACTCATCTTTCAGGCTGAGGGGAAATCTCTGTTGGCGTGTCAGGTTTCTTATTAAAATAATGCTGGAAAACAGCCTGATTGACATTACACGTTCCTCAGTTTAATTTATGTATGGATATGTGACATCACTTATCTTTAATGGACCTCCACTGTTTATGTCTAACAGTGGAGGTCTAATAGCTCAGAGAGAGAACTTCTGTGGCAGTCCCAGACACTGGATGCTTTTATATCAATAAAACTAAACTCTGACCATTTATTCTTACATGGCTGTGGCTTTACTGAAGTGTGGTGAACAAATGTCATTTTCGTTGTATCTCACAAGTTCATGAGTGGAGAGCTCAGGCTTGTTGGCTTTGTTTGTGAGACCTGCTAAGTTGCATGACTCATATTGAAGATCAAGCTGCTGACTGCAGTGTTAAATCTGAAAAGCTGAAAGCAGGGAAATGAGAGTAACACATTTATGGGCAAACGTTTGCCAGTGTTTTGGCCAACATCCTGAGACTGAAGATTTTGTAGTAAAATATAAAGAAGTGTTTCAGCTCCCTTTTGGAGTGTAAATGATGTGTAAGTTAGATCTGTTGTCTTTCTTTTTTAAAAGCTTTTGTTTGGAAAGATGAACCTTTAACATAAATTGAAATCCATAATAGGACAGGTCTCTGTTGAAAATGAAATTTGAATCTCAATTACTAGGATACATAAAGGATTCGTTAAAAAACAAAAACAAAAAACAAAACAAAACAGTGCAATCAGCAAATGTCCAAACTTTCCTGATAATCTAACAGGAGGCCTTTTCGAATGTCCTCACTCAGACAGGAACTGGACAGTTTATTGAGAAAATATATATACAAATATCTAAAAATACAGGATAGCATAGATTAAATAAAACAGATCAAATGGGAGTTTTAATATAAAATCACATGTGAATAGTCATTGTTATCATTTGTTTCTATAAAAACGTCGACATCATTAAAGTGCACACTAAACACTAAAGCGCGTTCATAAAAGCTGGCATTGTGCAGGAGACGCAGCTGTGGTGGCAGATGTGCTGAAGAGGAGGAGGGAGTACTTTAAGATTAAAGTACCGGGGAAGTAGACGCCGGTGTCGGGCAGCGGGAGAAGCTGAATAACACTCAATTAAACGCATTATAATCTCACAGTTTTTGCGGGAAACTAGTTAAAGACATGGAACAGTTACTGTGCCGTTTCCCCCCACAGTTTGGGACTTGAGAGGACCTCTGATTCTAGGTGAGTTTTCTAACATATCAGCTATTGGTTTCCTTTGGTCATTACATTTGGTCGCACTGACTAAAACCTTCAGGGTTTGTGAGGCATAGCCAAGAAGTGTAGCGTTTTTGACTCCACGTGATAACCACATGGTTATTATAGGTTTTGGTCGTTTTCAGCTACCGAGACACACACAAAGTGTGTGTGTGTGTGTGTGTGTTAACTTTAGCTTTATTAGCGGGGCTAACAAAGCAGGCTAACAAGCCTAGCATACACGGGCCTGGTCGAGATTTCTAAACCCAGCCTGCTGGGTTTTTTCTGTCACACCCTTTCTGAGAGTGGAAATGTGTTTCAGTTACATCTTTTTGTCTGACCCCGACATCACAAAAAGTCCGTCTAACTTATTTTCGACACGGAACTAAACGCCACCTTCCCCGTGTCTTTTTCCTTCAGGGTGTGGCGTGTTTATAAAGATCTTGTAGTGGCATTTCCTTTTGTTTGACAAACCAAACATCCCACAATTAAAAGTCCACAAGCCACTGCTGCACCGAGATAATATTTCGTTCGCAGGCAAAAGAAGTCCACTGTCCAAACGAGGAAGTTGCGTTTTTATGGTTTATTTATCCAGTTTGGCAAGCAATAACAAGATCCATTTTTGTTACTTCCTGCTCTGGTAAAAAAAAAAAAAAAACCATAGGCCCACCCCAGTGCATGCTGGTCCTGTACCAGTCTCTTTATTTATACAAACAAAACGGCCCTACAGCTCTTACTGACTAACAAGGTAACATCAAACAAACAAAACATTGAAACAAAATATTAACCTACAAATAAACTTGTAAATAAACCCCAAAATATAAACAAACTGACAACAAATATGAATAATATTTCTTACAACTGGCTATGTTTAACCTTCATACAGTGACCAGTCATGGGAAAACCTTAACAGTGTAAGAGCGCAGATAACTGTAGCACATTGGCATAGTGTGGTCACGTGATAGAGCGGCTGTGCGTATTTGTAGCTTCGCTACCAAACCAGCATTTCATCTCTGAGGAAGTTATCCCAGAGAGAAGTAAAGCAAGTGTGTAAGTCCATCTCTGAATGTTTGTAAAGCATTCCCGCGTTAAGCTTAACAACCGATATATGGAGCGACTGCCTCTTCTTGCTGCTACTTCAATCATGAAACTGATCAATGATCAGCTGATCGGCTTTTCTGTCGCGAGGCCGTCTCTCTTGTTTGTTTTGGCCCACTTCGTGCAAGAAAGAGGAAACCAGCGGCTGAACAACAGCAGCACGTTTAACCTTGATAAGCTGTTGTTAGAATTTATTTAATATTACTTTCTACACCAGGATCTTTTTCTACGTAGCTGACGCTGGTAACTGCAGGGGCGGATCTAGCAAAGTTTAGCCAGGGGGGCCGATAGGGCATTAACAGGGAAAAGGGGGCACAAAGACATACTTTTCTTTCTTATTCTCATTTAAAATGTCTAGCTTTTAATAAATAATTATCTGAATCTTACACCCAAAGTTTTAATCTGATGTAAGATGTATAGAAGTCTATTACTGTATATAGTAACTGTTAAGTCTAATATACCCTAGTAAGCTATAGTACTTTTTCCTTTGGGAAGATACCATCTGTGCAGTCTGCAATTTTGTTGAAGAAAGATGTTGAATCTATTTAATTATTCTTGAAAAATAATTTATTTCTGTGCATTTTTTTTCCACACTGCATCAAATTAAAGTTGATTACGTTGATTAAGCATCATGAGGTGGAGGGTGGGGTGTGGTTCCCTATTTTTTTTTTATTTTTTTATTTTTTATTTTTGCTGGGAGTTTGCAACCCTATTAGTTAGGTTGCTTAATATTTCTGCTAAGTACTCTTTAAAATACCAGAATAGGCAGGATGGAGTAGGTTTAAGTTTATTAGATTGATCAGTATTGCTGAACTATGAAATATTTTGGGTGCAGTGCATTTTTTGCATACAGGTATAACAGAATAGCTTTAGTGTTGTTGTTTATTTTAACTTGAGTATGAACTTATACGAAATGCAGCAAGATATTAAAAAAAAAAACAGTTTTATTGATTAAAAAACACTATATCAGATTCATATCGGTATTGGCAGATATCCAAATTTATGGTATCGGTATCGGACATTAAAAAGTGGCATCGTGCCATCTCTAGTTAGGTCACAAGTTGGCCTAATTTTGGTACATTATAACATTGTGTGCAAAATAGCATACCGCAAGGTACTTTGTATAGTACAGGAAATCTGTGGTCTACCAGTTCTAAAGCAAGGTTGAAATCTGCTCATGGTTATCACACTGTGCTTAAGCCGATTATTTCCTCAACATTGAGCTTTACATTTGTAATCCATATCTGTATGTCAGATTGAAGGTGTGTTTCAGCCTGATAAGTTGTTATCAGGCTGAAATTGTTTGTATCGTTATCATTTTCAGCACAGTTGATCTTTAAAGCTTCCAGACAGTCCCTGGAACGTGTGTGTGCATGTGTGGAGCTCTCAACCAATGTTTAACTTACAGAGGAGCTGATAGGATTTCATATTTATTCAAAGCTCCATTATTAGTTAAAATAAACGTGTATAGCAGGTTGTTTAAAGAAAGGTAATCAGAACCAAGATGGTGAAACTTGGAGAAGGTGTTTTGAGCACAGTTTACATGTGTTTCTTATGAGATGTGCATGTAAATCTCCCCCACATTTATGAAGTTACAAGAGGTGAGAATCACCGGACACCCCACCATATGATATTGTGATTTTTGTAATGTTTTGTGATACAGAACATTGTGATTTATCACCTTTTTTCAACTGCAAAGTGTTTTAATAATAATACAACAAAGTCCTCAGTCTTTCTGTCACTTCAGTCATTTTTGTTGCTGACAGGCTGAACTGTTTGTATTACATTTGAGTTTCACGTCCCTTGTTAAAAAAAAAAATCCTAAATGTGCACAGACATTTGCCTTAAACACAGATGGTGTTTTCCTGATTTCTTTCTCTGCCTCCATCCTTGTTTTCCCAACATTATCCCACATGCTGGACATCACCTCTGCTGACCTCACTAAAGAAAAAACTCAACTGTAAAAGCAATTTATGTTGTTATTCTTGTACAAAAACAAATTATAACATGTACATGTATGTATATGTACAGTGATGTGTTGAGGAGGGTGAGAGTGGCTTTGTTTGTTTTTCCAGTACAATAAGGTTATTCATTGTAGAGTGACTCCTTCTTATGACAGACTTCAGTGACAATAACACAAGTGAGAAACCACAGAGCCGTCTGTTATCAGTCTGCAATTGAACTGTGATAAATGATTGAAAATCACATTTCTCTTGTTGTCTACATAGATATTCACATTTTTGCTCAGCAAACTTCCTGTTTTAGAGAAATATAACCAAAGTACAACCAGCTGATAGCCCGTTGAGTTGAGTCCCCTGGAGCTGTGCTCACTGACAAAGACACTTTCAGACTGATGGCAACATGTTGGTGATCTGTCTGCATTTATAAATGAGACACAATTATTATCAAACCGTGAAAGTCTCTGTGAGAGTGACTGTAGAAATATTACATCCTGTTATGTGATCTGTGACCAAAAGTGGTCGTCGAAGTATGTGAAAAAGATTCAGTGGCATCACCAGACAGCCACAGATTTTTTTTTCTTTTTAAAAAGAACATTTTGTGTGTGTGTGCGCGCGTGTCAAGTGTCCCTGTATCGATGAAACATCACTACTCCATCTGTGTTGTGATACTGTGCTGTATTGATTTTTTTCCCCCCCTTACGGCAGGTGAAAGAAAGCATTCTAACACTGATATCTTTAGTTTGTATGCACTTACACTTCAATCATTATGCAGGTCAAAGCTGATCTGCTGTCCTCGCTGCTCGTTTTCTGTGTTTATGTTTTGTTTTAAACTGAGCTCAGCTTAAGCTGGTTCACATGTCTGTGCTCCCTCTCTCCCTTTCTGCAGGTGACATGATGATGGTGCTCATCTACATCTCCAGCTGTATACGTGATGGAGGCTGAGGATTGAGTGGATGATCAGGCTGCTGACGTGTGTTTCATTGGTGTAGTTTTCACAGCATCAGGTCCTATTTGTGTTTGACTCTGAAAACCATCAAACTTCACAATCACATGGGTTTTTTTTGTTTTGTTTTTTTGCTGCAGGAGCTTCACTCTGAATCCTGACCTCCTCCTTCTGCTTCAGTGGTTTCTGACTTCATAATTTGGTCACCATGGCAACCATAGAGATGATTGAGGTCCCTAATTTGACTTTCTGAGGTCAGTCGTCACTGTTAATGTTTATATTTTGTTAGATTTGTTAGATTGTTAAAAGTTAGCAGGCTGTTACATTTGGTATCGTGTTTTGGTGTTTGTCCTCTAATATATCAGGTGGATGAAACCAATTGAAGAACTTTCCCCTCTTTAATAGAAAAGTTGGTCCAGCCCAAACAGCTGTTAAATCACAGTAACATTGATCAATATTTAGAGACAGATGAGTTATTTGTGCAGCACTTTTGCTGTAGATGAACTCAGTGTGCTGTGTATTCACTCTGTCCCAATTAAATTTTGATTAATAAACGTTGAGTAAATGCAGGAAAAAATACAATATGAATCTTAATCTTCACTGTTGTACATAAATCAGTCAGCTCCATATTAGTATTGAAGTGTGGAATGAAATAGGCTGGTTACGTTAAATCATCCCAGGATGTGGGTTAAACGAGTCTCTCCTCTTGGAGTCTCAGACTGAAGTCGATGAAGCAGAGATCAGGACCCTCATAATCTTTGAATGCATTTCCACAGGTCTATAAAATCAGGCATCCAGTCATGCAGTTACAAACCTTGTGAAAAATGGCTTAGCTCACTGAATTCAAGTGTAGTATTATAACAGATGCCACCACTGGAATAAGTTCAGAGAGCACAGGGGAAGAAGCTGTTTGTGAATGCAACGCCTCAGATGAAGCTGCCAATGTTACAACAATTGCAGCGAATGATGAATATTTCAAGAAGCTCTGTTGAGCCCATTAGAGGAGGCATCTTAATCAAAATGTTCACATCCTCCTTTCCTGTGGTACACTTGTAAAACAAACACGGTATACAGACTGATAATACACCCGGCTTATCTACGCTGTGATACCTGCCATTATGAGTAAACTGTGTGTAAAAGAATATAACTTAATGAAGCGGGGAAGATAAACATCAGTGCTGCATTTATGCCGCCTCTCACACAGCGTGTCAGTGCATCATGACAGATTCCAAGTGTCCTGCAATAGCAGGAAGCTCTTGCAGGAGCCTGCTTTAACATCAGCTACAAGGCCAGAACAAGTATTTCACAGGCATCAGAAAGTGGAGCATCAAAGGCATCAAAGCGCCTGTTCAATTCCTCTACTCTTCATTGTTCCTGGCAGTCTGCATACAGTGGGGTATAAAAGCCATCCACAGCTCGCAAAATCGCTAGCCCAACCTCCCGGGGCTAGTGATTTTTTTCTTTCTTTTTTTTTAGTCAGGCTACCAAAATCCGTCTCGGCCCTGCCCGTCAGGCTATCATAGGAAGGAAAAATATGTCAATGCTCGATTTCTGAGTCGACAAGTGCCTTTGTTACTGGGACCAGTAATTTTAAGAAAGACCCCATCAGAACCCATGAGAAATGCAAGAAATGCATTATTGCTCAGTCTGCAGTATCTTTCCCAGAACAAACACCAGTTGCAAAAAACATACTAA